>NW_027397067.1:70444645-70468237 GCF_003265705.2 Callorhinus ursinus | reverse complement strand
AGAGAAAGAAAGAAAGAAAGAAAGAAAGAGAGAGAGAGAGAGAGAGAGAAAGAAAGAAAGAAAGAAAGAAAGAAAGAAAGAAAGAAAGAAAGAAAGAAAGAAAGAAAGAAAGAAAGAAAGAAGTCATCATATCCAGCCTGCACATATCTGAACTTTTGATATGGTTATTATGTTTTGACTAACCCAAAAGCTCATTGTAATTTCTCTAAGTCTTGTAGTGGTTGAGTCTACTCTCAGTCTGCCTAAGGCTGTAGCTGAGTCTACTCTGCTATTTTTTAAATCTGATATTGTGCCAGAAGGAATTCTCAGTAAAGATTGTTTTTGCTTTCAACCCTGCTGCCAAACCTGGGAAGCAGTCATCAGACCGAGTCACTTTGAGGGCATACTTTGAGAACACTTTGAGTGTTCATGTCAAGTATGTTGTGGTTGTCTAACTACCACGTAGCAGTTTTCTGAAGAGGCGTTTACAGTTAGGGTCCCAGAGCATAAACACTCTATAAATGTCAAAGACTCCTAAATGTACGTCTCCTAGTCTCACCTCTTTCCGGAATTCTAGTCTCATGCATCTAGCAGGCCACTCCACATCTCTACCTAACATTATCTAACATGCATATCAAAGATTACATGTTCAAAACAAAACTCTTTGATTCTCTACCTTGCAAAACTGTTCTTCTTTCAATTTCAGACTTTCGCAACTCAGAGAATGGTACCACCATTCATTCAGTGTTTGAAGCCAAAAGCCTGAAATAATACCAGGTTCCTCTCTTCTTCCCTACCTGTAGTTCATTAGTAAGTCTTCTTGATGGACCTCACAACTCATCTGAGTTGTCTATTCTCTGTGCACAACATAAGGACCTAGCCCAATACATTATTACCTCCTGCCTAGCTTAGTGTTGTAGCCTCCTTCCACAACTGCTCACAAAGTCCTCCAAAGGGCTGCTTGGGTCAACTTTTTATAAAACATAAGTAAGATTAATTCTGCTCCTTGCATTGGAATTCAGTTTTACCAAACTTCCCCTGAACTAGGACCTAAGTAATTATCCATTGGTTGACTAAAAAGCCCATGGTGTATACACTTTGGAATCAAAGAGACCATTCATAAGATGTCAGGGTGTTCACCTATTTTTATTGATTTTGAGAGGGGTTCTCTGTGCCTCCTGGATTTTGATGCCTGTTTCCTTCCCCATGTTAGGGAAGTTCTCTGCTATAATTTGCTCCAATATACCTTCTGCCCCTCTGTCTCTTTCTTCTTCTTCTGGGATCCCAATTATTCTAATGTTGTTTCGTCTTATCGTATCGCTTATCTCTTGAATTCCACCCTTGTGATCCAGTAGTTGTTTATCTCTCTTTTTCCCAGCTTCTTTATTTTCCATCATTTGGTCTTCTATATCGCTAATTCTCTCTTCTGCCTCATTTATCCTAGCAGTTAGTGCCCCCATTTTTTTTAAGTTTTTTTTTTAAGATTTTATTTATTTATTTGAGAGAGAGAATGAGATAGAGAGAGCATGAGAGGGGGGAGGGTCCGAGGGAGAAGCAGACTCACTGCTGAGCAGGGAGCCCGATGCGGGACTCGATCCTGGGTCTCCGGGATCATGACCTGAGCCGAAGGCAGGTGCTTAACCAACTGAGCCACCCAGGCGCCCAGTGCCCCCATTTTTGATTGCGCCTCATTAATAGCCATAATTTGATCCTAAGATTTTCTGCACAACAGCTGTATGATTTTGATCAAGTTACCTAACATTTTTAAGCCTAATTTCCCAATCTGAAAAATAAAATTTAAAATATTACCTTCATTTGTTCATTCATTTTTAAAATTGTTTGTGGCACAACTAAGATATGTCCTTTACTGTGATGGGCATCAGTCTAAAAAGTAAATAAAACAGATACAAAGCTATCCTTATGTTGCTTACAGTTTATAATTGAACATAATAAGTGTCAAACATATAACCAGTACTCAATAAACAATGGTTGCTGCTATGGTCTTAATGTTTGTGCTTTCCCCCTCCCCATTCATATAATGAAATCCTAACACCCAATATGATAGTCTCAGGAGGTGGGGCCTTTGGGAAGTGCTTAGGTCAGGATGGTGGAGCCCTCATAATGGGATTAGTGTTCTTATAAAAGAGACAAAGGCAGCTCCCTGCCCCTTCTGCAATGAGAAGATATAATCTAGTATCTGTAACCCAGAAGAGAGCTCTCATTTGACCATGCTGGTGATGAAGGATAGCTGGAAGAAAGGCAGGCAGGGATAAGGGGCCCCCACCCGAGGAGGAAACCACCCTTAAAAGGATTTTATACCACCCTGGAAGAAGCCTTCTACTTTTTCCCATATGATAGATGGATGACAAAAACCTGATTGGAGGACAGGCACAGGGAGAGTTAATCAGATGAAAACAGCCTGCCAACAAGCCCATAAAAACCCCTAGACTTAGAAACTCTCGTGGCAAACCCTCTCGGGTCCCCTCCCTCTTTGGGAGCTTTGTTCTCTATCATTCAATAAACTTTACTATCACTCAGTAAACCTTGCTTTGCTGCCCCACTACTCTGGCCGGTCTACCTCTTCATTCTTTGAAGTGGCGCGACCAAGAACTGTGGGCACCAAAGGAAAAAGAAATCCTGTAACACTGGTATTCTGATCTCAGACATCCAGCCTCCAGAAGTGTAAGAAATAAATATCTGATATTTATAAACTACCCAATCTGTGCTATTTTGTTATAGCAGCCTGAAAAAACTGACAGGTGCTCTGTTCTTTTCCCATCTGACCCTGTGGATCATCTGTCGCCTATCCCATCCTCCTTCAGACACCTCCTGATTCTTAGTACAGAGCTATTTTTTACTTTCCCACAGTGCCTTAACAGTCATCTATTGTAGCAATATCCAGGGCTTACATTTATATCAAAGAGCTGAAAGTATTAGTCCTCAAAGGATCACTTGCGTAGTCCTTAGTGCAAGTTAGGGAAAGGATGCAATTACTGTGTGAGGAGGCCCTCAGCCGCTTATAGCGCCTACTAGATGTGTGGTAACATAGGGTGTCTGAGGAAGTGAGCATGCTTATTGGAGGTTATAAATAACAATATAACATTTGTTGTAAAATACAAGAATTAGGTTTGAATTACAGCAACATCCTATAAACAGTTAGATGCCACCTATAAGCACAAAACAAGAATGTAGTTCAATAACTAGAGTAGATTGAGACACTAAAAACCACGGCTACCACTAGTATCGGCTGGAAACCAGCTCAAGCCAATTCAGGCTCAGCTCAGTGCCAGGAGACACCACCCTTTGATGAACAAAATGTCACTGCAGCGACCTGGGGGGCCAGAGGCTGGTTGAAATTGCCTGAGGCACTGAACAGTTTCCTTTTTATATTTAGCCCCAGGAATTCATGCCCTCATTCCTCCAGAGGAGCCACAATTCAGTTCGTAGAGGAGAAGAGTCAAAAGAGCCGGATTCCCGGCATAAACTGAGCCGATCAGAAACTGCCTGTTTTCAGACCTTACAGATGTCACTCTGAAATTGTTTGATTTTCATTTGCACTGAACAAGGAAATACAACCATATAGAATGGCAGGCAAAATGCAAATTCACTGGTTTGATTTGAAAGGTTTTCTCTTTGTGCTCTTTGGGCATGAAAGGTAATGAAAATGTAGGCGGTCTGGAGACCATGCCTATGCACCAACGGGTAGGTCATTTCCTTTCTCTGGGCCTTCATTTCCTCAATTATTAAATAGTAGTTGAGCAGGAAGCTTTCGAAGGCTCTTTCAGGTCTTCAAAAGAGGATGGAGCTGTTAACATGGCTCAGGCCCAGGCCTCTCTCCTATCTGTGATTCAGATCACTGACATCAGCCTTGTAGGGCATTTGACCAAACTCTGAGCTTCCTTTCAGGAAGTTGCTTTGCATTAAGTAGGCTCTTTCTGTTCTTTAGTCCCACAGTATTAGCAGATTTTACCTTGTTAACTACCTGCATTTTCTCCTCTTTGAGCCTTGGGGCCCCTCTTTGTATAGTAGCTTAATTTGCTGCCTGGGCAACTGCACTAGAATTTCCAGTGAGTTCCTCTACCCAGCCTTTGCACTAAGGCCAAGAGACATGCCTCCTTAGAAGAAAGGGAGATTGCACTTTTATAAGCTTTTTATTAATTCCCTTTTCTCAACTTAAGCATCTATAAACTCATGACAAGTGGGAATTAATGGACATTAAGGATTAATGGACCCATCCAGACATTTGTTCTGTAAACAGTTAATTAAGCATCTTCCATGTACCACGTGCTAAAGGCATTGCATATATCTTATGTGATCAAACAAATTAAAAATATTAATTGGTACCTACTAAGTATCTGGAAACACATATCCTGCATGTCTGGCAAATTTTCCTGAATTTTTTCTTTCATAATGTCCTTCCTTTAAAAAAAGATAAAAATAAATTTTATCAAGATATAATTCACATTTTAAGTATACAATTCAATGAGTTTTGACCAATATATATATATCCATGAAACCACTCCAACCAAAATACAGAACATTTATATCATCTCTAGAAATTCCCTCATTCCCCTTTGCAATCAACTCTCTTCTATTATTGGCCCCAGGCAAGCACTCTTCCATCATTATAGATTAGTTTTGCCCATTCTAGAATTTCATATAAATGGACTCATACAGTATGTTTTCTTGTGTCTGGTTTCTTTCACTCAGCATGATGTTTTTGAGATTTATCCAGATTGTTTACGTGTATTACTCATTATCCCTTTCTATTAAACAATTTTTATTGTAAGGATATACCACAGTTGATTTATCTATTCATATACTGATGACATTCGGGTTATTTCCCGTTAAGGCTATTATAATAAAGCTGCTATAAACACTCATGAACAAGCCTTTGTGTGAATACATATTTTAATTTCTCTTAGGTAAATACCTAGAAATGGAATAGCTAGGTCATATTTAAGTATATGTTTTACTTTATGAGAAACTACCAAAGTGATTTTAGAATAGTGGTACTATTTCATATTCCTAGAATTTTAGCTGCTCCACATCTTCGCCGATACTTAGTATTGTCAGTCTTTTAATTCCAGCCTTTCAAATGGATGTTTAGTGATATCTCATTGGGATTTAACTTCCATTTCCCTGATGACTAGCAATGCTGAGCATTTTTGGATATGCTTATTGATCATTCCTATGTCCATATATTGTTTATTGAAGTACTTTGGGTAGTTAGACTTTTTATAATTGAGTTGTAAGAGCTTTATATATATTCTTGATACAAATTTTTCATTAGATATAGGCACTGGGAAAATTTTTCCCCTGACAGTGGTTTATTTTTTTCAGTTCCTTAATGGTTTCTTTCAAAGGACAGACATTTGTAATTCTAATGAAATCCAATTTATTACTTATTTTTCCTTTGCGGTTAGTTATTTTGGGGTCAGGTCCAAGAAACCTTGGCTTATTCCAAGTTTGTGAATGTTTTCTCCTATGTTTTACATTATAAGTTTTATAATTTTAGTTTGCTTGAAAGTCTATGACCCATTTTGAGTTAATTTTTACGTATAGTATGAGGTACAAGCCAAGTATTTTTTTTCTACAGCTATCTAGTTTTTCCACTACAATGTGTTGAAAGGATTATATTTCCCATATTTACTTACCTGGGTGAATTTTGTAAAACCAATTGACCATATGTGTGAGAGTCTGTTTCTCTATTTTCTATTTTGTTCTATTGATGTATATATTTATCCTTATATCAATTCCATACTGTTCTTGATTACTCAATCTTTAGAGTGATTAAAACAGGTAAGTCTTCTAATGTTGCTCTTTTTAAAAATTGTTTTAGATATTTTAGGTACTTTGATTTTCAGTATTAATTTTTAAATCTGCTTGTCAAATCTTATATAAAAATAGCCTGCTGGATTTTTACTGGAGTTACATTGAGTCTATATGTCAACCTGAAAAGAATTGACATCTTGGGGCACTTGGGTGGCTCAGTTGGTTAAGTGTCTGCCTTCGGCTCAGGTCATGATCCCAGGGTCCTGGGATCAAGCCCCACATTGGGGAGCAGGGAGCCTGCTTCTCCCTCTCTCTCTGCCTGCTTCTTCCTCTTTCTCTGCCTGCCACTCTGCCTACTTGTGCTCTCTCTCTCTGTCTAATAAATAAGTAAATCTTAAAAAAAAAAAAGAATTGACATCTTGACAATATTAAGTATTCCAATCCATGAGCATGGTATAACTATGCTCCATTTACCTTCTTTTTTGTTTTCCTGGCACTGTTTTATAGCTTTTAGTATACAGGTATTGCATATATTTTGTAAAACTTATTCCTAAGTATTTCATGCTTTTTGATGCTATTGTAAAATATTTAAGATTTTTTTCCCAATTATTTATTACTAGTATAAGTATGCCATTGCTTTTTGTATATTGATTTTTTGTTGTATAACCTTAATAAACTCAGTTATTAGTTCCTAAAGCTTTTTGTAGAGTCCTTAGAATTTTTTATGTATATAACATCTGTGAATAAGAACTGTTTATTTTTTTTCTTTTCAGTTTGTGTGTAATTTGTTTCTTTTACATGCACTGCAATGACTAGCATCTTGTTTGTGGTTGAATAGAAGTGATGGGAGTGGACAACCTTTTCTTATTTCTCTTACTCCTATTCTTCCAGAGAAGCATTCAGTAACACCATAATATATAATCTGTAGGATTTTTTTGTGCATGTAGCTTTCAGAGAATTTGTTCCTGAATGTTCCTTTTTAATTTCCTGAGATGTGTTTTTTCTCCTTTATTCTGCTAATATGGTAAACAATATTGATTGATTTTCAAATGTCTTATTATCTTTCCATTTCTGTTTGTTCATGTATCAAAAATTAAAAGCTGCTTTAAACTCACTATGCATAGGTTAGCCTTATCAACTGATGGGCTTCCTATAGGAAGAGGTGCATTGTTCATTATGTTGAGGGCTTCCCACATGTCATTATCTGTACTTCTTTTCTCTTTGGCTGATCAGATACCCCATACAGGAATTCACCAATTCTTCCTTGAAGATTAAGGCCTGTTCCCCACTGATTTGTTACTTCATTAAGGAAGAGAATATCATTGTAAGATACATAAATTTGTTTTCTGTTTCATTCTCTAACATGAGCTTAAAGCTGTCCTTCTGGCTCAGCCTCTCCAGAGACTAAACCTCCATTCTTCTGTGAGCTGGGAGAGAGGATGTTGCCTACTGTGTGAGAGAGGAGAAGATAACTACAGGTTTGGCTTTTTCTTATATGGTTTTTAGTCATTCTTTTTTTTTTAAGATTTTATTTATTTGAGACAGACAGAGAGAGAACACGAGCAGGGGAGGGGGAGGGGCAAAAGGGGAGGGAGAAGCAGACTCCTCACTGAGCAGGGAGCCCGATGCGGGACTCAATCCCAGAACCCTGAGATCATTACCTGAGTTGAAGGCAGATGCTTAACCGACTGAGCCACCTAGGTGCCCCTAGGAAATCATTGTGAGACCACTTTCAGAAGTATCTGATCTTTCAAACCTCTGAAACTTTCTGGAGTTTCATGGTACCAAACAGCTTGCTTTTAGGATCCCTGTATTTCTAGCTTAGTTTTCAGTACCGCAGAATATCATTGCTATATCTTCTTGCTAATACTGTTGTTGCCTCTCCTCCCTTTGTCTTTGTGAATTTATGCCTTAAAATTTTTTTTCACTGTCTTTTAAAATGGAGTTTGGAGAAGCAGCAGAGATTGATGGGGATGTTCAGTCTTTTAGAAAGTCCTGGCATCAGTTTTCAAAAATATTTTTAAATATTTTCCCATTTGATGAGGAAACTGTGATGTAGTAAGGCCAGAGAAACAAGTGGACATTTCTATAAGGTCTTGTAAGTCATGTAAGTGTTTTCTTTTTCTTGAAGGCAGTGGAGAGCACTGAAAATTTTAAATAGCATAACAATGTAATCAGAATTATGCCTGGAGTATAAAAAAGTTGTCGGTAAGGGTTAGGAATAAAGGCAGGAAGACTGGTTAGGAGGCTCTAGCAGCAACTGAAGAGAAAGTTAGGGCAAGTTCATCTTGGGTGTCATGGCCTAGAATCCTAACCTCTGCCTTCAATGGCTTCTTTCAATCATCCATCCTTCCTTCCTTCAATGAGAATGAGTCCTGCCAGGTATACCTTCTAAATAACACTCTACTCTACCTTCTCTTCCTCTCCATCCCAGATAACCATCTAGCTCCCCAGGGAACCTCAAGATATATCATGCATCTTTCATTCTGCTGCCAGAATGGTTTCTCTAAAGCTCTGGTCAATTGTGTTTTTCTTCAAATGAAAACTTTTCAATGGCTTTTCAAAGTTCAGAGGACAAAACTCGAGATCCTTAGTCTAACATTTATTTTTATTGGATTTTGCAGAAGTATCCATCAATTACAGTGCATTGGACATTTTCTTTAAAAATAAAAGAGCTGATCCTTTATGATACACAGTTTGAAAACACTGCTTTAGATAACCTTCTCCATGTTGCTAAGCCTTATGAGGCACCAGGTTCCTAACAACATAGGTCTGGCCTCATCTGCATCATAAATGCCTGGGAAGTAGCAAATTAATTGTAGGAGAGAGAAAAAAGAAAAGAACACTAATATCTGTCAAATATTTGCTTTCTCTGTATGACTCTTCTGGGAGCTTTACATGTGTAGCAAAGTAAAGAAACTATTTTAACTACTGAAGTTAGAGTTTCTCTTAGGAATGAAACTCTTTGTTTAAGGAAATACCTTGATGGATCACTTTGGATAGGCAAGATAAAGGCCTCAAAACTGATCAAACTCTGCAAGATAGATGACCATGAAATTAGTGCTGAGAGAAAGGGAAATAAAGGTCCTAAAAATCCTCACAGGAATTTGGACCCCACAGAGAAAAGTGGCCAAAAAAAAATTCAAGATGGCAGAGCAACATGAAGATGTTATTTAAAAATATAGATTAAAATGTCTGATTGCTAAAATTATATTGTTTAAATTGCTGTAATATAAGCCATTATATTCCCAAAAATTTCTAGTAAAGATGCACACTAATACCTAGTATGAATGATTTTGAGAGTATACCAAAGAAAGGTGTGTGTTTCATATTTACTTAGTTTGAAACAGGTAGAATAGAAAAGAGATGAAATGAGCATGAGCAGAGTTTGATGGAAACCAGAACTCATAGTCAATAGCAAGTAGGAGAATGCAAATATGCCACAACCCAGAAGTCACACAAAGCTTGGGCAAGGCACAGGATTTCCCACTGGACAGGGATATGTATTGTGAATCAAGATTTAAAAATCTCTCAATACACAGTTGCTGCATAACAAATGACCGCAAACACAGAGGCTTAAAACAATACATATTTATTATTTAATCATTTTTATGGGTCAGAAATACAGGCAAACTTAGCTGGGTCCTCTGCCTCAAGGCCTCTTTATTTAGAGTGAAATGGGGAGGGAGGGAGAGAGGGATTTATGCTAAGGACTTGTCTCACGCAATTGTGAAGGCTGGCAAGTCTGAAATCTGGCAGGCTGGAACTTCATGCAAGAGTTGCAGTCTTGAATCCAGATTTAATAGGACAATAGACTGTAGACTCAAACAAGGTTTCTATCTTACAGTCTTGTGAAGAATTCCATTTTCTTTGGGGGACCTTAGTCTTTGCTCAATTAAGGCCTTTGACTGAATGAGGCCCACCCACATTATGAAGGGTAATATGCCTTATTCAACTTCTATTCTTTTAAATGTTAATCTTTACTCAGAGTCTACCGATTTTAATGTTAATCCCATCTAAAAATTGCCATCACAAAAAACCTCTACACAAAACTTTGACTAAACAAGTAGGCACCATAGCCTTGCCAAATGGACATACAATATTAGTTATCACAGGTTAGAGTCAAGGTGTTGGCCAGGGCTGGGTCTCATCTGAAGGCTTAACCAGGGAAGACCAGATCTCCTTCCAAGCTCCTCAGTTATTGGCAGAATTCAATTACTCGCATGCTGTTACATTAGTGGCCTAAGTTCCTTGTGGGCTATTGGGAGGAGTTTGTCTTTGTTTTTTGCCACATGGATGTCTCCATTTGGTAGCTTGCTTCATCAAGGTCATCAAGGGAAAGAGTCTTAGCAAAATAGAAATCATAATTTTATGTAACCTAGTCAAGGAAATGCTATTCCATGCCTTTGTCACATTCTATTAATTAAAACAAGTTGCCAAACCATTCCACAACCAAGGGAGAGGACTATACAAGAGCATGAACACCAGCAGGTGGGGT
Organism: Callorhinus ursinus; assembly: GCF_003265705.2. NCBI lineage: Eukaryota > Metazoa > Chordata > Mammalia > Carnivora > Otariidae > Callorhinus > Callorhinus ursinus. The sequence continues at coordinate 70,457,985 of NW_027397067.1, read as the reverse complement.
ATTGTCTTAGAGACTGCTTGTCGCAGTATGTTTATCTCTGTTAGCATTTGGATTTCAGGTAAACTATTTCATTAGAATTCTCTCAACCAATTTATGAGAGAAGTATTTTTATTCCCATTTCACACATTAAGGAATTAGATCAACATAACATATGAAGTAACAGGCAAAGCTGGTAATCAAGCCTGCATCTATTTGCTACCAAATGCTACATCTTTCTTATTATACTGTAAGGAAAGTCAGTGAGGCATAAAAAAAAAAAATATTGGAATTAAGCATCTCTGAGACAAGCTTCTTCCTTGGTTTCCAAACTTTGAGATCCTATCCTTCAACCTATTGTGGTTTCCTTTTTTGATTCACTAGAAATTCCAATTAGGAAGAATAACATGGTTGCTGTTTTCTCAAATCTAGGTACTCCATAGACGCTTAACTTTTCCAGAAGGAGTTCTAAGACCAGTAATGGAGTGCAAGGGGATTTTTCTCAGAATTTCTTCTCATTCTTTATATTCCTGATTTTGATTTTCTAGGCTTATGAGCTTGTAATAATCTTTGGTGCTTCTTTGCATTGCAAAGATTAGCTTAATTTTTTGCCTCCCTAGTCATCTGACCCTAAAACTGAAGATAATCTCTTTTTTTGCACATTTAACTTTATGTCATTCTTCAGGGTTAAACTATGGATTCTATTTCAAGTTGTGCCCTGGGTCCTAAACTCTGGCTTCAAGATCTGCTTTTATAACTGATTCTCATACCTAAGTAACTGCCTGGCATCCCAGTTTTTCTAGGATTGGGGTCCTTACCTTGATCCCTTCAAGGGTTTCTAGGGTCTGCAGTTATGATTCTGAACCCAGTACATTGTAGCTCTTTTCTACCTTCTACCACACTGCCAGATAGCTGACCCTCTTCTTGTTTTGGCCTGTAGTTATTATCTAAATATTATTCATCACAGGTAAGTAGAGATGTGGAGTCTTATGACACTCCTTCTGTGTTTGTAAGGGGTAGGAAATGATACTAATGAAACTTCTAGATTATATTGTTAGGTTACTTGTTATAAACATTAAATACAAAAGAAGAAAGTTCCAGGGAAGGGTGTGGAAAGAATAGGAACTTGGAAGCAGAGGTCTTTCTATAGTTCCTCAATTGTAAAGCAAGCTATGGCTATTCTTGAGGCAGGGTTTTGCCCTAGACATCTGTGCAACAGACCACCTCTCCTCCTTCCCCAAATTTCTTCTGTTGACCCCCATTTCACAGAGCATGGAATCCAAACTGCCTAGGCTTGTGTTCATGCATTTCCATGGTCTGATAGCAAGCGATTTTTCCAATCTTATTTCCATGTTCTGTGCATGATAAGCTTTCCCCCCCTCCTCGTGTATAACAGTCTTCCCTTAATTCTCCACTTATTAAACTTGATCCAAGATCTTTTCATTCAGGTCCATAAATATCAATATTCCTAGATAGCACTTACTGTTCCTTATATGAATCTTAATGAAATGCTCTTTTATCTATGATCCTTGCTTATATCTACCCAAGCACATATTTCATTCTATCATGTGATTTGGCTCATTGTGTACATTCCTTTCTTTTCTTAATAGCCCAGAACACTTCTTAAAAAGTCAGAATTTGCTTTGTATTCTTAATTTTATTCCCACCGTCAGAGTCTATCACAATGCACTGAGCGAGGCATGCTGACAAAATGGGGTTGAGCATAGGACATAGATTTTTGAATCAGACACACTTAAATTTGGAAATAGGTTCTGGCGCTTACTGACTGTGTGATTGGAAAAGTTGCTTAGCCCTCCAGTCTTGGTTTCTGCCTCTATCAAATGAGAATAGCATTGCCTCCTTCAGAGATATGAGGTAAGAACTCAGTAGCATTAAATGTATAGAAAGATCGGTACAATGTAGGGCATACAGCACTGTTTTTTCTCCAAACTTCCCATTTTCACAAGCTAAAGCCCACTCCCCATTCCAACCTCCTCTCCCACCTCCTCCTCTTACATCCACCCCCACCATTAATAAGTGTTTATGGAATTGGATTGAATCCTCTGTCATTGGCCTCCTTGAATCAGGAAGCAAATTACTCACAGGTTTTAAATGATCTATTGACTTTTCTCTCTGCAGCCTTTCAGTTGTTTGGTGCCTTGCATCTTTGCTTTTCTCCTCCTCCCCCACCCTAATTTGCTATAAATCCATCCTTTGTGTTCTCTTTCTGTTCTAAAATTTCATTTTCACCTTCAAGCTCTTTGTTTATGTTGTGTCCCTCTTCTGCTGAAAGAGCATGGCCTTGCTAAGTTGACATTTATTTAATCTTCTGGCTTCTCAAAATGTGTATTTATGAATTTCCTAATGTTCCTAGTGCTGGGGACTTCAGCACACATGCCAGAGCTTTCTGAGTAAGTGCTCCAACCTGAAAGGAGAGCTGTTCTAAGGTTATGTCATCTCCACCATGGTGCTTCCTCATTGACAGCCAGGAAAAATAAAAGTTTCCATGGAGATGAAACAGAAACCAGTCTGTCTGATTAATTCTGATTTTTATAAATAGGAATCCATTTTAAGTCTATGTTGTAGCTTGAGCTGCTGTCATAGTTAAGAGGGAAGTGGCAAGTTATCAAGTAAATTTCTAGCATGGAATGTCTACTCAGCTCAATTTAAGAGAGAGACTAGGTCCTTGCCCTAAGGGGGCTTAACATTTAGTTGGGAAATGAAAAGTAACCCACAAGAACAAGAGGGTTATTAAAGACTAGGAATAGGAAGAGCTAGTTTAATTAACATTTATTGACTTAATGCATGAATAAGTAAATACAGATTGCTATGGATTGAACGTGTTCCTCCCAGTATTCATATGTTGAAACACTAATCCTTAATGTGATGGTATTGGGATATGGGGTCTTCAGAAAGTAATGAGGTCATAAGAGTGGAACCTTCAGTTCCTTCTCTCTCTCCCTCTCCCTCTCTCCCTCTCTCCACCCAGAGAGGACACGGTAAGAAGACGGCAAGCCGGGAATTAAGGTCCACACCAAAAGCAGCCATGTGGATATCCTGATCTTGGACTTCCACCCTCCAGAACTGTGAAAAAGAAATTTCTGTTTAGATCACCCAGTTTATGGTATTTGTTATATTATTACAAACTAAGACAATAGTTGGCTGATAAAAATGATTAAATGAATGAATAAATGAAGGCTTGAGTTCTAAGTTTTTTGCTTTAAAATTTGGACAAAGTTATCAATTCAAAGCAATTTCAATCACCTTTAAGTTATTTTCATTGGCTCTCCACAATTATCTCATTAAGTTAGCAATCTAAGCTATTTCCACAAACTTTAAGTAACTACAATGGGCCAGACTGTAGTGAGTCCTAAAGGAAAACAAGATGAATGAGATATTGTCCTTTCTCTAGGACAGAAACAAAATTTCCCTGTCACCTTTCTATGGATTATTGCCAAGATATCTTAAGTGTAGGCCCCCAATCTCCAATCCAGTAGAGTATCATTAGTTTTAAATATTATAATAGATTGAGTGGCAAGTTTGTTGGAATTCAGGACTACTTGCTGGTTGATCTGTAAACATTTTTCAGTATGACTACTTCATCATTTGGAGAGCTTTACCCTTCTCTTTCTGGAAGAAGTTTGACACTATCCATTCTCTATTCTAGATATGTGAAATGTTTGTTATGTTCCCAACTAGACTTTAAATTTCCTGAGAGAAGATATATTTTTATTTATCTATGCTTTTCCTCAGAGCTTAGCCTAGTGCCTGACATATGGCATACACTCTATTATATTGACTGAGTGGACAAGTGTAATATAAAATAAAAATATTTATTTGCTCAATATGGATTTGGAGACTATTGTCCTGTGTCACACAAAAATCTAAGCAATGGAGACATAAAGATGAGTAAAATGAGTTGTTGGTTCCCTAGGATCTCTCAGCCTGGTTGGGAGCTCAGAATGCAAACCAGTAGTGATAATTCAGAGCGCTAAATATCATGGTAATGATAAACATTGGCAGCTCTGTGAGCAGTTGGAGGGACCAAGAGTTCTGAAAGGACATCGGAAGAAACGTGAACTTGAAGCAGGACATAAAGAACAAATAAGCTTGCAAGCACCAAAGTTAGGAAGACAATTCCTTCAACAGAGGATGAGTTCAAGATAGTGGTGAAATAGAGCTCACTGTAGATAGAAGGAACAGCCTATGCAAAGACACAGAGAAGCAAGAATGTCTAACATTGAAACATAATTTAAGGTGGCCAGAATGGAGATGCATTATGGAAAGTCACAGCATAGGAGAGTAGCAACATACACTAGAGTCAGATCATGGAGGTGTGCCATGCCAAGTAGTTTGAATTTCCTCTCTTGAGTAATAATAATAAGCCCCTGGTAGAGAGATAACCAAATTTTTGTTTTAGAAAGACAACTCTGACTAACACAGGGAAGTGATCCTGAGGATCAAGGAAGGAAAGCAACGTTTATTGAGTGATGACTATGTGCCAGGAAATTCATTAGGGCCTTTCATAGATATTATTGAAGTTTGCTTCATTTAATCCTTACAAAACCACAAGAGATAAGCATGAGTATCCTCGTTTAGCAGATTAAAAATCTGATGCCTGAACATGGGAGTGGAAAAGTGATTAGAAATTGAGAAACTACTTAAGATTCTAGAAGGGACCAAAAGAGGGTCAATGCTAGAACAGTGGCTTTGGGGAGGGTTTGGGGGAGGGAGGGAGGAGGAGAGAATACAACCTACTGGACAAGTATTTGGAAAACACAATTACTAGAATGTAGGCAGGAGGAAGAGGACTGGTTAATGGTGAATTCAAACTCTCTTCTAGAGAGTTGAAAAGCCTGGAACTTATGTAACTACTTTCTTCAAATTGTTCTCAAATCTTTCACGTTTCTTCTCATACTTTTACCTTAAAATCCATACAGGTAGAGAGAAATTCCTTCAAGATGGAGGAATTGTAGTGTTGCTCTACAACGGAGTTGTAGAGCCTTGTGACTTTAGTGTGCTTCCCTGGAAGTCAGCTACCGTGTGTGCCAAGGAAGATCCCACATAACCCATTTTAAAGACAATTTTATATCTTGTAACCCTACTGTATAAGGAGAATTTCTATTGGTAAAGTATTGAGAAGAATTTGGAGGCAAACAAATATATAAGTGCAAAGAACTGTATCAGATGGGAGACACCACCCAGACTCTTGGCAAGCCAAAATTCACTTGGAAGCAATTAGTGGCTCAAGAGACTGATATCATAGAGGATCAAAGTGTGCACTGGGAAGTGATTTGGGAAGTAGAGAGGCCACCAGTGACTTCACAGCAAACCACGCAGTGATTGTGAAACTCAGTGCATTTTGCAATGTAATACACAGCAGAGGAACGATTCCAACTCCAAAGAAATCCTGCTGACATCCAAGAGGCCTCTTGTTTATGCTTCCAAGGACCTCTAGTATCACATATTCTCCTTCCTCTCCCAGACTTCATTTTTGGTGGTCTACTCCTTATTTTGAGAGTTTCCTTAATGACTAACATGATTGGCAAATTTAGTCATGCACATACTCAACTTTTTGTTTATGAGGGAATCAAGAGTATAAAAGACAGATTAAGGTTGAGGAGATAAAGAAAAAATTTAATATACCTTCTTGACCTTCAATGATAGTTCTGACCACTTCCTCTGATCAAAGTGATGAAAAAGGAAATAAGAACAAAGGACATGAGTGGCACAGGAAATTAGATGAGGAAGAGAGAGGCAAAAAACCCCTTTCTTATCTTGCAAGTCTAAGGACTCCTCATTAATATTATCACATAGAAGCCTACTTTTTAATTTTATAGTTCTTTTTTTTTAATTTATTTATTTATGTGAGAGAGAGATTGAGAGAGAGAGAGCATGAGCGGACGGGGGGGTGGGAAGAAGAGCACAGGGAGAAGCAGATTCCCCACTGAGCAGGGAGCCCGACATAGGACTCAATCCCAGCACCCTGAGATCATGACCTGAGCTGAAGGCAGATGCTTAACTGACTGAGCCTCCCAGGTGCCCCTTGATTTTATAGTTCTTATCGAAGTTTGTAGCTATACTTTTTATAACTATGGTCACCACTCACGATCCCTGAAATGCTTAATAACCACTGAAATAATAGTGCCCAGGAAACTAGAGTGAGGGATGTGTATGCGTATGTGTATGTATGTGTTTGTGTGTGTGTCCATGTGTTTGTCTTCATGTATGTGTGTGAGAAAAACTCACACACATACACTCACACACAGGAGTATCTTCTCATCTTGGCTGCCAAGATGAGAAGATACTCCTAAAGTTCTCACATGGAGGCCTAGACCTTCATCTAAGGAGAAAGATAAGATTTATAGATTTTGAATATGGTACTCAGGAAAAGCACCAGATCAATGAGCCAATGGAATGGTAGCTCACCCTATTTCCAGATCACTCTATCTGTCATCTATCTATCTATCTATCTATCTATCTATCATCTATCATCTGTGATATAGAATCTATAGAAATAGAATGCGGATCAGTGGCTATCAGGAATCTAGAGGAGGAGGTAATTGTGATTAACTGCTTAATGCAGAAGGGGGTTTATTCTGGAGTGATCAAAATGTTATGGACCCAGACAGATGTGGTGGTTGCAGCACATGTTGTGAATGTACTAAATGTCACTGAATTATTTCACTTTAAAGTGATTAATTTTATGTTATAAGAATTAAACATCAATAAAAATAAGTTTTAAAATGGAATTGAGCATTGTTTTAGGGATTCATATGATAATTAAATATAGCTAACAATTAAAAATATAAGTATATTGAGTCCCAGTGATAGGTATAATTATGCCACTAAGATTGACCATTTTATTATACAGAAAAAAATGAACATATAGTGAGTTCCTATTATTTTACCAACATAGTAGAAGGCCCCTCTTCTTCTGGGAATAACCATTCACCTGACAATATTGACATGGTTGTAATAGTGACAGTGGTTTTACAAGATCCTAGCCCCTGTCCACAGTTGATTTGTTTAGGAGTGGGCACTTGTTCCAAGATGAGCTGTTTAATCCTAATTCAATTAAATTTTGAAATTAAACTTTATATATCTTGGATTGTAAAAATAAAATGTAAGATTGGAAACCACCGGGTCAGCAATGTTTCCCACCATGTAGACCGGAGAGGTAGAGGAAGGAAGTGTGAAGAGAGAGAGAAAAAAAAAATGGCGCAAACAAGCAAAGAGAAGCAAGAGGAGAGAAAGGGGGTCTTTATGACATCCACATCCCTCATTCCAGATGCATCTCTGAGATTGAATTCCATAATCCCTTTATATCCTTTTAATACATAGTCTCTTTAACTTAAATTAGCAGGTTTCCTGTCCCTTGAAATTAAATGAATCATAACTATTGCACAGTGAAGAAATGAATACTGCTTTATAGACACAAAATCTTAATACTTTTGCATATTTTAAAGGCAAAAATGTGGAGACAATTTTCCTTTTAAAAAACCATCTAAGGTTATATAGGATTTTAGAGTTTCTAAAAAATTTTAAAGCATTTTAATAGTACCCTGGAAATAAATGTTATTATCACCCCTGCTTTAAGGATTGAAGGGCTGAGACCTAGAAAGGTCAAATGGCTTGCCCAATTAGCAGCAGAACAGGAACTAAGACTAATTTATTCCACTAAAAGCAAGCTATCTTTCCTGAGCAGTCATTCTGTGAGTGTCTTGTATTGGCAACCAGATCAGGAAAGCAGCATGGGATGCTCCCCATCCAGCCTTTTCTCAAATTGGATTTCCTCTCCCATGGACCATAATCTCCTCTTTATTTTGTAGGTCCAAGAAGAGTGAGCCATGCTTCCTAGACCAGTGCTGGTACCTCCGGTTCCTACAGGGCTTACCCCAGGACTCTCTGGCTGCCCTGAACGACTCTCAGGTCAGCTGGCTTGACTACTCCCTGGAATCCAAAAGATTTCATCCATGTTTAACATTTCCCATGTGGCCATTCCCCCTAACAGCCACATAGATCACCAAAGAAGGGATTTTAAGAAGGCAACTTTCCTTGCTGAGGTAGCTCTGCAAGGTTTTTTGTATTCTCTAACCAAAAAGGCTACTTTCAGAATTTGTTTATAAGCCTCACTGCAAAAGTTAACCTGGACTGCAAGATATCAAACCTGGAACAGGCTTCCAGCAGATTTCTGGTATGAGCAGTAGATTAGGACAAGAGATTCCAGAATATAGCAGAAACATTCATAATGGGGAGTAGGTAGGGAGCTGGAATAGTGCCTAGACAGAATTCCTGTCCTGTTTACTTTCTTTGGTAGGCTCACAGAAATTCCCATGGTATGGGGCTCTTCAGTGTCAGGGACCCAGGATCTGTCTACTCTGTAGCTTCAACATTGTTGGCTCATGGTTTCCATCTCCTGGCTCAAGATGGCTGCTCAAGTACAAGTGTTATGTTTGCATTCCAGGCAGAAGGAAGGAAGAAAAGGATACCCCTTTAGGAATATTTCCTAAAAGTTGTATACTCATTTCCAGTTACAGAAAATGCACCAAAATGTAGGCATAGGCATGCAATCATAGCTCCAAATAGGCTAAAAAAAGGCAGTCTTTACTCTGAGTAGACATGTGCCCAGTTAAAATTTGGAAGTTGCGTTAATAAGGAACAAAAGAATATTGGGAGACACATAGCAAACTCTACCAGAGGTGTGGAAGCTATTGATGAAGTCATTAAGTGGCTGTGCATTTGTGGCCTTTCTGAAAAGGCCAAGGTAGAAAGTTCTGTTTCTTTAGAACAAACACATCCATCTTTTCTGAAGAGGCATCCTGGTACACCAGCAGCCTGGGAAAGATAGGAAAAGGGATGTCTGCAGAGCAACAGAGGACTCAAGATGTAGCAAGTAAGAATAAAAAAACATTGTTATAACAATTTTGATAATGACGCCTCATATTTGCATAAGGCTTCAGATTTCTAATATTTAACGTATTCTAATTGAACCCCAAACTATGTTAAGAAGAATTTTTAGTAATAACCCAATTTTATTGAGGAGAAAATGGAGAACAGGGGAGGTTAATTGCTTGTGTAAAGTTTATTAAGCAGCAAATAAATCCTACTCCAGGGCCCGAGCACTGTCATCAACCTCGATTCTCGCGTTCTTTGTGGACTGCAATGACAATATAAATATGTAATCCTAGCTTCTGTGTATTCCTTCCTTCATTCATCAGTACACATTTACAGAGCAGCCCAAAGAATACAGAGGGAACAAAATAGTCCTTGCATTCAAAGACTTGAGAATCTAGTAACAAAAGTGGCCAAGTTGTGTATAATATTTATATAGATTATACACTTATATTTTACATATGATATATAATTTTATTTTTTACGTGAATATACTTATATATAATAATATATAAAAATTTTCTATTATATATTGTATAGTTATATATCATAGTTTATATATTAAGGTATATACTGCATGTATTGTATATACAAATAATTTATGTATATAAAAAACACAACATATTTGTGCTTTTATAAAGAGTATAAGCAAAATTCAGCAGTGGGGAGGAGTATCATTCCAATTTTCCTTTTCAGGCCTAATATTCTTTGCCAATAGAATTCAAATGCTAACCTGCACCATGGAGCCCTTGTCTTTCCTACTGAGGCTTCTTTTCTCTCTCTCTCTCTCTCTCTCTCTCTCTCTCAAATAAATAAATAAATAAATAAATATTAAAAGAGAGAGAGAGAGAAAGTGCATGAGTGGGAGGGGCAGAGGGAAAGAGAGAGAGAATCTTAAGCAGACTCCACGCTCAGTGCAGAGCCTGACCTGGGGCTTGATCTCACAACTCCCAGATCACAACCCCGAGATCGCAATCTGAGCTGAAACCAAGAGTCCGGCACTCAACTGACTATGCAACTCAGGCGCCCCAAGGCTTGCTTTCTCTCTTAAAGCTTCATCTTACCATGTTTTCCATCCCTTCCTGAACCATTTCTCAGATGGAAGGTCTTACAAAACCCCAGTGAAGTAACTATCACTATTCCTCTTTTATAGGAAGAAAGAATAAGGCCAAGATGGACAGATAACATGCTCAGGATGGTAGCAAACTATGCCAAACCAAAATCTCCACTTGTTTTAGTAAGATCCTTGCCAAAACTACAGGAACCTAATAAAAAAAATGTATTTATACGTTCATTATAGTAACCACTCCTTTGTGTTCCTCTAACATAATGCCCTGAACACCACAAATTGTTCTACTTGCCAAGATGAGGGCTCTCTATGTGTTAGAAAGTGGTAATAAGCATAGTGAACATTTACTGACACTTAGCAGAGGCCAAGCACTCTGTTGAATACTTGACTGCCTCCTTTCATCTTTAGAACTATGCCTTGAGGCCAATGATGATATTCCCTCATAGCATATGACATTACTGAAGGCCAGCCATGTTCCTATGTTCACACAAGTCATAAGAGTCATACTTTGTTGGGTCTTCAAATCTAAGTTCCCAATCGCTCACCCTACTGTCATAGCCCTCAGAGCAACTAGGCAAGAATTTACAGAGAGGGGAAACTTGGTAAAATTTCATTCTTTCCCTCTGCTTCACATAAGCAATAGTGAGCAAGGGTTGGACAACCATCTGTAGAAGTGGTGTGCATATGGCTTCTAAGAAACTTCCTTTCTGCAGTGTTATTATTCTTTTATAAAAAATGAACACATGGGCCTGGTCTGTTCTACCTTCCTACGCAGGGCCAATTCATCATTTTATTTTTTTATTTTTTTATTTTTTTGCTTTTTATTTTATTTTATTTTATTTATTTTTTTAATAATTTTTTATTGTTATGTTAATCACCATACATTACATCATTAGTTTTTGATGTAGTGTTCCATGATTCATTGTTTGTGCATAACACCCAGTGCTCCACGCAGAATGTGCCCTCTTTAATACCCATCACCAGGCTAACCCATGCCCTCACCCCCCCTCCCCTCTAGAACCCTCAGTTTGTTTTTCAGAGTCCATCGCCTCTAATGGTTCGTCTCCCCCTCCGACTTACTCCCCTTCGTTCTTCCCCTCCTGCTATCTTCTTCTTCTTTTTTTTCTTAACATATATCGCATTATTTGTTTCAGAAGTACAATTCCATGATTCATCAGTCTTGTACAATTCACAGTGCTCACCATAGCACATACCCTCCCCAATGTCTATCACCCAGCCACCCAATCCCTCCCACCCCCCACCACTCCAGCAAACCTCAGTTTGTTTCCTGAGATTAAGAATTCTTCATATCAGTGAGGTATTATGATACATGTCTTTCTCTGATTGACTTATTTCACTCAGCATAACACCCTCCAATTCCATCCACGTTGTTGCAAATGGCAAGATCTCATTCCTTTAGATGGCTGCATAATATTCCATTGCGTATATATACCACTTCTTTATCCATTCATCTGTCGATGGACATCTTGGCACTTTCCACAGTTTGGCTATTGTGGACATTGCTGCTATAAACATTGGGGTGCATGTACCCCTTCAGATCCCTACATTTGTATCTTTGTGGTAAATACCCAGTAGTGCAATTGCTGGATTGTATGGTAGCAATATTTTCAACCATTTGAGGGACCTCCATACTGTTGTCCAGAGTGGTAGCACCAGCTTGCATTCCCACCAACACTGTAGGAGGGTTCCCCTTTCTCCACAACCCCGCCAACATCTGTCAGTTTCCTGACTTGTTAATTTTAGCCATTCTGACGGGTGTGAGGTGGTATCTCATTGAGGTTTTCATTTGAATTTCCCTGATGCGGAGCGATATTGAGCACTTTTTCATGTGTCTGTTGGCCATTTGGATGTCTTCTTTGGACAAATGTCTGCTCATGTCTTCTGCCCATTTCTCGATTGGATTATTTGTTCTTTGGGTGTTGAGTTTGATAAGTTCTTTATAGATTTTGGATACTAGCCCTTTATCTGAGATGTCATTTGCAAATATTTTCTCCCATTCCGTCGGTTGTCTTTTGGTTTTGTGGACTGTTTCTTTTGCTGTGCAAAAGCTTTTTATCTTGATGAAATCCCAATCGTTCATTTTTGCACTTGCTTCCCTTGCCTTTGGCGATGTTTCTAGGAAGAAGTTGCTGCAGCTGAGGTCGAAGAGGTTGCTGCCTGTGTCCTCCTATAGGGTGTTGATGGACTCCTATCTCACATTTAGGTCTTTCAACCATTTGGAGTCTATTTTTGTGTGTGGTGTAAGGAAATGGTCCAGTTTCATTCTTCTGCATGTGGCTGTCCAATTTTCCCAACACCATTTGTTGAAGAGACTGTCTTTTTTCCATTGGACATTCTTTCCTGCTTTGTCAAAGATGAGTTGACCATAGAGTTGAGGGTCCATTTCTGGGCTCTCGATTCTGTCCCATTGATCTATGTGTCTGTTTTTGTGCCAGTACCATACTGTCTTGATGATGACAGCTTTGTAATAGAGCTGGAAGTCCGGAATTGTGATGCCGTCAGCTTTGGATAGCAGATTATTTGTTCCATTTCATTGAAAAAGGTGGATGGTATTTTGATGGGGATTGCATTGAATGTGTAGATTGCTCTAGGTAGCACTGACATCTTCACAATGTTTGTTCTTCCAATTCATGAGCATGGAACGTTTTTCCATTTCTTTGTGTCTTCCTCAATTTCTTTCCTGAGTATTTTATACTTCTCTGAGTACAGATCCTTTACCTCTTTGGTTAAATTTATTCCCGGGTATCTTACGGTTTTCGATGCAATTGTAAATGGGATTGACTCCTTGATTTGTCTCCCTCCTGTCTTGTTGTTGGTGTATAGGAATGCCACTGATTTCTGTGCTTTGATTTTATAGCCTCCTACATGACTGAATTCCTGTATGAGATCTAGCAGTTTTGGAGTGGAGTCTTTTGGGTTTTCCACAGACGGTATCATATCATCTGCAAAGAGTGAGAGTTTGACATCCTCTTTGCCGATTTGGATGCCTTTGATTTCTTTTTGTTGTCTGATTGCTGTGGCTAGGACTTCTAATACTATGTTGAATAGCAGTGGTGAGAGTGGACATCCCTGCCGCGTTCCTGACCTTAGGGGAAAAACTCTCAGCTTTTCCCCATTGAGAATGATATTCGCTGTAGGTTTTTCAAAGATGGCTTTTATGATATTGAGGTATGTACCCTCTATCCCTATACTCTGAAGAGTTTTGATCAAGAAAGGAGGCTGTACTTTGTCAAATGTTTTTCTGCATCTATTGAGAGGATCATATGATTCTTGTTCTTTCTTTTGTTAATGTATTGTATCACGTTGATTGATTTGCGGATGTTGAACCAGCCTTGCAGCCCAGGGATAAATCCCACTTGGTCATGGTGAATAATCCTTT
>NW_027397067.1:70406917-70429645 GCF_003265705.2 Callorhinus ursinus | reverse complement strand
TTTCCCCTAAGGTCAGGAACGCGGCAGGGATGTCCACTCTCACCACTGCTATTCAACATAGTATTAGAAGTCCTAGCCACAGCAATCAGACAACAAAAAGAAATCAAAGGCATCCAAATCGGCAAAGAAGAAGTCAAACTCTCACTCTTTGCAGATGATATGATACTGTCTGCGGAAAACCCAAAAGACTCCACCCCAAAACTGCTAGAACTCATACAGGAATTCAGTAAAGTGGCAGGATATAAAATCAATGCACAGAAATCAGTGGCTTTCCTATACACCTACAAGACAGAAGAAAGAGGAATTACAGAGTCAATCCCATTTACAATTGCACCCAAAACCATAAGATACCTAGGAATATATTTAACCAAAGAGGCAAAGAATCTGTACTCCAAAAACTATAAAATACTCATGAAAGAAATTGAGGAAGACACAAAGAAACGGAAAAACGTTCCATGCACATGGATTGGAAGAACAAACATTGTGAAGATGTCAATGCTACCTAGAGCAATCTACACATTCAATGCAATCCCCATCAAAATACCATCCACTTTTTTCAAAGAAATGAAACAAATAATCCTAAAATTTGTATGGAACCAGAAAAGACCTCGAATAGCCAGAGGAATGTTGAAAAAGAAAAGCAAAGCTGGTGGCTTCATGAATCCGGACTTCCAGCTCTATTACAAAGCTGTCATCATCAAGACAGTATGGTACTGGCACAAAAACAGACACATGGATCAATGGAACAGAATAGAGAGCCCAGAAATGGACCCTCAACTCTATGGTCAACTAATCTTCGAAAAAGCAGGAAAGAATATCCAATGGAAAAAAGACAGTCTTTTCCACAAATGGTGTTGGGAAAATTGGATAGCCACATGCAGAAGAATGAAACTAGACCATTTCCTTACACCACACACACAAAATAGACTCAAAATGGTTGAAAGACCTAAATGTGAGTCAGGAGTCCATCAACACCCTAAAGGACAACACACGCAGCAACTTCTTCGGCCTCAGCTGCAGCAACTTCTTCTTAGAAACATCGCCAAAGGCAAGGGAAGCAAGGGCAAAAATGAACTATTGGGACCTCATCAAGATAAAAAGTTTTTGCACAGCAAAAGAAACAGTCAACAAAACCAAAAGACAACCGACAGAATGGGAGAAAATATTTGCAAATGACATGTCAGATAAAGGGCTAGTATCCAAAATCTATAAAGAACTTATCAAACTGAACACCCAAAGAACAAATGATCCAATCAAGAAATGGGCAGAAGACATGAGCAGACATTTTTCCAAAGAAGACATCCAAATGGCCAACAGACACATGAAAAAGTGCTCAACATCGCTCGGCATCAGGGAAATCCAAATCAAAACCTCAATGAGATATCACCTCACACCTTGTTAATTTTAACCAGAGTGGTTAAAATTAACAAGGCAGAAAACGACAGATGTTGGCGGGGATGCGGAGAAAGGGGAACCCTCCTACACTGTTGGTGGGAATGCAAGCTGGTGCAGCCACTCTGGAAAACAGTTCGGAAGTTCTTCAAAAAGTTGAAAATAGAGCTACCTTGTGATCCAGCAATTGCACTACTGGGTATTTACTACAAAGATACAAATGTAGGGATCAGAAGGGGTACGTGCACCCCGATGTTTATAGCAGCAATGTCCACAATAGTCAAACTGTGGAAAGAGCCAAGATGTCCATTGACAGATGAATGGATAAAGAAGAAGTGGTATATATATACAGTGGAATACTATGCAACCATCACAAAGAATGAAATCTTGCCATTTGCAACGACATGGATGGAACTGGAAGGTATTATGCTGAGCAAAATAAGTCAATCAGAGAAAGACATGTATCATATGACCTCACTGATATGAGGAATTCTTAATCTCAGGAAACAAACTGAGTGTTGCTGGAGTGGTGGGGGTGGGCAGGGATGGGGTGGCTGGGTGATAGACATTGGGGAGGGTATGTGCTATGGTGTGCACTGTGAAGTGTGCAAAACTGTTGAATCACAGATCTGTACCTCTGAAGCAAATAATACATTATATGTTAAAAATAAAAAGAAGATAGCAGGAGGGGAAGAATGAAGGGGGGGAAATCGGAAGGGGATATGAAGCATGAGAGACTGTTGACTCTTAAAAACAAACTGAGGGTACTAGAGGGGAGGGGGGTGGGAGGATGGGTTAGCCTGGTGATGGGTATCAAAGAGGGCACGTTCTGCATGGAGCCCTCGGTGTTATATGCAAACAATGAATCATGGAACACTACATCAAAAACTAATGATGTAATGTATGGTGATTAACATAACAATAATAATAAAAAAAAAACCAAAATAGAACACCAAAAAAAAGAAAAGAAAAAAGAAATAAAAGATATACCTTTGTCCTAAAATTATTCTTAAATCAGAAACTTTTGTGATTGAAGATATTGTTAGAGTCACCCAGGTGTACTGAAATCATAAAACAATTGAAATCACAGAGCTTAAGATAGAAGTAGATTTTGACTAACAAGATCCTAACAGTAGTTTGGTAGTACGTTCTCCGATTATTGCATGTAGGGGACTGTTCTGTGTCTATATATGGTGCTAGAAAAAAGAACCCATTAATTGATTCCTGGAATGTTTCTTGCCATGTGTGTGGGTCATGAGAGTGGCATAATCTATCTACATATTTGTATTCTCAGATAAAAATCTGTTCAAATTATATGAAGATAATACGATTGTTTCAAAAATAAAATTGAAGATAAGCATTGAGTTTGGGGCAAGCTTGGAACTTATACATAGTTGTACTATAGACAAAAATAGAACTTCCAAAAAATCTGG
Organism: Callorhinus ursinus; assembly: GCF_003265705.2. Classification (NCBI taxonomy): domain Eukaryota; kingdom Metazoa; phylum Chordata; class Mammalia; order Carnivora; family Otariidae; genus Callorhinus; species Callorhinus ursinus. Next base: position 70,426,820 of record NW_027397067.1, on the reverse strand, counting down.
GTTCAAGTTTCTGAATTTCTACTGTATACCCCACATTGAATGAGTACTTACCACATCTCTGACACTATGCTTAGAGTTCATATACTCAACATAATTATTCTTCACAGCTTTATTAGTAAGTTGTTACTCATTTCATAATCTTGGGAAATCACCTAAACTTACAGAACCTCATTTCTTCACCTGTATGGCATGGATCACCAAAGCTATTCCATAGGGCTAACTCAAGGCTTCTGTGATGTCATGTATGTGAACACAATCATCTACAAATGTAACATGCTGTTACTATTTCCAGTCCATCAGTGTGATAATTAATACACAAAATGATATGACATAGGGGTTGAATTGCATAGTATAGAGTACAAATGCTGTACCAAAGGATGATGTTGAAGGCTGGCATATGGAGGCAAGAAATGGATTCATACAGCACAGTGACTTTAGTCATGAATTAAAACCTGAGGAGGAGAGGGGTGCTTGGGTGGCTCAGTCAGTTGCACATCCAACTCTTGATTTCAGCCCAGGTCATGATCTCAGGTCCTGGGATCAAGCCTGGCATCAGGCGCCATGCTCAGTGGGGAGTCTGCTTGAGATTTTCTCTTTCTTCCTCTCCTTCTGCCCCTCCCCACCCTGTGCATGTGTGCTCACTCTCTCATAAAACAAACAAACAAACAACAAAACTTGAGGAGGAGAAAAAACATGAAGATTTTTAAGCAAGTATAAAAATATTTCCAGAAATACTGAGAAGGGTTACCTGTGTGAGATGGAAAAGTAGGCATTAAAAATAACATATAACAGAATATTTGTTTACATTTAAGATATATCTGATTTTCATTGCTATCTTTTCTCTAGGTACCACACTTATTTGGCTATAAGCTTTCTGAGGACAGGGACAAGCCCTTTTCCACTCTTAAAACCCTTCACATGCAGTGAAATAACATAGTAATTGGAGTGAGAGATGGGAGTTGAAATCTTGGCTCCACTCAATTCTGGTGTGACTTAGAAAGCTTTCTTATCTGTGAAATGGAAAGGATGAATCTGAACAACCAAAGTCACAAGGCATGGTGAGGATAAGATGAAACCAATATAAGGGACACTATCAGCTGAAGCGATATCCAAATGTTCATTGCTGACACCATCATTACCGTCACCAAATTACCATCACTTCACTATTGTGACTATCAGGAACACAAACACCATGTCTTGGAAGTTGGGCCAGTGAATATTTGCTGAATGAAGGCACGATGAAATAAATGGATGACAAAGTGAATGAGACAAGATAGACTAGAAGCAAAGAAAGAACCTAAATGATGCAGGGTCTTGAAATCTCAAGGCAGAAGATGGGTTAATGAGGCTTCATTTTGCAGTTCTGCTTTGTGTGTAGTTTCTGACATTAAAATGTAAATCTGGCTTGAATGGAGCCCAAGTAAAGGCCAGGGGCCTTGTTGAGGACTGGGAAAAATCTTCTTCATATAAAAGGAACCTTTAAATACTTTGGCACTGAGGGAAAAAGCCATTTTTTCAGTGAGTGGGAGCCAACAAATGACCTTCCAGCAGAAGAGAGGAGGGAATCCAACCCCCACTTTAATTAGGCCTGTTGAGGATGGACCCCACAGCCAGTTACCCTGGTTCAGACTCTTGGCATCTGTATCCAAATCAGACTGCACTTCCGGAAATGAAATTTTACCAAGAGGTTGAGGATGTTACTTCACAAAGAAAAGAACGTCCTCCAATTTTAGGAGGGTTGAAACTTCATGACATTTCCTGTCCCTTTTGGGAAACTTGCATATGTTAAAAAATTTCTTAAAAATCAAGAGTCACTTTTGTCCTAAAATAACATCATTTCTTTTCCTTCTCTTCATAACCTTTGATGTTACAATCGCTTATGCTTGAGGATAAAGATATCAGCCTGAAGCGGGGAAAACAGCAGATGTGGAAAAAATTTGTAAGATTTAAAAGAGTGCCCTGTTTTACATCTCTGGCTCTGTTGTACAGGGTCGTCTCATGATGAGTGAAAGAAAGGAAAACCCACAAAGCCAACCTATTGGGTGGGTGGAGTAGAAGAAAAGAAGAAAAGATGTTCTTAAAAACATCTTTTTGTTCAAAATGGAATCACTTGCTCAAGACAAAAAAATAAAAAATTAAAAAACAAAAAACCCTAAATTACAAATATTATCAAGAGCTTAAATTTTTTTCATGAACTAATTTGCAAAAATGCAATTGCTTTTATGAATTCACCTATGAGCATTTGAGTTTATATATGGGTTTTTATTGGTTTTGTAAAAAAAAGTTTTTCTAATCACAAGAATTTACTATCATTTATAATAAAGATACTAAGGATCCCAAACATTGAGGCCAGTGGGCAGGCAATAGAGTAGAAAAAAATGAACAATTCTCCATAGTCTCTTCATTTGACCTTTAAGCTTAGTTTTATCATTTTGCCTGAAGAACTGTGAATTCTCAAAACTCATCTGAGCCCTTTACGCTGGGTAATGAGTAAGTATGAAAATGTCTTCCCATGACAACTATGGGGTGGGAGGTTATCTGGGCCTCTGGTAATCCACATTTGTATGAATACAGAATGTAGTCAAAAGAATGACTGGAAATTGATAGGAACATTTCAATACTGGAGATAAGAGCATTGATTTTAATCCTGGAAAATATAAGAAAAGGTCATGGTAGGTCAGCTATCCGTGAAAGTCTAGAGGCCAAGAAAAATCAGGTAAGGTGATTTCCTATTTTAAAAGGCATCCTTACATTTTTTAAATTATTATTTTTTATTTTTTAAAGACTTATTTATTTGAGAGAGAGAGAGAATGCACACACAGGGAGGGGAAGGGGCAGAGGGTGAAGGAGAGAGAATCTCAAGCAGACTCTGAGCTGAGTGTGGAGGCTGACATGGGGCTCAATCCCAGGATCCTGAGATCATGACCTAAACTGAAACCAATAGTTGAAAACATAACTGACTGAGCCACCCAGGTGCCCCAAAGCAGCCCCACTTTTAAGAAGCAAACCAAGTGATTCGGATGCAGGCATTTAGTTAGAAGACTACACTACGAGAAACACTCTCTTAATTGGGAAGAGACCAAATATTTTATTAAAGAATATCTAGTATTTGCCTAACACTGATGGGTGCTTTATACACATTATCATCATTCCTTATAAAAACATTATGAATGAATAAGTATTATTATTCCAATTTGCAGATAATAAGGAAAGGCCAAGAATATGGCCTAATAAATGATCTAAAAACTAAGTGGAGGATTAAGGATACAAATCCCCATTCTGCTGGCTATTTCTCTTCCTTCCCCAAAACATCCTCCTTTCGCTCACATGTCTACCAATTCCGAACATCAGGAAATTATTCTTCCTTGGGTACAAACGTGTAGTGTTTTATTCTTTGGCTCATAAATTTATTTTTAAATTGAACAATGTCTGGGCATCAACATGCACACTCCCCACTCATGTGCTCTCTCTCTCCAACCCTCCCATGCTCCCTCTCTCTCAAATAAATGAATAAATAAAATCTTTAAAAAAGAGAGAGAGAATTATTCGTCTATTTTTTGTCTGAAAATTGTATATTTCTCACAAAAGAAAGATTTGGGGTGGTGGTGGTTATAATCAGGTTTGTGGATAATGATTTGTGATTTTATAAACCAATCCTGCTATTTCTTATGGCTCCATTATCTTTGGAAAGTTGATGTGTTTTTCTCTTCCTTTATATTGGTTTTCCATTCTTTCTTATACCCAGATGCTAAAATTAGATTTAGGGCATCATAATTATGCCATAATTACCATGACCATATTTTCTTGCCATTGAAAATGAGTATCAGTTTTGATTTTCCCCAAAACTTCAACAGATGCTATCTTTCTATAGTGTTGTAAATTAGTGTCAGAGTGTATCTAAATGTATAAGCCATTTTCCTGAACTCGTGAGGGTGTGCCGAACTCACTGTTTCAATGAAGTTAATTGCTTCCAAGAATTATCATTTTTTTCTATTGATAATTTTATTCCAGAGAGCTTAATTATTCTCTAATTACCCTGCAAACTGTCTTATTTCACTGTCCAGAAAGAAACTTAATATTTCTGCCAAAAAAAACTTTATTTTACAAACAAGACATAGAGAACCAGAGAAAGAAATTGACTTGTTCAAGATCACTCAGCAAGTCACAGAGTCAGGGTTAGATATTTTTATTCCCATAAGCTTTTTATGATATCACACTGATTTAATCAGATTTGAGCCTTGAGGATTAAGACTGGAATCTTAATTCTGACTAGCTTTCTGGTCCTTGCTGCTTTTGAACAAAAAAAGATTAGAAAAGATAGAGGAAACAAACTGAGGGCTGCTGGAGAGGAGGTGGGTGGGGGGATGGGGTAACTGGGTGACAGGCATTAAGGAGGGCACGTGATGTGATGGCACTGGGTACTATACGCAACTGATAAAATGTGGAACTCTACATCTGAAACTAATGTACTACATGTTGGCTAATTGAATTTAAATTAAAAAAAAAAAGAAAAGAAAAGATAGGGGAAGGAGACAAAATTCACCACTTCTGGAAAAGAGCAAAGCGCCTAGTGTCTTAATAAAGCCTTGGGAGATATTATGTTGCTGTTTACCTGGGATTAAGAGTGTTCCTACTCACGGGACAGCTGGGTAGCTCAGTCAGTTAAGCATCCAACTCTTGGTTTCTGCTCAAGTCATAATTTCAGGATCATAAGATCAAGACTCAAGATGAGCTCCACACTTACCTCGGAGTCTGCTTGAGATTCTCTCTCTCTCTCTCCCTCTGCCCCTCCCGCTTATGCTCTCTGTCTTTCTCTCTCTAAAATGAATAAATACATTTTTAAAAAAATAAAAAAGAGGGCACCTGGGTGGCTCAGTTGGTTAAGCGACTGCCTTCGGCTCAGGTCATGATCCTGGAGTCCTGGGATTGAGTCCCACATCGGGCTCCCTGCTCAGCAGGGAGTCTGCTTCTCCCTCTGACCCTCTTCCCTCTCGTGCTCTCTATCTCTCATTCTCTCTCTCTCAAATAAATAAATAAAATCTTTAAAAAATGTTAAAAAAAATTAAAAATAAATAAATAAAAAAGAGTGTTCCTACTCTCTTCTATAGCTGGGTCTTGGCTGAGAGGAGCAACACTGACAATTCATTCACTCATTCAACATGTAGTAACTGACAACCTTCTGTGTATAGTCCCTAGGGATGCAGGATAAGCAACACCATTTCCCCTCTAGCACCACCTCCTCCCAAGAACACAAGATCCTATTTCAGTGGTAGGTGGAGATTTATAAACCAACAGTTATCCTACAGGGTGGTACAGCTTTTTGATCAGAGTTGATCATGAGATTTATTTTTAATACTATCTCTAATTTTATTGTAAGGTAGCTGTTTCTTCTTCCTGCTCTCCCAGAAATACTGCTTTATGCAGTATATTTTAATTTATATTTTGAGTTTTTTTGAGTTGTGTGATCAATAAAGAGCTGCATCAGGCAAGGTTCCTATCTTCAAAAACTTGCAATCTAGTAGAGTCAAATAAGTAAGTACTCAATCACAATTCAAATTCATTTTTAAAACTGAAGTATTAAGTGATTAGGATAAAGGTGGCATTTGTATTGATCCTTAAAGAATTTGGAGGGGAAGGGCATTGATATCCCGTAAGGTGGGGAGAGGAATTAAGTGCAAAATGCAGTAAGAGGCACAGGAGATGACAGGGTTAGAGAAAAGAGAGTTTCTCCTTCGGCAGCTCACGCACTGTAGGGGCCATCTTGAGGTCTAAGAAGCCCACATACCATCTGAAAGAAAGTCAAGAAGGTAGACCACAGGAACAATGTTCTGTCCCCATATTTCTCCTAATCTCCATCATCACACACAAAGTCCTCACAAATACATAACACACAAAGGCGCACACACAAACACAGAGTCATGCATGTTTTCTGTAACTTTAAAGCAACTAAGTTCTTTAGAAAATAATTGAGCCATCTCCAAGTTCATGGGTATATTCATGAAAAGAACAGAGGAATAGTGGTCTCCAAAACAAAAGATGGAGCCTCCTCCTCCAAAACTATTATTGGTTCCCTCACTGTGGATTCCCAGTGAACAAGGTTATCGACTTCTAAACAATTGCCCCACTGGAACAAAATGTGATTCTCTGACATTCGCTACTCAGATGGAAGCAGGAGAGAAACGCTTTGGGCCAAAAAAGTAGAGGACTTAATATGGGTTAAAAATACATAGTTTCAAAATAAATCTGGATAAATCATTTCATGAAAGACTCACAGTAGAAGAGTGATATTTGTCAAACAGATCTTACATTTCAGATGCTTTACAATATACTATCTCCACTTTCAGATGGAGAAATTGAGCCTCATAGAAGTTATATAATTTTTGTAGGTCAAATGATGCTGAATGGAAAATCTGAGATTCTGACTTATGTCCAAGTAAAAAACTCTTCTCAGAGACTGTGTCACGCTGGGATATTGGTGGCTATTACCATTTACCACATGCTTAATAAATCCCCAATTTATATTACACAGTTAATTCTAACAAAAGACAACTTTAATGGGCAATATTATGCCCATGACACAGATAAGAAAAAAAGGGAAAAAGATGATAATAAATTCACACAGCTGATGTTAGAGGTCATCAGGAGGATGTAACCACCACTGGTCCTGGGGCACTCAGAGACTCCTCACCCCCTCCCCTGTCCCTGGAATGTACATTTGTCCACCATTTCCACACTGGGAGCTGTTTCAAGGAAGCAGCCTTGAGAGAGTAAGGTGTCCTTGAGACCATCTGAACCCCATTAAACTTCTCGCATTCTAGTGGGTGGGCAAAGGTCTTGTGGGGCCCAGGGCAAGCCTCCTATGGAAATCCCCTTGCTTATTAAACCTGCCACCCACCCACCTGCAGTGTTGTACCTCTTTCATCAGTCTCTCCCTTCCTCCTGTGTGGGGGCCAATTTCAGATTTACCCAGGGAGCTCCCAAGGTTGCAAACCAACCGCTTAAAAGTAGATTTTGGATTGAAGCTCAAGTGTGTCTAAATCAAAGCTTGTGTTCATTCCACTAAATCAGTGTCCCATTATCCCTTTGAGATTCACCTAGAAAGAGCAAGATTACTTTGCTATCAAATAGCCTTTTGTGGTCCATTCCAGACCAGAGTGATGAGATTCATCTGTCTCTTCCAGTTACTCAGTGGTGCCATAATCCCCTGGCCTTCTTGCTCTCATAGACCTTGCACACTCTGCTGCTACTGTGTATTTGTCCATGTGCCCAGCTAGAGTATTCACTGCAACCCCATCCTGTTGGGGCCAACCCTTAGTGACTGTCCATTGCCAGGGACCAGCTGGTTGCCTGAGTAAAAATTCGGGAAATTTAGTTGAATGCTTATTCTGATAAAAAGGTCTTCCACAGGTGAGTCTTAGAATGGAAGGCTGAGCTCATGTCAATTTTCCTCAGCTGGTTCTCAGGTTTTGGAACAGCTTGAGGCACCAGAACTATAAAGGCACCAGAAACCAGGATATCCACCACTAACTACAGCTTCCAGACTTTTGATGACTATGTCACAACAGCCCTTTCTCATTTTCTTCAAAAGAGATATTTAAAATGGTATTCCAGAGAAATCGCAGAGATTGGTCACCTGAGTCTCTTTACAATAGAATTGTTCACTTGTGGCAATGGACACCCTGGCCAGGAAAAGATGATCAGGACAGTCTGACCCAGAGACCAAGCCATAGATGGCACTTCCTTTAATACCCACCTTCTTTTTCAAAGGTAACCAAGAATCACAATCACCAAATAATGACAAGGTTAGTTTGTTTTTCTTGTAGTCATGACAAGATGTGGAAAGGCAAAGTAAATGGCTTTTTATTCCTTGAAAAATTGCCTGGTATCAGACACTGTACCTGACATATTGCTTAGGCTGACACATTTAATCCCCCCAAACACCCTATGGGGTAGATTGCAGAGGTTGTTCCTAGTGTCTATACCTAATGACTGCTTAAAGCACGTTTGTTGGATAAATGAGTGAGGTGTATTCTAGCTTGACTGAACTAGATTTCCATAAAGCAAAGCAAAACAAAACAAAACAAAAAACCCCAGAACTTATGAGAGAGAAAACTCCTGGAGAAGTGGATATCTTAAGCCAAAATAATTCCATACTGAATCGTTGTGAGTTATTAAGGCACAAGAACAAAATTCTCTGCTCACAAATGAATGTGGATGCTGTTTTGCCCTCAGTTCAGAAAAATAAAGAGAGACATGCAAGGCTCAAGGGAGAAATGGAAATTAAGAGTGTCTTAAACTGCTTTCCCTGAAAACAATAGTTTAATACAGACAATGCATGGAGAAAGTTTATCCACAGATAGATACTCTAACAGGGACATGTGAATCAAACCAGGATGTGGTTCCATCTGAGAACACACAGAGCCACTCAAAGCTGTCCCCAATGGCAGCAGGAAACTAGGACTTTGTATGCCTACGTGAGTCAGTCATTGTCCAGGCCAGGGCTCTCTGGAGTGCAATGCCCTTGAGTGAAGAAAACTCTGTTGCCAAGAAACAGTTTTAGTAAAGGACTTAGCTGTTGGTCATTGGCAGCTGAAGACATGGATATGTTGGCACTGCAGAAGGAATCCAGGATGGAAACCAGAGTATCCTCCAGAAAGAAATTATGTACAGGTGGATTTCTTTCTGAAATAGGTAGATGTATAGTGCCAAAGTATAGGTAGGAGATTTCTCCCAACTGAGTTTAAATTTACAAGTCTTGAACTCCAGCAAACTGGCAACAGCTAACTGGCATTCTGGTGAGACCCTACCAAGAAGATTTTCTCTTCCATTCACATATCATTGAGCTTCTGCTATGCTTTTTGGCGATAGTAACTAGTATGTTCCGGGAACATAGTTTGCCAGTGATAATTGCTTTAGGGGGTTAGAGATTAGCTTGTTTTCCAAATTTGCTGTGGGTGGGCCAGGCAACATCTGTATGTACTGACACATATTTTTCTGAGTGATAATCTTGTGTGTATTTTTAACTCTTTAGATTCTTTAAAAATCAAGAAGAGGACTTCTATTTCCTGGAAGATGGAATAGATGTACTTTTCCCCATCATTCCTGATAAGTGCACTTAAACCCTGGACAGCATGTATAAAACAAACATAAAGACTCTGAATGTGGGAGAGAAAAAAACAGACCAGCTAGGGACCACAGGGCCCTAGGAATAGGTCCTAAGTGCTTTTGTTTGTTTTAAATCACATATCCCAGCCTTGAAGCTAGATAACCCAGCAAATTATAAACACCAATAGGTACAGAACTAAAATAAGCCCCAATAGAAGGCCGCTTTCTAGTCAAAAAATAAAGAAATGGGCAGCTTAACAAGACAGAACACTTTTAGATAACAGCCACTCTACTCCAACCAGGGAAAACATAAAATATTGCCCCTCAAGCTAGCAAATTTGAGTGGGGAGCCCAGATTTCTACCCTCATGAGGCTGTAGCAAAATGCTCCAACACGCCTGTTGAGTTAGTGTTAGAGAAGGCCAAGTAGGGAGCCTGAACTCTTGTCCATGTTGGCCAATAACAAGACCCCCTTTACCTGCACCTCTACTGTGGCAAAACAAGGTACCTTTCCCCTCCTCCCTGGAGTGGTATTGGAGGAGCCCCAATGAAGTCAGGACTTCTACTATCACCCAGTAGTAAGGAGACCATCCCCACCAGAGTGTCACTGGAGACCCCACAGGAGGCAAGTTTGCCACCACGGGTCCAGCAGCAACAAGAAGCTTCCCTTTGGGTGTCAACAGATGCCAAGTGAGGAACCTGGACTTCTGCTTCTACCTGACAGTAATGAAGCAGCAGCCCCCCTCCCCCTGCTGGAGCAGTACCAGAAGATCTGAGATTCAACATAGAAAAGACACCATTCCTTCCCAAATTGATATGCATGTTTTAGGTAATACCTACCAAAATCCCACTAAGAGTTTTTATAGATAAAGACAAGATTACCCTACAATTATAGGAAAGGCAAAGGAACCAGAATAGCTAAAACAATCTTGAAAAAGAATAAAGTAGAAGAAATCAGTCAACCTGATCTTAAGACTTCTTATACAGCTGTCATAATCAAGAATGTGTGTATCTGGCAGAAGAGACATATAGACCAATGCAATAGAATGGAGAACTCAGATACAGAACAACACAAATATGGCCAACAGAATTTTGACAAAAATACCAAGGAAAGATAGCCATCTCAAGAAACTGTGCAATGGCCACAGGACATTGACAAATGGCAAAAAAATGAACCTCTACCTAAGTAAGTCTTATATCTTATAGATGTTTAACTCAAAATGGACTACCAACTTAAATGTAAAGCATCAAACTATAATAATCTTAGAAAAAAATAGAACAGAATCTTCAGGATATAGTGCTAGGCAAGAGGTTCTTAGATTTGATCCCCAAAACAATATTTACTTAAAAATGGATAAATTGGACTTCACCATTATTTAAGACTTCTCTTTTGCCAGAAGACCCTGTTAAGAGGATGGAAAGAAAAGCTACAGAGTGGGGGGAAATGTTTACAAGCCATACGTGATAGGACTATTATCTAGACTATCTATAGTATTATATGTATATCTCAAATATATATAATCTCAAGTACATATGTATATATCAAATATATATATCTTTTACATATACTTATCTAAAAGATATATATCAAAGCTCAACAATAAAAATGCAAACAATGCAATTAGAAAATGAACAAAATACATGAGAAGACATTTCACTGATGTGGATATAAAGATGGCAAATAAGTATATGAAAATGTGTTCAACATAATTTGCCATTGGAAAAATGCTGATTAAAATCACAATGAGAGGGCACCCGGGTGGCTTAGTCGTTAAGCATCTACCTTTGGCTCGGCTCATGATCCCTGGGTCCTGGGATCGAGTCCCACATCGGGCTCCCTGCTCAATAGAGAGCCTGCTTCTCCCTCTCCCACTCCCCCTGCTTGTGTTCCTGCTCTTGCTGTGTCTCTCTCTGTCAAATAAATAAATAAAATCTTTAAAAAAAAAATAAATAAACTAAAATCACAATGAGATGTCTCTATACATCCATTAAAAGGCTAAAAAAGAATGAATAGTGACAACAACAAATGCTGGCAAAGATGCAGAGAAACTGGATCACTCACACATCACAGGGGAACATAAAATGGTACAGCCAACTAGAAAACAATTTGGCACGTTCTTAAGAAAACGAAACATTCAAATCCTGTATGACCTATAAATTATATTCCTGGGCATTTGCTCCAGAGAAATGAATAATTATGTTCACTGAACAATCTATACACAATTGTTTATATCGGCTTTATCCAAAATAGTTTCATGAGGAGTAATTTCTTTGCTATACTTCTATTACTTCTTTTTTCTTTTCCATGTGGAGTGACTTACCAGATTGGACAATTTAGAAAGAAAAAGCTGACATTCTGGACTTGGGAATGAGAGCCCTTCTTCTTTTCATAGTCCACAGAAAGCATATTCCAGTGCTCCCCATCCCCCAGCAGTCCCCATTCAGGGAAGACTGCTCCAGTCTATACTGGTGGGACGTGGTAAGTGAGTTTGCCTACTCATGGCATACCATGTTAGCAAGTTTATGTGCCTATTGTTCTCAAAACAGGATTCTTCACATTGGCCTTGGTGAGTAACCAAGGTGATTTTTAAAACCCCATCTGCCATTCATTTGATAAACTTCTCAATTTTTCAGTGTTGATAATAAAGCAAGGTGCTGTTTGTTTGGGGTTACTTAGGCCCCCGATACATAAAATAAGCTTAAAATACTGTATTAGTTTTCTAGTGCTGCCATCAGCACAGAAATTAATTTCTCACAGCCCTGGAACCTGGAAGTCTAAGACCAAGATGTTGGCAGGTTTGATTTTTCCTGGGCCTCTCTTTTTGGTTTGTAAATAGCTATCTTCTCTCTCTGACTTCACATGGCCTTTTTGTAACTCTTCCTCCTTTTATTGGGACACTAGTCATATTGGATTCGGGCTTCATCCTTATGACCTCATTTAACCTTAATTATTTCTTAAAAGGTTCTGTCTCCAAATGTAGCCACTTTGGAGGTTAGGGCTTTAACATATGAATTTGAGGGAACTATAATTCAATCCATCACAAAAACCTATAGAAAAGCAAAGTTAAAAACAGATTTTAATAGAAAATTGGCTCGGGTGCCTGGGTGGCTCAGTTGGTTGGGCGACTGCCTTTGGCTCAGGTCATGATCCTGGAGTCCTGGGATCGAGTCCCGCATCGGGCTCCCTGCTCAGTGGAGAGCGTGCTTCTCCCTCTCCCACTCCCCCTCTTCATGCTCTCTCTCTCTCAAATAAATGAATAAAATCTTTAAAAAAAATCAGTGGGAAAAAATGGAATTGTCAACAATGGTACTGAGGCATGTTGCTGTCTATATTTTAAGGAGTGAAGTTAGATATCTCTTACATATTACTCCAAAACAAATTTCATCTTTATGAAAAACTTACATGTGCATATTTTAAACTTGTAGAAGAAAATATAAAGAATACATTTATTGCATTGGGCAAGATTGTTATGTTAAGAAAACCCACAAACCATGAGTAAACAACAGATTGACAGGTTCATTTACATAAAAATAAAAATATGCCACAAAACACATGACAAATATAACTAAAATCAAGTGATGAGCAGAGAAAAGATAATTGTAAATATTTAAAGGAAAAGGGATCAGTATGTAGGAAACATAAAACATCTCCAGGTCAATAAAATATTGATAAACTATAAACAGAAAAGAAAAAAATAACCTAGTAAAGCATATAAAAAGGAAATTCACAGATGAGGAGACCCAAATGCCCAATGAAGACAAAAATACACTCAAGATTGCTAGCAACTGGATAAAAGAACATTACAAAAATGAGATACTGACCATCAGTTAGGAAAGAATAAAATACTGAGAAAAACAGTTAGATGCAAAGATCTTATACTGAAGAGGGGAATGAAATTGGTGTAACAACCTTGGAGAGTAATTTATCAATATCTGAAAACCAGTGTTGATGCACAGACCTGATATACTTGGTCATCTTATGTTTAGATATCTGAGCCGATGGAATTCTTCCCCATGAACCAGAAGATTATCAGGAGATAATTATTCATGGGTTTTTCAGGTTTCTGCCCATCTTGCAAGCAAAGTCACTGTCCTTCAGTTTCAAATTAACTTTTCAAAGATGTTTGTAAGATGAACAAGGGAGAAAGTGATAGTGTCTGCAGAGTGCAGGCTTGCTCACTGTCCAGCACAATAAAAGTAATGTCTCCCTGGATCAAAGATCAGGCATGGTTGCTCACAGTGCATTATAAAAAATTCAGGTTCCCTAAGCTCAGGGTTCCTCAGCTATGACACAAATCCACTGTGTGTATAATCTCCACCTGGGCTCCTGCAGGTCGTTTGCATGGAACTGAGAGACAAGGGAAATGGGTGCAAATATGCTAATTCTTAGGATGCTCACTGTGCCATGAGTAATAAAGTCCTTTGCCTCTGCAGCAAGCACCTCATGTTTTTTGCCAGAATTCACGAAACTGTGACAGACCAAACTGTTAACAGATCTTATAACAATTTATAATCATAAAAAAATTGGAGTCAAGTTGAATGTGTAACAATGGGGGGATGTATTTTAAAATTTGCAAAACGGTGAATTAAACAATTAAATTGGTGGACTATGACTCCTCACGTAAGGGTGCTATGTTTACAGTCAAAATCAGTTGATTGTTGGCAATCTTATGCAGTTCAACGTAGTGTTTGTATAAATATAAATCGATCTCAGAAACATAAAATTTAATTTTTAACTTTGATTTGCTCATGAAAGACAACCTGTGCAAATGTTTAAGATGGAACCATGCTCTTTCTATGCTCACTGATGGAGTGAAAGTATTCTACTCCACTGTGCAAGGGAGACACACTGACCCCACTGGACTCAGTGGAAGGATGAGGAGTATAGGGTGAATAGCAGGGAGATTTCAACTGTATCTATAAAATTCTGGTTCTCAAACCAAGAAGGATGAGAAGTAAACATTATAATATGCTAAATCATTTTGCTGGTACATGTATATACTTAGGTGGTTGCCACAAAACCTCCTGAAGTTCTCTCTATATAGTATGTGTGCATTGTTTCCCAGTTAAAATACAAGATGAAAGTAAAGTGAATGGAGGCTCAAGAGGCTCAAGAGGGTGGCCACAACTTGGAAAGGAGTCCTCTTGAACAGGCTTTCCACATCTCCAGAAGCAGCGCAACATCTCGGTTCCCTCATTTTCTCAGAAGGCCTATCTTGGTTTACAGGACAGTTTTTTTTTTCTTCTAGAAAACACATTATGAGTCACTCAGAAGAGTATGGGCCTACCCTACAATTTTCACCATGTGTCATTAAATGTCATATAGTTCAACTGCAGGAAATTTTTTTCTCATAATGAGAAATGCAAAGCCTGGGCTGGTTTCAAGCTTTTATTTTTTTTAATCCTAAAAAAAGCATTAATAAGTTTATACACATAAAAAACATCTTTAAAGTACAGTGACTGTGCCTCTACTAGGCTGCCTTCCAACTACTAGATTAGTATGATTTTTACCTTTTTATTTCCAGTTTCGTAGTACCTATTTCTGGAAAGGGTTGGAGGTACCTAAATGAAATAAAAGCAAAGGATCATACATGGTGAGGGCTTGAAGGGATTTTTGCATTTATATTTTCATTTTGTGGATGAAACTATGTAGATATCCTTGGGTAGCGGCCATGTCTGCATTTGAACTCACATCTTCTGACCCATCAAACAATAGTAACTTTAAGATGCTAGGCTAGACTAAGAATTATACCTAACAGTTCTTGAGTGCTTCTTGTATATGAGACTCTGTTCTAAGCCTTTCCCTGAATTCTCTCACTTAATTTCACACAGTTCTATGAGTTAAGTGCCGTTATCTTCCCAACCTTACAGATGAGGAAACTGGATGGCAAGGAGATGAAATACATTTCCTACCACTACACATGTAGGAACTAATAGAACACAGAAGCTAGCCAAGGTGCTTTTATTTCCAAACTCACCCACACTCTTTACCACTCTTATAGATTAATTGAAAACAGTGTAGCCCTCAGTAAGTATTTGTCTTATCATCAAGTTTCAATTGTGATGATAAAATTTTCTAGTCTAATTAAACATTCAGTGGGTAGGTATGCTTTTCATTTTATAAATATAAAACATTAGGACCAGAGTGGAAGAATAAGTGGAATCCTGATCATTGGGTGGAAGGAAGGATAACATTAGAAACAATATGCTCTGATTTTTAGAATCTCAGCATACCAGTAATTAGGATTTGTAGATAATGCCCTTCCCCGGGAGTGAGACATAAAGTCACCTCAAGATTAAAAAGTCATGGCCTTGGTTATGGCTTGGTTGTTCTAATAAAATGGGGTGAGTCTCTCTTCATTAATTTTGCAGGATGCCAGCCTGAGATATGAATTACCATCAAGGCTAACATCTAGAGCAGCTTTTGCAGGATGCCAGAAACTGAACTAAGGGCTTCATCTACATTGTTCCTATTTAGTACTTAGCAAGCACACATGGTCCTTACATTTTGTTGGATACTGTTCCAAGAGCTTCATACATGTGGATGGACATGATTCCCACAAAAACTATATGAAGTTGGTACTGTTGTTGCCCTCATTTTATAAGTGAAGAAATGATTTTGACCCCTAGGTCCACAGTTACCCTAACCATCACTAGATTGTCTTCTGTATTTATTATCAGAGTAGCCCCACAGAGGATGTACTCTTCTTTTCTCCTTCAGGAGACTGAGGCCTGAAGAGGTTAAGTAAATGGCTCAAGTATTGTTTTGCATAGCTCGAATGCCCTACATTTAAGCCCTACATTTGACCATATGACTTTACTTAGCACCTTTTATTCACTTGTGCTTCTCTCTCCTCCTCCCTCTTTCCCTCTCTCTCTCACTCCCAGTCTCTCTGGCCCCCTACTCTTTCTCATTTTTATATAGTAGAAAACACAGCATATGAGTTTGCATTACCTTCTACAACTTGAAGTAATATCTCCAGGCTTGTCATTTTACACTCCTCTTGGATTATTAATTAACCTCCTACTTGAGTTATATTTGTGCTTCTCATTGCCTAACTTTTTACTATTAGTTACCAAAAATATCCTTGTGTTTACATCACTCTCCAAATGTAGCTTAGAAAGCCATGTGTATCTGGAATGGAGATTGGGTTGGTTTATCTCTAAAGAAAAAGAGCCACCAGGGACATGGGCTGAAAAGAAGGTCATGCTGTGTCATGCCAGTCGTTCCTACTGACGCTTTCAAAATATCATACATTGGTAATTGGCACAGAGTCTAACTCTGATGTTGGAGATTCCCATAAAAGTTGATGTGATTTTGAGATTTCTCCAGTTCTAAGTTCTGGTTCTGGCGCTGCATCATATCCATTAGCTTAGCAACTTGCATAAGTTATTAACCCTCTATTTCCCCATCTTTAAAATGGGAGTAGGGTGGATGAGTGATGTATATTTCATCCCTATCTTGTAAAGATTAGAGATGAGTTGTTTAAGTGTCTGGTATATAGTAGGAAGATGTCTCAGTTGAGTACCTAATATCACACAGATATTCAAAAAATGGTAACTATTTTTATTTTATTTTTTTAAAAGATTTATTTATTTGATGAGAGAGAAAGCAATTGGGGGAGGGGCAGAGGGAGAAGGAGAGAGAGAGAATCTTGAGCAGACTCAGTGTTGAGTGTGGAGCCTGATATGGGGCTCGATCCCACAACCCTGAGATCATGACCTGGACCGAAATCAAGAGTTGGACGCTTAACCGACTGAGCCACCTAGATGCCCAGGTAGCTGTTTTTATGTACAGCACCCACATTGCTGACTTCCATGGCATAGAGCTCAGCAGGTCTTTATTGTGGCATCTAATCCTACATGTAGCCATTGACATGCCGGACATTAATTCTCCACCGACTCAAGAGAATTTTAGTAAGAAAATATTTCCATTTGAGAAGTATTCTTAGCCTATATTAGCTTTTAGAAAGACACTGCCAAGAATTCATAAAACAACAAATCAATGAATTGACAAGGCATATGTACAATCTGTACAACACAGGTGTCTCTACTTACATGTTCCAATTGGCTACAGACCCTAAATTATGATTTCTTCCCTGAAAAGGAATCATATTAAGAAGAAATTACAAGGTCAAAGATTATGCAATTTTGTTTCTCCAGGGACTGTCCTTACTGCTTGTTGCCAGGTCTCCCTTTTCTATTATATTCCTAAGTTCACAGACTTCCTGCCAAGAATTCTGGGTGTGACACTGGGGAATGATGAACATATTTAGAGTCCTGATATTTCATAGTCATATCCTGACCCACCGGACTCTTCTGTTGGTATCTGGTCCAGTTGCTCTACTAACATTTGGTGATATGTTATCTCTCCCTCTCACCCAAGATTCGGAATGGGGTTCTGCCCTACTAAGATGAATGAGTCTCTCCTACAAAAGATTGTTGGTACCTCTTTGTGTGAGGACCACGGTAAACTTCAGGGACGGCAATCCATTTTCTTTTAAGTTCATGTCATATTTAGGTTCAGGGGAAGCTAGAAGATCTTTCACACCCCCTTTCTTTGGGTCACCAATGAATTCTGAAAATTGAAACCTAACCAAGCTGGTGTAAGTTCGAGGGAGCATTAAACCTTGGGAAAGGAAAGATATGATCTACTGAAACTGGTAGGATGAAACATGCAAAGCCTTTGTGGCTTCATTATTTGGTTATTAAGGAGTGTTTTTAACATCAAAACATGACTCTTAACTCATATTTGGCAAAATGCCTTTACCACAGGGTTAGTGACAATAGAAGAGCTCAGAACTCATTGCAAATTCTTCCATACGATGACAATGATGTTCAGGAAAGAAAGATACTTTATTACCAAGGATACTTTACTTATTTATTTAACAAATAGTTGACAGAGCCTTACCTTCTGCTCAGTAGAAAGGTTACATATATGAATATTACAGTGTAGCTCTTTCTTCAGGTTATTCAAAAATTAGTGGGGACATGGATACACAAGCCAGTAACTACAATATAAAATAGAAAAGGACAGTTCATTCATTTATCAGAACTTCAATTTCTTGTAAGGTAAAAATGGTGACTAGTGATTATTATTCTGACCTCAAGTGGTTTTAAATAAGAAAATGTAAGTAAAGTGAGTGGCCCAGGTAAGAGCAGGTAATTAATAAGTGAAAATCATTTTGATTTTAACATTGTTCTTATATACCCAAATATATAGAGAGAGGATATATATATAGGATATATATTTATATCATAATAACATAACAGATAATATGTAATGGAGGGGAAGGCGAGGAAGTATTTAACTCTACTTTAGATGAACTTCAAATAAGAGTGGACATAGTATTTGGCAGGGAGAGAAGTTGGTAAAGGGTAATTTAAGGCACATGACAAATACGCAGTGATTATTATCTATTATTATTATTATTATTATTATTATTATTATTAGAGGAGGTAGGTCTGTGATAAGTTTTGAAAGGTAAAATGAGGCTAGGGAGGGAAAGTGAGGGAATCCAGACAGGAGAAGGAGTTTATACAAAGGACAGAGGCACGGCGCTCCACTCTGCCATCATGGAATAAGAAATGTTTCAGTACTAGTGGGGAATAAAATGTGAGTGAGATACTCCTGGAGAGGTAGACAGGACCACATCCTAAAAGGTCTTAAATGTCAGTCTAAGGAGCTTATATCATATCCTACTGACTATGCAAAGTCACTAACAGATATTAAATATTTTAGGGACATGATCAAGTTTGTACTTTAGAATTGTCACTTGCATAGCAATAAAAAATAATGTTAGAGGGCGCCTGGGTGGCTCAGTTGGTTAAGCGACTGCTTTCGGCTCAGGTCATGATCCTGGAGTCCCAGGATTGAGTCCCACATCAGGCTTCCTGCTCAGCAGGGAGTCTGCTTCTCCCTCTGACCCTCTTCCCTCTCGTGCTTTCTATCTCTCATTCTCTCTCTCTCAAATAAATAAATAAAATCTTTAAAAAAAATGTTAGAGAGGCAAGAAGCATAGAAAGTGCAGGGATATCTAGTAAAGTTAAGATGACCAAGAACCTAACAATCCTACTTCTAGGTTTATACCCTAGAGAAAACCATACACAGCAAAGTATTTGCTCATTTAATGCAATGTTGTTTATAATAGCAAAAAAATTGGGCACAACCCAATATCAGTAAGAGTGACTATAAGAATGGTGTATTCCAGTAAAAGAATTACTAGAATATTATGCACAAAAAATGAATCAGTTAAATCTAAGTGTATTAGCAATGTTGATGTCAAATACCCTTGAATCACCACCATCTTCACCACCAAGTTGAAGAATGTTAAGTACAATCTGATGCCATTTATAAACATTTCAGAAATAATGTTTACGGACACATATACACAAAGCAAATGTACAGAACAAGGACTAGAAGGGGAGTCACTAAATTCCCCATAGTTGTTATATGATGGGAGGGAGGAACAACCATGAGCCTGGAGAGGAAAATAAAGAAGACTTCAAGTTTATCTTGGATGTTCTGTTTCATGATAAGCAAAATTTTAAAGCAAACATGACAATATATGAGCATTTGTGATTTTCAGTGTGTGGGGCAATAGATTTTATTTCAAAATAGTTTCTGTGCTTGTAGAAAAAATTTTAAAATGAAATATGTATTTAATTTTGTTGAGGGTGTGTGTGTGAGAATATGTGAGTGAGTGTTGTGAGTGTGTGAGTATTGAGAGTATGCAAGTGAGTATGTGAGAATGTGCGAGTACTGAGTGAGTGTGGGTGGGTGTGTGAGTGCGTATGAG
>NW_027397067.1:70391765-70406907 GCF_003265705.2 Callorhinus ursinus | reverse complement strand
TGTGAGTGAGAGTGTGAGAGTGTGCGAGTACTGAGTGAGTGTGGGTGACTATGTGGGTGTAAAAATGTGAGTCTGAGTACTGAGTGAGTGTGTGTGTGTGGGTATGTGAGTACTGAATGAGTGTGTGGGTGTGTGAGTGTTTATGTGAATGTGTGCAAGGTCCAAGGTCTCCCCTGTTAAGGGAATGTCTTGAGAATGTGGAGGCTCACACTCTATCAACTCCCAAAAGCAGGAAATGACTGAGTTAGAACAATAACTTCAACTGGGGCCTGAAAACAGTGTGTGGGGGGTGTGCACAGCTAGCTGCCAAATCTTTCACATGACACTGAGGCTCCTTAGAGTTTTCGAATGTGGAAATCAATGAAGACCAAGTACTGCTATAGTTCAGGAGGAGGAGGAGTCTTCAGGGGAGGCAGGCATGGGGGTATGATAGCCCAAAGAACAGGAGTGAGTCAGTCTGTGGTTTCAGGGAAACAGGGCAACACTTTTGTAACTCCAGGCAAATGATTTTGCTTTGCCTCCTACCTTCTCTCACAAATAGCCTTGAAGTTGTTTTTGTGGGAGGGATGGAAAATTCTATCTTCATAGTCATATTTTTTATTGCTATTAAAAATACAGTCAAAGACCCTTATGGAGAGATACATCATGGTAAACAAGCTTAGTTTCAAAAACATGAAGAAAATACCCTCTTAGGTAATTTGAATTTTCAATTCATTTCAAGTCAGCAGACAGCAAACATTTTTTTCCCCTTTGCTAAGTGTGTTTTGAACATTATTCTGGGTACTACAGAAGGTACAAAATAAAAGGAAGCACTATCTTTGCATTCAAGAGAGCTTCGGTCTATTGTGCAGGAGATATGTACTGAGGGCTATATGATTAGTGAGAACCATGCTGTAAGACTCCAACGTGAGAAAATCACAAAAGCATTACAAAACAAGTTAAAGGACATGCATGGGGTTTGCATTTTTTCTGGGTCTTGAAAAGGCAGCAGTTTCAGCAAGATGGATTGGATACAGGGAAGGCCATGAGAAAACCCAGAGGGAAGGGAGATGAGCTTTTTAGAGTCTACAAATTGTGCAATTCAGCTACACAAAAATGTCTGCATTGGAGAGTGGGGGATGGCAGGGATGGAAGATATGAAAGTAAAGTAAAATCCATGGTGTGTAGGGTACTGGATGTCAAGGTGAGGAATATGGGCTTTGTACACCAGGTAATGGGCAGTGGTTCAGAAAAAAAGCATCCAAATGTGAGAGGCTTGGAGCACTCCTTTGGTACCTTGGATCTTCTAGAAGCACCATAGGCAGCTTCTCCCTTTGGCTCTTAGAAATCTCTACCATGAGAATAAGACCAAGGTAGCCCACTGAATGATGAGGGACACAGGCTCCGTCACCCCTATTGCTTTAGGTAACAGGCTGCCAACTTTCAGACCTGTAAGTGAGGCCATCCTAGATCCTCAAGCCACAAAGTGTCTTATCAGCCAACTAAAACCCCCTGATAAAGCCCAGCTGGGACTATCAAGGCCAATGCAGAGAAGAACCACTCCACTAAGCCACAGAATCATGAGCTAAATAAATGGTTGTTTTAAGCTCCTAAGTTTTGGTGTGTTTAGTTCCATAGCAATAAGCAGTAAATCCTTATTCATTCAGGAACTAGTAAAAATGACTGCATGTTTTAGTCTTAAGAGTCATAGACTATATTCAAGAATCGCTGGAAGTCCTACAGATGATAGAGCTGCACAGATGATAGACATTTCCCGAGTCGTTATCAAGTGTTATTTCTGTATTCTAATGTTACTTTCCTAAAGTTCTTGGGAAATGGAACCTATCTTATTTCCTTCCCTTCTTCCTTCCTGATGATCCCATTCTCACTTGCGGCCCATAGGGCAAGTCATGCTCTCTAGACAAGAGGGATAGGTAAGCACAGAATGAACAATGCCAATGTTGAAAGGATAATGCACAGAAAGAGATAACACAGCAGACCTGAGGCATCATGACATTAGTCAATATTATCGAATCTGTAGAACTATTGTGAGAATTAAATCTGACAGTGTAAAACAAAAACTGTGGCTACCTACAGGGAACTTTCCACCTCCAGGGAGAGACTGAAATACACATGGTGGTAAGTACCACAGTGAGAATCTTACCCTGTGAAATACCCAAATGCCCTATGTCTCACGTTGATCCATGAGACTGGTCAGTGCCAACCCTAACGTCTTGCTGAGAAAGCCCTTAGTCTCTGCCTGAAGGGCACCACATTCATTCTTTAAATATAAAGGTGTTTTGTTTTTGTTTTTGTTTTTTATTACTGTGCCCAAATAGAGGCCTAGACGTGTACATATGCGTGCGCGCACACACACAGGAGTACCGTAAGAAGGAAATGGACAAATTCTAACGGGAAATTAAAAAGTGAACAAATCTCATTTAGTCATGGGAAGCAAGAAAGGTCTGAGATGCTTCCCAAATGTCTGTTCTGTTTTTCCATCCTGTCTCTCTGAATAGGAGTTGCTTCTCCTTCTAATGAGAATTTTGGATTAATTTTGTGGGTCCCACCAAGCTCTATCATTTTATGCTTACAGCATAGGTAACTAATTGGCATCCCAATTTTCAACACTAGTGAGTCAAAAATATTCCCCACAATCTTTCAGAAGTAATCCATTGTTCCATTAAAATCCATTGCTGAATCGCAATACATTTGCATCTTATTTGTTCCTTAGGAATGACACCACTCCTATCTCTATAAAGTTTATAAAGAAGGGCTTTAATCTTACAGTTGAAGTTAGGGTACACAATAGGAAAAACAAACCACAGTCAAAATGAAAAAAAAAATTCTGTGCTTTTTGAAAATACTAGCAAAACAAGTGACAAATCAATATCATAAAAGCTCAATGCTCTGCTATTTAATGTAGATGGGCAGTCCACAGATCTCTACACAGGACAATGAGTCCTCTGACCTACTCTGTTAAATTTGTGGGGTTCTTCTTTTGTAATTTTATCCAAATGCTCCACTTTTCCTTCCATCACCCAGATAATTGCTCTTATCTGTCAAGTATCTAAAATTCTTGTGTGTTTATACTTTATTGTACTTTTTACATTTTAAATAACTTTCAAACACATCCTCACATTTGATCATCACACAAAGCTGTGAAGGGTTTTTTTAAATAAGAAAACTGAGCCTTTAGAATCCAAAAGTGACTAGCTCCCATTTACATAGCAGATCAGTGACAGCTTTAGGGTGAAACCCAGACATCTCACCTTGAAACCAGTTTTTTACCTACTACATAACAGAGGGGGTGGATTTGGAATAATTGCGTAGGCCTGCGGCGATTTCATAGACAACATCGCTCACCAGTTTCATTGGTATGACATTCAGATCACATCCAAACGAAGCAGATCTATATGATGCCAGCTAGGCCACTTCCCAGCTCATCTCCCCATCTGTTGGACAGCTGGACAAGGGAGCCGCTGCCAATCAAGGCCATTTTGCCTGGCACTATCAGATCTACTGGCACCCAATGCCATATGCCAGCAACTGGTGCCTGTTCTTGTTGAATAGAGCTTGTTTGGGTGGGGTAAAGTCCCAGTTGTTATGCATGTGATCATGAACCTCCGTCTTTTTCATAATGCAAGAATTAAGGTTAGAGCCAGAGGGTAAATCAGACTCACCATTGAAAACAGTTCACTTCCAGGTTTGTGGAACCAGAACGTGGGTGTTAGCGTCAGACGGATGAGTGTATGAATCCACATTTGCCACTTCTCAACTGCATGACATCAGACGAATCACTTTGCCTCCCCCAGCTTCAGGTTCCTCATTCTACTATGGAAACAGTGCCTGCCTTACAGACGTGCCCTGAAGATGCAATGAATATCATCAATCAGAATGAACTGATCCAGAAGCCACCTCAGTCTGGAGCTTGGTATAGTCTCCAGAAGAGAGTCTCTGGGGTCACTGGTTATCTATTTTCAATTATCTGAGAGACTGGAAGGAGGATCTAGGGGTTAGACCTTAATGTGTATTACTCCAGAGAGAAGAACTAAGTTCTTCCAAGTTCTAGAAGTTGCAGGAAAATAAATTTTATTTCAAAATTAGAAGCAACTTTATAGAACCCAGAGCACCTAAGGATTGGGGACAGTGGAAGTGACAGGTCACCCCAGAGACTCCTGGGAAGGGGCTGAGTCAGGACCCACAAGGACGGTACAGGAAGGAGCCCCTTGCTCCTATTCTGCCTTTACTTCCTTCCTTCATCTCTGGCTAGTCTCTTGTCCCAAGTGTCTTGTGTAGGGATAAAAATCCCTTCCTTCATCTCTATCTAGTCTCTTGTCCCAAGTGTCTTGTGTAGGGATAAAAGTGACTGATACATGTCCCTAACCTAAGGGATCAATACACATGTTATAAGCCAGTGCATTAATAAAAGACTCAAAGAATGTATTGTGGTATCCAGGGAGCATGAGAGGGAATAAAAATCTGTGATGAGCCATGCAGAAATAAGTGTGTTAAGCTGCTGGGGCAGTGTAATGTAAATATTCCTCACTAGACTTAACCCCCTCAAAGTGGGAGAAATAACTTTATCACATATATCTTCTGTGCAGTACTTTGGATGTGTAATATCTTTGGCTTGTGTGAGTTTGCTAGGGCTACAGTAACAAAGTATCACAAACTGAATGGCTTAAACAGCAAAAATGTATTGTCTCAATAAATTCTGGAGGCTGGAAGTCCAAAATCAAGGTGTTGGCAGGATGGGTTCTCTCTGAGGGCTGTGAAGGAGAATCTGTTCCATGCTTCTCTGCTAGTTTCTGATGGCTTGCTAGCAATCTTGGGCCTTCCTCCACCTGTAGAAGCATCCCCCTGATCTCTGCCTTTATCTTCACAGGGCGTTCTTCTGGTATGTGTGTCTCTGTGCCTGAATATCCCCTTTTGATAAGGATACTAGTCATATCGGATTAGAGCCCACCCTAATACCTCATCTTAACTCATTACATATGCAGTGACCCTATTTTCAAATAAGGTGACATTCTGAGATATTGGGTTAGGACTTCAGCACAACAATCTCAAAGGGACACAATTCGACCCCAAACAGGGCCTTGTATGTGGGAAATGTTCAATGACATTTTCTGCAGGGATGCAGTGAAAATCAGAGTGATCAAACCTCAGAGTTAGAAATAAATGCATAAAACAAGCTCTGACTCTCCTCAGCCTGGGTCCCCTCTGCAACTCCGGCATTCCTCAGAGTCCTCCAGTGACACCCACCAGAGGGAGAATTTGTGTCATCTACTTACTTCTGCCTACAGTCTTCTATGACTATAGGCAGATGAAGAAAGAAAGCTGAGGAGAGACGGTCTTGGAAGAGTACTTGACTGCTTAAAGAAATTGGATCCCTTTGCGTGCCAGGGTATTAGTAATTAATGGCTACTGTTGGACTATCAAAAGCAAATTAATTAGAAAGGAATATTTTAGATTATTGTTAAATATTAATTATTTACAATATTAATAAAATAATATTGTTAAATGATAAAATACAATGAATCACATTAATAATAATTAAAATTAGAAAGTTAAAATGTAGTGAGCACTTATCATGTGTCAGATACTGGACTACTGAAGTCTATGTGATCAGATGGAAAGCAGCTCCAAACAATGGGGTATGACCATTGACCCACATTTGCATAGAGGAAGAACTGATTCTGGAAGAGCTCAAGCCACTCGTCCAAAATCATACTGCACTCAAGATGGCTCATGATTCAAAAGAGGCCCATCTGACTCAAAAGCCTCATAAGTCCTGTCCTAGACAGCATTTTCTCGACTCTTACTTTTCTTCACAATGAAATTCAAACAGAATAACCTGCTTACTGAGTCAGAGTGGGGGTGGAGGGTGATGAGGATGATGTTTATTTGTGCATCCATGTATAAAACCGATACGTTTTAAAGAGAGAAGGAGGAAAGTGACAGAAAATTGATAGAAGGAAGAATTCTTACCAGTTTATGTTTTAGGTAGGTAGGTGGGTGGCTATTTATAACCCATGTTCTTCAAATTATTTTTGGCTATTGCTGCCATTAAGTAATAATATGACAACAGAACAATTCAGAAAATTCTGTTTCCTAGAAAGGCACCTGGCCCTCCCTTCTGCGGGGGTGTGAGGAAGAGCACCAGATGGGCTGAGGTTTGCCTGATCTAGCATTCTTCTGTGGGTCTCACCACAGTCCTTGAAAAGGAAAACTATTTTAGATGAATTAATTAAATGAAGGTGGTGTTGAAATTGTGTCTTTGGCTCTCTAATGTTGTCACAGTGACCAAAAATACTGAGTACCAGGCTGGTTACCTTGCAGACCCAATATTCCATTCTATTTCTGGATCTCAGAAAATGGTTGTGTGAGACTGATTCAGTCAACTAAGGCCAGCCATGCTTTTCCCTAGTGCACAGCACTAGTAAATGTCCTACCCTTCAAATAGCAACATGTTGAATTTAATCCATAAACACTCTCCCTATTCCCCCCCCCATCTTGATCCTGAGGTTGCCTACTTTGTAACTACAGTTCTCCATTTAGGAAGTGACATATAGAGGGCTGCAAACTGCCAGAACCAACTTTGTCCCATGTCCACTTGCATATCTCTACTCATTTGTCTGACATGATCTGAACAGGTGATCCCTGGGGAATTTCACATCTTATTGGATGTGAAGTATATTTACCCACTACAACAAAACTATCAGTTAGGCATGAGTCACCCCACATTAGTGAAGGACAGAGAGGTGAAGTAACTATAAAAATGCAAAGTTTTCTGTTTGCAACTTAAAGCATTTAAGCAGAAGCCCCCCTGTATGGCCAACTCATTCATTCATTTATTATCAAATGACTACATTGTGTTGGCGATGAAGACGGAAAAATGTGTAATATAGGTAGGCTCCCTGCTTTCAGAGTTCTTATAGTTTATCAGAGAAACAGAATAAAACATATCATCATACAAATTACCATATGTTATACTTGCAAAAAATACATTGTGAAATGAAGCACATAAAAGAGATGTTATCTGGTCTGAGTATTGGAAGAAGCCTCGTTGAGGAAATAATATTTTGGCCAAGACATGACAGATGAGCAAGAGTCATCTGGAAAGGAGGAATGTCATATGGAATGGTAGGATGGGAATTAGTTTCAAGTACTGTAGGTGAGTGAGGATCCAAATGATTGAGAGGACACAGAGGAGGAGACAGGTGATATGAGATGAGGCTGTGGAATTAGGGAGGGACCAGAACATGCAAGTACTACAAGCCACATGAAAGGTGGTCTATATTCTATGAATAACAGGATGTCGCTGGGGGGTTTTAATGAGGGGAGTTACAGGGCCAGAAGAGCATTTAAAAGATCTCTCTTGTCAGAAGACTAGGAAGAAGAGGAACAAGAGAAGGGTGAAGACCTGTTAGAAGATTCTGGAAAGCTCCTATGGGAAAGACGTGGTAGCTTGGATTAGTATTATGGCAGTGAAGATGTAAATAAGTGCTTGGATTCAAAAAATATTCAGAAGGGGTTTTGCCTAGATTTGAATACTATTAGATGTATACCTGTGGATGAAGGAAATGTCCAAGGTGATGGAGGTAACAGATATAAGTAAGTGAGAGGCTGGAGGTACCACGTATTGAGATAGAAAACATGAGAGATGGAGAATACTTTCTGGGGAAAGATTATGAGGTCAGTTTGGGATATACAGGGTTGCACTTACCTGTCTAGTCTAAAATGCCAAATCAGTGATTGGATATTCAGTAGAGGTCTAGAGCCCGGAAAAACAAAACAAAACAAAACAAAACAAAAAAATAAACGATGTACATTGGAAGCATCAGTCCAAAAGTCATAGCCTTTGAGATGTTAGTGATGCCATGGGCACAGAAAATTTGACCTAGGGAGAAGCCCTAGACTGAGGTAAAAAGATAGCCATGAACAAACCTGAGCTCTTTGATATCTACTTAGTGGAGGAATAATAACCATGAGAGGGTTTGAGAAGTAGTGACCAAAGGTGCAGGTGGAAATGGGACTATTGCACCAGGCAAGTCAAAGGAGGAACATAGGGGCCAACACTGCTCAGCAGCCAAGTAAAGGTGAGTGCAGAAATTGCATGGAACTGGAGATTAGTATAGCAGTGAGACTTTCTGGACACTCGTTGCCCAAAAGTGATGGAAGCAGAAGCCAGAATGGAGTGGGAGGTGAGATAATAGAGAAGCACACACAGAAAGCTCTTTAAATGTGGTGAGAAAAGAAGAAAAATGGGACAGTAACTGGAGAGAAATGGTCCAGATGGCATAGAGAGCAGCTCTTCCACCATCGGCTGAGCCAAACAACCTCCAAGGACTTTCTAAAGTCACAAACTCCACCCCAGGACCCCCCATAGTCAAGCAAGTCCAAAGAGTTGTGTTTCTCAGCATGTGCATTCTCAACTCATGACACAAAGCCCATCACGTTGTAGATGCTCCTGAATGTTTGTTGAAAGATCAAAGTTATAATGTGGAGTACCTGCTAGGGTTCATGAAATACCCACAGGAAATGAAAGAACTGTTTGACTAGAGGTCTAATAAGAATAAAGGCCAAGATCTTTGAAAACCAAAAATGTGATATCCTTGCGAACAGAATGACTAAGTGAACAGAAGTGCTGCAAAGCTCCTCGGAAGGGAATATATACTTATTGGTGAATGAAACCACCAGTGCAGATGTATACATATTGGACATGATTAATTTAGAAAGTATAATGGCCTAGCAGCCAGAAGCCCCTTTAGGGTTTTGTTTTTTTTTTTTTCAACAGTCAGTATTGGAATGATCTTTTCTCACACTTGAATGCTGTGAAATTAGTGTCAGGTCTCAAGATCTGTAAGGAAGTGATTGAAAGCCAGACAGAGTAAAGATGAAAGTACCTTCCTTCTTGAGTTTCTCAAAAAATATATTGGCTTGATCGCTTATCAATAACTGTCTAGTTACTGGTTTTAAAGCCTGATGTTAGAAAAGCTTGAGAAATGTACTTAGGCTGATGCTTAATATTTGGGGATATCTAAAGTCCACAAAAGGTCACTCAGCCTAGTGTGTTTGAAACCAAGCTTGAGGCTAGAAGACCTAGAACTTAAAAAAAGGATTAACAATAGGAGTTAACATACAGTTCCATCTTGCTGTGCCCCTGAATTTGCTGTTTGCCCTGCCTAGTATAAATTTCCACAATAATAGTTAACATTTATTCAGTGCTTACTATATGCCAAACCCTGAGTGTCTGTTATCTCACTGAACCCTCAAACTCCTTTCCATTTTACAGTAGAAAAAACTATGGACAAGACAAATAACTTGAATAAGATTGAGTAGTTATGCAGTGGTTCAGCTGGGATTAAATTCAACTGAGATGC
This sequence comes from Callorhinus ursinus, assembly GCF_003265705.2. NCBI lineage: Eukaryota > Metazoa > Chordata > Mammalia > Carnivora > Otariidae > Callorhinus > Callorhinus ursinus. The sequence continues at coordinate 70,397,542 of NW_027397067.1, read as the reverse complement.
TGACCAATGCAGAATAACAAAGTATGCCAGAACATTCATTCTGCAGAGAATGCATCGACACAGATAATGACCAGCTGCTAAGAGGCATCATCTCCATCAAAACACAACTGGAGGGTAGGACAAAGACCCACAGACGGATCCAAAGTGCCCCCCTTCTCACATGGGGCGAGAAAGCTTTCTGATCCATCTAGGTGCCCTCCTGGGAGGAAAAAAGAGGAATGGGTGGAGATGTGAAATATTAATAGTTTACTTTCAAAATATTATTTTAAACTATTAGACATCTTAGGGCACCTAAGTGGTTCAGTGTGTTAAGCATTTGCCTTTGGCTCAGGTCTTGATCCTGGGGTCTTAGGATTGAGTCCCATGCTGGACACTCTGCTCAGTGGGGAGTCTGCTTTTCCCTCTCCCTCTGACTCTACCCCTGCTCGTGCTCTCGCTCTCTCTCTCTCACCTTCTCCCAAATGAATAAATAAAAAAAACTTTAAAAAAAACTAGTAGACATCTCATTTGTATTGTAAAAGCTGAAGTGTCATTAGCTCGCAAGGTTTTTTCTTCCTACCCAGAAGATTTGGAGCTCAGAACCTATCTTAGCTGAGTTATACTAAAATAAGAAACCTTTCATTTCTTTGCATTCCTGGAGTATAGTGTGAAATTGGTGATGATGTGACAACCGGGGTTAGATTTGGTTGTTTGTCCCCAAACAACCCCAACAGTTATGGCTCTTGACATCATCTATCCAGCACACTTCCTCTCATAAAATTCTAGAAGTTTCTACAGTTCTCTGTCTCTGCAGTTCCTGTCTCACATGGATGTCACATACAAGGGGAAGCTCTTCCAACAACTTAAGGTCACAGTCGTCATGTGATGTCAAAATCTTTGTGTGGGTCCTGTCCTCGAAACTCCCAGAACAGGAAACCCGGTTACACAAAGTGAGGTGGCGGGGGTGGGAGGGCTTGTTAGATGGTGGAGAAGCTGGACAATGTCTCAAGAGTGGTGGTCGAGATCACTTGATGTTTCCGCATTGTCCCTGCAGGGCTTCACTAGGGAGAACGCATGGAGTTTGCAGATGGAGGGATTCAGGAAGTAGAGATTCACAGTAAGTACTTGAATAATTTATGAGAAACACTTTAAAAGGATCATTTTCTGAATCAATTTAATCATAGCTTTATGGAATATCAGTGTTGGGAGGAAATTTAGAGGTTGTGTGGTTTATCTCTATCAGACGAAGATTTATAGATGGGCACCCAAGGTGACAAGTGGAGTTAATTCAGGAATGGAACTTTTTGTTCAGGGAGCTGACAGCTCACTGACTTTCATCCTCCGCTGTCCAGTGGCCAGGTTTTACTCTCATATTTCCTAGATAACTCTTCACTCTTTGTGTACCAATTTGACATTTATATGGTGAGCTTTCACCTCTCATTTATATATTCATTTATTGAAATTTCTGGGGCATTCTCTATTGCTAGGCACTGGAAAAGAAGGTTAAGATATAGACTCTTCCTTCATAGCACTTGGGGAGACAGATGTGAAAGTGCAGAGGCAATCACACAACCCAAACACACTGAATCTCTTTTGTAATGCTCCCATTGACAGTGCCTGGGGTTGAGATGACTGACCCTCCATTTCTGTCCATAGAATTTGCCTGGCATAGTAAATAATGAAAATATCCCTGCAGAGGGAATGCTTGACCATTTAAGAGAACACATTATTATTATTATTATTATTATTATTATTATTATTATTATATTTTAGCAAATCCAATGCAGTAATATATATACAAACAATGCACATGGTAACTGTTATCCATGGATCCATATCCATATCCATAGAACTGTTATCCATAGAATTTGGAACAGAACAAGACAACTCAGTGAACAGTCTGCCAAGCTGTTCTGGAGAACCCTCAGCTCTGAAGAGGAGCTCCTAGATCTACTGCCCAGGGGTCGAGTGAAGGCCCTGTGGCTCCTCCCTTCCACCAGTCAGTTCCACTGCTGCTTCTCTCATTTTTTAGTCTTGCACACAGGATTTCACTTCATCAAAGGTGTTCACTGCTTTAGAAAACATGAAACTATTGACTTTGACCAACTCCTTAATTTTCAAATGGGGAAAGGGCAGACCAAGAAATTAAGTATCTCTGCTAAGGCCCCAGTGTTGGTTAGTAGTCAAACAGCAGTAAGCCAAGTTTCCTACTTCCTGCCTAGCTCTCCTTCCACCATGCTTCTCCTTCTTCCTTCCCTCTTTGGAAGACTCCACTACCCTTGTGATAGGAAACGGAAACCCTTGGCTCTTATCCCCGACCCCCCCCATGGAAGTTGCAGATCTGTATCTCTTTGCAAAATGACTTGGCTTCTGAGTAATTTCCCAGAGCTAGATTGGCTTCACTGAAATAGGAAAGGGAGAGCTACTGAAATAGGAAACTTGTCCTATCCTTGAAAGAATTCTGTGGCATTTGACAAAGCCATTATCTTAATAAAGAGAACCACACACATATGTATCTGTAATCCAAGTGGTCTGTTAAAGGTGGCACAGAAATGAAATTGTTTTATTTCTCTGAGTGCAACAAAGTCAGCATCATAAGACTAAAATGAAAATAGTCATATGAAATATGAAGTCATAGTCATAAGAAAAACAGGGCCTAATACCTATTTGCTTACTTAAGAAATTATCTAAGAAATGGACATGCAACAGCAGGTACCACAAAAAATAAATGAGCATCTGAATATCTATTTAAAAACAACATGGTTTTGAAAGTTTAAGCTTTCATTTTACACTGAGTAATTTTATCCAACCTTGATCATCAATGAAAATTATTATTCAGGCAGATCTAAATCATCTGTATTGTACACTTAAGTAAGCTACACATATGTAGCTCTGGACATTGGCATACATGCATACACACACACACACATAAGTGAACTTTATGATTATGAATACACATTTACAAACAGGCATACATTCTCTTTAGAGTTGAATAGACTTGCAGATTCAAGAAACACAAGTCAAAAAATTGTAATAAGGGGGGCGGAGCAAGATGGCGGAGGAGTAGGAGACCTAGATTTCGTCTGGTCTCAGGAATTCAGCTGAATAGGGATCAAACTATTCGGAACACCTACGAACTCAACAGGAGACCAAAGAAGAGAGTAGCAACAACTCTCTGAACAGAAAAGTGACCACTTTCTGGAAGGTAGGACGTGCGGAGAAGTGAATCCGAGGCGATATTCGGGAGGATAGACGGCGGGGGAGGGGCCTCCGCCGGCCGCTTCTGGCAAGTGCTAGAGCCGCGGAGCACAAAATCGGACCTTTTAGAAGTTGGCTCCGTGGAGGGACGCCGCTGCAGTGGCTAAGCGGGGGGTGGAATCCTCCCGGGACAGTGTGGTCTCAGGACCCTCGGGGTCACAGAGAGACCGGGGGTGCCTGAGTGCGCCAGAGCTCCCAGGTATCAGAGCGGGGAAGCTGGCTGCAGAGACGGAGCAGAGTCGCGGGCTCTCAGCTCGGGGTTGCCATAAACTGTGATCTGCGGCCCAGTCGGGGCACGGCTCCTCCAGCAGGGACCCAGCAGGCGGCAGATCCAGGGAGACTCCCCTTCCTTCCCGGGGAGGAGTGGTGCGGGAACGCACTGCAGGGATCTGCTGGGTTTGGAGACTCTGCGCGGGGTCGGGTGCCAGAGATAGCAACGCTCGGTCACAGGCCGGGTGAGCACAGAGTGCGGCCAGAGACTGGGGACACGGAAGTGACTGCTTTTCTCTGGGGGCACACTGAGGAGCGGGGCCCCGAGTTCTCAGCTCCTCCGGGTGGAGATTGGGAGGCCACCATTTCTGCCCTGGTCCTCCAAGGCTGTACGGAGAGCTTGCAGGGAAAAAAAACTCCTGAGATCAAACCGGAGCAGCTTCCTTAGCCCGGACGCACAAGGGCGGGGCAATTCCGCCTCCGGCAAAGACATTTGGAAGCCACAGCAACAGGCCCCTCCCCCAGAAGATCAGCACAAACAGCCAGCAAGCCAAGACCAAGTTGATCGATCAAGCAGAATGGGAGAACTCCAGCGCTAGGGGAATACTGCACATAGAATTCATGGCCTTTTTTTTTTTTTTTTTTTACCATGATTCATTATTTCATCAAAGTTAATTTTTGTTGACTGTTTTTTTTTTTTATTTTTCTTTTTCCCTTTTTTAACCAACATCTTATCAATCCCTTTTAAAAAAAAAAACATTTTTCATTTTTCATTTTTAGAGTCATATTTTATCCCTTCATAGTAGTTACCCTTATTTTTGGCATATATATATAAGTTGTTCTCTCTTTAAAATTTTGAGGTACAGTTTCTTCTAACAGATCAAAATATACCCTAAATCACTAGTGTATGGCTTTGTTCTAGTCTCCTGCCTGATCACATTCTCTCCCTTTTTCCTTTTTTTTTTTTCTTTTCTTAAATCTTTCTTTTTTCAAACAACTTATCTTACCAAGTCCTTTTATAAAACCTTTTATAATTTTCATCTTTACAGTCATCTTCCATCCCTTCATTGTATCAACCCTTATTTTGTACATATATGTCTTTCTTCCTTTAAAATTTTAGGAGGCACTTTTTTCTAACAGACCAAAATACGCCCAAAATCTAGTGTGTGGCACTGATTTATGCACTAGCCTGATCATATTTGATCATATTCTGCTTTTTTTGTATTGTTTTGTTTTTGTTTTTATCTTTTTTTTTTCTTTTTTCTCTTTCTTTTTTCTTTCTTTCCCTTTCTTTTCCCCTGGTTTCAGGTCTTTTCTGATTTGTATACAGTATATTTGCTGGGGACGTTGTAAACCTGTTAGCATTTCGTTCTCTCATTCATCTATTCTCCTCTGGACAAAATGACAAGACGAAAGAAATCACCTCAGCAAAAAGAACAAGAGGTAGTACCTTCAGCCAGGGACCTACTCAATACAGACATTAGTATGATGTCGGACCTAGAGTTCAGAATCATGACTTTAAAGATACTAGCTGGGCTTGAAAAAAGCGTGGAAGTTATTAGAGAAACCCTTTCTGGAGAAATAAAAGAACTAAAATCTAACCAAATCGAAATCAAAAAGGCTATTGATGAGGTGCAATCAAAAATGGGGGCACTAACTGCTAGGATAAATGAGGCAGAAGAGAGAATCAGCGATATAGAAGACCAAATGATGGAAAATAAAGAGGCTGAGAAAAAGAGAGAGAAACAACTACAGGATCACGAGGGCAGAATTCGAGAGATAAGTGATACGATAAGACGAAACAACATTAGAATAATTGGGATCCCAGAAGAAGAAGAAGAGAGAGAGAGGGGGGCAGAAGGTATATTGGAGCAAATTATAGCAGAAAACTTCCCTAATGTGAGGAAGGAAACAGGCATTAAAATCCAGGAGGCACAGAGAACCCCTCTCAAAATCAATAAAAATAGGTCAACACCCCGACATCTAATAGTAAAACTTACGAGTCTCAGAGACAAAGAGAAAATCCTGAAAGCAGCTCGGGAGAAGAGATATGTAACCTACAATGGTAGAAACATTAGATTGGCAACAGACCTATCCACAGAGACGTGGCAGGCCAGAAAGGACTGGCAAGATATCTTCAGAGCACTAAACGAGAAAAATATGCAGCCAAGAATACTATATCCAGCTAGGCTATCACTGAAAATCGAAGGAGAGATAAAAAGCTTCCAGAACAAACAAAAACTAAAGGAATTTGCAAACACGAAACCAGCCCTCCAAGAAATATTGAGAGGGGTCCTCTAAGCAAAGAGAGAACCTAAAAGCAGCAAAGA
>NW_027397067.1:70299202-70386765 GCF_003265705.2 Callorhinus ursinus | reverse complement strand
TTTCCCCTAAGGTCAGGAACGCGGCAGGGATGTCCACTCTCACCACTGCTATTCAACATAGTATTAGAAGTCCTAGCCACAGCAATCAGACAACAAAAAGAAATCAAAGGCATCCAAATCGGCAAAGAGGAAGTCAAACTCTCACTCTTTGCAGATGATATGATACTGTACGTGGAAAACCCAAAAGACTCCACCCCAAAACTGCTAGAACTCATACAGGAATTCAGTAAAGTAGCAGGATATAAAATCAATGCACAGAAATCAGTGGCATTCCTATACACCAACAACAAGACAGAAGAGAGACAAATCAAGGAGTCGATCCCATTTACAATTGCACCCAAAACCATTAGATACCTAGGAATAAATCTAACCAAAGAGGCAAAGGATCTGTACTCAGAAAACTATAAAATACTCATGGAAGAAATTGAAGAAGACACAAAGAAATGGAAAAACGTTCCATGCTCATGGATTGGGAGAATCAACATTGTGAAGATGTCAATGCTACCTAGAGCAATCTACACATTCAATGCAATCCCCATCAAAATACCATCCACTTTTTTCAAAGAAATGGAACAAATCATCCTAAAATTTGTATGGAACCAGAAGAGACCCCGAATAGCCAGAGGAATACTGAAAAAGAAAAGCAAAGCTGGCGGCATCACAATTCCGGACTTCCAGCTCTATTACAAAGCTGTCATCATCAAGACAGTATGGTACTGGCACAAAAACAGACGCATAGATCAATGGAACAGAATCGAGAGCCCAGAAATGGACCCTCAACTCTATGGTCAACTTATTTTTGACAAAGCAGGAAAGAATGTCCAATGGCAAAAAGACAGTCTCTTCAACAAATGGTGTTGGGAAAATTGGACAGCCACATGCAGAAGAATGAAACTGGACCATTTCCTTACACCTCACACAAAAATAGACTCCAAATGGTTGAAGGACCTAAACGTGAGACAGGAGTCCATCCAAATCCTAAAGGAGAACACAGGTAGCAACCTTTTCGACCTTAGCCGCAGCAACTTCTTCCTAGAAACATCGCCAAAGGCACGGGAAGCCAGGGCAAAAATGAACTATTGGGATTTCATCAAGATAAAAAGCTTTTGCACAGCAAAAGAAACAGTCCACAAAACCAAAAGACAACCGACAGAATGGGAGAAAATATTTGCAAACGACATATCAGATAAAGGGCTAGTATCCAAAATCTATAAAGAACTTATCAAACTCAACACCCAAAGAACAAATAATCCAATCAAGAAATGGGCAGAAGACATGAACAGACATTTCTCCAAAGAAGACATCCAAATGGCCAACAGGCACATGAAAAAGTGCTCAACATCACTCGGCATCAGGGAAATCCAAATCAAAACCTCAATGAGATACCACCTCACACCCGTCAGAATGGCTAAAATTAACAAGTCAGGGAACGACAGATGTTGGCGGGGATGTGGAGAAAGGGGAACCCTCCTACACTGTTGGTGGGAATGCAAGCTGGTGCAACCCCTCTGGAAAACAGTATGGAGGTTCCTCAAACAGTTGAAATTAGAGCTACCGTTCGATCCAGCAATTGCACTACTGGGTATTTACCACAAAGATACAAATGTAGGGACCCGAAGGGGTACGTGTACCCCAATGTTTATAGCAGCAATGTCCACAATAGCCAAACTGTGGAAAGAGCCAAGATGCCCATCGACAGATGAATGGATAAAGAAGAAGTGGTATATATACACAATGGAATATTACGCAGCCATCAAAAGGAATGAGATCTTGCCATTTGCAACGACGTGGATGGAACTGGAGGGTGTTATGCTGAGTGAAATAAGTCAATCAGAGAAAGACATGTATCACATGACCTCACTGATATGAGGAATTCTTAATCTCAGGAAACAAACTGAGTGTTACTGGAGTGGTTGGGGGTGGGAGGGATGGGATGGCTGGGTGATAGACATTGGGGAGGTTATGTGCTACGGTGAGCGCTGTGAATTGTGCAAGACTGTTGAATCACAGATCTGTACTTCTGAAACAAATAATGCAACATATTTTAAGAAAAAAGGAAAAGAAGAAGATAACAGGAGAGGAAGAAAAGGGGAGTACGTCAGAGGGGGAGACGAACCATGAGAGATGATGGACTCTGAAAAACAAACTGAGGGTTCTAGAGGGTAGGGGGGTGGGGGGATGTGTTAGCCTGGTGATGGGTATTGAGGAGGGCACGTTCTGCATGGAGCACTGGGTGTTATGAACAAACAATGAATCATGGAACACTGCATCAAAAACTAATGATGTAATATATGGTGATTAACATAACAATAAAAAAATTAAAAAAAATTGTAATAAGATAAGAGCTTTGCAGATTATATAATATCTTTAAATTAATGATTGCTCTTGAAAGCTCAAGGGTGGTAACTTCACAATTTTGTATCATACACAGCAGTGGTCTGTGAAGGGCCAGAGAGTGCAACTACTCCACTCGTCTACTGCAGATAAAGCAGCCATAGATGATGGGTAAACAAATGGGCGTGGCTGTGTCCCAATAAAACTTGGTGAAGACTACTAGCATTCAAATTTCATATAATTTTCATGTGTCATGAAGTGTTCTTTTGCTTTTTTTTTTTAACAGTTTTAAAAAATATGGGTCATATAAAACAGACAGGGCTGGATTTGACCTATGGACTTGTGTACTGACCCCCACCATATAGCAGTTTGCTCTATTTTCCAGTGATGGGATAGGCTGTCTTGAGAAGTATGAAATATCCTACAACTGAGTTGTCCAAGTAGTGCTGAGTTATTTCTTCATGAACTTTCCCTCACAAAAGCCCTTCTCTCCAGAAGGGAAAATTGTGGTGAAAATAATAATTAAAAAAAAGATAATTAATTATAAGTATATTTGCCCTCCATGGGGTAAAATAATGCATACCGGTGGAAGGAGAAATCTTTATATTGTTCCCTTCCTTCCAAACACAAGTGAAGCCACATCCAGATATTGAATCATATAAAAGGAAAGATTGTAATGCCAAAACTTCCACCAATTCTTTGGCTGTCAAAAGTTGAAAACTGCAGATAGATGGCCTTTTGTTTAAGAGAAAACCATAATAACTTTTTGCATTTTTAAAGATTGGCAGAGCTGAGAGTTTGGGTGAAAAATAAATTACTCTGTGCACAAATGGAAAAATTCGAAGAAGTTTTTCAGCTTGGCCCAAAATGGACATAGGAGTCCAGGAAATGGAAGAGAGAGAGGAGTGTGTGAAGAGAGTGAGGGCCTGGCTCATGGGCAGGCAGAAAGTCCATGAGGAAGACTCCAGCCTGTCAGAAACCCTGATGAGGAGTGAATCTATAGAACTCTGGGAAGTTGAGACCTCTTTATTAGTGTCCCATGGTTTTCTGTAGAGTACTACCAAAACTACTTTTTTCTTTTCCTTTCTGAATCTTGAATCAAAACAAGGAAAGAAGACGAGGTTCCAAATTTGGGTTGACTGAAGCAAGGAAGAGAAGAGCCACAGGTGACAAGACACTAGTGAGATCAAGATCCAGAAAAACTTTGGAACAAGGGAAGAATGGGGGTAACGTGTGACCTTCCCCAACAGGAACTCAAGCAGAGCTAATAGGAGGATGTATCATGGCTGGGTTTTTAGTTATGTAGATGGCAGCTTGAACATGTTGATTTCAACATGAGAGGGAAATTGTGACTGACCATCAGCTGTAGGATTTGGGACACAGTCAGATGTCTGGTATTTGGGTCGTAAAGAGAATACTGAAATCATCCAAACTCTAGCTTGAAGGGCAAAAAAGCTCTTTGCACAGAGCTCTTTCCAGCAGTTTCTACTTTCACTCCTCTACCCACCCTAGATTCTATCAACATTAAGTGATTTGCCTTCTGCAAATACAGCCTATCTGAAAGACTTTTTTCTATTTGCTACAGTACTCCTCCGATGTCAGTGTCATCCCCTTACGAAGATTCTCTTTACTCTCCTGGTTCCTTCCTCCTTGGTAGCAGCCTATGTCTGTCTACTGTAATCCCTTCCACTCTGGATTATTGCTACTGATGACGTGTCAGTCTCCCCATCAGAACCGCAAACTCCTTGAGTGAAGGGAAAAACATTTCTCACGTCTTTATTCTAGAATCGAGCAGAGTGCTGAAACATAGATGTGCAAAAAATCTTGATTAGATACATGAGTGAATGCTTGAATGGTGTCTTGTCCTGCTCCTTTGCTCAAGACTCAATGGGGAGAGCTCCAATAAGATGCTTGGGTTTTCTTTGGATTCTCACCCTACCTCAGTCACCATCTGTGACAGAGAAGCTATAATTATATACATCTTGTGAGGAGTATTATGGTGATGACTTCAAGGTCTCAGTCAACAGAATTCATGGAAACAAGGCTCAGCTCCTTTGTGCTCTTAAGGAATATAGGAACTTGATTTTGCGGCTCAGCAGCTTTTCTCTCCTAAAGGGTTGGTTTCTAATCTGATTGTTTTAACTTTTTTTTTTTATTAAGTTCAAACTTGCAGAAAGTTTGTAAGAATCATACCAAAAAGAAGCCACTATATACTCTTCACCCTGGTTCAATAGTTGTTAAAATTTGCCATGTCTCATCATTTCCACCCCTCCCCCACCCCATAACTATAGCCTGTAGCCCCTGTACTGGTAAGTTCTTCAGTGCATACTTCCTAAGAGCAAGGGCGTTTTCCTCCACAACTATGGTACATGAAAATCAGGAAATCTAACATTGGCACAATGCTGTTAATTAGTCTATGGTTCATAGTCAAATGAAGCCAGTCATCCCTGTATCTTTTAGAGCAATTTTTCCTTATCCATTGTCTGATTCAGGATCATGGATTGCATCTACATGCCATGTCTCTAGGCTTCCTTATTTGGGGCCAGTCCCTCAGCCTTACTGTCTTGCATAACACTGACACTTTTGAAGAATACCAGCCACTAACTATAGACAGCTTCTCAGTTTGGGTTTGTCTAATATCTCCCAGTGGCTTATCTGCTTTATGCATTTTGGGCAGGAACACCGCAACTGATGTCAGTTCATCTCGTTAGGAGTCACGTGGTTCATCCCATTTTTGGTAATGTTTTCTCCACAAACTATTTAATAATCTCAAATGGGAAGATAGTAACTTTCTAGTGGAGAAACCTGGCAAGCACACCAAGTGACCAAAATTAGTATGATCAATAGCTGATTGTTTTTAAAAAACTACTTAAATAAAAGGTTCAGCTATTTTAAGAACTTATTTATCACCCATGCAAATCACGCATTCTGGAAAAAAAATGCATGAAAAATGTGGCCTTTGGTGTTGGTGGCAATATTTACTGAGCACCCAAGTGCATAAGATGTAGAATAATTTCAAAGATGTTCACGTAACCCCAAGTCCTTAATCACCAGCTGTTTACTGCTAACATTTCCATGTATCTTTTTTAATCTTCCCATGACCTCATGTACAAATGAGAAAACAAAAGAACTTGGCCAAGGTCACACAGCTTGAGTATAATGTTGGAATGTGAGCTGCTCTTTCTCTCCCTCCCTCCCTGCTTGCCCAGCAGTCTCCATTCTGCAGGTATGTATCCAAAACCAGGGAAAGGGTGGGTACTCAACATTAGAAAAGCACTCAGCAAGAGCTCAGGGCCAGGGCAGGTACTGGTTCTGTTTTCCTCCTATTCAATAGCACTCTGAATCTCCCTCATTAAAACAGTAATTCAGAGAAACTTTGTGGAAGAAGACTGAATAAGGAGGAGAGTGGGAGCTGAGCAGGCGGGTCTTGGAAGGGAAGAGGAGTCCATTTTTCACCCCATGAGACCAACCCAGGCTGAGCTGGATGTAGGTATTTCTGGGTGACTGGGCCTCAGCTTGTGAGAGCAAGCGCCTTTTTCAGAGAAAGCAGGAAACTGTTTCGCTGTATATAGGAACTTAAAAGCAGCAACTATATATAGCACTCCAGCTCACAAAAACCCAAAAGCCTACAAAGAGCCCCATACTCTCTGTTTCAATCATCTTCAAGTTCCAGATAAACCTCATTTATTGGCAGGAATCTCATTAAGCAAATATTTGGAATAGATGTCATGAAATGGAGGTCATGCTGATATAGCCCGTGCAACTTGCAAGAGAAGATGTGGAGCTGGGTCAGACCAAGGGAAGGAGGTTGCAACACGGCCTGCCTCTCCTCTAGAGCTCCTTCCACTCTGTGTCTACACTGCAGGCTCATGGCACCTGTGAGGCCCATGAGAAGGGAAAGACACTTTGCAATTTTTAACATTTGCAGCTACTGAAAGTGACTAATTGACTAACTGGTCTGAGTTCTACAGAGGGTGGATGGGGCTGGACGTGGAAGTGGGACCACAAACACCGGAGGGATAGCCGAGTCCTTAAAGAGCAGGGTGCAATCACTGGCAGGAATCCTTCCGAAGTGTGCCTTTCCTTCTCCTTTGCCTTTGTGGGAGGATGGGTGGGTTAGGGCATGGCAAAAAGTGATCCAGATCACTTTCTTTTTATTAGCAGCTGTCTCATGCTCTGTGCAGCACCAACTAGATCAAGTCTCCTTGCCTGGGTCACTTGGCATCCACTCTCAAGGGATGCATGATTTTCTCCCGGCTGATCCCAATGGTTTGGCCTGTTTTGCTCTCTTCTTCAAAGGCACCACTCTTCAGTTCCTCCATTCCGGCACCCCTTTGTTAGAGCAGAGCCCATACCCTCCAGCTACCCCTCACCTGTTGCCCTTGAAGACCAGCACAGGAGAGCAAGAGTGTAAGACCAGGAAGTCAAACAGGAGCCAGGCAGAGCAGTTAAGAGCTCAGACCCTGAAGTCATACACCCGGGTTTGAACAGAATCCCTCCTGTTTTAAAATCGCGTGATCTTAACGAAGCCTGTCTGTCAATTTCTTCATCTGTGAAAGTGGAATGATAACAGAAATATTGTTTCATACAATGCATGCAAAGCTCTTGGCACCCAGTAAGGCCTTACTACATCTTAGTTTTTAGTGTTGGTACCACCACGACCATCATCATTATCATCATTATTGTACTTGCTGGTGTTGCTCCATCAACACCGTCATCTTCACTGACGTCATAGTCATTATGAAGAAGTAGGCAAGAAATTAAAAATCACGGGATTGGAAATCTCTAGAAATTTCAGAATCTTATTAAATTCTTACTGTGGGGAATATGTCCTATTGCCCTTACTTAAATGGCATTTTCGTTTACTGGGGATGTCTTTTTCTCAAAGGAGGATGCAAATTTATGTGGAGGGGGCAGTAAGAAGAGGGGAAAGGTCTAGGCCTACCTCCACCCTGGACACCAGGCACAGCTGCGCTCAGGTGAAGACCCAAAGGAAAGGAAGCAGAGCAGGGGAGTGGCCCCCTGGAATCTTCGGAAAGTCTCTCGGTTCCCCTTTGCCCTGGGCCAAATGTACAGGGCTTAGCTCTGAGGCTCCCCTTTGTCGTGGCATTGACCTCACCATATTCCCAGGGCCCTGGTCCATTTTCCTAGCTGCCTCTCTGATTATGACACAGGTGCCTCCAGAATGGGGGCATGTTTTACTCAGCACTACGTTCCTCAGGGCAAGAACAAGCAGGAGGAAAGAACTAAGTCAAGGCTCCCTGATTGACTGCTTGGTCTTTCTCAGTCTGGCTTTCCATTCCTCTTCTGTCAGGGCAAAATCACATTAGAACAGGACAATAACCCTCCCTCCTCAAACACACGGCCACTCCAGTAGACCAGTGAGGAAAAGAGCTCCAACATGAACACCCGTGTCTGGGATCTCACTGCAGGTCAACCAACAGTAGCAGCAAGATGAGGACGGGGGTGTTGGGGCTTCAGGTCCACATTTCCACACAGCCTCTATATTCAAGGGTGTGTAGTTTCCACTGAGTGTTTATGATTTGGGGGAACCCCAGACAGGTGACTCACCACAGAGAACTACCCTGCTTCCACAGGAAGGATCACCTGTGCTCCTTCTCTCATGTCCTTCTCGATTGAAAACTGCCCTGACATCGAGTGACCACATCCTCCTTGTCATTTATACCTCCCTAGGGTCTTCCCCTTCCTCCCTCCCCACCTCCACTTTCTTGCAAAACTTGCTCATTCTGGGCATCAGCCAAATTCTTTTGTATTCATGTGAGGGTGGATGCTAAAATGGTCTTGTCTATATGCATTTTTAGAGGGGCCTTTAGAGGTCAGCATCTCTAACCCAAGGAGTGATTGCAAGTCCTAAGGCCAGGAGGTCAGACATGAGCAGGGGACACTTTCAGTTTATGAGGGGGGGCGGGATGAGGAGGGTGGTTGTGCTCCTGGGAATGATGCAACTCATGTAGCCCATGCCCTTGAATGTGTTGATGTATCAGATCATTGGAAAGTGAAACATATTGTCCACCCAGAGACTCTGGAATACTCCACACTGGTGCCCAAAGTCTGGATCCCATTACCTATTCATTTCACCAAAGTAGAAATAATAGTAACGGAAGTAATTGTCATATTGACTGTTCACTATGTACAGGTGATCTTTAAATCTTGGCAACTCTTTAAGGTGGGAGTTATTATGAAGAAAACAAAATTCAGAGAACTTGAGTAACATTATATGGCCTAGAAGTGACTTTGAATCCAGGGCTGCCCTACTCCAAAGTACACTCCTTGTATTTCCCTATACGGTGGCCATGATCACATGGTTCTCTTGGGCAGAAATACAGGAGGGCATGGGTTTAGGGATGGGAACGCAGAGAGGGAGAAGAAGGCCTGGGAAGGGATCGCTGTTGGGAAGCCAAGTTTTTGTTGGTTTCCTTTGGGTCCCAGGGTGTTTGAAAGAGAAGGTAATCAAGCAGGGCTGATGGCTGCCAATCCAAGCAAACTTCCCCCTTTGTGTTATGCCTGTCCTGGCTCATGAATTTATACCACCTGTCGGCATAAATTCCAGAACAGCACTCAGAGAGAGGGAAGTGCTGGCTGACTGTGTTCTGGGATCTGATGGAGAACTTGTCATTTATTACCATATGGGGCCCAGAGGGATGCCAAAGAAACCAAGACCAAAACTCCTTGTGTTGCTCACTTCCCACAGGCAGTGATTCCTGCTGATGGAGCCTCTTCCAGCCTCGCCATCCTCTCGTTCTGACCTCCGAGGGTCCTCACAGCCTTCCTCTGAAAATGACCTTCCCTTCTTTGAAGTATTTTGGAAGCTGTCATGATGACGTGTGGCCACATCATTGAGTGTATTGAGCAAAAGTCTCTCTGGCAAGTTGGGTGAGTTTAAAGCCAGAGAACATTCATAGACCAAGTCCAAGCACACCTCTCTCCATGTGGAGATGCTCACCCCCGAGCCCCCACCATTCCTTTGTTAGGTGAATGCTCTTTCTGCAAAACCCAGTCAGTCCCACCTCCCTGACCTACTCAGGTTTCATCCAGAACTCCACTCTAGCATATGATCAAGATAACTTTATTTTTCCACATATGAAATAACTGAGCCAGTAAAAATTCTTGTGACTATCATTGCCATTACCTGAACATTTAATCTACACCAGTTAACATTCTAAATACTTCACATGTATCGGCTCACTTCATACTCCCCTTTGAGCCTCTGAACTACTCACAGATATGATTCAGTCATGTGTCACAAATCAGACATCTGTCAGGTTCAGGAGCCCATTTCCACCCCTGTCCCGTATGTCATCTGAAACACTGTTCTTTCTGCCCCTCAACTCAAGGATGTCTCCTGAAAATTTGCCTTGTCCTTTTGAAGATTGATTGCAGGGCTGCAGGCCTTCCTGGAGAATGCAGGCTTTGCTGTACTTAGTGTGGGAGAAGCATCCAAGTGATGGCTGGTCTTTCCATAATACACTCCAAGAAAAAAAAAAAAAGCAGCTGATGCTGAGACAATCGCTACCCGAAAAGATCCATGCAAAAGTGTTTATCCAGCAATTTGGGGCTGCTGTGGACCACTCATTTCCATCACCTTCCTGGAGCCAGCGAGCATTGTTCCAGCAATGCTGGAAGGAAGACTAATTCTGCTCTCTCAGCCTCCTGCAGCAAGGACAGAAGTATCCTAGGAGAAAGGTGACCACAGACAGACACAGAACTCGTTGTCCTTTCTATAAGGAGACGTGAAAACCTTTTGCCCCTCCCCTTTTTTTGGCATTTCTGTATGGTGGTCCTAATCTAGGCAGCCCTTCCCTGCAGAATTTTCAAAAAACAGTTCCTCTTAGAAACCAGTGAGGGACAAGTTTTTCTATTCTGCCCATTTATTTGTGGAGTGGAATTCCTCCCATACCATATGTTTGAAATCTTCCTTTCACTTGAAGAATACTGCTGGATGTTTGAGCCACAGAAAAGATGTTGGAATCCCAGGCCTATTGCATACTAATCTTGAATAAGTAACTTAAACTCTAAAGTAGGAAGGGCTCCATGATTATATTACTTGTGATAATGCACTTAAAACAAATGCAAAATATCCATCAGCTATTAGTAATCCCCTTTGTCTTTGCAGAGGTCCTTGTCACTTTTTGCTCAGATTACAGATCGCTTATCAGATTATCTTCCTTTTCTCTAAAAGTCAATTTTCAAATTCTGTCATCAAAGATTATGTCAGACATTTGATCAGTTCTGCAGGCCAGTAAGGATGGTATTGACAATCTGGGTCAAATTAAGAAGGAAAGTGATCAAAATTAGGAACATACTCAGAGCCCTACCATAGCAGGAATGCTTTCAAGAACTAGTTGTTTATCCTGGAGACCAGGAAGGATATTTGTGTCATCATTTTCAAATACCTAAAGGAAGGTTATGTGGCAAAAGGAACTACACTTTTGAATGAAGTCGTAAGTGGTAAAATTCAGATCTCCTAATGGGAAATGCAGGGGATCATATTTTGAAACAACCATAGGAAAATCTTTCTAGTAGCCCGCAGGAAAAAAAAAAAAAATTGGTTGACTTGAGAGGTGGTGAGGTCTGGTAGAGGCGTTCACCTGTAGACGGGTTGGCCACTTGGTGGGGATGTTGTAGAAGGGATTCAGGTATCACTGTAGGGGGTTGGGCTCCATGACCTTGACAGTCTCTTTGAACTCTGAATCTTGTAAATCTATAAATTCATACTTATTTGTATCTAATCTTTGCTGACTGCAAACTGTGCAAGGCAGACTGTGCTTTCAGAGAACTTCCTAAGAAATGATCCTTAATTTCTAACAATAAAATAACCAAATGCTACAGCTGAAATAAAACTTACAGAGCACCTCACCTAAACCTCATTGTAAAAATGGGCAGGCTGAGGTCACGAGAGTTAAAAATCTCTTTCCCAGGATCACACAGCAAACTGTCACCCAGCCAAAACTCAAAATTTCAAATGAGAGATAAGATGCACATATATCTCTCTCAGGAACACTTTGGGAAAAGCACTTTTTGAAAAAGGAAGCTGTAATGAATAATCTCTTATACTTTATTTACTTAGTAAATATGAAGCACACTTGCCTTGTTTTTTTAATTAACCAAGTGACCTGCATTTAACAAAGACTAAGGAAATGAGAAACACAGAGACTTGCTCCAAAATTTCAGAAATAAATGGGCCTAAAACAGCACATTAGCAAGATCTCATGGAGGCTGCAGGAAGATAATTCTTAATTTGAACTACTGTCCTGGGAGGCATTTGATGGCTGACTTGGGGCTTCTAAGGGAATCGAGAGAGCCTGCTTCAGGTAAAAGTTGTCCTCCCCGGGCAAAAAGCAAAGGAAGTTTACAAAATACTTCCCAGTGCAGAGGACAGATACTTGTTATAGCAGGCATTTCTCAGAATGGGGGTGGGGTCAAGGAAAGTACACATCCTTCATTATTTTTATAGATTTGTGAACAGAGCAAAAAAGGAATCAAAGCAGCTGTGACGATAATTAATGAAGATGACCTTGAAGACTGAAATAGATTGAGCAAGTTGAACATATAAAGGCATAGAAATCTCTATGAAGGGTCACTACTGACAGAAGGAAACAGCCAATTAGGTGTGGGTCTCGGATTCAGGGAGATGGTCAGATGCCTAGGTGCTGAGCTCCTGACCGGTCTCTGGTTTGATCATTTTTGCCTTGAATATCTCACTCACTTGGTAAGGGTACTCAATTAATTAACAGCTTACAGGACTGGGACACTGCAGCATGGAAGTGGCCAAGAATGAAGCCCCAGGGCTAGTGATAAAGGGTCAGGGCCAGTCCTGGGTGAAGCCCAGACACCTCTCATTCCATTTTCCACATTAGAATGAAATTTGACATTTTCACATCCATCTTTGAGATGCTACTCTGATCTCCTCAAAGTGAAGGTCTTCTGTAAGCCATTTCTTTCCCCCTGTGCAAAGCTCAGAACCTACTACAGAGTGGATGTGCAATAAATTGGGCACGGGGGTGGCTCAGTTTGTTAGCATTTGCCCTCAGCTCCGGTCATGATCCTAGGGTCCTGGGATCGAGCCCCCATCAGGCTCCTTGCTGGGTGAGGAGCCTGCTTCTCCCTCTGCCTGCTGCTCCCTCTGCTTGTGCTTGCTCTCTCTCTCTTTCTCTCTATCAAATAAATAAAATCTTAAAAAAAAGATGCGCAATAAATTTTAGTTAAACTGAGGTAAAGCTACACTTCCCTGATATTCCCTAACGATAAGGAATTATAAATTAATCGCAGGCCTGCTCTTGCCAACGCACCTGAACACTAGGGCTGTGTGTGTAAGTGTGGAGTGTACAGACATTGGCATAACTTAGGAAATTTGGCTTTAGAATCAGTAAGACAAATGACTTAATTTCTCCAAGACTCATTTTTTCCAACTGTAAAACAGAGATAACACTTACTTCTAGATTTCTAGAACTGGGGTGGGGATAAAAAGAGATTATATACACGAAGCGCCCAGAACAATGTTTGCTACGTAAAAGTGTTTAATAAATGACATGGGTTGCCATTATCAAGAAATTACGGTTTTTTTTCTTTATGAAGACCTCAGTTAAGAAATCACTTTTGCTAACTTGAAGATGGGAGATCTGCGCCAATTGGACCCTCTGGCAATTCAGGCGGGATTCTGGTGCTCAGAGAGGACGAGTCTGTTGACTAGCTAGCCCTCACTATAGATCAGCACCTTAATAATATATCTTCCTGTTTGGACCTGCTCCCCTGTAAAATATCATGGAATATAATTATGTTGTTTAATTGAATAGAACACCCATTCACTTGGTAGGTAGTCTTCATGATGTGTGTAGTATTTTCTGCCACTCCCTATTTATTCATTTCAGCTTAATTTCGCCTACAGCTGTATACTGCTTTAAATTGAGAGTGGGTTTTTCCCCAGTCTCTCTGTTCTGCTGAATTGCATCTTTAGGCCTGTTCAAATACAGAGAACGAGAAGTGAGAATGTACTGATCAAGATCCTTCCCATCTTTGTTGCCTGTAATGTAGATATTTTTTTCTAATCTGAATATGATAACAGTTATATGACTGTATGGCACTCTATAGATGAAAAAATAAGTAGTCACAAGAAAAACTGTAAAGACCCTAAGCTAAGAGAATTGTAGATCTTAAGTCATCAAGTACACTCTGTCTGCATGTCCGGGTGTTTATCTGCTGAAATAGGAGGTTGGCTATGTGGCCATCTTAGGGGGTCCTAGGATATCATCTCTTTTTTATCTCTGTGTACTTCCTTTACCCTCTCTTACCACTTTCACATAACTAGGACTTTTGAAATTTAAACTAATGGAGAAGAAAAAAAAACACTAAATAATAGTTTTTAAAGTGATCAATAGTAAAGCATATTTGAATTTGGAATACACCTCATGCCCATTCTTTTGCTTTGTTTTGCACTGAATTTAAAGACACACTGAAATTCAGTTTATATTTTCTGCATACTCAATGGCCGATAATGGAAAATTACCCAAGAGAGTAATATAACAAAATTTCTTCGACTCTTCTGGGAAATTCCATCCTTTTCCTGGGGATGAGTAGTATTGAAAATCTTAAAATCAAATTTAGATTAAAGTATATGAAATATAATTAAATGTTTATGTGAAAACTATGATTTCTTTAAAGTAGATAATTAAAAAATCAAAAAGCAAAAAATAACTTATTATCAAGGAATATGGTCTATCCATGGTTTCTGCTAACATCACATCAGTATGAATGTTACACCTCTGTCACATTACAGTTTGCAAAAACCTGCAAGCTGATATTCTGAGGAAGGATAACAGAGACAGTGGGGGATTTGGAAAAATAATAGTAATGAGTAATATGCGTAATATACGTCATAGGTCTTTTGGAATAGAGCTACCATGAAATTCTGGAATGAGAGTTTTTGAACTTGGATTGTACAATCAAGTAAAGATTGTCATAAACCTTGGAAATGGGTACGGCAAATCTAAAGTAATTGATCCAAGTCTGTATTTTGTGCTATTGATTCACCACTACGGTCAGCATAGTGTTTGGGGGAAGAGATGGCACCATGACACCTTTGACAGGAAGGTGAAGAAAATGACAAAAACCTTTGTGAATCATAGCAGTTAGGAATGTCATAGAACACATGTTAGGGAAGCGAAAGATTTTTTTTAGCGAGAATTATTTTTTTGGTCAAGAATTATGGATGTAAAGACCCATGTGAGAGTAGTGTTTGATGAGTTGTCTTAGGCACTGGAGTGGCCTGAGGAAAGTTCTCGGTGAACTTCTTTCTGAGTTTGGCTCAGGTTAAATGAGTAAAGCAAAGATCTCCCTAAAATAAGGGCTCCCCACCTCCAGAGGAATCCACATTTAGACATTATTTCTTTATGTTGTAAGTTTGCAATCAACATAGAAGAAATCTTCACTTCCAATTTTTCCTTGTCTTTACAGAAAGCTTGGGTAGAGCTTTGAAAATCAATGTGCTCCATAAATGTGAAAGTCAACACTAACATTGCCATTATCATTAACATTTTTGGTTTGACTTCTAAATAAAGTACCTCACATTTATAGGCAACTTTCCTTCAAAAGTCTTAAGGGTTTGGGGCTCCCGAGTGGCTCAGTTGGTTATGCGTCTGACTCTTGACTTCTGCTCAGGTCATGATCTCAGGGTCATGAGATCCAGCCCCTCGTGGGGCTCTGCCCTGAGCATGGAACCTGCTTAAGATTTTCTCTCCCTCTCTCCTGACCCCCTCCCCCAACCCCAGCTCGTGAGCTGTCTAAATAAAAAATCTTAAGGGTTTATTTCTTGGCACATGGTACATTTGGTTAGGGATGTATACATGATGTTTCTTACTGTACATGAAACTTTCTCCAAGCTTTCATGCCTTCAACAAATAGTTATTGACACTACAACAGAAAAAAAAGAAAGGGGAAAGGAGCCAATATGTATTTTTTCCAGGAACTGTGATAAACACTTTACTTCCATTATTTGATTAAACTACCCATGATGAACTAATGCATGCCCCCCTAAGAGCTTGTAAGTGACTCACAGTAACACAGCTTGAAAAAGCTAGAGATGAGGTTTGAAAAACTTCTGCCAAATGTTTCAGGATTTCCCCTGGACCTGACCTCTTGCTCTACCAAGTAATGACCCTGAATGCTAAGTATGCAGGGGATAGAGTTTCTGAGAATTCAGCGCTTCTAGGCAAAATAACTGAGTGAAGGTCCTGAGCTGGAGAGAAGCTTGCAACATAGCAGGAACTAAATGAGGGTCAACAGAGCCAGAGGGGACAGATGGAGTTGAGAATTCAACTGAGTTCAGACCCACACAGGACCCTGTGGATGATGGTAAGCATTTGGTCTTTATACTAAGAGGAACGGGCAGCTGTGAATTATTTTCTCTAAGATTATGACATGAGCGTATCAGTGGTTTGAAATGTTGGCTCTGACTACCAAATGGTGAATGGGTGAAAAGAGGGAAAGCCATTCAGTTGGATGGCTACGACAGAAATCTTAGTAAAAATGTTGGTGATTTGGATTTCACTCTCGGCTATGGAGAAAGTAAGAAGCAGGCAGATTCAAGGCATAAGAAAAATCAACATTGCTTGGTGATTGATTGGATGGGGTAAAAGGAGAGGATGATGTCAGCCATGACATCGGGATTCTGACATATTTACACAGGTGGCAAAATTTATCAAGCCCTTTCGATTTAAATTCTATTTTTTAGTTTCTAGGTCAAGTAAAGGAGGATATCATGCTAAAGGATTTCCTAATCCAAAAATTGTCAATTTTCAACCTGGAGAGAGGATTACTCAAAATATCAATGATCTTTGTCAAATATCTATGAAGAACATGAATGCTTATTCCATTTAATCCAATATCTACCGTGGTAATCTTAGAATTAAAAAAAAAAAACACAACACCTTAAAAATGATTCTCTTTTAGCAACTTAGGAAGATTTTTTTTTACCACATATGACTGAATAAATGCATGCCATTATTTTTCAAAACAAAGCTATGGACTCTAAAGACAAAGAAATGGAAGAGAATAGGAAAGAAAGAGAAAGAAAGAAAGAAAGAAAGAAAGAAAGAAAGAAAGAAAGAAAGAGCAAGCAAAGAACATGAATTTGAAAAAGACTGAACCTGAATGGAGTACATAAGTAGAGAAATTGAATAGCAAGTACCCATAAAGAGGAAAACCATTGGGGAGTGAGATAATTTATGGTGCAGAATACAGAAAGTCTCAAAAATTGTCAGTACCATGTGCTATTAAATGTAAGAGTAAATAAGAAGCCAAAATAAGGGGATTCATTGAGAGACTGAACCAGAGCTTTTAAACACCAAAATAACCACATCCTTATTTCCAATATGGTGCAAAAATTTCTACCCCACTCTGGATAGAGATTCATTCTGTGGATATATTGAGCCAGGGAGACCTTAGACTCAAGGACAGTAAATTCAGATGATGAAATCAGAAAGATTAAGTACAATGAAGAGACTTTTAGCACCCTTCCTTTGCTAAAGTCCAAGAATATGAGTGAGATTCACCACCACCACCTCCTCCCTTCTCTCCCCCCGATCCTGTCTTTCTCAAACAGGAGATGGGTAGCGTGTTCTCTGGAAAAACTAAGTAGCTCCTGAAAATAAACTTGCAGCTATAGTTATTTGGGTATACTTCAGTGAAATAATCTGGTTCTTACCAGGACATCTCATTCAAAAGATTACTAGTTGAAAAATCCAATCCCTGTACACAGAGCTTCTCATAAGCTTTTCTATCACCTCATTCTCAAATATCAATGGACAGCCAAGCCAATAAATGAAGAGAACCTGCCAATTTGAAACACAAAGACCAAAAGAAATAGGAAAAAAAGAAACTTGGAAGAAACAGACTATACAAAGAACAGAAAAAATGAAGTGTTTAAAATACCTATAATTAATATTCTTAGATAGATGAAAAAAGAATTTATCCATGGGAAAGGAATAGATGCTACATAAAAGGAATAATCAGATAATAAGAACTCTTTTAAATTAACATTTTGAAGGGCGCCTGGGTGGCTCAGTCGATTAAGCGACTGCCTTCGGCTCAGGTCATGATCCTGGAGTCCCGGGATCGAGTCCCGCATCGGGCTCCCTGCTCAGCAGGGAGTCTGCTTCTCCCTCTGACCTTCTTCCCTCTCATGCTTTCTCTCTACCATTCTCTCTCTCTCTCCATAAATAAATAAATAAATAATCTTTAAAAAAAATAAATAAAATAAAATAAATTAACATTTTGATAACTAAAAAGAATCAATATTATATTTAGAAATTAAAGTTGATGCAATCTTCCAAAAAGTAAACAAATAAACAAAATATAGGAGTGGAAGACAGGACAGATAAATCTGGTTAATAAACCCAAGATCTCCAATATCAAATAACTGGAATTTTAGAAGGATGTGTTTCTGGAATGCCAAGAACAAAATGAGAGAAGATGTACACCAAAACACATCTCCATGAAAATCAAACTAATAGTGAAAAGAGAAAATTCTAAAATTTTCAGGACAGTATAGAAGTCTCCATATTTAGATCAGGAAATATCAAAAATAACACTAGAAGCTAGGACATAATAGACAAATACCTTCAAAATTCTATTCAAAAATAATTTTCATTCTATAATTAGTTATTCAGTAAAATGATAAAAAATATGATCATGAAATAAAAAACAAATTTACAAAACTATGTACATTACATGCAAGTTCACAAAATTATGCCAAAGTTGGAGATGTAACCCAAGGTAAAGATACAGGGAAGCCCCAGAGATAACTTAGAAACAGCAATTCCAGAGTGAGACAATGGGAAGGAGTTTTTCTGGAGGGATATCTGAAGAAAATGGAAATGAGGGAGTATCTAATGAGCGTGGCCACATGGAAAAGAGTACACAGAAAGGCTTTACATACTATTAATGGCTTAAGAAGAAATATTGATAGGGAAAACATAAAAAAAACCCCAAGCAACCAAAAAAATAACTAGAGGAGGAAAAGTTACCCAAAAGTATACATCGTTCACAATTTTGGATTAGTAATGAATAATACTCACATATTTAGAAAAATAAAAAAATAGTAATTTAATTGTAAACTATATTATGATATTGTGATGATAGCAGCAGATAAGAAAGTTGATCAGTGTAATAAATCCTTCTCATCAATATACAAACTCAATAGAAAAAATATAAAGATAAAACAAGAAAATGATTTTCTAAGCAGAATAGTTAGTATGAGTTAAACCACCTAAGAAAACACAAGCATAAGTGAAAATGATTGCTTTGGGGCTATACAGAGGGATAAGATAGAAAAAAATAGAATTTAAATTATGGCTTTACACCATGGTTTTATTTTATTAAAAATGCAAGAGGTTTTAGGCAAATACAAGCATAAAAAGTAATTTATGAAAAATATTGGGGAACATAGTTGGAGACTCTTTTCTAACTGATAAGAATTTGGCTTTCACCAACTATGACTAGGTTCTATTTTATTTTATTTTTTTAGATTTTATTTGTTTATTTGACAGAGAGAGACACAGCGAGAGAGGAAACAGAAGCAGGGGGAGTGGGAGAGGGAGAAGCAGGCTTCCCGCCAAGCAGGGAGCCCGATGCGGGGCTTGATTCCAGGACCCCGGGATCATGACCTGAGCTGAAGGCAGACGCCCAACGACTGAGCCACCCAGGTGCCCCTATGACTAGATTTTAAATAATGAAACCTTTCCTCTATGTATTTAAATTTTAAACTGACCTTTGTATTTTTTCTTACACTTAACTCATCAAAACCAGAAGGAACTGACACCAAAGATAAACAACCACAGAAACTAATTTTCTGAATTGATCCCTACATGAGCTACTTTTCTCATGAAATGATAAGGGTCGAAGTGATTTTGTCTCAAATCAACCATTACCTACCATTATCTAGACTTTCTTTGAGCAGTGTTTCTGTCATCAGCAAATAAAAAGCAAAACATGCTAACAAAATGCCACAGTTGACATTGGATCTGATGACAGTCATAGCATCATAATGAGAGGTTAGGAGTATGTGCTTAGGAAGTATTCCTTTATTAGTCAAGGAAATATTTGTTTAGGGACTTGTTTTGATAAAATGGGAGCTTGAGCTGGATGAAGATAATCATAATGATTATAATGATGGTCAATGAATTCTTTCAATTACTTCAGAGACCTCTTCATCCAACACACAGACCACTCTATGTAATAATACTTATAAAATAACAACAACAAAAACTAATGATAGATATATACTAACCCTACAGAAATAAAGCAGATAGCTAGAGTGGATAAACTAGCCTTTGGAGGCTGAAGAGCACTGATAATTAATAACTCCAGATTTCACTAATATTTATTGAGTGTTCGCTATATACCAGAAATTGTGTTTGATAATTTGCAAACATTAATGTCATGAAATCTCAAATTTACTTAAAAGAAATCTAACCGGAGAAGTTAGATTACTTGCCGCAAATCACACAACTAAAAAAATTTTAGAACCAGGATTCAAACCCAGCTCAATATCAATCCCAATCCCATTCTCTTTCTATGTCAGAAAAATTATTTTGCTGAAGGTTTCTGGAGAATTACTTTGGAGGAGAAATGAAATGTTGTGATGTGACTATATCTAAAAGAATGGAATGCAGGCCAACAGAGGCTTGTAAAAACAAAATTATTTTGGTTGTGGGTCCCCAAGCAACAACTCAGTTTTGCATATATTGAAGACAAAGAAGAAAGAACCAGAAGGCCACCGTGGTTTCCACTCAGATATTAGTTCCCTTGTTATAAAATGGGTATTAAAATAAAATTACATATGGACACACAGAGCCAATATAAAATGCAAAATTAAAGAAGAGTTTGAACAGGAGAAATAGAGAAGAGAAGGAGAAGGAAAAGAAGGAGAGAAAAAAAACAAATAGAAGAGAGGGTGAAGGGAAGAGAAGGGAAGTAAGCAAGCAAGAGAAAAGAAACATTGATATCCCTCTTTGTAATAAAAATAATTGGTGTGAAACCAGTTCTGGGAAGATTCGCCTTTTTGCCTAACGCAGACTTAGAGCTGAAAAAGTCAGTAACCCAGAAATGTTAATGGGCACAGATCAAAATAGATAGGCAATGGATGGATGGATGGATGCATGGATGGATGGATGGATGGATGGGGAGATGGATGAGTAGCTGTCCTCTCAAGCCAAAAGACTAGGAAAGGAGCAGCCTACTAACATGGAAAACCTTTACATAATGACTGCACCACTCCAGCCTAATACTGCAAAATAAACTCTGGCTTCATTCTGACCCATGTCAACAAATGCTGAGGGAAGAGCCAAATTTCCACTTTTGTCTGGTGGCAACAAGCTGTTTCGGTCTCCCCAGTAGGGTGATCTCAGAGAAGGCTGAGTGGAGAGTCTGCACTTCCACTCCCAGCTGGCAATAATGAAACACCTTTCCACACACCACTGGGTTAATGTCAGAGGAGTCCCAGTGGAAGTCAGGACATTTTCTACTACCCCACAGTATCAAGGCCATAGTCTTGGTGATGATAGAGGCCACTCCTGCCCCACCCAGTCAGGGAGATATAAGTGGTGGCCTAGTGAGAAAACTCCCACTTGATGCAACATTTACAAGACCCTCCCCCGACCTTAGGTGTCAAGAAAGACCCAAGAGGGGATCTGGACCTCCACTCGCATCTGGCAGAAGTGACACAGCATCCCTCCTTCCCCTGATGAAGTCAGCTGAAATACAAGGCTGGTATAAGATTCAGAGTCTCATAACATGATACTCCAAATGTCCCAGGGTCAGTAAAGAAATCGCTTGTCACAACAAGAACTAGGAAGATCTCAAATTGAATGAAGAAAAGGACAAAAATAAATGTGACAGAGACTTTGGAATCATCTTAAAAGGATTTTAAAGCAGCCACCATGAAAATGTTTTAACAAGCAATTACAAGCATGCTTATAAGAAATGGAAAAATAGACAACCTTGACAATGATATAGAACATCTCTGAAGTGAAATTGGAGACATTAAAAACAACAACAACAACAACAACAACACATGGAAAATGTTAAACTTAAAAACACAATAACAATGCCAGAGGAGAGGGTGGGTGGAGGGGTGGGCAAAATGGGTGAAGGGGAGAGGGAGGTACAGGCTTCCAGTCATGGAATGAATAAGCCATGGGGATGAAAGGTCCAGCAGAGGGAATATAGCAGTAGTATTGTAATAGTGTTGCATGGTGACAAATGGTAGCTACGGTTGAGGGGAGCACAGCATAACATACAGAGTTGGCCAACCACTCTGTTACACACCCGGAACTAAAGTAACGTGGCGTGTCAACTATACTTCAATTCAAAAAAAAATTCTGTAGAAAAAAATACAATATACCAAACAAAAAACAAAATATGCAACTACTATACAACCTAGCATTGCAGTTCTGGACATTTTTCTTAGAAATATGAGGTTCACACAGGAGACTCATGCAAAAATGTGTACACAAATATTTATAACAGCTTTAGTTGTAATAGACAAAGGCTGGAGGAAGAACCCAGGTATTCTTTAATAGGTAGGTAGTTAAACAAGCTGATCCATTTATGTCGTGAAATAGTGCTCAGCAGTGAAAATGAATGAACTATTGATATGTACAACAATCTGGATGAATCTGCAAATAATTATGCTGACTAAAAAATTCCAATCCCCGAAAATTACATATTGCATGATTCCATTTATACAACACTTTTGAGAAGACAAAATTTTATTAGGCAGGATATTCTAATGGTTAAGTCAAGTTCTTTCAACAGAAAGGAAACACAAAAAGAAGACACATTGTTTATGGGATCGCCACAGACAAATCAGCTCCAAGTCGTTTGCCTTTAAGCTCAAACACCTCAAACAGTTACAATGCCTCAAGGTGTGACTATCTAAGATGGAAATGATACATCCATTCGTATGTATGTATGTATACAATGCTCACTACTGGTTCTCTCCACCATCTGGGGCCCAGATACTTGGGTGACATGGATGGGTCAGGGAGAGTAAATGAGTCACGGGCCCTTGTCCTCTTGATTAGCCACTGCAAGTAGCTCAGAGGAAAATTCCTTTCCCTCCTTCTTAACCAAAATTATAAATACTGGGTTTATCGAACCGAAATTAGGGAAGACTGTTCCCATCCCAGCAGAAATGAAACAAGACCAATTACCCTCTGTTTGGAAAGCAGTTCTAGGAAGACTTCTCTTTCCCATAGTGCAGCTAGATGGGTTCGATATACAGTTTGCTAGGCTTCTACTGTGTGCCAGACACAATCCTTATTTTTCTGCTCCACCTTTTAAAACATCCATTTCACTTTGATGAAAGAAGTAATTTTTAAAAATTTAAAAGAAAGAAACCTTGGGACATCAAGAAGAAAAAAAGAAAAGCATATGCAAATATATAGGTAAATAGAAACTCACATGAGTCATGGTGTCCCAGAATTATAGAAATGGGAACAATTAGAGGTTGCCACTGGTTAAGGATGGAGTGAAAGTTGGAAGTGGGTGTGGCTATAAAAAGGAAAGATGGAAAGATGAAGGATTCTTGTGGTGATGGAAACGTCTTGAACTTGACTGTATCAATGTCAGTATCCTATTTTTGATATTGTACATGATATTGCAAGCGATTAGTGTTAGAGTAACTGGGTAAAGTTTACATGGGATCTCTTTATTTCTTACAACTGCATAAAATCTACAAATATCTCAAAATTAATTTTTTTAAGGATTTATTTATTTATTTTAGAGAGAGAGTGCGAGCAGGGGGAAAGGCAGAGGGAGACAGAAAGGGAGAGAGAATCTCCAGCAGACTCCCCGCTGAGCTGGGATCCCGAAGTGAGAAGATCCCATCACCCTGAGATCATGACCCCCGCCAAAATCAAGAGTCAACTACCCAACTCAGCCACCCAGGCATCCCTCAAAATTAATGTTTAATTTAAAAAATTTAATATTGTGATCATAAAATGAATAAACCCTATAGGCAAAAGTACTTAGTTGGTGCTTTCTTTATAAAAGCCTATGTTTCCCAAATTATTCTGTATAATAACAGTACTTCCAAATATTATATGTTTTGATTTTACACTTGATGGAATTAATTAAACATGCGTTTTAAATGAGCATGTTTCAGGAAATTAGAAATATTTCCATCATCATCGCAACCTCAATGGGCTAAGTCCAGCCCAGCCGGACTATTTGAATAGAATATTTCAAGGATCTGGATCCTATGCTCAATTATATATATATATATATATATATATATATATATATATATATATATATATATATAAAAGTTCTTCACAGGTTGGTGACCCCTCTCATCTTTTCTTGGCTGATATCAACTGATTCTATGGTTATTCTGTTTTCCAGGTAATTTCTTTCCTATCTAACAATTCTTCTTAAGGATACCACTAAAGCAGGGTATACCTTGTCACTTTTCTTCACAGTCCATTGGACAGAGCTAGTATTTTGGTCCCAACCTAAATGCTATAAATTTTTCTCAAGTGCCCAGGAATTAAAAGAAAACTGGATACACTCAGTTCTAGTTATCTCTACCTTATTGGATTTTATAAATTAGTGTTCTTTTTTTTGAATGGAAAGAGAGACAGAGCTGGACCTGGTTCTGATTCTTTAGAATGCTCACTTAAATTCATCCTCAATCATTTTTAGAGATTGTTCCCCTCCTCTGGTCATCAGCACAGGTAAAAATCACTGCATCCCCGGGAAGGACAAGATTCACTTACGCAGAGGCACAGCAGGGCAGCGGAAAGAACACAGGAGCTGGGTCAGAAGAACTTTCTGCAATCCCAGCTCCTTCCATTACATGATCTCCATGAGGCTGAGCAATGCACTTAGTTCTTTCAGCTTCAATTTCAACATCTGCTTACTGGCGTAGTTTGGCGAATACATAAAACAATGCCTTTATAAAATGACTTATAAAGAGTAAAATGCCCACAGTTCAAGGATAGTGTCTGTTTCACTTCCTGCTCTAATCCCTGCAGACTTCCTGACACTCAAACAAGTCATCAGAAGTTTTGCTTATTTGAAAAAGAGAATGGCCTGTTATAACTTCAGTCTAAAGGCACAGAGAGAAAAGTTCTAGACCAAGGAAGGTAGAATTATAAGCAAATATGTATGGTTTGTTGCTGAAAGAAAGCATGGGTGGTGCCTCCTTGAGCTGCGGGAAACGTTCTCCACCCAGCATCTCCCGAAAGAGAACTTTCTTTGGACTCTTACGGTTTATTTCACTTGCCCAGGAAATCTTGAGGCCAGGGTGTCCCTCACTTTTCCCAGGCTTCACTTCCCTTACACTTCCAACCATACCTCCACGTAGAATCTGAGCCACAGGGAAGTCTCACCTGGTAATTATAGACTGAGCATGAGGGATCATATCACTCAGATGATGAGCATAGGATTTGGGTAACTTCCCAATTAGTTTAATCAGACAGCTTATTTTTTTTCTTCCCTTGTTGCTGCAAACCAGACTAAGATGCAGAAGGTTTTTCCCTGCCTCAGTTAGTTGAGTACAGGAAAAACAAAGACATTGGGGCTAATTTCCTAGTCCTCTAGGATCTCAGCCAGCCTAGAATGACCACCACTGAATGTGGATTATGGCGGTGTATCAGGAACATGACTACGGGGGATCTCGAAGGTGCCATAGAAGCATATAACGTGACAAACTGTCCTTGTTGTGGGGATCAGAGGATAGATGAGATTCCACTGGCAGAGAAAACAGGCTGGAAAAGGGCTCTGGCGTGCAGGTGCCCCTTTGGATCACTACATTTGTATCTTTGGGGTAAATACCTAGTAATGACATCAGAGAAAGACAGTTATCATCATTTCACTCATATGTGGAATTTAAGAAACAAAACAGAGGAGCGTAGGGGAAGGGAGGGAAAAATAAAACAAGAGGAAATCAGAGAGGGGGACAAACCGTAAGAGACTCTCAATCATAGGAAACAAACTGAGGGTTGCTGGAGGGGAGAGGGGTGGGGGGATGGGGTAACTGGGTGATGGGCGTTAAGGAGGACACATAACATAACGAGCACTGGATGTTATATAAGACTGATGAATCACTGAACTCTACCTCTGAAACTAATAATACACTATATGTTAATTATGTTAATTAATTGAATTAAAATACATACATACATACATACATAAATTAATTACTCTAAAAGAAAGGGGTCGGCAGGTGCAGCCTGCAGAGCGAGAGGATCACTGGGGAGAAACAAAGCCAGAGAGGGAGGACGAGGCAAGAGCCAGGCGGGGCTCATAGTTATGTCAAATGGGCAGGCTCATGTCACAGGGAAAACTTTTAGACCCTATAAGGTTTTAGCCAGTGGATTTTGAGTAATGTTATCATTATGAAAGCAAATAGATTGTAGGAAGTTAAGATAGGAAGCCTGATGACTTATTAAGAGACAGTCTCTCCTATACAGGTAAGAAACAAGGTAGCAATCTTAGAAATGGTGGTGACTTTATGGACCAAAACTAGTGGGTGGATTCATGAAGAGATTTTAAGGGATAAAAAAATGACACGACTTGGTAATTAATTATGCATTTAGGGATTAGTAAAGAAGAGACATATCAATTTTCCGGGGTTGCCACAACAAAATACCATTAACTGATATTTTCACCTGTGGCTTAAACAAGAGAAATTTATTTTCTCATACTTCTGGAGGCTAGAAGTCCAAGATCAAGGTGCTGGCCAATTTGGTTCCTCCTGAGGTCTCTCTCAGAGAGAGATGGCCACCTCGTTGCTATGTCCTCATGTTCTTTTTTCTTTCTTTCCTTATGCTTGTACATCAAAAAATTCCTCTCCAGCTGTGAACTTGTGAAACCAGGAAAGTTAACTGCTTCCAAAATGTAATGATGGGAAAGGCATAGGATGGATATTCTTGTTTCAAAAGAGAGACATCAGAAGGAAGAAAGGTATCATGGGTCCCTAGCAAATCTGAGACCTAGCAGGGCAAATTATGTGAGATTTTAAGGCTTGAGAATAATGCTCTCATGCTCTCTCTCTTTTTTCTGCCACTGTGGTGGCAGCCCTCCCTTCTGGGCCCACAAGGGTGACAGCCCCATTCCTGAAACCATGAGCAGCAGTCAGACCTCCTGAAACCAAGAAGGAGGCAGCCTTATCCCCTCATCTGTGCCCTCTGGGTCTGTGGTGGCTGTGGCAGGCTTGCCAATCTCTGAATCCCCTTGGGAACATTCTCCCCTTTCCTTGAAAGGTAAACCGTATTCACAGCCACATAGCTCATAGCGTCCCATCCCCGTAGACGCTCAGAAGTCTGACTGCTTTCCTTCCCTTTGCCTGCACTCTGTCCCACGTAGTCCCAGCTGGCAGTGTTTCTGCTGGTATAGCCCTAGCTCTGTTCCAGGCTTCTACTGAGATGGCTGATCTGATCTCATAATCTCTTTATCAAACAATAGTCCAGCATTCCCTTGATGCTGTCTCCAGAACATGCTTTCTCATTTTTTGCTGTATGGATAGGCTGAGATTTCTCCAAATCTTCAAGTTCTGGTTCCTTTTTGCTTAATAGTTCCTTCTTCCTTTTCTATCTCTCCTCTGACATCTTACTAGACGCATCACGGAGAGACCTGGCCCCATCTTCAACATTTTGCTTAAAAATAGCCTCAGCTAAATAAATATCCAAGTCCTTTGCTCACAATGTTTACCTTCTGCAAAACAGAACACAATTCAGCCAGGTTCTTTGCCTCCTTAGAACACTATCACCTGCTGAAGGGCATCTCGGCTCCTTCCACAGTTTGGCTATTGTGGACATTGCTGATATGAATGTTGGGGTGCATGTGGCCCTTCTTTTCATTACATCTGTGTCTTGGGGTAAATGCCCAGTAGTGCAATTGCTGGATCATAGGGTAGCTCTCTTTTTAACTTTTTGAGGAACCTCCATACTGTTTTCCAAAGTGGCTGTACCAAGCTGCATTCCCACCAACAGTGTAAGAGGGTTCCCCTTTCTCCACAACCTCTCCAACATTTATTGTTTCTTGCCTTGTCAATTTTTGCCATTCTAACTAGTGTAAGGTGGTATCTCGATGTGGTTTTGATTTGAATTTCATGGCTAATGATGATGAACATTTTTTCATATGTCTGTTAGCCAGATGAATGGATAAAGAAGATGTGGTCCGTATATACAATGGAATATTACTCAGCCATCAGAAAGGATGAATACCCAACTTTTGCATCCACATGGATGGGACTGGAGGAGATGATGCTAAGTGAAATAAGTCAAGCAGAGAAAGTCAATGATCATATGGTTTCACTTCTTTGTGGAACGTAAGGAATAGCAGGGAGGACATTAGGAGAAGGAAGGGAAGAATGAAGGGGGGGAAATCGGAGGGAGAGATGAACCATGAGAGACTATGGACTACGGGAAACAAACTGAGGTGTCAGAGGGGAGGGGGTGGGGGGATGGGTTAGCCCGGCGATGGGTATTAAGGAGGGCGGGTATTGCATGGAGCACTGGGTGTTATATTCAAACAATGAATCATGGAACACTACATCAAAAACTAATGAAGTACTGTATGGTGACTAACATAACATAATAATAATAATAAAAAGAAACCAGCTTAAGCAAAGGGAAAAAAACAAAACAAAACAAAAAAACACTGTATGTTAATTATACTGGAATTAAGTAAATAAATAAATAATTTTTTTAAAAACAAAACAAACAAAAAAGAACACCATCATCTTTTCTCCAGTGTCCAATAACACGTTCCTCATTTCTATCTGGGATCTCACCAGAAGCAGCTTGAATGGCCATATTTCTACCAATGGTCTCTTCTGGGAAACCTAGGATTTTCTGGCAGGCACCTCAAAACTCTTCTGACTTCCACCCACAGCATTTCCAAAGCCACTTCACATTTGCCGGTATTTGTTATAGCAGCACCCCACTTCCCAGTAGCAAAATCTGTATTCATTTTCTAGGGCTGCCATAACAGAGGACCCCGGATTGGCTGATTTTAACAGCATTGATTTCATTTTCTCTATTCTGGAGGCTGGAAGGCAGAGATAAAGGCATAGTACCAATGGCTCTCATGAGGGTCGTGTATTTTGAGATCTCTCTACTGTGGAAACAGGACTACTGACAATTCCCACCCCTTCCAGCACCCTCTTTGCTCTAACCATCTCAAGATTGCCTAAAATACAAGAATAATCTAAAAGAATTCATGATTCCATCCGAGGAAAATTTACAGGAAGACTTCAAAGGTCATGCACATCACGAAGATTATCTGAAGTCCTTTTGGTTCTCAGGGAAAGAAATATTGTTGCTTCCAATCTGGCGCATGTGAAGCCCTCTTCCAGTTCTTTCTGGGGAGAACCAGAACCAGTACATAAGAAGGGTGCCACTGTGGGGGGTTGAGGATGCCAAAGAGTCTGGGAGGTCACCTTCAAAGGCTTTTGGTCCACAAACCCTCAGAGAAAAGCTGGTTTTCCTGTGGCACAGCCACACACGCTCTGCTCTCTGTTGTAAACGTTTCCCCCAAAGGATCAGGAGGTTAAACATAGGAGGTGGGTTACTAAGTGACTTTCAGAGAACATTGCCACCCATATGTGGGCGTTCAGTGAAGGATCTTTGCACGAGCAGGATGCTTCTTAGTAAGAAGAAACCCTCAGCCTGCACTCTGGTTGAGACATTTTGGTCTCACCCCCTTGCTGCCTTTTTCTTTCACTGGGGGGCCTGTTTCTTTCTGGCTCAGGTTCAGGGCCAGAAGAGCCATTGATCAGCAATGAGAGAAGGTCTTTGATAGGTAGCCAAGGCCAAGCAGAGGTTTGCCATGGGCGATTTGGTTTTGAAGTATAGTTATGAATGAAGTAAAACAAAAACAAAAACCAAAAAACATGCTTCTACATGATCTTTCAGTCTGTGAGTGAGAACATGCAATTATAGAAAAAGAAGGAAAAGAGCAATTATGCACTTAATGAACGATACATATTTAGAAAGAATGTCATGTTTCTAACAGAGTTGCTTGTTGTATACATAAGGCTCTCTGGTCTTATTCATGCCATGCTCTATCTATCTTGAAAATTCATATCCAACGGTATAAAACTATTTGCATTTTCCTGGGTAAGCTCTGCTACTTAATACCTCTGTGTAATACCTTGACACAGACTCTTTTTTTGTTTTTCTGAATTAACTAACTTTCCTGCTCTCCACTCCGATCTGATCTCAACTATGAAGCTTTTCCTTATTTCCCTTTGCGAAACAAGACTAACAGCTTATTCTTTGTGCACTGTGTAATTCTTCTCTGCTGGAATCATCCTTGCTTCTTGAGTTGGGTCTATTATACCCTATAGGTTTATGAAGGTCCTGTGAATCCATGTGGGAAACTTGGCACATTTTCTTTTGTTGTTTTTGTTCACCAATTACACTTGAAGATTTTTTTTAAAGATTTTATTTATTTATTTATTTATTTGAGAGAGAGAGAGAAAGAAAACAAGAAGGGGAGGGGTAGAGGGACAAGCAGATTCCCTGCTGGGCTCAATCCCAGGACCCTGAGATCATGACCTGAGCCTAAGTCAGACACTTAACGACTGAGTCACTCAGGTGACCCTACACTTGATTTTAAGAGAGAGAGAGAGAGAGAGAGAGAAATCTAGAAGTTAGAAAAGATATATCATTGTGTAGAATTTTTTAATTTTTTCTTAAAATATCAAACAAGAGTCCTTGAAAAATATTTACTCTTCTGACAACTTGGTGTGAATCCTGCCTTCAGATTCTTTAATGTAGGCAATCTTTGTCTTCAATTTTGGTGGAAACTTTTGTGACTGCACACCTCACCCTAGATTCTATTCATTAGTTTCCATGTATGTGTTGCTGAAAATGCTAAGGAATGCATTTAGTAAAGTCACCAGTGTTATTCATCAGTGTGTCCTTAGCATTTTGCATACTGAACAGTACCTAGTACCTTTCAAATTAAACCAACATGAAGCAGATGGGATTTCATCATGCATAGTAAAAAATAATGACATTAGATAACTTAGTTAATAAACCTGTTCTGTGAAGTGCTAAATGTGGATGCAGCAAAAGAGTAAGAACAGACAAAATTGGTTTACACAACAATCAGTCACACAGAAATCTCCATTAATCAATACTTCATTGACACTGATCTTCATAATGTAGACCTCAGAATAATTTGTGAAGCATTAATAG
The DNA here is from genome assembly GCF_003265705.2 of Callorhinus ursinus. NCBI lineage: Eukaryota > Metazoa > Chordata > Mammalia > Carnivora > Otariidae > Callorhinus > Callorhinus ursinus. The sequence continues at coordinate 70,356,202 of NW_027397067.1, read as the reverse complement.
AGGTCAGATTTGATTAAATTGTATTCGTAAACTTTCAGGACTAAATGTGGACTTAGAAATCACCTGGTCCAGGGATGGTAAATGTGCATATGTGTATGGCCACTCTTCATTTTCTAAGAGGCTGGCAGACATCATCAATCAATCACAAGACTCCTTTTCACTGAGTCTGGCTACAGATGCAAAATACTTCTTTACCCATTATTCCAGGCAGGCACGACCCCAGTCAGTATGATCTTGCAAAGAAGATGAAATCTATCTTTTTTTATTATTATTATGTTATGCTAATCACCATACATTACATCACTAGTTTTTGATGTAGTGTTCCATGATTCATTGTTTGCGTATAACACCCAGTGCTCCATGCAGAACGTGCCCTCCTTAATACCCATCACCAGGCTAACCCATCCCCCCACCACTCTTCCCTCTAGAACCCTCAGTTTGTTTTTCAGAGTCCATCGTCTCTCATGGTTCATCTCCCCCTTCAATATTCCCCTCCTGCTATCTTCTTCTTCTTCTTCTTTTTTAAACATATACTGTATTATTTGTTTCAGAGGTACAGGTCTGTGATTCAACAGTCTTGCACAATTCACAGCACTCACCATAGCACATACCCTTCCCAATGTCTATCACCCAGCCGCCCCATCCCTCCCACCCCCCACCACTCCAGCAACCCTCAGTTTGTTTCCTGAGATTAAGAATTCCTCATATCAGTGAGGTCATATGATACATGTCTTTCTCTGATTGACTTATTTCGATTATATCTATCTTTAATTAAATCCAATCCTGCATCCAAAGAATGGGTGGGCCGGGGATGTGGAGAAAAGGTGGGGGGAAATCCTAGTGGCAGACACCATACTGTTCGCTTTGTTCCAAGGCTAAAACAAGATTCTTTCCTTGGCTTCCTTATGAGCTTGAATTATCTTCCATGAGGTACCTCGACCCTTCTTATAAAATGCCTTCAAGACAGTTCTGTTCCATCAATGAACCAGACATGATCAGATGTGAACTACCAAATGTAGGCACTGAGTAGTTTGAAGCTGGAATCTTTGACCATAGACATATGCCCCGGGTATGGTTGGGGCGAAGAAAAAAGGACAGAAGTAATCAACTTTATTTGAGGAGGAGAGAAAGGGGAAATAGAAAAGACAGCAATGAAGAAGTGATACTTCTGTTAGATCTTGAAGGATGAGTAAAATCTCATGAAGGCAATATAAAATGAAAGCCATTCCAGCCAGAGGAGACCACAGAGGCATGAAGTGAGAACCACCATCACGCTAAAAGCCATCAGTATTGTCATGGCGAACATACCAGGGGACATGTGGTAGTAAAAGGGTTTTTTAATACTCATGATTGAAAGAAAGGGAAAAAAGAGGGACAGGAAGAAGAGGGAGAGAGAATAGAGAGGAGTGGAAGATAATCATCAAAGGCATTACCATCAAGTACATCCATGAGTGTGGCATTCACATCTTTCTCTAGACTCAGGTTCAGAGAATGATGTTTGTCTGAGGTTGACCAGTTGAAAAGTGGTGGGGCTGGGGTTCCACAGAGGACCTTTGATTTCAAAGCCCATGGCCATTTTCTGTTGCCACTCAGCACCACGGGGATCAGTGGGCATCTTCCCAAGCAAGGTTATTAGTTTGATGAGGACTTGGCTGTCATTGATATTGGTAAGTTCTGATATATTTGCTCATAAATCAGCCTTTGTTCCTTTGTGCTTAAATGTCAACAGTTTGAATGAGATAGTTGCCCTCTCATTTTGGATGTCTTTCTCCTGCTCCCAAAGCACTTGAAAGGGCTTATACAAGAAGACACAACTCAACAGATACTTACTAAAACCGAGCTCTGACTCTAAGTAGACCTATGATCTTACTAAGACACATCCAATTTGTTTTTCAAGTTTTTCATTTATTAAAATATATTTAAGGAGAGTCAGTGTTGAATAAGTAAAAGCATGTGCTGGGTGTTAGATCTGGGTTTGAATCCCCACACTGTGACTTTCCACTTGCGTGATCTTTACTGTTTTAATTAACTGCCCTGACAGTCAAGTTTCTCATTTATAAAATGAGGACAATCCTATATTCATACAGCTTTGTTATGAAAATTAAGTATGATCATATGTGTAATGTTCCAACCTCAGTATCTATAGGATCTTTATAAGTAGAAGGCCCCTTTACTTTTCATCTTCAGCAAATTGCCTATGAAGGAAAAATGGTCCCCACGCTTACAGACCTCAGTCATGAAGCAGATATGAGACTGGGCAGCTTTGGAGAATTTCCCAGGATTGGTGGGGTAGAAGTGGGAAACCCCCTCTACTGCATGTCTGAGTACAAGATCTCAACTCAGAAAAGTTTCACAGGGCTTTTGGCTAATACATTATTTCCATTATTTCTCTGCACTCCTCTTAAACTGCTCCACCCATCCTACCAACTATGTAGGAGGCTTCTGCCAGTACACACTTGGGTCTTTGGAGGGAAAGAGAAATAAAGCAGAGTCTTTGATTCAATGACAAATCTATGCCCCAACTTCACAACCACGCTGAGCTAGATGGATTCACAAATACCGCTCTCAGATTGAAGACTCGCCAGGATCAGGGAAAAAAACTGACTGATACAGCATGGGCACTGATTAGTCAGAATTGGTGCCAACTGAAAATGACAAATAGGGTCATGCAATTTAAATGATTGCCTCTTAGTCATGGCTACAATAGAGATGTAGATTTGGAAAGTGTACTTTTGCTTTGGTTTAATACCGAACAGGAAAACAAACTGTGGAAAAGGATATTCAGATGAAGACACCAGTGGGCAGACACGGTTTCCAATATCACACTGCTTCCTCAGAGCTGTGCCCCAAGTTTGCCATTAGGCAACTCAACTCATTTTGAGTGAGGGTTTGTTCCTTAGCACACGGGGACCTTCCACTCTCTCCCTTTTGGGGGAAGAAGCCTCAACTTTCAAAGATCCACACGGTTGACACAATAAGGAAACTTTACCTGCTTTGTGGTTGTAGGCTTCTGAATATTTTCCTTGCATCACCAGGAATATTCAGCTTTCTGGTGGGATAATCCTGACCAAGGCCTTCATAAGTGCCAGCTCAGTTGACTTGGTTTGTCCCAACTACACTTTGTGGCAGCTGGTGGCTTCCCTAGTCAGGTGTCTCGAGTTGGATGTCCCAACTCAACCACTTGAAGGTGAACTTAGGTACGTAACTTAAAATATAGAGATGGACTCTACAGGGGCACAAAATGTTCTTCCTAAAAGACTCTCCCCTTTAAAAGACTTCAATAGTTTTTCATTTTGGAAAGGGTGGGACAGGGTGGAGGATTAAAAATCTTAACTTGGCCTGTAGGATGAACAGAATCTAGGCCTTCGTGGCCCCTTTGGCCTGATTGCTGCTTATGCTCTGTGATCCTGCACACAAGCCATCTCTTGGTATTTTAATTGCTCCTTTGCATACACACACCCTCTCTGTCAGAGTACACTTCTTCCTTCTTCCCTTATTTTCTCCAGTTCATTTTTAGGTATCAGGTTTCAAGCTCTTCTAGGAGGCTTTCCTGGAGCCCCTCATTTAGACTCTGTTTTTGTATGTCTTATTTTGTTGTTGCTTTCAGTGTCTATTGCCTTGTTAAGAAAAGCATAATAGACATTGTACTGTACCAATATTTGTTTTTGCTTCAGAAGAAGTCATCAAGGGAAAAGGTGGCTTCTATTGTGTTATTAACATAATTTTCTCCAAGCATGGGATGAAATTTAAAAATAAAAAGGTGGTGTGGATTTTCCTCTTGAATATCATCTTTTTACATTTCCTGACTTATCAGAAAAAAAAAAGGTCTAAGGAAACTGAATGAAGATCTGATTGAAAAGTCTAGTACTTTTTTACTCTTTTGACTGAAGTGTTTACAGTCTGTATGACTCATTTGGCATGGATAAATTGGTCTTGTATTTCTTCCTGCATGTATTTCTTTTTTTGTTTTTTGACAACTTTACTGAGATATAATTTAAATACTATAAAATTCACTCATTTAAAGTGTACAATTTAATGTTTTTTAGTATATTTACACTTGTGTTAACCATCACTGTAATCTAATTTTTTAATGTTTTCATCATTCTACCTCGTGAGCTGTTTTTTAATATATATGTATATTTTTCACAATCATGTGTCTTATAGAACACTGATCTCATTTGTAAATACCCATTTACTGATGTTTTTATTCAATTAATATCTGTTTCTTACATTAGATCAGAAGCAATAGAACAGAGACTGTTTCTGGGTTAACTTTATGTCACTAATACCATGCAGAGAACTTAGCATATAGTAGAAGCTTGACAAAGATTAAAAGATTAGACTCATGAGCCTCAGTATTATCATCTGTAAAGGAGGGATAAAAATACATACCACACAAGGATGCTTTGAGAATCCAATAATATAATGCATGTGAGAACACCTTGTAAGATGCAATGTCATGTAAATCTTAGCCATTGTTTAATATCTATTTTCAATTCAAGAAACAATCCAAGTCAGAGACAGATGAGTTTGGGAATAGGAAAGCAAGCGACTAGATTCTCCTCTTTTCTCTTCCTTTTCCCAAAAATAAAGAATGATTACATTTCCGAAGAATCCTTTTTGGGCAAAGTGAAATGAGCATAAGTAATATGCACCACTCCCAAGCCTAGTCCTTCAAACCTTCTCAAGGTCCTCAACTCACGCTCTCTCCCTGTCTGTCTGGAAAAAACAAAAGGATGTGGGGATGACAGTCACATGAAAAGAAGAATCCTGGTTCCTTCCCTTTAAGGAAAACCTAGGAAAGCCATTCAATCTACAACAATCTCTGACATGAGCAAGAATTCCACTTTTTTGTGTGCTAAATCGCTGAGATTTCAGGATGGCTGGTTATATCATTTCCTACAGAAATCAGTCTTTGAAGTGGAGTGCCACCATAACAAAGAACTAAAATAAATTGGCATTAGATAAGGATTAAGAGAGGCATCAAGGAAGTGAACACAGAAGGCTGGAAGGATAGCACTCCAGATGATGCAGTTGTAAAAAAAAATTGGTTTAACTCCTGCCTGTGGTTATTTGGGATACAGATCACATGCCTAGTCAACCAGCAGCTCTACTGGAAAAGCTTAGAAAGCAGAAAGCTTGTAGTGTGTGTTGGCTACCAAAGGCTGCCTTTGGTAAGATATTTTAAGATATTAGCTCACAAGAGAATTAGATACTTTGTAGGTAGAAATAAAAGAGAAGAAAGTCCAGAAATTTCAGGTCTTTTCAGAGTTGGAAAAGTTAACAGATTCTAGATTCCCCTGAAAGTAAGAGAGGAGATTTTTTAAATACTTTGAAATACACAGTCTCAGAAAAACTCCTCAGGTGGATGGTCACTCAGGGCAATGATCAATCCTGATTCAATTAACCCAATTCAATCCCAATGGCCTCAGTGAAGCATCGTTGAAGAGAAAGAGGTGAGGGGATAGAAAAACAAAGAAATAAAGCAGGTCTGTCCAGGGAAAGATTGAGGTTGTGGTTACTGGACACAGAACTGACTGAGAAGTAGAGATCAGAAGTTATTAAGCCATTGGAAGGATTGTTTTGCAAAAAAAATCACAAATTCATTGAAAATGTCTTTTGACTTTAAGACTTGAGGCAACCTTTCAGGGGCAGCTGTGTGGCTCAGTTGGTTAAGCAGCTGACTTTTGGTTTCAGCTCAGGTTGTGATCTCAGGATCATAAGATCGAACCCCACGTCGGGCTTCCTGCTCAGAGCAGAGTCTGCTTGCAATTCTCTCTCCCTCCACCTCTGCCTTTCCCACTTGTGCTCTCTCTCTCTAAAATAAATAAATAAATCTTTAAAAAAAAAAGGAAAGACCTGAGGCAATCTTTGAGACCCTAACCAATCATAAGCAGGAGTCAAGTTTCAAAGCCCCTAAGAATGGTGTGCTCTCCAACACCCACTTCAGATATCCCCAAAGAGACTACTGAACGAAGAGAAGACCTACAAGGGTGGAGCCATAGACCATGGGATGCAAAGGACAAGGGAGTTCTTTCACTAGGGAGCAAAATTAGAGCCTAAAAAGGAACATTCTCCACCTACCTTGTATAGGCAGGATGATAGCCCCCCTGAAAATCTCCCATAAAAACTTCATTCTGCCCTCTCATCCCATCCATGATGCTGGAAGTAAAAGACCCCCAAGTTTGGTGGAGCCAAGTGATAGAAGGAGCTTGAATCCCTAAGTTACTCTTTGGAGGAGAGGCATCCAATGCACATTGCACTGAATGTGAAGAGGAGATAAACTTTTGTTGTGTTCAGTCACTGAGATCGGAGGATGGTGTGTTACCTGTTAGTAGGAATAATTTACCAGAATTATGCAAAAAACATGGCTTTATATGTGGTCCCACAGTTAGGAGAGTAGATAAGAATACTCAGAAGAGACACAAAAGACAAAACTTCTCCAGTTTCAAGGAAAATACTCAATTGAAAGTGAGGTCAATACAGTGTCTGAAAGTGATTCTTGATGACTTGATAAAGCAAGAAAGATGAGTTTTAGCATCTTCATGGGCATTATGTGCCAGGATAAGAAACTTAAGATTTTTAAACTTTAGGTCACTTTCCCAGGCAGGATTTCTTGGGAAACCAGTACCCTGTAGGTTTCTTAAGTTCTTTAATATGCTAATGTACGTTGTCAACCTCCAGCCCAACACCACCTTTCCAACCACCTGCCACTACCCACACTCCCCTGGCTCCTAGGGTCCCAGGAAATTATATAAAAACTTTATTTTTTTTGGAAAAGAAAAATATATTTTTCCAAGCATACATACATTTCCAAAATCTCATAATATACCAGTGTTCCTCGAAAAACAGCATGGAAAACGTCTTTATAGGCCATAAAGTTGTTTCAATTGCCTCCAGAGAGGAGGCAATTGCCAGAGAAGGAAGATAAAGCCAAATGGGTGTGGGGAGAGTTAAGAAGATAAAAAGCCTGGCATTCATTTTGCTTTCTCCTTCTCTGGGCACTGAACCTTATTAGCGGTGGAGAGTTTTGAGGCATGCGCTAAGGAGAAATGCTGCCTCTTCCCTGAACTGCATCAATTCCAGCTACGGATGATGATCTAAAACAACAAATAAAAGCTTCCCAGCCCCCACCTGAGTGTCAGTTTCCCCCAGACACAAGTGTAGTAAGTACGGCACTGCTAGGAGACACGTATCACCATGCTATTCTTGAATTTTACCATTTTTAAAACCAAAACAGGTGTTTAAAATGATCATTTTTGCTCAAAGGCCTGGAAACAGGAGACAGGCTCTGTGTCTCTGCTTTCAAGAATCAATTGCTCAGAGGGGATAAAAATAGCAGATTAAAATTTTATGCTATAATTTTACAATTGATCATTAGTGCCACAGAGGGCATAGTACAAAGTTATTTTCCAACCACTGGAAAAAAAGATGTGTCTTGAAAGAGGGTATTTTTAGCATAATAAGTGATTGTGCAGTTATATATAGATTTTGTTTCCCTTTCTTCCAACTGTGAATGTGATTGTGTTCATATGCTTGGGAAATTTGCATATAATGTGTGCTATTTGTATCTTAGCCAAATCACTTGAATTAAAGTTCAAACTACTCTCTGAAATGGGACTGAAGCCCACTGAGATAAATATACTTATCTTTCATTTCTTAAGGCTCACATCCAGGGGAATGTCTTCCCTTGTTCCTGAAGTTGCCCATCTGGCAAATTTGCCAATAATTATCAAGTTCTCACTGCTCGGAAAGCCAGCAAACTGGATGAAGCATCAATAATCGTGGTCTGCAGTCCAGGAGCAAAGAGAAGACTGAACCAGAAAATGGTTTTTTCTTGGCTTTTGTTTTTGTTTTCATTTTTGTTTTTACTTTCTGCTCTGTTCCAGGTTGAATTTGGTTAAAAAAAAAATCTTGTGAAAATTTGTAAAATGTCAACACTAGAAAAGACCTCCATAATCTTTTTTTCATGTAAATATAATTCACATACCATAACATTCCCATTTTTAATGTATACAATCTGATTGTTTTTAGTATATTCAGACAGTTGTGCAACTGTCACCACTAACTAGAGAACTTTTTTATCACCCCAGAAAGTAAGTCTATACCCATTAGCAGTCACTTCTCATTCTCCCCTCACTCCAGCCCCTGGCAAGAATTAATCTATTTTCCATCTGCATGGATTTGCCTGTCTGGATTTGATATAAATGGTCATATATTATGTGTTCTGTGTCTAGCTTCTTTCAACATCCTTGCTCTATGGATAAAGTAGCTGGGCACACGCGAGGGAAATAAATTGCCCAACCCACATGGATTGTTCTGGACCTATCCAGAACTAGAACCTGCTCTTGTGAGACCTCGATTTAACAGAATGCTAGCTGAACACATCCTGGGAGCTCCATTCTCAAGGAGGCTTTCAACCTCATTGAAAATGTCACCAAACAATTATATTCATTCTAACCATTCTCTGAGAATGCTATACAAGGTTGGAAAAAGGCTTTGGTAAGCTTCACAGGGTATAAGAGGAGTTATGAACTCACTCCATAGCATGTTCAAATAGCAGCAAAAAATGGTGTCTATACTGCTCCATAATAAATATGGATTTGGTGAAGCACAAAGCATTTGTGTTGCTGAGTGGACATACAAGACTGGGGTTGAATCTCTCATAGTAAACTGAACAAATGTGTAACAAATGTATTTTTGAAGGAGTGCCAGAGTATTAACCTGCCCAAGCTCTCTGAATCTCTACCCAACTTTCAAAGTCAGGCCCTAACTCTACGCCAAGACCCCTTCAGCTGATATTTGTACAATATTGATATGGACTTCGGTGAAAATCTATTTCCCCTGGAATATTCCCCCATGAACTCAAAGCATGTAATGATCTTACCTTCTAGTTCCATGAAATCATCCTACCTTCATATTTATACACTTGCATGCCTTTAACTTCCCTCAGTTCTCTTTTTCCATCTTAGTGAACAATCTCACTGGGCCCACACTGGCTTTCAAAGTGAACCTACTCAGATAGCCTATCTTCCTAAAGTCTTATGGCACCAAGCTCATCCTCTGCCCCCAGTTCAGTGTCCACCCAGGGCCCAGTCTATACCCTTAGAACTCTGCAGCTGCACTCTGGGACAGATTCTCCTTTCTACTTGTGATGACTTTCCATTGACTTGATGTCTTCCAGAGCTCTGGGACTCCAGTCGGCCTCCTCTGTTCCAAATTCTAGAGACCTTGAGATCTCAGTCCTTCTGCACCTCTAATTAAGCCAAAGCACTCCTAATAGCACATCATGAGTAAGGAATTATTTCCTTAATTTCTAAATTCTATGCTCAATTGCTACAAGATCATGAACATGGTGGTATAGGGCAGTGTTTTGGAGGTGAACGTCTAGAATTTGTAGCCCAGGCTTGACTGTTTTAGTAGCTATATGACTATAGCTAAGAGTCTTCACTTCTCTGGGTTTCACTTTACTAATCTTTAAAATGGAGATAATAGTAGTTCATGCCTTATAAAGTAATTCTAAAGAGGAAGTGATTTTATATATGTCAAGTACTCAGGTAAGTACTTGTAACATAGACATTGTATAAAAATAATAACTATTGTTTTATTTCCTCTGCATACAAAGTAGCCCATATGCAACATTTACACAGAAATGCATGAGGTTTTTTTTGTTTTTCAGAACTTGTTAAAGTATCAACTAGGAGAAAAAGTACTCAATTGGGAAATAGGAAACCATAGAATCTAGTTCTGGTCCTACAGATAAATTATTATTGGATACAGTGCATTTTCTTATGGAGGTTAAACATTTTCCTGTATATGTGACTAATACATTTTTGAATGCTGTCCTTACAGAAAGTGGAGTTATAAAAGTCGAAGTAATCACAGATGCCAAATGAGTAATTTTGTAATGAATGAGATGTCCATAAATGATTCTTCTCCATAAAGTTGATTAATTCTTGAGCTTGCTGGACATATTCATCTTCCTGAGTTGTCTTTGCTTTAAAAAGAAAGAAAACCACCCAACATGACAGCAAACAGTGATGGGAAATGATGGCTTACAAAAATCAGGATATTAGAAAAGCTGGCCAGATGGGGACCGTGTCAACCCACCCCCTGATTGCCCTACTTAAGTGTCTCTGGCTAAACTATTCTCCATTAAGCGACACTCCCTCTAACAAGGTCACTTCACTCTAACTTGCCTTCCAAGTAATATGACCTAGTGATCCAGAAAGGCATGAGAAGTCTTGCAGTCTACCTAGAAAATGCAATGCATAATCCAGCCCCCTTCCTTTATTTCCCCATAGACTCTGTGGTTATCTCAATTGTCATTATTAACTTACTCAGTCTCCCCTCTCCTGTGCCCAGACTGGGTGTTCTGAGAGAAGGGACTGAGTTTTGTACTCTTTAAATTGTCTGTACTCAGCATTTAACCAGTACATAAAAAGTTATTTGCCTTTTGTGAGTACTTATGGTGAGTCAAGTCAAATGGCTCTTCATCCCAGGTATGCGCTGGCCATTTTTTACATTTTGCCCCCTCTGCCAGAAATGACTCCTCCTTCCTGTGCACTTAATAAGTCATCTTTTACAATCCAGCTCAGATATTGCTTCCTTTGAAGTGTTATTCTTGAGCCCCTCAGACTGTCCCTTCTCTGTGCCATGACAGTGTATTTTCTTATAGAAGTCAAAGACATCTGCTATGGCCTTGTCTATATTATTTGAAATAAACTTACTGAATTGTTTAATTTGTTAAGTAATTTATTCATTTATAAGTCTTACTTACTCATAGGATGAGAGCTGTTTAAAGAAGATGAAAGTACCTCCTTAATCAGTCTTCCCAAAACCTAGCACAGACCTGGTACATAACAGGCACTTCATAGTGTTTGTTGATTGTGACTGTGTTGAATTGATTTAAACTGCATTGAGTTCAAATTTATAATGGAAATTCATCATACTTTGAAAGTTTTGTAGTATAATTGATGTGATCAAATGAAATGGGTGGATTACAAAATGTATACAGTTAACTTTTACTTTGGGTAATTTTATTAGTGATTTTTACCTTTTTCACAGAATTTAAGAAAATATTGTTAGGACTTTTCTCCTCCTGGTGTTTCCTCTCTTTCTGCACAACTAGAGATATTCATTTGTCCCCAGAAAGATTAGGATAATGGAAGGGAGAAGGAGAAATAGTCAATATCCAACTTTTGGCTTCCAAATAGGATGTAAAGCCCAAAGGAAGACAAAAGTTAGGCAAGCTGGTTTTGTTGTGTGACAAAAGAGATTTCTGAATTGAAGCCTTTCCTTTGGTGTAGCAAAAGTAAGTCTTAGAGGTTTGAACATAAAGTGTTTTTATAAGCTATGGGTAGCGGGAACTCAGCATGTGGCCAAGGATGCTTCTTGACAGAAGAGAAAATTCCTTTACTGGGAAATTTGAGCTACAACTCTACAGAGTATTTGTGCAAATAAGAGTAAGATAACAGAACAACAGTCTGTTTTAGGTGGGAAGGGAATGGCAAATTTAAGCACCAATTCCCTCTGTCATTTCCCTCTGTCATTTCCCTCTGTCATCAACAGAAATGTGGGCCCAGAACAAGATCTAGAGAGTGAAGTTGCTTACTGATTACATTTTGTATCATGTGTGAACACAGGCTTGACTGCACATTGTTTGGGCTAACACAACAGTTTTTGAGAAGGAAGGGTCACCCAGACCAGGTGGGAGGTCTCCACAACCCTGCTGTCTGACCTTTGTGTGCAAACCATAGTTAAGCCATCCAAAAGGCTTCACAAAGGGCCCAAGAGTATATCAGTAGGCCAGAGATAAAAGGTCAATAATATGGGCTGTTGAGATATAGAAGAATTCTGACTGATGGAACTCTACAGTAATGCATTAAGACCTATAGGGAACTGACATTAAAGTTTGGGTGAGGAATTCTTACTCAAGATGTTATACAAAAAAGTAAGACCACCATGACCATCAAGCTGTGGTTGAAGGCAGTTCTCCCCAACAAGAGTGTTCAATAAATGTTGGGCTCCTATTTATGGCCTCTCTTTTTAGCATTGCATCTCAAGTATCTTAAGGAAATCAAGGTGATTAAATAAGGATTTTCTCCAGAACCTGGAAAATAAGAGTGTACTAGTTAATTGAGTGTTTCACTTAATCAGCTATAATGGTTATTGGTTATCCAAGAACTAGAAATGCTATGTATTAGAGTCATCCAGAGAGACAGAACTAATAAAAAGATTTATCATAAGGAATTGTCTCACTGAACAGGATGAAAGCTAAAAAGTCCCACAATTAGCTGTTGGCAAGCCAGAGACCCAGAGAAACCAGTGGTGTAGCTCCAGTCCAAGTCTGGAGGCTTGAGAACCAGGAGAAGCAATGGCATAAGTTCCAGTCTGAGGGCAAGAGAAGATCTAGGTTTCATCTCAACAATCAGGCAGAAAGAGAGTTCTCCCTTTTTATGCCTTTTGGTTTTATCCAGGTCCTCAAAAGACTAAGGCCCACCTACATAATGCTTTACTCAGTCTTTACTCTGCTTTATTTAGTCTACCAATTCAAATGTGGATCTCTTCCAGAAACAGGATCACAGACATGTCCAGATATAGGCACCCTGTGGCCCAGTGAAATTGACATATAAGATTAATCATTACAAGCTCTATGCCATTCTTTGAAAATGTTAACGTTATGGACCTATGTATGGGAAAGGATCACTACTCTGTCTGCCCCCAAGTTGTTCTCAGGTCTACTCCCTTACTGTTACTGCAACATCACCTGATAGATTAATTTAGTGACAGCTCTCAGCTCCTTGTTGCCAGTGAGTCTCAGAGTCTGCAGGATTTCCTTGCTGTCAGATTGGCATATGAAGCATCACCTCTCTATGCCAGCTCAACACTCATTTCTCATCTCTTTGCTGCCTTGCCATGTGAGAGTAGAAGCTCTTCCACCCAGCACATTTCCCAAGAGCGGTGCTTTTTCTCTCAGATAAAGATGCAACTTTGAACCAGAAAAGCAGGCAAGGCTTAGAGCCGTGGACCCAAATCAGTTTTGTTTCTGCCATTTACTTTGAACGTAATCTTTCTCATCATTTTTCTCATCTGAAATATTAGGAGAAGTCCACATAATCTCTAAAGTTTCCTACATGCTCTGAAAAACAATTAAGTAGGTGCCATAATTGTTGCAGTTGTTTCAGGGGAAAAAAATACTAGCACACCTATGGTGGTACTACATGAAGAGTAGGAAAGGAATAGATACAATGCAGTGCTTGCCATTGAGGATCTCAGAGTCCGGTAGAGAAGGTGGGTATTTTAACTATTAACCACAATATCCTGTGATGAATGCTAATTAGGAGATATATTTGATCTAACCCATTCACACCGTCTTATTATCAAAGATGACTGCAAAATAACCACTCAAGTTTAGGAGCTCCTTTAAGGAGGACACAGACAACTGGTTCCCCTCCAGATGAGACCCATGACCTCTGCTCTAGGGCATTATCACAAGGTTCTAACTCACAGCCCTACACAACATTCTTTCAAAAACTGCATGAGAAAGAAGAAAAGAAGAAAAGCTAGATTTACAAGGAAGGGAAAATGGCCTCAAGGCCAAAGGCCATGAATTAATATTTTTGTATTCGTATTACCTAACACAGAGCCTGGTGCATTACAGGCTCTCATGTACGTGTTCATTCATTCACTCGCTTGTTCAACCAGTACATATGCCAAATGTGATGCTGGGTTCTGGGTCACAATGGTGAGTAACACATGCAAGGTCCGAACTTTCCTCAATGGGTCTATATTAAAACGAGGGAGGGTGGACAATAACTAGTAAACAAGCAGATAGTCTAATATTTTGCTAAATCTTATAAAATAAATGGTGATGTGATAAAGAGTATGAGGAAGTATGTTGCAGCAATAGGGTGGCTAGGACAGCCTCTCTGTGAGTTTTGAAGAGAGAACAATGTAAAAACAATGGGGAGAAATTCCTTTGTGCCTAAGGAGTAAGGAGACTGGACTGCCAAAATCATATCTGCTGAAGGGAGAAGACAATGCAACAGGTGTGTGTAGGGTGTAGGGGTGGATAGATGAAGCATGATTTTCTGCTAACATGGCTGCGGGGGATGAGGAAAGGGAGGTATCAAGAATGATGCCCAAAGTTGGTTAAAATGAACTGGAAGGAAGGAGGGAAGAAAGGAAGGAAGGAAGGAAGGAAGGAAGGAAGGAAGGAAGGAAGGAAGGAAGGAAGGAAGGAAGGAAGGAAGGAAGGAAGGAAGGAAGGAGGAAGGGAAGGAGGGAGGGAGGGAGGGAGGGAGGAAGAAGGGAAGGGAAAGAAGGAGAAATGATTGGTTCATTTATTGAATGGTGACCTATATTTCTGCACTAGATGCTGAAAGGTGCATGTTTTTCTGGAATCTGCAGCCTAAAATGTTATGCTGAATTTGATGGCGGTCAAAGTAGAGCACAAGAGAATACTCAATTAGAATATATGCTCTAAAAGAAGGACAAAGCATTTTAATAGTGAGAGACTTCTGGAAAATTGGGGCAATTAATCATTCCCTGTCTGATTCCACAGATATGGAAGGGAAGATTTATCTTGAAAGATGTGTAAGACCCATGGGATGACCCAGTGGAGAAGCAGATTCCATATAGGGAGAATAGCGTGTACTAATCAATGGAGATGTGAACAGCCTGGTACGTGCACTCCAAGTCTCCAAGCAGTTGAGCAAAACTAGAGGGAGAGTAAAAGAGACGTGTTGAGAGATGGGATTGGAACGTCAGGCGGTGTCACATCAGGTAGTGTTTTATACCCTGAGAAGAGTTTACCAGTAGCCAATCGTTCTGAAGCTCCAACTCTGCTGATCTGTCTATTTCTCCAACAAGTCAAACTCCTTCTTGCCTCGGAGACTTGGCAATCATTCACCCATCTACTATCTTCTTCATCATATGTTCACGTGGCTGTGTCTTTCCCACCAACCATCAATTAAATCTCAGCTCAAATACCACCTTCTCAGAAAGGACACCCCTTGCACCTCAATCTGTAATTGACCCTCTTGTTTTTTTCCCTAACACTCTGAATTTTTCTTTCCTTAGTGTTTTCTACTATGTGACATCATCTTAGTGACATATGCATGTATTTATTTATCTTCAAATTCCTCCACTGAGTTATAAGTTCAATGGGAGATGGAATTTTCTTTCTATTTTTATTTTCTGTTGTATTTTCAGCACTTTTCAGAATAATAGGTGTTTATTGCATATCTGTGGAATGAATGAAGGAGAAAGCATTGATTAGGAAAACACATGGTCCAACTTGCCCTTTGGAATATAATTTGGGGGGCAATATTGAAGGATTGCATTCTTCTGAAATATAAAGTTCCAAAGTAAGCATGTGACATAAAAACATTTCCCATTAAAATTATGTTGAAAATGGACTAAGAAGATTCAGGCCCACTTTGAAGACTGATATTCATCATGTCGAGACAGTAGACCCAGTTTCCCTAATTTTGTTTTTATTTTTATCCAATAAAGGACATGTCCCTCTTTTTGCACTTGACACTCTATTCAGCAGTCCACAGGATTATTCTAGACATTACTACATTTAGTGGAGTGGTGGGGAGATACCCTCAACTATTTAATTTTTTTTCCCTTAGGAAGGATGAGTTTTGCTGAATTTATGTGAGCTTAATGCTCACATTTGATAAGATACCACTTTTTGGAAGATGGGAGGGGAAGTCTAACTTCGGAGGCTGGGAAACCATTTAGAACTGATATTAATTTCCTTGGAAATGAGAAAAAAAATCAGGAAAAAACCTCTTTCATCTCTTTCAATCTCCTAATACCCAATTTTATGTATTAGAGACATTTCTGCAGTGAAGTGAAACTTGTTTTGACTGGGTTTGAGTCTACTTTCTTCATCCTAGTCACAGCGTGAATATTATTGTAGAAGAAGCCTCAGAATTGAGACCAACATGGCCTCCAAACGATGTACTATTTTTTTTAAGTAGGCTCCACATCCAGCATGTCCCAACATGGGGCTTAAACTCGTGACTATAAGATCAAGACGTGAGCCAGGATCAAGAGTCGGACACTTAACTGATTGAGCCACCCAGGCAAACCATAGTGATCCCATTTCATAACTCCTTTTTCCTGCCTGTGTGCACCCCAATAAAATACACAGTTCTTAGAGACAACATTAACAAAGGTTAATGAGGATTCTACAACTGTCTTATGAAAGTTAAGAAAAAATTAAGTAATCCATTGAAATACCAATTTCAAACAGTGCCCCTCATAAATATGTCGTTAGATTTGGTGTTTCCTTCTTCTAAGCAGCTAGGAAAGGTAGACATGCTAGACTTCCATTCCAAGTACTTGGCCAAACGTTGTGTAGAGTTGGAGTATGAGGCACATTTCAATGCTAGAGGAAGATTAGTGTCTAAAAGATTTTGACCATTGCCAAAAATGGTCTATCAGGGGCTACATGTCTTGTACTTCCATTGGCCTTTTACCACCAATCCCTCTCTCACTACACAACTGCCAAACTTCCATTGCTTATTAGCATGAAATTGTGCTGGGAAAGAAGTGGCAGATTATGATCATTATAATTGGTTTAGCACCATAGGCTAATAGGTTGAAAAGAGCCTGACTAAACCTTTGGAGATCCAAGCATAAGCCCAGTCCAGCCATGTCCTAACCCTTCCTCTTTTCATCTCAGCTAGAAAGGATTTATTACTGCAAATTCCCAGTGATAAATAGACAGATGTGTCCATGTCTCAATGTTTGTTGTCCTGCACAAAAGGCTGATGGACACATGTGGTCTGTGGAAATATGAGTATTAATCTTAATACCATCATTTAAATAACGTTCTGAAAATCACAAAGCATCTTCACTCTGCAGGTGCATAACACTGGGAGTGCTGATCTACTTTGTGCCAGGTCGAGTGTATACAAAGATGACTAGAGCATAGAAGGCTCAGGTTCAGCTTTCTGGCCTGGAATCGGATAGACCTGTGGGGAATTCTAGCCTCCCTGCCTTTGAGCTTGGTAACTATGGGTAAGTTAACTCTGCACAGCCTCAGTTTTTTATATGAAAATTATGGAAAATAACCTACCATACTTCATATGGCTTTTGTGAGGATTCAAAGAGATAGTATAAATAGAGTGCTTAACATAATAAGAGTTGACAGTCTATATATTTTAGCAATTTAGTTATATTAAGGAGACATAATAACCAAGAAAGTGCAGTGAGGAGGAGGATTCTCATTTTACATGCCCAGAAAGAGAGTGTCAGGGATGCTAAGTGACTTGGCCAAAGTCACAAAAGTCCTGAAGCCTTGGGTCCAGGTTCCAAGTTCCAAATTTATCTTGTTTCCAGGGTCCCAGGACTTGATGAGGGGATCAGGCAGGGTGTTCCTAGAGGAGGGAACCCATCAGTGCCCATTAGAATTTCCATGGCTGAACGTTTTAAAAATGAGTCTGAGGAGAAAGAGTTTCCAACTCTTTCATTTCCATTTTTGTCCTGGTGAAAAAAAAACAAGTGTGTATTACAGGCTTGACTTACAAGGACTTGACAGGAGGAGCCCCTTGTACTGTTTGAGTTACTAATGGGATAGCAAATAGTCCCTGTAATTTACTTTGTACTTTGATAATGTCTTGGCTCCAAGGGTCACACAGGCCTTTCCAAACATTAACTTATTTCCCCCTCCTAACGCTTCTGAGGGGTCAGAGAAGGTTAGCACTCCCTTTGTTGCACAGATGAGAAAACAGAGATCTAAGAGGGTTACGCATCCTACCAAGGTCACCTGGCAAGACAGTGCGCTATTCAATCCACTGCTCCCAGATACAGACACTCCTGGAACCCACACGGGGGAAAGTGTTTCAGGATGTTTTGCAGCCTGCCCTGGAACTGCCACCAGATTTCATTTGTGTTACTTTTCTATGCATCACAAGCAATGTCTCCCACCACCCAGAGTAGATCGCATCCTGACTTCTTCCGGACCGTGCAGCTGAAAGAGGTGAATACACAGAAGCATGCCTAAGTGCAAAATGTATTGGTTGCAAGCAAATATTACTTATCACTTTAAGAGCGAGTGGGGGAGGTTGATTTACTTGTTTTAAAAGTTAGGTGGAACAATGTAGGACAAATATACACACATGTGAACCAGATTTCAGCACCTTGTCTGAAGACAGGGAACAGGGACATTCATCCAGTTAGGAACCAACATTTAACTGAGCTCCAGGCGCGAGTTTAGAAGCTTTCCCTCATGTGGGCTCATTTAATCACAACAACCCTGGTTTCTGCACAATATTATGCTCATTTTTGAGATGGAAGAGGCAGAAAGGCTAAATAGATCACTTCTTCTTTCACATTCTTATTCAAAAGTCACCTTCCCACTGAATTCTTCTCTTCCAGAGCACCTTATGGAAAAGCTTGGCCTCCTTTACACTCCTATTCCTTTCCCTGCTTACCAATCAATAAGTTAATGATCTGGTTTATGATTTAGCCCCTTCCATTAGAATGTTATCTTCATGGGGCAGCTGGGTGGCTCAGTCGGTTAAGTGACTGCCTTCAGCTCAGGTCGTGATCTCAGAGTCCTGGGATCGAGTCCCCATTGCTCAGGGCTCCCTGCTCAGTGGGGAATCTGCTTCTCCCTCTCCCTCTGACTCTCTCCCGTGATAATGTGCTTGCTCTCTCTCTCTCAAATAAATAAATAAAATCTTTAAAAAAAGAAAAAAGAATGTCATCTTCATGATGGCAGGAAGCTTTACCTAATTTGTTCACTGCTGCCTCCCTAGTGCCTAGAAGAGAATGCCCAGTACCTGATAGGTTCCGAAGTAATTACTGAATTAATGAATGAATGCCTTCGTGTTCTCATGACAGCTTCTAACTCTTAGTAGCACGCAATAACAGTTGCAATCTCACACTTATTTATGCAGTTATTTGATTAAGCTTTATCTCACCTTCTAAAAAGGTCTGTGGAATCAGAATATTTCAGTTCGATTGTAAACTATATCCTAGTGTCTAGCATAGTGCCTGGCAGGAAGTAGTTCTTAGTAAATATTTTCTAACAGAATAAATAAATACAGCGGTGTGATCGAGTTCAAATAGTAAAAATGTAACATTGCAAGATTTGGAAGCTTTTTCATATATTCAATAACTATTTATTGAGCAACAGACATTATTGCTACCTTCATGGAGCTTACTACCAAGTGGTAGATTTCTCATACCAAATCTCAAGCTAGGTCTTTATTACAAATCTATAATTTAAGTAAGGAGCATTCTCATTTTGTTTTAATATTTAACTCACAGTTTAGATGTGCCTTATAAATACAGAACTTAAATATCTGGTAACTTCACCTGTCTGGAATGCAGGCAAGAGGCAGAAAGTAAGCCAGAAAAACCTCTTTCCACATAAAGTAGTTCAAAATTGGACTACATAAATGTTTCTTAAATCATACTTCACTTTCCATCTACTGTTAAATATCAGAGAACTGCCCTGTCATCTTAGGGTCCGTTCTCCTCTTATGTTCGTCCACCCGGTCCATCTATCCCTAAGCCCTGTAGATTCTACAATCCAATATCTTAATTCTTGCTCGTCCTCCCCATCTCAATGTAGTTTAGACATTATGGGTTCCAACTTAGGTCACTTTCTCTTAACTAGTCTTGTTACCGCCACATTCTCTCCCCTAACACAGATGTGTAAATCAAAATAAATAGAACAGAGAAAGTAAATGTCCAAAGCAAGTCTCACTGAAGAGAAAAATACTAAACCCATCCTAGTGGCGGAAACTTCTATGGCCATCTGTGGCCAAAGGGAATGAAGAAATCCATCAACATATGGTTCACTTCTTCTAGAGCTCACCTCTTCCAGATTTAGCTTCTAACTCAACTATGACATAATTCTATGAGCACTCATCCTAAAGCTATCTCCTGATTCCTAAGCTTTATTTTTTTTAAATGAGTGACAAACTCATTTAATATGGCATTCAAGTTGCTTTGCAATCTACACCCTAGTTAGCTCTGCCTCTCACCCCTTGCGATAGCTATGGCACTTCCTTGTTAGTATAGCTGTCTTCTTACTGGATGCGTATTTCTCTGCATATGGATGTGCATCATTAGAGAATGGGACTTGTTTTTATACTCAACTCCATAATGCGTTATATAACATTGAAGGATAAATGGAGAAAGTTCTCCCCATTCTCTTTGATCCTGCTGATAATTTTAAGAAGAAACTGTAAGTGTTGTGCTAGTATGCCCTTAACAACTCCTGTACCTGATAATCTCCTTTATTTGTCAAAGAGGCAGCAGATCCAAGCTTGGAGACTGTGGCACACAAAGTAGCTAGTTTGGAAATTCTGTCATAGTACCCTTTTCATTGTATTGGGTTAAACCATTACCTTCTATTTCTTGCAGATGAAACTGGTTTTCCATTGTGTTGAGACACAAAAATTTCTTTTCAAATAAATTTATTAAGATAGAAACAAGTACATAATTAAAGAAAACAGTCAATACGATAGGAAGTGCGAAGATATGATGATAACAAGATGGGGCATTTAAATGACCGACTTTGGGGAAACATTGTAGGAGACTCTTAGAGTGAGCGCCATGTCTATTCATCTCTCTGTCCCCAAAATTCAGCAAGATGCATCCCAGGCTCTCAGTAAGCACTTGTGGAAGCTTAGATTCCATGGTTCATCACTGAAGATTGTGCTCATCTCATTTCCTTTGCCCCTCTTTCCTTGTACTCACCTGGAAAAATCTCAGACTTCCATTAAATTCAACACTCCGCCAATTCTATGCCTGGACTCATGGCTGCTGAAATATCTTGTGAAAAATACAGACCATATTAGCTCATCTCATTTTATATGTAAGACTGGTAATTTCAAGTGAATGATTAGGGCCACCTGATGATCTAAGGACATTTCCATAGTCCATCCATTCTCTCAGCGTCCTAGACAACTACCTCCCTCCTCTCTTCTTACATCTCCAATTCTTCCCCCTTCCTTACTCTCAGCTAGTGGCCTTTCCTCCTGTTTAAGTGAAAGTAGAAGCCATCAGAAGAGACTTCACACCTGTTCCATCACTTATACCTGTCTATTGGTTTCTGAGCTCATAAATTCCATCATCTTTTGTATTACTGTTGAAGAACTGTCTGCACTCAAATCCAAGACCATTTCCTCCATTTATGCCCTAGACTTCCTCTCTTCTCCTTACTCAAGGACTTCATTCCAGTAAATTTCCCTTCTCCTGCATGCCAGCTCTACTAATTCATTCCCATCAGCAGTGAACGTGCTGTAAAATAAAATTTTTCCATCTCTTGGTCCCACATTTGTATCATTTCTCTTGTCCCCTTCATAGAAACCTATACCTTTAGTTCATCTCACTTTCTTTCCAGAACTGTTCCCAACTGGTCTTCACCAAAACAATTTTGATCAAGATCATTATTGACCTTTGTTTACTAAATCTAATAGCCATACCTGGTTCTTATCTTACTTGACCTATGCTGCTTGATACAGTTAATCACCCACTTTCTTAAAGCACTGCCTTCACTTGTTTTCCAGGGAGACACTCTCTCCTGGGTATCCTCCTGCATCAATCACATTTTCCTGGTTTATTCTTTCTTCAACACCCATAATAGTTGGAGCTCCCCAAGCTCCGTTCCTAGATCTTTCCTTTTCTTTTTTTCTTTTAAGATTTTATTTATTTATCTGACAAAGAGAGACACAGCAAGAGGGAACACAAGCAGGGGGAGTGGGAGAGGGAGAAGCAGGCTTCCCGCGGAGCAGGGAGCCTGTTACAGGGCTTGATCCAGGACCGTGGGATCATGACCTGAGCTGAAGGCAGACGCTTAACGACTGAGCCACCCAGGCACCCCCCTAGATCTTTTCTTTATCTAAACTCCCTCAATTGACCTAGCTAGATGCAGAGCTTAAAATTCCATCTACACTCTGAAAACTGCTATATTTCTACTACTGCTATATTTCCAGCTCAGACCTAATCTCCCAAACACCAGTTTTGCATATAGACGTACTAACATAACATCTCCATTTGGATGTTAAAATAGCATATCGAATTTAGCATGGCCAAAATCAAACCCCTAACCTCATCTCTTCGTAACCTGCTTTTATCACCACCTTTCACAATATAGCTCATGGCAGCTTTATCCTTCTGTCGTTCAGGCAAAATATCTTGGCATTATCTTTTGTTCCTCTCTGTCTTCACACCTAATATGCAGTCCATCGACAAGTCTTGGAATTTTTACCTTTAGAGTATATCCAGAACTTGACCAGTTCTTACCATACCACTGCTGTCACCCACTCTCCTTGTCACCTGGCTGCCTAAATACCTCCCAACTTTTCTTCTGTTTTTGCCCTTGCCCTTTGCATTCCATTCTTAACACATCTTGAGTAAGCCTTTTAGATGTAAGTCAGAGCCTACTACTCTTCTGCTCAGTAACTTCCAACGGCTTCTCACCTTCATAAAATGGCCAAAAATCCTGGATGATTTGGACCTGCTGGCTCTGATTTCTTCTCCCGGTACTGTCATTTTGGCCAGTCTTCTCCAGCTGTGTTATCCTCCCTGGTCTTCCAAACTCTTTATCTCATTTGCATTTGTAGGTCCCTCTGTCTGGAATATCCTTTCCTTACAAATATATACAGCCGTCATATTTTTGTTAGAGGTCCCCTTCTCACTGAGACTCTCCCTGACCTCCCATCTGGAGGAATGGTATCTCCCACAGCTGCCCTGGTGCAACCCCTCCTTCTTTCTTTCTTTCTTTTTGAGAGGGAGAGAGAGAGAAAAAGGGAGAGTGCATGAGTCGGGGATGGGGGGAGCAGGGGGAAAAGAAGAGAGAATCTCAAGCAGGCTCCATGCCCAGGGTGGAGCCAAAGCACGGCTCAATCTCACAACCCTGAGATCATGACCTGAGCCGAAATCAAGAGTTGGATGCTTAACTGACTGAGCCACCCAGGAGCCCCATATCCTTCTTTCTTTACTTTGCTTTTAACCATAGAAATTATATATAAACCCTTCCATATATAAGCATATGTTATATATACACACATACTTACATTGGTATAGAATGATTACATTCTAGTTGGGAAGATACAGACAATAAACAAATCAACAAAACATCAGTTCATACTTCTAGGTATATACTTATCATATATTTTAAATATATACTTATTATGAATATACATAGTTTATTGTCCACATCTTCCCACATAGGATATAAGTACCATGAAAACAGGGATTTCGCCTGCTGGTTCATTGCTGTATTCCCTACACCTACAACAGTGTCTGGCACATAATAGACTTCTGATATTTATTTGCCAAATAAAGAGTGAAAAGAGAAGGAAGGTGGCAAGCTCAAACACCTGTATCCACCACATTGTACATTTTTACATATATGTTGTATGTGAAATATTACTACCTTTCTCTAAGATTTTTAAAGTGTATTCAATACATATGTTGTTCACCTTCGAGGAAGGAGAAGAGAAACAGACACATAAATGAAAAATACATATTGTATGCCAGATGGTGTGAAGTCTATAGAGTATTATACCCCTTTCTCGACCACTCCCTCCCTATTTTAGTATGGCAAAAATGGACTGGAACTAAGCACCACCTTAAATGGCCATAGCCTCTCCCATAGAACAGCCCTCTCTGTGCTCTGCTGGCCTCTGTGCCTCTCTGGATCATCTTATCTGGCCAGCCTCTGTTGGCATCTGAGTTTGAGATTCCTGCCCCAGTACTTTGTTCCTGAGAGAGTCTACATCATAGCTTTCCCCTTTTAAGGGGAAAATACATCCAATAAAATATATCTTTAGCACTTAAGAGACCGAATGCAAAGTTATTAACAAGATTTGGCTCCTTGGAATCACTTATTTCCAGAAAACTGTGTTTTTTACCGTAAATCTGGAATATTTGAAAACTTGCCAACAATTCAAATGTCTAATTGCCTAATATAATTCTTTAAAAACTGAGTATCTTTTTCTTTCAATTTTAATAGCACTTAAGAGAATTCATTGAGGGTTTGGAATTTTTTAAAAAATATGCTTTGCTGAAAGGGTAGATATAAGGGGGAAACGAAAGTTCTTAACAGATAACAAATACTAAGAAAATTGTTCTGCAGTACCAGGTATTTGAGTGACAACCATCTCTGTCTGTCTGTCCCTCCTCCCTCATTTCCTCCTTATTTCTCTTTTACCCTCCATTGCTGGTCTTCTGCCCCCTCACTGTGTTTAAATTTGCATATCAAGATGTAAATAAGTTTATACTCTACTAAGTCTTGCCTCACAGTGGAAACATGAGCAGAATTCTATAGTGCGGGTCTGTTGACATACTGCTACACCCAAACACTGGTACAGGAACCACTCTGGTATTGTTGATTCGCTTTGAGATAGGAAGTGATAGAATCATACGCAGAGCACTCTCCCATCCAACTCAACCTAGTTTTTTGCTGATGATTCTGAAGGTTTGATACTGCTCACTGATAACAATCTGTATACCCCAAAATTCAGTTTATTGCGATAACTAGGAGACCTTGCTTTCAAAAAGGCTCAGAGACTGTGTTCCAGTTTTCACTGTGCCTATTATTACCAGGAGACTTGTCCAAGGTGGGGGTGGAGTGAATTCCAGAGCTAATTTGCATTCAGCCTGTACTTTCATTTAGTTGCTCCACTGCATGGTAACATCTTCAAGAATATTTGAACATCTGGGGTGAGTGTGAGGTTGGGTTAAGACTGTGCATGCATGAGAAGAGAGGAAATAGGAGGAGACAGGGAAAGGAAGTTACAGTAATAGTCGTGCTAATAATAATAATGATGTTGGATTTGAGAATGTGACAGACATAATGCTGAGAGCTTCATCTGCATTATCTCATTCAATCCTTTCAATAGCCTGATGAGGCAAGTGCTATTATCATTCCCATTTTACAGATGATAAAACTGAAACTTAGATAAGTTTTGGAACTTGCTTAAGCTGACACAATGAAGAAGTGACAGAGCCTGAAAATAAACTCATACTTTTCTAACTACTGATTCTGTGTTCTTGACCATAATGAATCAGCTCAGGGCCCCTGGAGGGAGACCAGAAAAATCAGCTCTTCAAGACAGCCCCAGATGACCTCCTCCAAATACCTACCCAAATCTACCATTCTTGGGGCCTCCACTGTGAGAATAAGAGATACGTGAGAAAAACTGAGTCTCCACGTGCTCTTCTTCAGTCACCCTAAGGACCTACCAAATATGGGTGATATTTCCACTTGCTCCTTGACAGAAGGAAAGAAGAGTTTACGAAGGTCAGTGTGTCATTAGGCGTAAGGAAACTGGGAGGCTGGGTGATCCACCAGCTTTGGAGGTATTGGAAGGGAAAACAAAATGGCAACAGTTAAAACATAATTACTTAGGACCTATTCTGTCAATTACTCCACTTGAGATAGATACATACATACAAAGATAAATAGATACATACAAACATGCATGCATA
This sequence comes from Callorhinus ursinus, assembly GCF_003265705.2. NCBI lineage: Eukaryota > Metazoa > Chordata > Mammalia > Carnivora > Otariidae > Callorhinus > Callorhinus ursinus. Next base: position 70,330,726 of record NW_027397067.1, on the reverse strand, counting down.
TATATATATACATACACACACGTGTGTGTGTGTGTGTGTGAGGCAAACCAGCAGTGAAGGCATTAATTCGCTTTCAGAAGAAAACATTGCATCTCAGAGGTTAGGAAACTTGCTCCCTGATACAGACTCCATGAATGACAAATCTCATGATTTGGGGCATGCCGTAGAAGCTTTTGGAGCCTTAGTTAACCCCCCTGAGATATGACAATTCACACTTACCACCAGGCATCTGTGAAATACTATAACTCAGACTACCTCTGGGCCTGGCACAAAGCCGCAGCTCATTGCATGTGTACTGAAATAAATCTGGCCCCAACGACCACCCGGTGCCATCTTCACGCAGATGGACACTGGAGGAGTCAAAAAGCCACCCCCTGTGTAACACTGGAGTCCCCATCAGGGTGACAGTGTGCACTGTTGGGATCCATTCTCCGTGACACAAGCAGAAGTCAGAATATAGCATGCCACCCTAATTATGCTGTAATTGAACGACAATATACATCACCACTTGGCAGAGGCCCTTTGAAGTCGGGGCATCATCACCCTACCTCATGGGACTATGCGCCGTTACCACCAGCATAATTGTTGAGCAACTGACACATTCCCAGCAGCAGATATTTCAGCAGGTAGTGAAGATAATTAGGAGCAGATTTTGATCTTGCTGACTTATGGTGAAAAGCAGGGTATCAAGGGATATGAACAGAGAGACAATCAAGTCCTATTAAAGTCTACCATGAAAGCTCCCTCTAATATGAGGGACGAAAAGGCAGTAAAAACAAAGCTATTTTCAGTTTGAAGAGGAGAAAATGTTAGCCTTTGATCCCTGACATACTATGACAGGGAAACAAAGCACTCAGACAAATCATCCTGTAGGGTAATTCTCTTTCTTGTTTGAAATTTTGTGTGTGACAACCCAATTGCTGTTGCTTTAAAAAGTGCATTCACTTTGTTCGTTCAACAAATGTTTGATAAATGCCTAACATGTGCCAGGCCTGTGGACTTTGCACTCAACCGGTCACAGTGGACTGGGAGAGATGGAAACATTTTTTTTTTTTCAGATAATTACAGTACAGCATGTTAGGCATGGAGCAAGGTTAGTGAGGGTGCCTTTGAAGCAAAGGAAAGGAGCCCTCTAATAGACTAGTAGACACATGATGAAGTCAAGTGTGGCTTCCTGGAGGAGGCGGCATTTGATGATCAAATAGGATTCATCTGTGTTAATGGGGAAAGGCTGTTTCCTACAGGGCAAAGAGCTTGCGGAAAGGCACAGAGGCATAAGGAAACTCAGGGAATAGTAAGAAGTTTAATTCACCAATTCATTTTGGTGTAGGTGGTAGGGCTGTGAGAAATGAGGATAAATGGGGCCAGAACAGCCACGTGAGTGGATTTTTAGAATCAGATTTCTTTTTTTAAAATAGACAATTTAGGGGCGCCTGGGTGGCTCAGTCGGCTAAGCGTCTGCCTTCGGCTCAGGTGGTCCTGGGATCGAGCCCCACGTCGGGATCCCTGCTCGGCGGGGAGCCTGCTTCTCCCTCTCCCTCTGCTGCTCCCCCTGCTTGTGCTCTCTCTCTCTCTGTCAAATAAATAAATAAAATCTTTAAAAAAATAAGTATATTTAAAAAAATAAAAAAATAAAATAGACAATTTATTTGAGAGAGAGCACAAGTGGAGAGGTGGAGGGGAGGAGAGGGGAGCTGCAGGGGGGGAGCAGCAGAGGGGGAGGGACGGGGCAGGGAGAAGCAGACTCTTTGCTGAGCAGGGAGCCCTATGTGGGGTTTGATCCCAGGACCCCAGGATCATGAACTGAGCCAAAAGCAGATGCTTCACTGAGCTACCCAGGCGCCCCTAGCATCAAATTTCTATTTTCAAAGATCACCAGAATGGATGGTGAACTGTATGCACCGAAGGGGAATGGCTAGGGAAGCAGGAAGTCACCTAGGCGTTGTAATCACCAGCAGAGAATTCCTCTGTATATATAAATTTTATTTTATTTTATTATGTTATATTAGTCACCATGCAATACATCACCAGCTTTCGATGCAGTGATCCACGATTCATTGTTTTCATGTAACACCCAAGTGCTCCATGCAGTACGTGCCCTCTTTAATACCCATCACTGAGTCAACCCATCCCCCCACCCCCCTCCCCTTTAAAACCCTCACTTTGTTTCTCAGAGTCCATAGTCTCTCACGGTTCGTCTCTCCCTCCAATTTCCCCCCTTCATTTTTCCCTTCCTTCTCCTAATGTCCTAAGGATCTGGAACAGAGGAAATTAAAGAGAGAGCCCAAGAAAGATCATTCTTCTTAGAGGTTGAATTCAGAGTAGAATGAGCAAAGATCTAAGACTATATTTTACAAAGAAATAGAAGCTCATCTTTAATGAAACTGGTAATTAAGACCATCTTGGCTTAATTTACAGGATGTATGTGTTCTTGAAAAAATTCTCTCTGTAGATTAGATTCTCATAAACTAAATCACATCTGAATGTGGCAGAAGAGCTTGTTATCTAACACAGTCTTATTCTGATTGATTAGAGTATAAATAATAACCCTCTAACTTATTTGCTTATTTAATGTGAATTTTTGGATTTGGGGTTGGTCCAGAGCATGCTGTATATGCTTTTGCCGCCAGTTCAATTTTATTTGGCCAAATGATATACTTTATTCTGTAATAATGTATAGCTATCTCTCATCCACTGCAGTAGTGTTGATCCCCACTGCATCCATTTCAGCAGTGTCCTGGCTAATTTTAGTTGTTAACCTATAACCTCAAGTTAATACGAATGATCCATTTACTGTAAAAAAAAAATGTGTGAGTGGCATGAAAGCGTTTTTGATGGAATTACAGAGGGATGCATGCATAAACAGGAAAGGGGGCAGTGATAAGTGGATAGATGGGGAGGTGTGGGATTTATAGACTCTTACACCTTCAATAAACAGTGAAAAGTAAATGTGAGGAAACTGAGCCACAGAAACTGGGCCACAGAAACTGGCCATTGCCAATCAGAAGTCAGATCACTTAATACACAGTCTAATGCCACTGACTCATATCGTACAGATAATAGATAGACTTTGGATAAATAGACAAATACTAGAAGAATTGTATACTTCTATAGCATACCAAGACAGTGGCAAAAGAAAAATTAAATGAAGAGACTAGCAGTTTCCTCCAAATTCCACAAAAAAAGCTGATTTCAAACTTTGTTTTGATTTTTTTATTATTATGTTTGATTTCAAACTTTAAAAAGAAAATGGCTTTGCATCAAAAAAAAAAAAAAACAATCGAGGGTGAATCCACCAGGTACTGCACATACGTTGTCCCATTTCATCTGCACGATCAACCAAATATGTGGATGTTCCTAGCCCCCTTTTACAAGTGACAAAATTGACACTCAAAGGGATTACATGACATGCCCAGCATCATTCACTTCTAAAAGTCGAAGGAGGACGTGCATCCTGTCTCCACAACTCCTGTCGCCATTTCTGAACACCTCCCACTGAAGCTGGGACTCTGCAAGCCAGCTCTTGGTACTCTGATGTGAAGACTCTCCGTGAACGCCTTCTGTTTGCCTTTATGGAGTTGTGTGTGAACCCCCTCCAGGGGGTCATTGAGTAAGTTACTGGAATCATTTCTTGCTTAATACTTCGTAGATAATAAATAATTTCCCCTTAATAATTCCAAATACAAGGTTTTAAAGACTCCAAGCCATGTGTGGACGCTTGCTGAACTCTCTCCATTACTTCCTCAGGTTTCCATGAATGATTACAAAAAGAAAACATACTAGGTCAAGTCAGTGGTCCGTTCCACCCGGTAGACAACACTCGTGCTGACATGAAGGGCCATTTGTCATTTGTGCTCCATCCTGTCAACCTCAAAGGATTCAGCAACTTGCCCGAGCAGGTCAAGCTTGCCCTAATTACAAATTGTAACTTAACCATTCATCATTTTAGCACAATCCTTTTCGAATGTATTGGTATAGATTTATGTAGATTATCTTTGCTTATGCATCTGTTAACTCAAAACACTTATTGAGCACCTTTTGTGTGCCAGACAATTTCCAGGATCTAACGGATCCTAGGAAGAATAAGACCTATTGCCCCTGAAAAGTGCAGGTAAACAGCCAACTGCTGTGTAGTACAAATGGGTTATGACAGAGAACAGCAGATAACGCTAAAGAACCGCACGATGGGGTCGTATTTTCCTGTCGGGGATGGGTTGCTTTACGTAGCATGTCCCCTTTATCCTAGGCTCCAGAGCAAACACACGGAAAGCAGATATGCACCGAATCAACTTCTTGGAGCCAAGCCCAGCAAATCCACAGCCTAAGGCGGAGCCACCCTGCCAAGCCCAGCCTGCATCAGCCAAATGGTAGTCACATCCCATGACGGGCTTTGAAAACAAATGCTTGTTGTTTGTAAGCCTTTTGTTTGGGTCAGTTTTCTTTTATGTAAAACATTATTACAATAGTCAGCTAATACCAGACGTATGGCCATGGCACATGAACAGTGCTCACTAACTGGTGGATCCAACTGTTCTGGAAGTGAATCTGTGTCTACACCATATTTAGACAGAATATTTTACAGTTTCATCACCAAAGAGTATCTAACTCCACATTACAGAGAGGGAAATTAAGGCATAGAGATTCATGGTGCCTACAATCCATTAATTACATATTCAGGGCAATACATAAGACAAACAGGGTCCAACATCATTGGGGAAAGCTGTTGCCTACCATGCAGTGGGGAATCTCAGTGAATAGTTCAGCTTTCTCCTCAAAGGAGAATCCGCACTAGGGAGTTGGAAAGGCTAGCTTGGCACTCCTGCCAAGTGGCTTTTTTTTTTTTTTTTTTTTTTTAGAGAGACACATAATGTCACACTTGAGAATGCAGGTAAAAAAAAAGCACAAAATGATTCTTAGGAGAGCCTTACAACTACGACTAGGCAGGTAACTGACCCAGTTTCTCTTTTGATGGACACTGTTCTGAGGCCTGAGAAAATTCTTGTAACCCTCTCTAAAAGACACCGTGTCGTGGTGTGATTGTTGGACTTTTCTTTCCTTTTCATAGAAAAGAGAAACTTGAACTTACTGCAAGCAAACTCTGTGAGAGTTGAACTTGGAGGTTTCCTTTCCAGAGTGCACACGGGATGGCCTGGTATTTGGGCATCTTGGCCTTGACCCGTGTCCTCAAGCCACAGGCTAGAGAAAGGATACATGGGGACATTTACATGTTTTATTCACACTACAACTGTGTGCCTACCACTCATTTTGTGGCAGCAAAGGACTTAAAGTGTGGTCCAGGTTGTGAGGAAAAGAAAGGAAAAGAAATTAACATCTACTGGTGGCCAACTATGGCATTTCTGTTTTATACTTTCCTTGTGATCTTCACAACAACCCTCTAGGGTTAGAAGTCTTCTCTTTTAAAAACTGAGAAATTGAGTCTCGGAATGATGCCTTATGTTGGATTTACTGGAACCAGACCCTGCAGCCAAGATTTGAATGCAGGAGTTTTCCTGGGGGGTCCATATGGGAAACCCACCTGGAAGGAAAAGATGGGAGCGGGCCTGGGCAGAAGGGGATGCAGTCACAACAGAGGCCTCAACTGATTCTACGAGGAGTTCTGGAATAACTCCAGATTGAGATGAGGGGATGAGATAGATCCAAGTGACTATACAAAGAGTATTCTTTTATGAAGTCCTTGCTGTAAATAACCAGGTAGGAAGAATGAATTCACTGATGTACTTTATTTGCTCACTCATGCATCCATTGATCATTTCATTCATTCACAAATACTTAGAGCGCCCCTACTGTGTGCCAGAAGCTTCTGTACATCGTGTATAAACTCTGAATATGGATTAAGTGTGCTTTTTGCCCTTTGAGGACCTTGCAGTCCAGGCTTGTGAATGGCTAAGTAAACTAGGTCTTTAAAAAAACAAAACAAAACACATACCATAAAACTTACATCAAATTAAAATAAGGAAAGACCTAATCTGCAAGCAAATGTCTCCTAAAGACTACAGGAAATCCCTAAGGGACAAGAAGACACTTGCATCAAGAACCCAAGCATTCCCTTCTGCCTTGAAAACCATTCTTTGTGGGTAGGAACTAATTAAAGAGTATGCTTTTCTGTCTCATCATCTCTGTTTGATGGATTTGGCTTTGCACAGAGGCCAGAGTCTGGCTTGGATTGTTTCTGAATTTGCCCTTCTATCGGATGCGATCTCTAGACTCTTCTCTCTGCCACAGGGAAAAAAAAAGTTCTTACATGGATAATAACCCCTTAAATGAAGTGACTCTTAAAGAAAGTAGATTGGAAAATAAAGACTGAGCTAAATAAAAATGTCATAATAGGTAAGAAGTCCTGCCAGTACTTTTCTGCTGGGACCCTTAACCCACTATCCATCAATATTTGGGGCTTAAAGTAGACAATGTAATTAGCATGACACCATTTGCGGAGACCTCCGTGGACATAAAGAAGCACAGTTCTGGCTTTAGAGCATCCTCATCAGCAGAGCAATATAAACCCAGTACCAACAAGCAGAAATACTTAATGAAGACAAGGGGAAATTTCTTTGAGGTTTCTTTTCAAAGTTGACCAATTTGAAAGAGATAGGATGGCGCAAACCACCTGTTGAACTCCGAATCTCTCGGTATGTTTCAAGAAGGAACGTGGTAGTCTACACTACATATACTATACTGCTTTGCAAAATAAAAGTAAAAAGAGTAAGAATGACTTATTGTTAAGAGAAAAAGAGGGAGTTGACATTTAAGAGTGTCAAACTGAGGTTGAATTATGCTAATCTAATTTCTTAGAAGCACCCAAATCAACCAGCTTAATTACCAAAAGAGAGTAGGAGGAAAACCATCTGGAAACTACAAAGATTATCTCACTCACGAACTCATTCATTCATTCATGCGTTCAGCAGTATGCCCTGAGCACCTACTATGTGCTAGACACTCTTCTAGGAACCATTTCAGACGAAGTGATAGATACAAGAAAAAAGTTCTTATTTTTCTTGAAACTCACATTCAAGTGGAGAAAAAGAGATAATTGTCAAGTGCAAAAATAAATAATACAAGTATAATATTGAAGGTTGATAAGGGCTTTGGGAAAAAAGCACAGTCAGGACATGGAGAATAATGACAGGGTCAAGGATTTCAGGTGGAATGGCAGATACTGGCTTCTCAGAAGAGGTGGTATTTGAGGAACAGTTCCAAGGAAGAGAAGGAGCCTTCTAGAAATCTGTGGAGAGAAGTGTACTCCAAAGAAGGGGAAACAGTGAGTACAAAGGCCCTGAGGTAGAAACAACTTTGGTATAAATGCGGAAATTCTGGCAAGCCAGTTCATGGTCTATTCACAAAGCTGTGTGTCCAAGTATCTGGTCTCCCAGAGGAAGCCTTGCTGTTTCTAAGTTGCCCAAAGACACTAGATGCAGCCATGGGAGGTCCACGAGTTTTGTGAGCAAGAGGGAGGATGGCAGGAGATGTAATTGGCAAAGCCAAACCGTGACATCATTGGAAAAGCAATACGCCCAAGTCAGATGTCCTGGTTTCTGAATCAGATGCTGCCACTCAGGACAGAGAGATTCGGGGCTGGCTCCGGCTCTCCAAGGAGCCCATGTAGCTTTTCTATACAACAAGGAAGCTGAACTTGATCCATAAGGCCCGTCCCCCACCCCCTTCACAGTTCTGTGAACTTACTGTTTAACATGCAATTTAAAGTGGGTGCCTCAAAACTTCAGGCCTTGGAGACGCCAGCGGCTAATCCCACCGTGTGATGTTTGGCTTTGTTTGTTTAGGTGAAAATAATTAAATCAATTATCTTTTACACAATAGCCAGTGAGCAATTTTTTAGTGAGATGAGTAAGGGAGAAGATAGAAGGTGGATGTGCGTCTTTTGCCCTGGGTAAAGAACCCCAGCCCTCATCTGCACCTGCAGGGGGCTGACTACGTGAGCTTTCTGCATTTTAAATACTCGGCTTATTGTTCTTAGGAACCAATTACAGCTGGATGAGATAATGGCAGACCGTCCACTGAATGAAGAACAGGTCTACATTTTCAGAGTACTAAAGAAACGTACTTTGCGTTTAACTATCCAGATTAGATAGAAGTAACTTCTTCATTTTACAAATGAGTGCATGGAAGCCCAAAGTAACTAGGCAAGTTGCTTAAATGTTGATTTCCAGAAAAGCCAGGGCTAGCCAGCTCCAGATCCACATTTCCTGATTCTAATTTCTTACTTCGAGATGTGCGTAACTGAATGATATTATAAATATATTTAGTTATAAATATATTTAGTCTACAGAGCCCTGATTTCTCTTGCACCATCCAGACTTCTGTTAACACAAATAGTCCTTCTGGGTTAATTAGCAAAAATAAATAAGTAAAGCAGCCCCATGCCAGGGTACATGGCTGTGTCAGTAGACCTCAGGTTAGAGCAGCCCCTCTCAACCCCATCTTGATGGCCCTAGTTGTGCAGTGTACACACTGCACAGCTGTATTCTGGCAGCCCCGATCCTGACCTAGCCATTTGAGGACATTGTGGATTTTATATTTTTTGATGAAATAGCAAGAGGAGAAAATACAATAAATACTACTTATATTTGCCTTTTGCTTTCCAATGTACTGAACTATTTTATAGTATTTTAGTTGCTCTAAGGAGCAGTCTTAGGGTACAGTGAAGAAAAAGAAAGGATTGGCGTCTTTAGAATGTGATTGGTTAGGTAGTAAAGATTCAGAGAGATAATGTGACCTTTCCACGTTGACCCAGTCAGTAACTGGGGAAAATGAATTTTGATCTCAGAAATTTTGATGCCAAATACAACTATTTCCCCATCTTATTTCAGTAGAGAAACTTAAGCCTGATTTTTTTTTTTCATGAATCCTTAAAGCTCCTGGACAAGAGTTAAAAGTATGAAATCTTGGGAAAGGAGCTAAAATGGGAACTGCAAAGGAATTTTGCTATAATCTATGGATTTCATTTTTCCAAAGAATCTTTGTGTTCTTAGGTTGAACTGGTTAGTTGTTCCCACACAGTGAATACTGCTGCATGAAGGGAACTGGTTAGAGTCAGTTGCACATTTATTCTTGTCTATTTGGGGCCCAGACCTGTCCAAGTTCAGAGAAAATGACCATGTTACTTAATGCAGAGAAAATGACTGGGTTGCTTACGCAACACATACGTGTAATTGAAAAACAAAAACAATTACGTTAATTAAAAGAATTGCTCAGATTTTGGAACACAATAAAAGAGATTTAAAAGTTATAATAATTTCACCAAAACAAACTGTTATATTTAAGAAACAAAACTCCCCCACACTCTGTCTTATGTTTATAATACCACATACACATTGACGAATAACCTTTTTCATTTCTGAGCTCTTTGTATTGGCGCTGTGGGAAGGACCGGAGAGACACGCAGCTGAACTCTCGAGGGCAGGGCAAGATCATCGGGGCGATACATCTCAGCACAAAAATGTGAGGGAAGCTTTCTGGTTAAACAGAGAATTGCTAGGTGAAGATTCAACTTGTGAAGAAGTAGCTTCTGAAGTCAGCATAGAATCTTGTCTCATTTCTGTTCAATTACATTTGGAAGTGTTTACGGTTGAGAATGTCTACACAAGCTTGTGGCCAACCTGTAAGTTTTGTTAAAATATGTTGGCCTAAGTGGAAAGTTCTGCCACTAACCCTGGCTCAGGGTATCCGTCCGGTCTCTGAGTCTCAAGCCTCGCCTGGTCCTTGCAGCGGTGACCAAGCCTCGCCTGGTCCTTGCAGCGGTGACCTCAGTGTGCATCTTCTTCTTTCGTCAGAGGACTGTCTCCTTGGACAGACATTCAGGAACTTGCCATGCTTCCTAGGTCTGCTTTCACTCCAAACCCAGATTCTGGCTTCTCCTCAAGCTCTGCCCCTCAGAACCAGAGGCCAGCCCTTCCCTGGCAAGCCCAGCCCAGCCTCCTGAGTGCCCTCCCCAGACCCAGGCTGTGGGATCTCTGTCCTCTGTGAGGGGAAATGTGGATGAAAACATTGTGGCCATTTTGAGAAAATCACTGAGAATCTTTGAAAAAAGAAAAGAAAATGAGTTAGAAAAGTTACAGGCTCCTTCCGGAGGCAAACCCACGTATTAAAAGACAAACTGTTTAAAAATAAACTATAAGAAACACCTACAGAGCTTCTATTAGCTAGACTCACTTTGTAGAGAATATTTTCTCTGTATTCTGTTAAAGTATTCAAAATCACTCTTTGTATGACTAAGACCTGGGTTTTGCTGTCAGGGTGAAGACAGAAATGTACAACTATATATTTCTCTTTGGTGTTTGGGGGAGATAGAATGGCAACACCTCTTCAAGAAGAGACAGCAGGTCTTCCTTGCTCTTAACACAAATTCTAGGGACAACTGAAGTCTATGTGATGTCTCCAAATGATTTGAGTTGAAATATTTTAATAAGATTATAGTAACGCTTTAGCTGTTACTGATAATATTTAAGAATGATGATAAATGTATCCAAGTATGTGAGAGATAGGCTTATTTAAAGTTGAATTTGAAGCCTCTGTGCTGCATGTAATTTATGTTGATAAAGCTTTCTGTTGTGAAGTTCTAAAGAAGGCACACTCCTCATCCCTGCTATATATAGGTCATCACATGCATGGCTAAAGCCTAGTGTATCAGAATGTGTATCCAAGCTACCCACAGCAGTCCACTGGCCTTTTAAAAAAATTTTATTTATTTGTTTATTTATTTATTTATTTATTTATTTATTTATTTATTTTTGAGAGAGAGAGAGAGAGAGTGAGAGAACACAAGCAGGGGGAGGGGCAGAAGGAGAAGCAGACTCCTCTCTAAGCAGGGAGCCTGACGCAGAACTCGATCCCAGGATCCCGGGATCATGACCCGAGCCAAAGGCAGATGCTCAGCTGACTGAACCACCCAGGTGCCCCATTGGCCTTTTATGGCAAGCAATTCTGTCAAGCAATATTTGAAATTTTTTGATAGTTGATCTGCCAGTATACATACATAAAAATACCGGCCACTAGCTTTGACTTGTAGGTTCATCATCTTAATGACAGTCTGTCAACCAAAATGAGCCACTCAACGGCAAAGCAACTACATTCTCAGGATCAAACCTTATCATTTGGGAAGGAGATAGCTATAGCATGTGTGTGGACAAAGTGTGAGGTTCCACATTGATTCCATCGATCTTATGGCTGTACTTCTGTAGAGAATAAACAAGTCCAGAGCAATTTTAAAAAGCAAACGTATAGAGTATGCAGATATATTTAACTTCAGCATAATAGCTGAGGGAACAAATCTGGAATCAGACTACCTGGGCCCAAATCCTGGTCTTGCCACTTCTGAACTATATAATGTTGGGCAAATTGTGTTGCGAGCTTTTGCTATCCCATCTGTAGAATGAGAGTTTGATCTTGGCATGGGCCCTTTACAGAGATTAAAGTAGATTGTCTATGCCAAGTTCCTAGCAGTTTTTGTCATTCAATAGTTAGCTATTATGCTTTTCTTTAACTTAGAAGAATGAAGACCTGTTGAAGTAACTCAAGGAAATGGACAAGAATGCTATCCTACTAAATAATACCCAGACTTCTGATTTACGAAACACACGTGAGTTGTAACTGAGAGAAGAGAAAAGCCCTGGTTTTACAATCAGAAGGACTGAATTTTAATTTTTCCCTGAGTGATCTTGAGCCAGTTGCTTCTTCTCTTTCTGTCTTTAAAACGGCGATAACAATAACTGCAATGACGATGCCCACCTCACCCCGTGGTAATGGAGATTAATGAGAGCAGGCATACAAGTTAACTAACACAGTGCCTCTAGGCAACACAGAGGTGCTAAATAAATACTCTCCTCGCCCTCTTTTCCTTCCTCAGATTCTGATGTCATAGTTTATCATTTGTCTAAGTTGGATACTTGAGCAATGACTCTTCTCAGTGGTTTTAAGTCAAGACCATTCGTCCCTAAAACCAGTTCGGGAGCCCCTATTTTAAAGTGCTTAGATATTTGCATAGATTGGACACATTTTCATCACAAAGTTGCTTCAAACTGCATCAGTAGAGGAAACTCTGTTTCAGACTCTGTTCAGTTTCAGCTTTCTGCTCAGGTGCATTTCATGTATCTAACATGGGTTGTTGTTGATTGGAACAATGCTGAATGTCCCATTTCACATTCATGGCCTCTAAATAAAGTGTCTGAGATAGCTTATGAATCTGAGTCATATCCTCCAGACTCCAGACCTGTCTGGAGAAAATATCGCCCCCTTTTTATTGGAAATGGCTGAAGGTGTAAGTTGTTACTAAATTTCTCACCCATTGAATCCAACCTTTCCTCTTGATTCAGGCTGTTCTCAGGAAGCTGACAATTTCTAGTCAAATTAAGTGGACCAGGAGATTTTATTTTACCCACTGTTTTGCTAGTTTTTAATAAGGTATGAAGGTGACTAATGTGTTCCAGTTTCAGGCTGGGACAAGATAAACCTTCCCAGAAAGCTGGTTCTTTTTTTTTTTTTTCAAAGACAAAATTGTGCTGTGCAGTTAAAAGATCAGTTAGGGATTTCCATTCTGGTCAGAAGTCTGGTAAACATATGCTAATTTTCAAATACAGGGTTGACTTGGACTTCCCTAGTGTAAGGAGATTCTGTTTAGAAGTAGATGGAAAATCAATTCCTTGCTGGTTAAAAAATAATGCCTTCACTTATTCTAAAAGTGAAAGAGAGCCGGAAGTTAAACTTCCTTTTAAACTTGAACCTGTCAGGCCACAAGAGCTTTCTTAGCAAAATGTTGTTGTTGTTTTTTTTTTTTTTCTCTATTGCCCGACATCAGTGTTGTAATGGAGGCTCATGTTTCTATTCAGCATTCAGAAAATGATTTGCATCTCCCAGGAAAGTATTTGAACAGCTTTTCTAGCTCTCCGATTCCGGATGCTTTTCCTCAAGGAAGTTCAATGCAAAGGTCTGGCTTTCAGTCTACTTCACTCATCTAGCTTGACAATAAGGCTGAAAGTGTTCAAGGACATGTCCCCGGCTACTTAAGCATCTCTACTGCATGCACCTGCTACAAAGAATTAGATAGTAAACAGTGGTATGCGATGGTGGTGTGCTTGCATTGATGCTTCACAGAGCCTGCCACAAGAGTCTTTATCGTCATGAAAAGTGCCTTTTGTTGGCTTGTTTTTATTTTGATTCCTTCAGTGCAGCAATTCAGACTCAGATTTAGCTAAGTGAGTTTGCCATCGTCCCTTCTGTGTGCCAAATACTAACGATTGGATTTCACTTATAGTACCTCACTTGATCCTTGAAATGATTGCTGAGGCATGCATTACTATTTCCATGAGCTTTGGAGGTGAAAGTGACTTGCCCAACTCACTCCACTCTCTGTGGCTAGGGCAGCAACCTAAAAAAATGACAGACCCAGAATTTGAACCCAAGTCTTCCCAGGGCAGGCACGAGTTGTCCTTACCAAATCTGTGTTCAATAACCCAGACTCCTATTGAAGAAAGAAACCAAAAACAACCCAAAAGTCCTCTGGGCAAAGACATTTGGAAACATGGAATGAAGCAAAGTTAACTGGTTTCTTAAGCATAAGATTTTCTTAGCACCAAGAATGAGATTTCATAGTAGCCAAGATGAGCCTACGGTTGGATGATATCCCAAACACTTGACCAGTGGAATCCTTTCTAATAAGGAACCACTCACAGGACTCAACATTTGTTGGGAAATATTGTCTGCATCATAGCCTATCCTTGTGTTCTATTTGCTGAGTTTTTTAAATAATATCTCAAAGAATGACAGTGCCCTTTTGTTTCACAGCACAATCTCAGTATCTCAAAGAATGACAGTGCCCTTTTGTTTCACAGCACAATCCCACTGTTCAAGTCATTAAAGATGTCATTGGAAAAACATGACCCACACCTGAGAAGCCATTAAGAGCCCACAGGGTATAGATCCTGCTGAGCTTATTTCAAGCATCTCTGCTTATCCAAAAGCATCACTAGGATCCTTTATTTCCAATCATGAATTTGGAAACACCTAATAGAGTGAGCTACAGACTGCATCTTCTAAGAACACAGGTTCCAAGAGCCATGAAGGGACTTTCTATGTTCCATTCTGTGACTCCCTGCTAGAACTCTATAGAAATCAAAATTCTGGGAAGTAATAGACTCTTGTCCTCATGCAGACAAAAGCTCATGAGGATCTTCTCTTTTTAAATAATGCATTTATTGACTTGGAGATATGTTCATATACTGTTGCAAAAAACAGCACATTAAAAGATTTCTTTAAAAATAATTTAAGTAATTCGATGTGTGCATGCAGGTGAGGGTTAAAAGAGGATATTTTTATTTTTAAATTTCAATTTCTGTAGTGTTTAAAATACGAAAACTTTATTGAATAAAAGATTGGAAATGTAAGATGATTGTGCACTGATAATAAATATGATGTTTTATAAAAATAAATAAATAAATAAATAAATAATAAATATGTGTCCAAAGGAGAAGAAATTCTTTTTTTTTTTAAGATTTTATTTATTTATTTGACAGAGACAGAGATAGCGAGAGCAGGAACACAAGCAGGGGGAGTGGGAGAGGGAGAAGCAGGCTTCCCGCGGAGCAGGGAGCCCGATGTGGGGTTCGATCCCAGGACCCTGGGATCATGACCGGAGCCGAAGGCAGACGCTTAACGCCTGAGCCACCCAGGCACTCAAAGGAGAAGAAATTCTTTTTTTTTTTTTTAAGATTTTATTTATTTATTTGACAGAGAGAGAGAGACAGTGAGAGAGGGAACACAAGCAGGGGGAGCGGGAGAGGGAGAAGCAGGCTTCCCGCGGAGCAGGGAGCCCCACACGTGGCTCCATCCCAGGACCCTGGGATCACGACCTGAGCCAAAGGCAGATGCTTAACGACTGAGCCACCCAGGTGCCCCAGGAGAAGAAATTCTTTATGAGCTCGCTCACTCCCAGATCAGCTGAGAAGGAATCAGGAGAAAGGACAGTGCAGAAGTCTTGATAAAATCCATTGAACTGAAGCAAAACTTCCTGAATCTTAGATGCCCTGCAAGTCCCACATTCCCCGTTTGGGGCTGGTTAATGTGGGTTTGCAGATGTGATGGGAACTGGAAGTCATGGTGGGAGGGACAATCCTTCCTACCGTTAACCGTTGTTAACAGCAAATGAACAACGTGAGACAAAGAAGGTGAAGAATGACTAATTCCCTCACCCTGGGTCGTTGTACTCACTCTGTGAAGTCACTGCACCTGCTCTTGTTTCCCATGTTTGAGTGTGCCTAGAATCCTTGAGGTGCAGCTCAGTCCCTTCTAGTCCAAGGGCACGTTCAGTCTGTCTTCTGTACAATGTCTGTGGGAGCGACGGGCAGTTCTTTTGTCCTGATGGCCACTGGTTTCCAGCCCCACTCACTGTCAACGCTCTGCAACTGTCCTTCACACCCTCAGCCTCTTCTCCTCCATCCGCTGCCTGGATACCCAGACTACACTCTTTAGGATCCCATCCCCCTTTATACTAAGGAATGTGGACCCCATGGTTTTCATCTTTGATTGTATTTTCAAGTTTTGGGCTAGAAAGACACACATAGACACTCACAGAGCCATATACAAACACATTCCGAGATATATATCTTAACATATGTTAATATGTACTAATCCATGTTAATTTCTAGTTATATGACTTCATTTATTTATCACCGCTAATGAACTGGGATGTTGGTACAGAACAATAGAGTTGTTCTGGCCACATACCATACCACTAGACATCTGACTTTTGCCAAGAAACCTAATTTCTCCAGGAAGCAAATCCTTCATTTGGAAAACAGGACTCTCGCAGTGCAATTGTGAGTTTTAATTATGCATTAAAAACCATTCTGCAGATAGTGACAGGCAATATGATTTCCCTATCTTACTTATTCATTGATTTAGCAAAAACCTATTGTGAGTCTGCTATGTGAGAACACGAAGCAAGGTCTAGGGGCCCACACGTAAATAAAGTCACATCCACCCACGAGGACTTCGCATAGAAGCACTTAATGCCGCAAAACTTACCTGACCTCTTAGCATTTAATTGTGTCCTCTTCTCAAAACCCATTTCTCTTATGTTGTAAGACAGCACAGTCCAGGTGTTGCTCCTCTCTTTCCGTGCCTTCCTTCTCTATTGCTTTGGCCGGCTAAGTCCTTTCACACCATCTCTAAATGCTGGTGTTTCCTAAAGCACTGATCTCAAGCCAAGTCATGATCTGTATTGTCTCCTACCCAACTTTATCTATTGGCTTTAAATTGCATCTCATGTCAAGGCCTCTAAAATGTATATCCCGAGCCAGAAATGTGATTTCTTACATTTAAGACTAGTAATACAACTAACAGGCTTTCACACTAGACGTGTCCATGTGGGAAATCTCAGACTGCCTTTGTAAACCTGTTACTACCGTTGTTTTCCTCATCTTCGTAAATTTATTTCCATTCACCTTGCTGAACAGTCCCCAAACCTGGCCATCATTAGTTAGACCTTCCCCAACACATCCTGTCAGAGCCTATCACGAATCTCCCCATCTCTGCTGCCACCATCCAAAGGCAACCACCAGCATCACTCCCCTGAACCTTGGCAATGACCTTTCAACGGCTCCCCCAGGGTCATCTTTCTTAAACAAAAAAGGTACTCTCTGTCTGAAAACCTCAAGGACTTCCCATTGCATTTGACAAAAATAAACAAACAAACAAAAAACAATCCTTCACATGAGGTACCAGGCTAGATGACCTGGCTGCCCCCTTACTTACCGGTCCCCCCAAGGCTGACCCCCTTGCTGCCATGCAGTGGCTTTAACCCTCATTTGGGGCATCAGACACAGCAGCACTCTCCTGCCTCTGGATCTTGTACGTGCCCAGTCTGTCTCGACCTTGCCCCTCCACTCCACCTTCATTTAGCTGAGATCTACTCATACTTCAGGTCTAGCTTAATGCTGCTTTTTCCGAAGACTGCCTCGACTCACCCATCTAATGGAGATCCCCTGTCATGCTTTCTCTTAGAAGCCTGTACTTTTCCTTCATGGCACTTATAATGATTTTATGTATTTATTCATTTGCCTAATGTTGATCTCCCCATGAGAGAAGAGACTGGACTCTTTACATTCCTGAATACTCAGCCCCTAGTACTGTGCCTGGTAAATAGCTGACATGTAGCACATATTTACAGAATGAACTAAGGAAAGAATGATATTTTGTAATCTGTTTGAAACCTGACTCTTTAAACCACAGTTTTTCATTAAAAATATTTTGGATGATAATTCACGTTAATCATTTACCTGACTTCTTACATCAAAGAAATAAAATATAACATCATTTTTTTCTTCCTGATGACCTAAGTCACCAAAGAACAAAGGATGAAATATTTAATTCAGACAAGACTTATATGTAAGGTCAAAAACCAACACACTAGCATAAGTTACAGAAACTTGGCTTTATAACAGTTAATGAGAACATAACTCAGGGGTTTTAGTTTGACTAAAAATTCAAAATGAGTCAACAGCAGACTATGGCTGCTGGAACATTAATATAGACATAAGTTACATCAACAGAACTATAGATGCTAAAATAAAGTGGAAGTTCCTCTCTCCTCTGGACCTAAAATATCTATTTATTTTAGGACACCAGCATTAAGTACATACCAAAGCTGCAGGGTATTGGAAGGAAAGGCTAAATGCTGGAAGGCCATCTTACTGTCCTGGTGGGTTTTCTCAATGGCCTGACATGGGCATTCTTTAGAACTCACCGTGCAGCCAACACCCCCTGTCATCGGATAATCATAACCCCTTAGTCAGGCTTCTCCCCTCTCATTGTTCCCATGACTTGCTATCAGCCACTGATTTCCCAAATCCAAATTGCTCTCCAAGATCTCTCCCTGAGCTTCACGTGTCCCAAGGCCTGCTGGGTATTCCTGCCTGGTTATCTTGCAAGGTACTTCCAGCTTAAGCCAGCACCTTTCCATTTACAGAGCACCTTCTACCTGCTCCCAAATCAAAAACCTGAGAGGTATCTGAGCTTCTCCTTCCTTAGCTCCCAAACCTGCTAAAGTGATGTAACCCATCACTGGCGCACATTAAGATATGAATGGTCTACCATGCTCTGGGACTATTTCAGAAACCATTTGTGCATTGGAAGGGGTTTAGGTGTCTTAGTGAGCTCCAGCTGATGCAACCAATACCGTTAACGGAATTGCTCAAACAGCAGACATTTGTTTCCTCACAGTTCTGGGGGCTAAGAAGTCTAAGATCAGGGTGCCAGCATGGCTGGGGTCCTGGTGAGAAAGGGCCTTCTTCTTTGCAGATGTCTGCCTTCCTGCTCTGTCCTCACATGAGTGAGAGAGAGTGCCCTTTGGTATCCTCCTCTTCTTATAAGGACTAATCCCATTATGGGGGCCCCACCCTCATGACCTCATCTAAACCTAAACATTTAGTCCCTCACACTGGGCTAGGGCCTATCGTTATGATACTCTCAGGTGAAACGGTGGTTCTGTTGGAGTTTGTGAGTCCATCTGTGTACTATAAGCTACAGTCTATTATTTTAAATTTTTATGTCTCTGATTTTATGATTTTAACATTTTTCCACTTCCTCTGAGAGTACTTGTCCCCAGTACCATGTTCTCTTCCTCACCTACCGTTCGCTAAAGCTTAGGAAGGCAGAGAAATCAGTGGCCTGAATTTCCTAGAAAGTAGGTAGACTATGAATGAGGATTTCTGGGTTCTTCCATGGTTGTAGAGTTTAACTTGAAACAATTAATTTGGTAGCATTCATTTTGCTTGCCTAATTGTGGCTCCCATCGCACCAACCTGTTTCACATGGTACCTTTGCCAATGCCATCCGCCGTACCTGGAACACCCTGCCTACCATCACTAATTCTCTGCCTGCAGAGTTTCTGCTCATCCTTGAAGTCACATCCGAGCTTCTCTCCAAGGACATCTTCTCTAACTGCGCAGGTCTGGCTAAGCCTCCCTCATTCCTGTCTACCCAGCCCCCCTGGGCCTGCCGCTGTCATGACCTGTGCTGTAATGATTGGCACAACCAGAATGACTCCATTCAGTAGAATTAACATGCCATGAACAACCATTCCAAGTTCTGGGGAAGCTCCAGGACGTGATCAATTTGTCCAGGAACTTTGGGAAGATGGGGGAGGGTATTGCCTTTACCTGTCCCAGCTCACCCTGCACTTCTGCTCCTTTGGATTTTCAAGTCCCAGTTCCCAAACCTTAGTCACGCTCTCCTCACAACCTACTTACTTTCCTTCACAAGATGCTTCATGCAGTGCGGTCTCAATTTTCTCATCTGCAAAAGGGAAATACTGGGACTTTTTCCGGATGGTTGTAAAGTTTAAGTGAGTTATTACTTACAAAGCCCTTAGCACAGTGTCTGGTGTCCAGGGAAAGCTCAGTAAGTGTAGGTGGTTATTTGTGTTCTTGTTACTACCGACAGAATGAGCAGGGCGTTTTAAAGCCATGGCTTCTTCAATTCAACTCAGGCCGAATTTTTAGTCTGGGATCATGACTTTTCATACAAGTAGAAAATGGGTTTTCTTCTAAGACAAAGCCAACGCCAGAGGCTTTATCTTTTTCCCTTCCCTTGCTCTCCTCAACCACCCTCCCCATCTTCTTCTCCCTTTTCTCCTTCCCCTTCTTCTCCCCATCCCCTACTCTTCTTTTCTTTCTCCTCCTACTTCTTGTTGCAGAGTTTCCTGGCTTGTCTTTTCTGTTAGAATTTAAACTCTTTGAAGGTAGGAGTTGGGACTTATTCAACGAGTAAGACCGGAGGTGTCACACGGTGGGTCTTCATTAATCCTTCAATTACTGAAACACAGAAGCTTTCTCTTGGCTGCCTTCCACTTTCCTAGATGTGTCCTGGATGGTGCATTGCTTTGTAAGTAGCCTCCAGATACATATTCCTTTGTGCTTACTCATTTCTCTCTCTCTCTCTGTGTGTGTGTGTGTGTGTGTGTGTGCATGTTACAAAGAGCAACAATAGGAGTGCCTGGCTGGCTCAATCCATACAGCATGCAACTCTTGATCTTGAGGTTATAGCTTTGAGCCCCATGTTGAGGGCAGAGATTACCTAAAAATAAAATCTTTTAAACAACAACAACAATAATAACAAAACCAAAGAGTAATAATAGCTAGCATTATTAGGGAAACCATATGTACTTATTTTATTCAAATATTACCAAAACTTTATGAGACAGGAATTATCATTATTTGCATTTTACAGATGAGGAAACTGAGGCTCAGGGAGTTTAAGAAATTTGATTAATTTTAAATGATAATTAAGTAGTGCAGTGAGGAATTAAACCAAGCAATTAAATTCTAAAGGCTGTGATTTAACTGTTGCACTGTACAAGCAAGTATGTCTACTAATTTTGTCACAGATAATGGCTACCAAAGGAAACTGGGAAAAGTGGCTAATGTTTCTAAGGAAACTACTTTTGGCCCATATCCAATACAGAACAAGTTATTAGATACAAGAAGAAAACTGGAATTAAAATTTTTCTGGGAAACTAATCATCCTGTGAAAGCTAATCAGTGAATGAAACTCCATGCCTAGGCTCAGGAAAAAAAGAAGGAAATTGTTCAAAAATGTCGTTTTGCCGTCTTTTTGCTCAGACACATGAAACAGCCCTGATATGATGGTTAGCGATGGAGACGGACAAAGCTAACCCCCCACCTTCTTACTCCACCCGTCCACTTGAGAGAGCAGCCGCTCTACTTCAGCCTTTTGCTGATTGGCTGGGACCAACCAAGGAGTGAGCTACTAAAATCTGAGTGGTAGTAAGCAAATGATGAGGTGGGAAGGCAATTTCTGCTAAGGATTTGGAAATTAGTTAAAGTAAGAGGTCAAAGACAGGAGAAGATAAATAGATGCATGAAAATGCAACAAAGTGGGCCGATTTCTTGATTTTGATCATGCGCTCTACACTGTGGATTAAAACAACGTCTTGAAATTTCTCTGCTGAAAAGTGAGCGTAATGAAAGAAGGACGATAGAGATTTAGCGAATTATAAAAATAAGGAGAACCATGCAATATTTGCCCCCAGACCTATCTCTGGGAGTATGCTTTTCTTTCAGCAAGATATACATGGACTTTGAAAATCATCTACTCCACTTCCCCTTCCTTTCCTCCCCATTCAAGATTCAAGATAGTACCCATTAAAGGTCTTTCCATGGGCATCTCAGCTCAACCATGGACTGCCTCTGTAGCCTTCTCTTCTTACAAGGCTTAAGTGGGACATATAGGAGATATACAGCTTAGACAATGTTACTCCCTTCCTTGACCACTGTGGGTGAAGAAAACTAAGGCCCCTGCGAAAGCGCCCTCTTCCTCTTCAATTTACATGTTCTTCCAGTCACAGGTCAAGTGTAAAGGAAGCCTTTCCACAACGTGCCATTGCCATGCTTTTCCTAGCCTTACCTTCTCTCTCCAGCTAAATTCTGTCCCTTTGATTCAGTGTCCAACCATTTCTTCCATCTCTTCAACTTCAAAAAACAAGACCACCATTCTTAAGCTCAAAGTACTTGGTTTCCCACTGAACTTATAATAAAGTCATAGCTTACATTTTCTGCATTATCTTCCTCTTATTTTCAACCTTCCAGTCAAAGTGGCCTTTCCCCTACTGGAATATGCCAGATTCCATCCAACCTCAGGGCTCTCGCACATGCATATTTCTTTTGCCTGGGCTGCATTCTTTCCATGCTCACCTAGTCAATTCCAATTATCTTTCACTTCTCAAAGCTACTTATTTTATGTTCTCTGCTTTGTAACATGCCTCATGATTGCAATTGGCATAAATGTCCTTTGGGGAAAGGGAAAATGTTGAAAGGATAAGGGGTTTCTTGCCCAGCTACCTTAAATTCTAGATTAATAAAAATCAGAGGGTTTCCCAGTAGTTCTTGACTCCACCTATTTGATTGTTAAACTTCACCCTGGCCCTTTTGTTTTTTCTTCGCTAAAAGTCAGAGGAAGCTATGGGGCACCTGGCTGACTCAGTTGGTAGAGCATATGACCCTTGATCCCGGGGTTGTGAGTTCAAGCCCCACGTTGGGTGTAGAGCTTACTTAAAAAAAAAAAAAAAAACTGATAAAAATCAGAGGAAGCTAGCAGATTTACAAAGAAAAAAAAATGGAGGGACTTTACTATTCCCTAATCTATCCCAATGAGGGGACAGAAATTTTCATTGCTTCTGACCACCTCTTTTCTTTGGTTGCTTTTTTTTTATTAAGATTTTATTTATTTATTTGAGAGAGAGAGAGAGAGAGAGAGAGAGAGAGAGCACAAGCAGGGGGAGGGGCAATCCCAGGACCCAGGGATCATGACCTGTGTCTAGGGCAGACGTTTAACCCCCTGAGCCACCCAGCTACCCCTGGTTGCTTGTTTTTATCAAGTGTGTGACTTCTTTGAGTGTCCAAATGTACCTACTTCTCTTTTGGTGGGAAACATTCGGAA
Organism: Callorhinus ursinus; assembly: GCF_003265705.2. Lineage (NCBI taxonomy): Eukaryota > Metazoa > Chordata > Mammalia > Carnivora > Otariidae > Callorhinus > Callorhinus ursinus. Next base: position 70,308,244 of record NW_027397067.1, on the reverse strand, counting down.
GAGCATTTTGGAATTGAGTGCTGTTGAGCTTGTATATAGCCTCTCACTCCTGAGTAAATTTAAACTCACTGAATTTGGCAGCTACAGCCCAAGGCTTCACTGATGGCTTATAGTAGGCTTCCAATAAATATTAAATGGGTGGATGTATGCAAGGATGAATGAGATGGATGGATGGATGATAAAATATGTATGTTTTGGGGCCACTTGTGAAAGCTGTCTTGGTTATCCATAATAAGAAGCCCTCTCTTTTGTTTTAGTTTCTGATTTTTTTTTTTCCTGTACCACCTTTCCTATGCTTATACTCACCTTAGATCTGATCTTGCCTGGATTCTGGGGTCTTATGCCCACCCGATCACATTTGCCATACTTCTCTACACCTGATCATATATAATTGCATAGGACTAGGGAAAAAGTATCTGTAAGTATCTTTCACTCCTTACAAATAATTTGCCTCGAACCAATTGCTTATGTCCTAATTTGACTCCAAAATCGGATCCCTGCCAGTCCGGAAGAACTTACTTTACCCTAGCTGTGGCACAACAGGTAGGGTCCCTGTGACACAAGAGAAGAGAGACTTAACAGTGGCAAATTCAATTCCTGGGAAGCAATCTCTGAGTTTTAGGTAGAGATGAATGAGAGGGAGAGCTTCCCTTAATGAGGCTCAGAGTGGGTTTTTATTTTTTAATTTATTTTTACCCTTTCAAAGATTTTATTTATTTGAGAGAGAGAGAGCAAGCATAAGCAGGGGTTGCTGCAGAGGGAGAGGGAGAAGCAGGTTCCTCATCCAGCAGGGAATCTGATGTGGGGCTTGATCCCAGGACCCCGGGATCATGACCTGAGCCAAAGGCGGATGCTTAACTGACTGAGCCACCCAGGCACCCCTCAGAGTGGATTTTTAGAAAATGGTCTGAAATGACAAACAAAGGAGAGGTGGAGTGAGTGGGGACATGAAAAGAAGAGAAACTTAAAAAAAAATGGACTCTACAGGAGTAATCTAATTAACACCATCTCTCAAGGTAGATTTGATTCAATCATGAGGAAATGTCATCTTTTTTTTGGAGGGTCACCTCTCCAAGATGCCGTGTTGGCCATTACACAGTAAGTTCATGATAAGAAGATGTAAGCAAATGAATGACAGGAGAGTGTATAAAATGTCTAACCATCTCTTTGGGGATATGAGCAGCAAATCTATGGGGAAAGGAAGGTGGCCAAAGAGATAAGATATGATCCTGGAGAGTCTTTGATCGTACATTGGCTCCCAGAGGAGGTAATGGTCAGACCATCATGTCAGATTTAATATGTGTGAGAAATGCAGAAGGAAAGGCAAAATACAAAAAATGATTGTAGCTGAAAAGGTTAACAGATTGGAGGTTTTTTTTTTTCTTTTAAAGCTCTTGAGTGAAGCTTGAAAGTGAAATAATATAAGTAATATAAAGTAATAAATATATTAATTATATAAATATATATTTATATAATTATATAAATAAATAAATAAATAATATAAGTAATATAAAAGAGCCAATAAAACCAAAAATTCTAAAGGGACTCTGTGATCCAAGATAGAAATGATGCTGACGGTTTGCCAACAGTGTGGGTCCATTACCATAACCAGATAAAAGGACTTCAGAGGGGATAAAATGGGTACATGCTTAAGCACGGATCTTCTGTCATGCAAGAATACTGTATATGGTGTTCACCCCATTTCTCTAACATTTCCACATGCTTGAGGTTTTGCATGATCTCTCTACCCCTACCTTGTTTATGTCACCCTGCGCTGCCAATCCACTGGGGGTTCCAGGATCCAGACACAGCAGTTTTGCCCTGCTCATCATCACGTTTTCTGCCTTCGAGTGGCATAAGGGGTGCCTGTCTTGAGAATGCCACACCCCCTGCATTTCCCTCTAGATCAGTCTTTCTCCCGAGAGGACATTTAAAAATGTCTGGGGACATTTTTGCTTGTCACAACTGAGTAGGCATGTTATTAATATCTGGTGGGTAGAGACCAGGGATATCATTGTACATCTTACAATGCACAAGACAACTCTCTACAGAATAGTGTCATCTGGCCCCAAATGTCAATAGCTCCAAGAGAGAGAAACTCTGCTCTAGATCATTTCTAATTCTCCATCTTTCAGATTTCCACTTACTGGTCACTTCTGGGAAGTCTTTCTTGATCTCCCTAACTAGATAAGGCAGTTCAAGTCACTTGGCCTTTCTACTTTGTAGCAACTCTCACAGTTGCAATCAATTCATTTTTCTGTCTAATTATGTGTGTAACCCAGTCAATGGGACAGCCAGAAGGAAGGACATCCTGAAAGAAATTTATCTTGTTGATCAGTGAATAGGAAAATAATTGATACTTATCTTGTTGATAATTGAAAGAAACTTATCTTGCTGATAATTGAAGAGGAAATATTTGCACCAGAGGATGGTACAAATGTTTTTATTTCCCTTATTCAATGCTGAGTACCCCTGCCTTTTTAAAAAATGTATTTATTTATTTGAGAGAGAGAGAGGGAAGGAGAGAAAGAGAGAGAGCAGGAAAGCAGGGCAGGGGCGGAGGAGGAGGAGAGAAAGAATCTCAAGCAGACTCCATGCTGAGCCTGGAGCCTGATGCAGGACTCTATCCCATGACCTTGAAATCAGGACCTGAGCCAAAACCAAGAGTAAGCTGCTTGACCAACTGCACCACCCAGGCGCCCCCGAGTCCCCTTTTGATGGATTCCCCATCATGCTTTTTTTATACTCCTCTTCTCCCTAAGAGTCCAGATTCATCCAGATTGCCCCTTTTGTTCAATCCGTTTCACTCCTAAGTGGATGTTCCTTAAGTCCAAGGCCCAAATTGGTAATTTCAGTTGTTACCTGGACTCGTGTTCTTCGGACTGGAGTGGTGACATAGCCCACAAACTCTTTTTAAAATATTTTTGTTGATGATGATGACCCGTCACAGATAACTTTGATGTGTTTTCATGCCAAAAGAAACCCCTGCTTCACTAAGGGTTATGTAAGAGGAACCAAGTCTGTCCCAAACAACTAATGCCTTCCTCTCACACATGTGGGGAAGGGAGAGATAAAGGGACTTTGGGGGGAAGAAGGGTCCACAAACCTGGAAATCAACACATTGCTTCAGCCTCCACTCCCAAGTCCTGAAGTTTCTGCCTCATTAGTTGCCCACTTCCTCTCTCCCTACATTACTTAGAGCACTGCTTTGTTTGGAGCCTTACCCTTCCTTTCACCGTGTATCGTATTCACGTGACCATTCTCTTGACTCCACAGCACAATGTGGCTGCTCTATCCTAGCACCTCTCATAATATCCTGCACTGGATCATTCTGGTGTGTCTTTCTATGCACCTGTGAGCTGTGGGAGTTGAGGGACCAAGTCTTGAGTAGCTTTAGGTCACTAATATATTGCTTTGGCACCTAGCATGAGTACAAGGACCGTGTTTCCATTCTGAAAGCATAGATACTTATTAGAGAGACTCATTCTATTTTACAATCGAGAATAATAATTTTATCCAGGTACAGTGAAACTCTGGTGTGTTTTAAGAAATCCTATAGCTGTAAATCTCTGAAGATGATGGTCTCCATACTAAAACCTATTTCATTCTGTGAACTGACAACTCATAAAGTTGGAAATACGGTTGGCTATGAAATATATGGAAAAATCCTTAACTTCGTGAGTAGCCAAATAAATATAATGATAAAGCAATTAAAGGGGATTTATACTTACTTATTTTTAAGTAAAATGAGAATATCTAGTGTTGGCAGGAGTCTGGGCACGTAACTATGTTCATCCACTGGTGCTCAAAGTGTTTAAAGCAATCCAGCAGCCTTCCTCTTTCTCTTCGTCCTCCTTTTTCACTTCCTCTTCCCTTCTGTTTCCTGGCTGGTGTCAGGCCCCGGAGGTGGAGGGACTTAGGTGATAGCAGGAAACCTAATGAAGAAACAACGTTAATGGCAATCCTTGAGAATCCGGAAGGCAGTCTACCTAAGCCAACACCAGTCACCATGTCAGGCCTATTCAAGGTTGTAAGCCCTTCAAACAGAAAGTCATCCAAAGAAACCCCAGGGGATAGAGGTTAATTAAATACATAATTAGAATCTGACTTCTGGGAAAGTCCAGGGTGTAGGGGGTGGGGGGGGGGGGGGGGGGGGGGGGGGGGGAGAAGACCAAAAATAAAAATTTACATTTGCATTTTTTTGGTTGTTTGTTTGGCTTCAGGTATTCTAATACCACAAAACTTATCTTTTAAAAGCCAACATGAAGATCATTATAAAAAAAATTTACCATTGGTTGATAATTGCTGGAGACTACTCAGATTCTTCCCTAAGTTTTACACAATTATTGTCAGCTGCTTTTCATCTCTGGGGCCCTTGATTCAGTTAAACTTAGCAGGCACATATTGAGCACCTAGTATATACCAGGCACCATGCTAGGCAACAAGCATATGAAAATGAGTGTGACACCATCCCTGTACATACAGAGCTCCTGGCCCAGCAGGAAGGACAGGCACATAGAGAAAGCATGAGTATAAAATGGGAGGTGTGTCAGAATTGACTTAAGGAGCGTGCATCACAAGAACACAGAGCCAGAAGCAAGCTAGTGTCACCCGGAAGGCCACACACACAAAGCTGATGGCTGGTCTTGAACTTTAAGGAAGAGCAGATGACCAAGCAAAATGGAAAAAGGAAGTAGAGTCCAGATCCAGGTGATGGGATGCACAGAGGGATCTGGAAAAGGCGATGGAGGATTCAAGGACCAGCAGGAGGCTTGGGCATGTAGGCATTGGCTGGGGATGAGAGAGGATTTGAGAGGGTGAGATGAAAATAATGAGCAAGAGGCTCAACTGTTGGTCTAAGACGTTACATTTTTTAGTAGCTCTTATACCCATAGATGATCCTCTGGTCTGCTGGATCCACACAAATCCTGTGAGTGGAATCAGGCAAGTATCATCATCCCCACGTTTACATATGGGGGGCAGGCTCAGAAAGTCTAAGTAAGTGTAGGTGTTAAAGGTTGCACAGCAAATGCAAAGTAAAGCTGAGAGCAGATTCCACACCTTCAGACTAGGATCTAAGTCCTTTATAACATATTACCCATCCTTTGTTCTTTCCTTCCTTCTACAAAGATTTATTGAGTCTCCATAATGACCTAGTTCCTCTGCTGAATATAGTATTCTAGGTCCTAAGGATGGAGGCTTAATCGCCCACAATCTTCTTCTCTGTGTTTATCTTCTTCCTCTTTTAGCACCAGGAGTGTAGTTCATTCTCAGTGGAAACTAGTAGAGAGCCTGGCACAAAGTTAGGACTCATTAAGTGAGCAGTTAATGGGATCGCTGTTGAATGGATAAGTCTAACCCAGTGCATCTCATGACACCTCTCCCAAGAACTATGGGATCTCAACAGAAGGAAAGACATCCACTCTGCAGAACCAGAGGTATGCAGTCCTACGTGGGCTTTGACGTCAAATCATCCAGTTTGAAATCCCAGCTCTGTATGATTTTGAGCAGCTTCCTTAACTTCTCTGAACTTCCGTGTCTTTATATGGAAAATGCAGCAGGACTTGGTTGTAGGGTAAAAGAAAACAGCCTATCACCATCTGGGAGTCGCATGCTAAGCCTGGCATAGCACATTGGCACATAGGAGGTGCTCAACCAACGGCAGCAGTAATTACTGCTGCAAGGCTCGCTGGCAATGGTAGCATCAATTGGAGTTTTATAAGCATGATAGATACGCGGCACGGCTGCCACTAACCAGCATTATGGCTAGAGTATCGCACTCTGAACACAGAGTTCTTTCTCAGACCGAGAGACCCTTTGGAGCTCTTCCCTTCTCCACTGAAATGCCAGGCAGGACCAATTCCTGGCCATGCAGAGCTGCCAAGTTTTACTCTAGGGCTGAGTCATGCTGACTAGAGCCCAGGACAACTCGTGCCACCGTCATTAAAGGGCAGAGGTCTGCAGGCGCCACAAATGTGAGTCTGGATTTTCATCCCCTTGCTACACAGGCCAGAATCACACACACAGGACAGAAAGGTAAACACACGACCCAAGCGTCTATTTGCTCTCAGATTGGTCACTGTGTCCAGCCCCGCTGTCCCCATGCTCCTACCTTCCACACCAAGCCTCAAAGACTGGAAGTGCAGAGGAGGGAAACCTTCAATGTTGATTGATTCAGAGAGAAGCTTGGAGCTTGCGGCCCAGGATTTTTTTTAGATTATATGTAGCATTTTTTGTAAGAACTTGGACAACTCATTCTCTGCAGAGTTTTGACAAGTATGGAAATGTTAATATAGTAACTGAACCCAGAAATATAAGAGAACCCAAACCTAGAAATCCAATAAGTAAAAAATGGAAATAACCTTAATTACCAATAATAAGAAAATGGTTAAGTAAAATTATGGCACACCAGATATCAGAATATAAGCAGTCCCTAAACTGTTTGTTTTAGTGACATCAGAACAAGTCTAAAATATACCATATAAAACACAGATTAGAAAACTTTGCATATAGCATGATTGCAATTATTAAACATATATTAAATATACCAAGAAGGCTACTTCTGTATGGGATTGTAGTACTTACTTATACTTTATGTATATCTTCACTTATACAGTAAATATTTATAACCATTTATATTGAAAATGTTTCAAAAATGTAATAGATAGCTTAAGTAACTTTCAATCACCCTCGCCTTTGAAAGAGTTATGTAAGACCGATGAACTCAGTAAGAACTTGGTTAATAAGCACTTACCCTTGTGAAGTTCTAGTTGGTGCCGTAGATGTGAAGTGGCTAAAGATTGGCGAACAAATTGTTAGTCAAGGGATGTCTTCGTTGCCAAATATTTGGAGAACAGTGTCATATGGAAGGGGAAAAAAACTGGTTTGTGAGTCAGGAAATCAAAGTGTTAATACTAATTCTGCCACTAAATGGCTGTTGAACTTGACTAGTTTATTTTTCTCTATGTTTCAGTTTCCCACTTGTAATAGGAGGGAAAAACGTTCCTTCCTTCTTTCATGTATTCATTTATTCAAGAAATATTTCTTGAGGGTCTACTATAGATCAGGTCCTACTGTAGGTGCTGGGACAGAGTGCAGGACAAAAGCAATGTGGTTTCCCCTCTCAGGGGACTTATATTCCGGTAGAACAGACAAACCATAGACTACTGATCAAATAAATACCTAAGTAAAATAGGATCACATGCTGTGAAGAAATATAAGGCAGGATAAGGAGAAAGAGAGTGGCGTGGAAGGTCTCTAAGGAGGTGATTCGTGAGTGAAACGTAAGAGCAAGCCAGGCTGTTATCCAGGGGGAAGGGTGTCCAGGCAGAAGGAACAGCATGTACAAAAGCCCTGAGGCAGAAGTGTGCCCAGAGTAGAGGGACCCAGCTGAAGGTGGTGGAGATGAAGTCAATTCTTTTCTCCTGCAGTTTAACCAAATAGAGTTCAGCAGAGAGCCTGTTGCAAGCTCAAAATGCTCCCAGTGCTTGAGCTTCAAAGTCCAAGGCCTCCGCACAGGCGGTGCATTTACAGAAACTTCATCAGCCCCACCACGGGACTTTGAAGGCCCGCTGTGCAACTATTAGTTGATCCCACTTAGCAAACAGTGACGCAGTCCCCAGGCATGTTTGTGCCCAAGCAGGTGATGATTTTCTCTCCACTGACTCCAGTCAAGGACTTTCTGCTTCCAGATTTCAGGCTCCAGGTGACGTTGGGCACAGGGGGTCAGGTGGCGAGTGGAACAGGTCATGCGCCAGCCAGGTGACATGATCTGTACCCGGTTCAAATTTCAAAGAGCCCACTTTTCCGCCCATGTGTCAAGCACACAGTTAGTTTGAATGCTGCAAGCAGAGTAAGATGATTCATCAATTTCCAAACCCCTGGGAAAGGAACCTATTGTTTTGATTCTTAAAAAATGTTTTCCTAACCCCTACAGAGATAGCTATAAGTCGGGAAGATAAACTAGGATGCAGTTAAGGGCCAAAAAAAAGAAGCAATTACTGTCATCCATAATTACAAGGCTTATCATTTATTGTGCAGTAATAGTCGCATTTCCAAGCAGACATTATTAATTAGTGAAATAACAAGGCAATTTGCATTCATCTCAGTCCAGAAGAATTCAAACTACTTCAACAGACCAAACATAGGTAACTTAGCCTTATTACTTTTTGTCTTTTTAATAGAAGAGGAAACAAAGGCAGAACACATTGAATGGATAATGAAAAGAGGTAAGTTTATCCAAACCTTTGTAGAAATCAGATTGTCATCCAGGATAACAGTGCATGGCATCAATTTGTAGAGATGTGTTAGAGCATAAAGATGTGCAGGCAGGGAAATTAGGTTAATTTCTCAGGAGCACCATCTGTTTTGACGTGGGACCAAACCTCTCTGAGTCTGTTTCCCTATCCGTGAAATGGGACTGTCAATCCCTGTCTGACATGATTGTTCTACAGAATAAATGAGAAACATGTGTGCCTGAAAAGCAGGCGTGGTTTGTAACATGGATGGATACTGTCCAGATCCCAGCAGAACTGCCACTTAAGGAGGAAGAAGGAGCTCTGAATTAGCCTAGAGTGTTGGGGCTGAATGTTTCTGGAAGAAGGGAAGGAGAGGTGCAGAAGGAAATCCAACTCATCTTAAGGAAAAATGTCAGAAGTCCAGCTGGGTTTCCAGTCTGAGGCATGAGGAGGGATCCTAGGCAGGTCCATTTTCCTGGACCATAAACATGACAGAGCCAGCAGAGTTTGGAACAGAGCGGATGTGCGTCCAATCATCCAATGACTAGCTTCTGGAATGAGGTGGATTTGTGAGAGTGTTTATAGGCCTACTTCTATTGATGTTAGCTTTGTGGCACAGAGAAGTCCTCATGGCTAACACGTTCAGTTTGTACAATGAGAACTTGGGGCATATAATATATATGGAAAGTGACATTCACAGGTACCTTTATGTATTTATGCAGATTTGGAAAACACCTACATTGGACAGGCAGAAGTTGCCCCGGTGACCAAGAGTGTTTCTACCTCTTAGGTTCTTTCTTTCCTT
>NW_027397067.1:70179465-70299102 GCF_003265705.2 Callorhinus ursinus | reverse complement strand
CCTTCCTTCCTTCCTTCCTTCCTTTCTTTCTTTCTTTCTCTCTCTCTTTTTCTTTCTTTCTTTCTTTCTTCCTTCTTCTTTCTTTTCTTCCTTTTTTTTTCAACAGGGTCAACTGGTATGAAACAAAACAGAAGAAGCAATTATGACACTATACCATAAATCTGAGACATAATCTAGTAAAGTCTCTTTGCTTTTAAAACCAAAGAAGCAGACGCCGAGAGAATCACTTTCCCCAGATTATAAAGCTTTTACAGTACTTAGTCAGAACCTGGAGTCAGATCTTCTCTGACCCTCCAAACCTAGCTCCCCGCGGATGCACCTTCCTGCCCCTCAGCCGGCATCTCCTCGGAGGGGAGGAAGACGGTCATTTCTGAGTCTTGGGCTCTGGCCATCCAAGAGTCTTGTCACGGAGAGAAAGAAATGAAAGATGATGTGGTTAAGCACAAGCAACATGGTGTTTGGACTCAGGGACCTGATTTTAAGTCCTTCATCTGTACTCTCTGATTGTGATCTCAACGTCAGTTCCTCATCTGTTAAGTGTGGATAGTGGAGGCTGCTTCCATTGGGCATCGCATTTAAAGAGATTATATGCGAAAGACGCAGATAAAGAGAAAACTGGCAAAAAAAAGTTCCCGTTCTCTTTTTCTCATCCTCTTTGAGATACTATTATTGTTATTCGAATCATTCTTACTGTCATTTTCAATGGCAAGAAAATAGCCTCTCCTTTCATCTAGTTCCTCATCCCGCATATCTGATTTGATTCCCTTTATTGGGTTCTGGGAGGATGAAGACAGTCTCTATATGGGCATTACCTTTCTTAAAGCAACATTCATCCTCCTGAACAACCTGAATGAAGGCGGGAAGCAGGAGGCGAGAGGCTCTGCATCTATCCCTATTTATCAATTACTAGAAATAACATAAGGATTCCACACTCTCTCCACCTGCTGCTGGTTATGGACTGTAATATTCTATTCTATTGCCTTGGATTACTTGTGATAAGGAGGGAGTGTTTGTTAAATATTATCCAGCCAGTAATACCATTATTTGAATAGGACACCTGTTATCCAAAGGTTTCACTGTACCCTTCAAAGGCCTCATTATCTAAAAGACACATTCCAGGGCCATCAGTAACTAAATCTCCTCCACAGCCTCCTTCTCCGAAAGAGGCAAGGCTCTGGTTGTCTTTCTCTGGTCATTATCTCACACTCGGAGCATACTTTTGCACAGTCTGAAAGATTTTATTTTTTTGTTGTTGAGATCCGGGAGACAATGAGGTCTCAAGTATTGGGCTGGGGTCAGGAGATCCATGTTTCCATGGTGATGATCATGGTGGTTATTATGATAACATTCTTGTTCACCTACAACATGGCTTGCAATTCTTACATCTTCACAGGTCAGTCCTAATCAAAATACTGGTTAGTATGTTTTTGACATAGGTAATGAAAGAACCAACTAGGAATGGCATAAATAAAGGAAAATATCACTATCTCACCTAAAACATTTCTGGTAGTAGGATGCTTTCAGGATTGGCCCTGCAAGCTCGGGATTCTGCCATCTGGAGCCTGTCAGCTTTTGCTTTCAGATTTTTCTCTTAATGAGCACAAGGTGGCTGTTAGAGTTCCTGGCATCACATCCTCACATAATAATGTGCACAATTAGAAAAGGAGAATAATTGTCACTCTGAGCCCTTTCTTCAGAATGAGGAAAATTTCACACACACAAAGAAAATAGAATGAGGAAAATTCCCAGAAACTCCCCAGAGGACTTCTCTCCATGTCATACTGATCTATACCCATTATTGAGTCATTTACAGGCAAGGGGCCCGTGGTGGGGGTTGGGGGGTGTTCGTTTGCCACCACTGGCTTAAAGTAGTCCAGCGCGCGCACACGCACACACACACCATTCCCTGGCTAGAGCTGAGGAGGGACCCAGACTCCCTTAAAGCAAAAGAGTGCCAATTAACCTACCATGATTAGGGTCCCATTAGCAAGGAAAAGAGAAAGACTGTCAGGTAAGTAGCCATTACTAGCCGTATTTTAAAAATGAAGAAACAGAGGTTCAGAGTAGTTAGTAACTGCATTAGTCAGAGTAGTTTAACCACTGTGACAAAGGACTTTAAAATATCTGTGGCCTAATATAATATTTTATTTCTCACTCATGTCATGGTCTGGTGACAGTGTGGGGAGGGGAGAGGACAATGCCCCAGGTAGGTATTCAAGGACCAAAACAACTTCTGCCAGTGAACCTACCCCCCTCTATGTCCTTGGAGTTCTCCCATTCAGCTGGGGACAGAGAAAAAGCAGGAGGATTGTCTAAGGAAAATTCTCATGGGCCAGGCCTGAGTGGTGCTTATGACTCAGCTCCCATCCTTTGGCTACATCTCTGTCACCAGGCCACATCTAACTATAAGGGAGGCTGGGAGGCCAATGGTGTGCCAAGGAAGGGAAGGGAGCTCTCTCCCACGGTCACAGAGTAGGTGGCCCAGCTGACATGCCATGCCAACTAGGTCTGAATGCATGGGGGAGCTGCGGTGCCTCTCATCCTGATGATGCTTCTACCTGTGTGACACTCCTAAGCTACCAGCTCATTCAGCTTTCCAATCAGTGTTCCCTGCTCTAGCCCCTGATAGTCCAATCCCTGCCCCTTCTCACGGTTCCCAAACTCCCTTGCCCCAGATCTTGTCTTGAGTCTCAAGTTCTTTGACCTTCCAGTGACATCAGATCTGTTGGCTCCCTGTTGTAGAAATATTTTTCCTCAGTTCTCAGACATTTGTTCTTCCCTGCATTCTTTTCTACTCTTCTTTTTGTTGGCCCATTTGCTCTCAGCACAGGCTCTTTTTCTCCTCTCGAATCCCAGGCCCCATGCCCCTTCTCTCCCCATGGAAAAGACGATTTACAGCAACGGCTCCATTCTGACTTCCGTGTTACCTTCCGCAAAATGTGTCCTGTCGCTCTGAGTCTCACCTGATCAGATGAGTAAGTCAGATGTTAATGTTGTCACTATGACTATTCTTACTTATATTCATACTCCTATTATTATTACCCCTACAAATTTCTTAGTATTTGCCAGGCAGTATTGTAAGCACTTTGTTTTAATTATCTTTAAGTTTCTCAAGAACCTAGGAGTGGTTTCGTCCCCTTTTTTTCAGATGAGGGTGAAGAGAAAAATAAAAGGCTACTAAATGACAGAACAGGAATTCAAAACTAGACAGTCTGACTCTGCAGCCAAAACTGTTGTTGGCACCTGCCTCTGCAAGCTACGTCCTATCCATTCTCTCTGAGCATCCCTGAGACTGGTACAGAGCTAAGCACACAGTAGCTGTCAACATATGCTAAATTTAAATCCACACATCTAGAAGATCCTCTTCTGCCAAAATCCTACTATCTCCCCAGTTCTTTCTATATTATATCATTCTTTCCTTATGTATACTCAGATTTTGCCACCCTTGTTGACATATCCTTTTTCTTAGACCCCCCCCCAAACAATGACACCAGGCAATATTTATCAGGCATTTATTACGTTCCAGGCAATGCTTTTGGCACTCTATCCCCATAAGGCAGATCTCATTATTATCTTCATTTATAGATTGGAAATTTAAGTTTAAAGGTTAAGTGGAGGAGAGAGGGTAATAACCTGGATGTTTAACTCTACTGTCCACAGTCTTACCCATTCAGCTGTATTGCCTATGGCAACCCACTAACTCTCCTACATTCCTTCCAGAGTCGCATAAGGCTGCATTTGTCCTTCCTCATTCCTGTTGACAATCTCTGGGACAGATTCTCAAGTGTCTGATCATGGAAACAGCCTCCTTCCTAGGCTATAACTGATCCACGCCTTTTAAATTAATTTTGTTAGCCACTATTAGCTAAATATTTTATATTTTAATTAGCTCCATTATCTGACCTCACCGTGTCTATCAATACCATCTACCAAAACCTTTACTCTCTCTATTAATCAAAGCAAAAGTCACACACAAGTTGGATTCATCATTCTCCCCATGATTTAAACTTTGTTAGGAGAATCAGGTGGCACTTCTAAAGCATCGTGCACATCAAGCTCCAATAAAGGTGTTCCAGATCCATGGAGCACCATCTGCCAGGATTATGCTCATCGCTTCAACAATTGCTTTCCACTTTGCTGACTCATGAGAGGCACCCAAACAATCTTCATGGTAAGTAACATGGTAAGTAGGCAAACAAAAACAAAAACTAAAACACACACACACACACACACACACACACAAGATTTGGATTTACTCATTTATCTAACTACTACCACTCAAAAATTTGAGTACTTACTAGGTGCTAGGTTCTATCACATTACCCACGTGGAGGAATGCCGTGAGAATTAAACAAGGTGCAAGTCATCTTCAGCAGACTTTGTGGCACAAAGTAAGTCATAGGTATTAAGTCCCAATCCCCATTTACTCCAGAATAAAGAAATGTGTGAATGAATTTGCAAGCTCAATTTTCCTATGGCTCTGTTAGGCTGGGTCTCTCCTCTTGGCATTGCACTGGCTATTTCCCAGAATCTGCCTCTTGGCCCACGAGCTCAGTAGGATGCCCAGTCAATGCTGCTCTGTATGGATTTTGCCAGCTGTTGGTTTTGATCCTGCCTACCAACTTTGCGTTATGCTTTTCATTCAACATTGATCCCACAAGTATTTATTAAGCACCTGTTTTGTGCCTGGCACTTAACTGGGCTCTGCGTATACAGTGGTGAGCAAGATAGATATGGCACCTACACTTTATGGAGGAAAGAAGCAGTAAAAATTAAGTGTGAAAAAGGATAAGCTTGGGGAGTACAGAGTGGTACGGGAGGCCATGCTCAAAGCAAAGCAAAATTTATGTTTAACAAAATATCCATTTGATCCCACTTGTCTGGGTTAATCTCTTTTCCTTGAATCTAGTTAGATCCTACTCATTTCAGGGTGCTGGTGATAGTAGTTACAAGGGGGGAAAAACTCAAACTGATTTAAAAAACACAGGACACTTTTTTGGTTCATATGACTGAAAAGTCCAGAGATAACTAATTTTAGGAGAGACTTTATGCGGTGACTCAAAATAAGACCAAGAATTGCTTTCTCTCCATTTCTCGGCCTCAGCTGCTCAGCATTGGCTCCATCATTGGCCAGATCCTCCTCTTGTGGTCACCAAATGAGTGGCATTGCTGCTGGGGATGCATGCTTCCTAGTTCACAAAAAGCAAGGAGGAATGCATCAAATAAAAGTCCTGACTCTTAATCTAATTGGACCCCCTTAAGTCCTATAACGGTTCTACAGGCAAATAGAATTTCCACCCATCTCTTTCTAATACACAGAATTTTGTATTGAGGCACACCGAGACCCAGGGGTGAGGTCAATTTTCCTGATCTGCCTGAGTGAGGAGTCACATAATAGGCCTGATGTGCTCTCTTCAGATGTATGGTTATTGACAAGTTGCTGCGCAAATCAGACTCCAGCCTAAACTCCTGCCAACACCAAACGAGAGTTGCCATTATCCACATCGTCCCCAACGTGTGCTATTTTTTTTTAAACGTATTTGTATTCACACGAGAAGTTGTGAAATGGAATTTTATTGTTTATGGCCCATTTTTGTCTCTTTTTTCATAAGATACCAGCTTAAGGAATCTGCCTTTTCTATAACTAGGCTGTTTTTCCTCTCCTATATTTATTTTTTATGCCAATTTTTTTCTGAGGGACATGTTTTGCTAATAATTTGTACCAGTCTATGTCTTTTCATTTTGATGTTGGTCCCCTTGTTGGGCAAGTGCTTTGAAATTTAAGGTATCCAGAGTTAACCTTTTCCTTTACAGTTTGGTCTTTATGTGTCTTATTAAAAAAAAAAAGATCTTTTCTAGCCAAAAACTAAACATCATCTATATTTTCTTTTACAAGTTTTAAGTTTTTGTTGTTCACCTTTGGGTCCTTAATTCACCTAGAATTTATTTTTGTGGATGCTATGAGGTAAGACCCTTATTTATTTTGTACTTACTTATTGCAATTTGGATGGTCAGTTTTTTTAGTACTGCTTATTGGCTGGTCCATTCATTCCTGATGATGTTTCATGTAGTCTCCATACATAACTAAGTTTAATCCTGGCCTCTGTGTCCTATCCATTGACATTATTTTGTGCTTTCTAACTTCCTTCCTTTCTTTTCTTCTTTCCTCCCCGCTTCCCTGCCTTTTTTCAGATTGACATAATCCTCTTCATGCTCCACTGATTTAAAAATTCTTATTTCTATGCTATTCTTTAGAGATTATCCTTAATATCATCCCACTCAACACTGATTTAGCAAGGTCAATGTTTACAATACATTAGCCTATCTCTCCCCAAATACAAGCATTTTAGTGCACTTAAACTCCCATAACCCCTTCTTATCTACCAAGGTATTGATAACTAGTATTTTAATTCCATTCTACCTGCAACACCTCAATTAGTCATCATCTTGTTTTCTATAGTCAAGTCATGTTTAGATGAATCTACATGATTCTCTGTTTGTTATTACTCTTGGCATTTCTCTTATTCATCTCTGTAGCACTTTGCAAATATTATTTCGCTGGTTTCCTGCATCCACTGCACCTGCCAGTCTGTTATATTTTCATACGTATCTGTCTTTTCTCTCTGCTCGCTTTCAAAATTATCTGTGTTCAGTGTTTGTGTTTCTCCATTATGTTTCTAATTGAAGTTTGTGGTTTTTTATTGCTCTTGGAATTCAGTGCACTTCTTTACTCTGAAGACTCATATGCTTCTTTTAGTTGGGATACTTCTAAGGCATGATCTTTTAAAATATCACTTACCCCCTCTATTTTCTCTTTTTTGGATAACCTACTAGATACGTGTTGGGAAAAACTTATGCTACCCTCTGTATCTTTTCATCTTTACTTCCTATTTTCTATATCTTTATTTTTACTGAACCACATGTCATTCCATTTCTTCAGATTTATATTCACTAATTCTTTTTTCTTCTTTATTTAATTTTCTATGAAAATTTTCCTTTAGTAGTTTTCCCTCATGGCTACATCTTGAGAAATTTTGTGTGTATGTGTGTGTGTGTGTGTGTGTGCGCGCGCGTTTTATAAAATGTACCTGTTACTTTTTTCACGGTACACTCTCTTTCATATTGGTTATAATTTCTTTTCACTTCTCTTTAATGTATTCGATTTTTTATTTTATAGCCCCCTCGGATTATTCTATTATATTGAATTCTTGGTGTATCACCCTAGTGGCTGTGTTTGCTGGCCTGCCTCATGGTGTATCTTTCCCAAATGGTTTTTTATTGGTGATTGTGAGCTCATCTTCATCGAGGTTGTTTCTTTCTCTGTTGGACTCACACAGGCCAAGGTGGGAATGTTTTATATTTTTTTCTATAGTGACATCCAGTTGGTTCATGGATCTATAACTAATTTTTATACCAGCAACTCTGCTTGGGAACTGTAAACTCAGAACCCATAACCTCAAGCAGTATAGTCTTAAGTTTTGATTTCTCATGGGAGACATTTTTTATTCACCTAGGGTCCTGTAAATATAAGTGAACCCCTTACAGGATCCTGTGTCTGCAAGATAAAAGTTTCACTCTGTACTGTACTCAGGTTCATGCTTCAATCTTTCTAGTCACACGGGGGGAATTCAAATCTCAGTGACCAACCATAAGAGCCTATTCTGTATCCAGTATTGATTTACAAGTTGCCACAATGTCAGCTCACATGTTTCCTACCATGACCAATTTGAATTTCTTCTTAATTTGGGATATTTAAAGATTTATCTTTCTTTTGAGCTTTTGCCCATATATCTTTACAAAATGCTTATCTTAACCACATTTATATGTATTTGAAGTGAGGCTATACTGCCTAACTTTGTTTTTTTATGTTATTAAAAGTTAAATTTCAAAGTATATCTCCCTTATTTAGCTAGCCAGCTAGCTGTATCACCCAGGAGACTGAGTTCCTTATGGCCTTGGATTTTAGCTTTTTTATTAATTTGGTAATGAACATGAATATTGGAAAGTTTGAACAATCGCCAGTAGGGGTACTAGTGAGTAATAAATATTCTAAGTTCCAGGTTTCTCATTTAAAATGGTGATACCAATACTTACTTCTTACAAGTGTAATGCAGATGAACTAAAATAATTCATAGAGAAAAAAAAAAACCAGCACAATGTGTAACAAAAACAAAACAACAAACAAAACCAGAGGAAAAATAACTTCAATAAATGCTGATTAGTATCAGGAAATTTGCCAAATGAGTATATGAATAAAGGAAAGAAACTTAGCTATCCACATGTTAAGGGCTATCCATCCCAGATTCTGGAAAGCAGAGTTCTCTAATATGGAAGCAATGGGATTTCATTCTGTGACAGAAGGCATGTGGGCCTCCCTGGGATCCAGGCCTTAGAGAATTTCCAAGTAGAGTTGCCTGGCCTTAGGATTCAGACAGCATTTCCTAGCTTCCCTCCACACCTTTATGGAATAAAACTCTACTCCCAGGTATTTTGCCATGCCACTTTTACATGATTACAATGTCTTATTTTTTAATCCTGGAAGAGAAAGAGCCATTTGGGTTAACAGGTCTCAGGATATACAACTAAAGTTGAGGAGTAAACACAGGTTAATACCTTATTAAGACAGAAGATTTGAATGAGGCAGCTCTTCTGAGGTGATCTAAAAAACCACTTCCCATTGCAAATGCGTGGTGCTCAGGCTTCACTCGAAGTATTACTGGCTCATCAAATGTTTCCACTCTGTGGGCCTCACCCAGGTTAAATTCTTCAAGTCTGCTTTAAAGTTGTCTCCTCTTGAGAGGGGGAAATCAGAGCAGCACCTCATGAAGTGTGTCTTATTTGGGAAACGGAAATGAAGCTAGGTGACCAGAGGGTGGGGAGAGCCAGGGCTCAGAACAAGGCTGTGACTTTCTCCTTTGGCTTTCTCCCACGGTGACCCTGGCTGTGAAGACATGAGAAGCAGCTGGAAGGAAGGTGAGGGAACCAGCAACACCTCGCCTTAACAAGAGATTGGGAAAAGACATGATAAATGCCCTCTCATATCTGTACACACAGTTCGTGAGTGGAAGTAGACTCTATTTGGGATGCTCCCCAAACTCAAAGTGTATGCCATTGGTTAATAAGTCCCCCTTGCTGACCACCGGCTTGGTACCAGGCCCTGTGCAAATTTAGTACATGTGAACAGCATATGCTTGGTGTGCATGGCATTTTGTTTTTATTATCTCACTTAATTTTCACCATACTGCAAGGACAGTATTATCTCATGTCCTTAAGGACTGTATTATGTTGCTTCCCAGTTGCTGGAAAGCAGAATTGTGCTTCACATAGAAGGCACTATGACTTAATCAAAAACACAGACATTGTAACTACAGAAACCTGGGTTCATTTCTCAACTTTTCTACTTCCTAGTGCTGTTACCATGATCAATTTCTTTCAAATTCTCTTTGACTAAATCTGTTCACACATAAAATGGGCCAATGATAACAACCTTGTAGGATACTTACAGAATCAAAATGAGATATATTTACATAAACATAATATTAGATGTTAACATTTATTGGGCACTGTTTTGTGCCAGTCATGTGCCAAACAATTTATGAACATCTTATTTAATCCTCACAACATGCCCTCTAAAGTAAAAGAATTGCAATTTCTTTAAAAAAACTAAGGCTCATAAAGATTAGTTTTTGCCCAAGGCCATCCCACTACTGAAAGTCATGATTGGCATCCCAAGTCCATCTGACTTTCCCTACATCCTGTGGTCTTAACACTGTGGACTTCAAAGGATTAGGAAAGCCTAAAGAATAGTGGAAATGTTCACCATTTTTAGAAGTTTTGAAGAATTTTGGTTTTGAAGTAGTTCCTGTATCATAAAAGGAGTTAGAGGAGGTAGTTTCTACAGTTCCTTCCACCTATAAATATTGTTTCTATAAAAAAAGATTTTCCAAACCACTAAGTAAGAAATAAGTATGTATTGGTCTAATCTGGCCCCAGTATGAGCTGTAAACCACGGTTTCCTGCACTATCCATGACAGGCACCGACTTCTCAATCTTTATAAAGAAGATCCCTTGGCCTTGGTCCAATCTCAGATCTTGTTCCTTAGATTTTGCTCTTTGGATTTGCTTGGACCACCTTCTCATTCCATTTACTAACTCACCATTAATCTCTGCCCACACTTTTAACATTACCTTCTGGAAACCTCCACCATGCTCATCACTTGATGCCTAATTTCTCCTCAGCTAGAAGTCCGCACTGGCCCTGGCCACAGCATCTTTCAAAATTCCATCCCTGAGGCACAGTGAACTTGGTCTCATTCACTCATGTTGTTGCTTCTTACCCACCCAGGCAACCTCTTATCCCTCATCTGTGCTTAAGGCACTAGGGTAGGAGGGGCTAATAACCGAAGGTGTAGAGTCATCCCAACCCCCACCACCACTCAAGAAATTCATCCCAGAAAAATTTGCTCACCACAGAATAACTTCCTTTCGGGTCCACCAGCTTCCCTAATAGTGTGTGTACCTAGAAGCTACATTATAAGGTTTATATTACAAGTGTCCCACCTGATTTTCTGTCAGACTTGGTTTGTCTTCTAGAGAAACAAAGGTCTTGAAACATAAGTGAATGATAAGAAGAAGAAAACAGAGTGCCTCCCTTCACACAAGAGAGACTCAATGTGAAGAGATGGAAGGCACACTGGAAATGTTACAGTTGTGGGAAATGAGGACCAATGAGAGGAATGTACTTGTCTGAGTGACTTACCCTTAATTTCCTACTGATTTTGTTTGCCTTGTTCTCTGCCCACCCCCAACACAAACACACTGTCTCTGAAATTATTCCATCTAAAAATTCATTTGGGTAAGTAAACCTCAGGTCTTAAAAATGTGACTATTTCATGGAGGATCAAACTGCACACCAGACCTTTTTCTAATTAGATGGGTTTTCTCATTAGAGCACAGCGCAGTGGAAAGAAAAGAGACTTTTGAGTCTACTTTTGACTTTGGTTTGAAATGACTCTCTCTTATTCATTCACTATGTGACTTTGAGTGACTTATTTAATGTCTTTGGATCTCGTTTTCTTTTTCTAAAGAGGGAGGGTAATCTCTTCCTTATGAGCCTGTTGAGGGTATTAAACAAGTTGCTATAGTTAAAGGTGCCTATCTTCTGGCTAGCACATAGTAGCGTCTTCTATAAATATGAGTGTCTTTCCTTGAAAACAATGAGTTTCAGGAACTCTGAAGAAAAGAGGGTTTAATGAGTGCTGTGGTGAGGTGAACTGAAGTAAACAGGCAAGAGGCCAACAAACCCTCAACGACAGACCTGTATTTGGTCTAACCACACCCAAATTCACAACAGCATACAAGTAATACATACAAAAGGAATAAAACCATAACTTGACCTCTAGGTGATGGAGATATTTCTGTACATCCAAAGTAGCATGCTTTTTTGACTCTATTAACATGGGAAGGTCTCCCTCAGGGGGCACTGAACATACCTGCCACGGCCCCTTCCAGGCCTGTCTTGCTGGGCCCTTTGGGATAAGGAGATCACAGGGCCCATCCCTGAGGCTGAAGGAGAAGCAAGAGGGCTTCTCATCTCGTAGAGCCTGAGAATCCCAGTCATTGCCCCAAGGGAGGTCACTGGCAGCCTTAAGCCAGAGTGATCTGAGTAGGGATGAGCCATGATATCGAGTTCCAGTAAAACCCACAGAATGTTCTGAACTCATGACTAAGCCTGCACTAAATAAACAACCCTCCACATCCACCTCAGAAGGATGGCTATGTGTGGTATGGCCTAGTAATCTCTTTTCTCGAAAAAATGAAAGACCAAGAGGCTGTATTTTGCAGTTTTCGACATTCTTTTAACAATTGCATGTTCCACCCCTATTTCATGCCAGTCATTGTGTCAAGTGAGGATATTGTTAACCGTGTTCACTGAAGCCCGGGGCCTCCTCAGGACCACCATGGGGGCAAGGGTGGAGCTGAGCAGGCTGTGTCTGGCTGCCACTCCCTTGAGTCAACCAGAACAGCTTCCCTTTTATCTATTTTATTAGCCTTCCTCATAATATTTTATTGAAAAGATAAAAATGTTTAAAAAAGTCCTGCTTTTTTTTAAAAGTGTGGAAACAAAATCTAGGCCAATGATATAAAATTAAAGGGACGATGGACCTATTATTCAGAGCTAAAGAGAGAGAAAAGAAAACAGCTGATATTTATCTTTTATTGTGTACCAGACAGTGTTTTCAATTAATCCTCACATAACCCTAGAAGTGAGAACTATTATTAGCTCCATTTTAGAGAAGAGGGACTGAGGCCCAGAGGGTTTGAGTAAACATGCTCAACTCAGCCAACAAATGGTCCGGTAGATATTTAATCCCAGGAACACTGGCATTAGAACGTGTGCTCTTAACCACCACACTACGCTGACTCCTCCCAAAAATCTCCCTTGGTGACTACTTCCCATCTCCATACCTGGACTTGGCCATATTCAACCTCTGCTCAAGGATTGCCCCCTTGGAGAGACCTTCTCTGATCATCCCACCTAAAATAACTTTTGCTCCAGCCAGTCTACTTCTCCTTTTTGCGGCTTTATTTTCTCTTAGCTCTTATCCCAAACTGAGAAATATTGTGCACGTATCTGTTTCTGGTTTTTGCTTTCCAGAATGTCAGCTCTGTGAGATTGGGGGCTTTATAAGCTTTCTGAGGATGGTTCTTCCTGACAACCAGATTAGAAAAAAGGCCCTATGGAAATAAGTACATAGGGGGGTACAAGACTTGAAGAGGGAAAGATCTGGACTGGGAAAAGTAACATGGTATAGGGTGATAAACCAAGAATGTAGGGTCAGGTTCAATTTGAATCACAGCTTTGTTAATAATTAGCTGTGTGACCACAAGCAAGTTTTGGCTTCCTCATTTGTAATAGGGATAATTACTGTAGACTCACAATGCTGTCGAGAGGATCAAATGAAATAGTATGCATTAATAAATGGCTCTTTATTGTTTACTTCATTTTTTTCCCTATGACCAGTCCTGGAAACATAGCTAAGCACATAGTAAGCACTCAAATAAATATATGATGGACAGTGGAATGCCAGGTCATAATTAATAATTAGAGAGGCCATGCTGTGTTATGGAAAAAAATGAGAAAAGAGTGAGGAGACCAGCAATTAAACCCAATACCCCCATATAACTAGTTGTATGCCCTTGGACAAGTCACCTTGCCTCTTGGGTCTACGTTTTCTCCTGGGTGAAATAAGGAGGTTGGACAGGCTGATGTATAAGTTCCTTTCATCTCTGAAATCTACGAAATTGAAAACATCCCACAGTTGATCTGATTTCTGTTGGATTTTCAGTAGGAAACCATCCCACCTTGATTGTTTTTAGGAATCTGAAATGACCTGTTAGGTTTTTAATTTGCTTCCTGGGTTCTAGTCCAAATGAAAATTCTTCATACTACTCACATCACAGAATAACAGCTGGTAGCTTGGCCAAAGGAGACTGATATTCACAATGGGCAATTAATTCACTCTCTTATCTGAGTCTCTGAGGGTCGTTCTGGATTGGTGAGCCTCTTGACTGGGTGGAAGGAATTCCATCACCCCTCACAGTTGCCCTCAATGAATGAGAAAGGAATGAGATGTATTGAGGTTGTCTTGGAGACTTCTGTTCCAAGTCCACCTTGGAGAGTTCCATGGGAAGGGCCATTGTTTACTTTGACATGCTGATTTATTGGAAGAGGCGGCTTGCTGCCAAAGATTTTGCTGGCTTAGAAAGTCATATTGGTGACCTGATGTGAAGGTTCTGTGTCCTTAACCATCATTTCAAGAACCATCATTTCAAAGCAACTGATATTTTACTTTTGTCCTGTATTTAAAATACTGCATAGCCATAATGACTTCTAAGAATTCAACAGAGTAATTTTTTTGTGAATTTGTGTCCTATAGTTGGTGGACTAGCAAACACAACTCATTCATAAAATATGGATTATCTGAAAACTCATTATAAATCTCACCTTCTGTTTGACATTTTAAAAAATGAACAATACTTAGCACTTCTCAGTTTTTGAATCATTTTCACGTATATTACTTGATCTTCAGAAAGCTTCATGGAAATGGTATTTTTTTTTAAAGATTTTTTTATTTATTTATTTGACAGAGAGAGACACAGTGAGAGCAGGAACACAAGCAGGGGGAGTGGGAGAGGGAGAAGCAGTCTTCCTGCCGAGCAGGGAGCCCAATGTGGGACTCAATCCGAGGACCCTGGAATCATGACCTGAGCCGAAGGCAGACACTTAACGACTGAGCCACCCAGGCGCCCTGGAAATGGTATTATTAGCCATATTATTAAACACCATTATTTATATATGGAAGCTGAGTCTCAGAATGTATTTAAGACTTGCCTAAAGACAGATGAAAACCTGGATTCAAACCCTTGGCCCAGAGTTGAAGGAGAATGAAGGTGGTCAGAAAAAACGCTTGGCCGAAGTTCCTACATCTAGCGAAACACGAGACAGTGCTTTTTACAGCAGCCTCCCAACCTTCTAACCTCCTAGGAAACACAGAAAATCTCTAGGGAAGGAGAAATGACAGAAGTAACCAACAACCCACTAGCGTGCATACCAATAAAGCAAGACTTGAGCAGCTTTCTGGCCCCTATGGAAATTCAGCAGAAGTACCTTGGTGTGAAGGTGGGAGGGGAGATAGGCACTCGGAAGACACCTGCTAAGGAGTCAGCAGGATCTAGGTTGAAAACCCAGCTGTGCCACCCACCTGACAGCTGTGTGAGTTTAGGCAAATGATTTCCTCTCTCTGTGCCTCACTTTCTTCAGGGACAATTAAGAATATCTCCCCATGAACTCATCATAAGAATCAAATACTGTAATGCATGAGAAGTGTGGGGCAGAGTCCCAGGAACAAAATAGTAGCTACAATTATGCGTGATTGTGAACAAATCGTTTCACCTCATTGGGCCTCAATTGCCTTATGTGTAAAATAAGGTGGTGGATTAGAAAAATTCAGAGTTTTTTCCCCCCAAGCTCTCTACATGAGTTATGACTGTATTCCCTGGAATAGAGAGAGATAGATTGTTAACTTTTTAGAGTGACGTGTCACTTATGAGTGAGTAGAAGGTGGCTGTGGTTATTACATCTCATTGATAATAAGGATAATATTTTTAAAAGGTATCTTTTATTGAGCACCTGCTAAAATATATATTATCTTATTAATTCCCCACGAAAACCCCATAAAGCAGGGAATATTAGCTCATGTTATATACATAGAGAGATTAAAGCTCAAATAGTTTACCTGACTTGTTTGAAGTCACCTACCTCATCCATGGTGGATCACACACTATGTCCCATATGACTCTGGCTCTCCTGCCTTTCGCAATCTCTTGTGCCAGCTCTATTCATTAAAATTGCTATTTAATCTCTCTATATAATCTTTGTTTTCCTCATTCCACATCGACCTCTCTTCCTATGTTCATCCTTCTACCCAATAACAATATAATGCATGTTTAAATACATGTACCCTCAGCTGCATTGTGTGCTTTTGTAAATGTGTGATCTGTTATTATCTACTTAAATCTATGTCTTTATTGCATAATTCAACATTTTAATATTTGCTTTGAAAAGTGTTTTGAGTCCCTTCTCTGCAAAGGTGCTGTATTAAATGACATTCATTATTCTTTCTAAATGTAGACAAGTCATGGTTCAGGTGAACTGGCAGGTAACTCCCATTATCCTCGGCACATTCCATCATATTCGTTATTCTCTGTGACATTTATCAACACAGCATTTAGACATTTTCGAGAAAAAAAAATCACTTTACATTCCAAGGCATTTAACTAACACTAAGCCAAAATCTGCAGGTGAAAAAGTCACTTCTTTGCTACAAGTTACACGCATTGCTTTAACTCTTTTGGAGCACAAAGAGAAGATGTGAAAGCAATGTGCTAAGGATCAGGGTGTGTGAACTATTAAATCTACCTGCCATGACTTATGTTGCATCATGCTTACAACTATGCTCATGCTATTCTTTTTTTTTCTTTTAAGATTTTATTTTTAAGTAATCTCTACACCCAACATGGGGCTTGATCTCACAACCCCGAGATCAAGAGTCATACGCTCTATTAACTCAGCCAGCTGGCCTCCCCTGCTCATGTTATTCTTAATAAACAATGACTTCCCATGTACCAAGGTTATGCAAGTTGTGTTGACATTCTCCTAGGTGTCTTTTGTCATTCCCACGTGTTATCTTCTACATTCTTGTACAAAAGCTCCGTCTTCTAAGGGACACAGCATCTGGCCTTGCTGCCTTTCAACTATCACCATGGCTGGCACTTACCAACCTCACTCCCTTACTCACAGAGAAATCACAGCCTTAAAGCTGCCAACTTTAGTCGTTTTAGGTGCTGGAGAGAAAGTCAATATTGTCTTAGGCTGCGGTCCCCAGAAGCTGATCCTGAGATGAAGCTTCAGATGCAAGTGATTTATGAAGGCAGTACTTCCTGGAGAATCTGGTAAAGGAATGGGGGAAGCAGGGCAAGAGGGAGATCTGATAAAGTCCCAGGGAAGGGCGATCCATCCTTATCCTGCAGGGGAATCTCTTGAGTATGGGATTCCACTTCAGAGCCCAGAAAGCTGGTTGCTCTATTCCCACACCCTTCAGTTGTTGGTCAAGGGCCACCGGGTGGAGGGAGGGAAGTTATTAACTCCCAAGAACTGTCTTGTCCAGGACTGCAAAGCTGTGCCGGTAGCCTGGGGGCTAGCCCCCATGAGGGAAGTACAGCCCAATGAAGAAGGGCGGCGCTGGAAGAAATACGAGAAGGCGTCTCAGGGAGTAAGAGTGAAGTACCACCAGTAACCACTAGAGGCAGCCACCTGGAGCAACCGTCCAAAGTCTAACATCATAATTCCTTGCTACTCCTATTGGTTTGCTAGGGCTGCCATAACAAGGTACCACAAACTGTGTGGCTTCAACAACAGACGTTTATTGTCTCACAGTTCTGGAGGCCAGAAGTTCAAAATCAAGGTGTTGGCAGGGTTGGCTCCTTCTGAGGGCTGTGAGGGAGGAATCTGTTCCAGGGTTCCTTCCTTGGCTTGTAGAGGGTGGTCTTCTCCCTGTGTCTCCTCCCATCATCGTCCCTCTCTGCGCATCCCTATGTCCAAGTTTCCTCTTTGTATAACGACCCCAGTCATACTGGATTAGGGGCCCAACCCCACTCCAATGTGATCTCAGCTTAACTAAGTACATCTACAACTAGTCGATTTCCAAATAAGATCACATTCTGAAGTACCTGGAGTTAGAACTTCAACATGGGAATTTTGAGGGAACACAATTCCATGTCTCACAATATTTCAAAAACTGTAGTAAACCTTAATTCAGGCACCCCCCCCTTCCATACCCACATTTAACTTCTTACTTCCTGGTACTGTTTTCTGGACTCTTTAACTCTTTCTTTTGTTCCATTCTGTTCACTGTACCTGTTCATTGCCTTTCTCACAATATTTAGTCCTTGATGAACACAACACAACATGGGACAGTTTGAAAATGTAAAGGGTATGAATATGATTTGCAAATTATAAGTTCTTATGTCAGTTTTAATTGCCATTTATTTTCATTCCATCAAGAGATGTGCACTGAGCTCCCATCTTGTACTTAGCACAGATTTCCTGGGGTTTCTGACTTAGAAATCTTTGTAAGTACAGGATGGATTAAGGGAAGGAGAGGGTAATTGTGAGGGCATTGTAGTGTTACAGATTTTTAAAAAAAAATGGGAGTTTAGAATAGGGAACCACAGAGGGGATACCAAGAAGGCCCAATGAGACACACCAGGAAAGAAAGTCATACAGATCGATTACAGACTGATAGGGACATCATGGGAAGAAAGGCAGATCCTGGCACCTTTTTTTTTTTCTTCTGTACCAAATGCTATGCTTCTTATTTTATTTTATATATTATATTCCTACACTGCCACGGGTTCCCTATTGACTGACAAATAAAAGGCAAACTCTCAACAAAGTCTCTCCCTGCTCTCCAGCCTTAAACTTCACTCCTCCCCACACACACACCCTTGCTCTCACCTCACTGAATGATTTGGAGCTGAGCTCCTCCTTCTGTTTCTTCCTGTTGCACCTGCTCCCCTCTCTTCCTGCAAAGTTCCTCCTCAATGTCCAGTTGACAGAGGGAGCCTACTGCCCCTGCCCTTCTCTGGGAGCTCAGCCTCTCCTGCTTTTATGCCACCCTTGGCACTGGAAGCCCTCTGCCACCAATCCTCTCACAGTGGACTGCCATCATTTTTTATGTGTGCCCCTCGTGAGGTCATAAACTCCCTGAAGACAGTAACATGTTAGATTCATCTTTGTGCCCACAGCTCTTGGCACAATATCCTGACCTTGGATATAGCCAGGAAGTACTTGTTAAGTGAATAAATGAATATAAACACAGACCAAATCAGATGCTGGGTAATGCATCCTACCCTGTCCAAGAGATCTTTCTGGCCCCGGGAAGTTGGTGGCTATGGAGGCTATGTTCCAGATTTTTTTTTTTTAAATCTGAGAAAAATAGAGGTTCCTCAGATATCACTTCCTTGATTGCTCTCAGCCCCACCAAGCTGATGTGTTAGGACCTTGATTTAATTATCAGATATCTCCACACATTGGCTCAGTTTCCAGAATACCTATATGGGAAGCTCACAATGTTCTCTGGCGGCCAGTGTGGATGCCCAGGGGCATCTCCACTGTGTGTGCACACCAGCTCTGATAGAAGAGGCTCCTGGTACAGGAGAGACTCTTTATTAGTGAGACAAACTCTCTCCTCGCTAATGAGCAGCTTCTCATTTGGCTGAAGCTGCAGAGCTTCAACAGTCGCCCTGTAAATTAGCTATTTTTTCCCACCCAATTAGGATATTCCTATTCAAATTATGATAAGAAAACTGACTCACCCCTAATTTTCCATTTTTCAGAAGGACTTGAACACAAAATCTGGATGCCTGTAATCAAGAAAGCAGAGTGTGGCAAAAAGAACATTAATTTTAGAGACAGAAATCTGTGAATTCGAAACGAGCGATGCTAATTAATAGCTTCTTGACCTTGGGCAAGTTCTTGAAAATCTCACTTACCTCATCTGTGAATTAGGGGTAATAATAACTGACCTTACAGTATTTGGTAATGATTAAAAATGATGCAACCCACATTATAAGACCTAGCTCTGTGTTTCCCAAAAAGGGCGTTGTTGACATTTGGGGGGGAAAATTCCCTTCTGGGAAGGTCTGCTGCATACACTGTAGGACAATAAACATCTCTGGAAGCTAAACTCCAAATTCCAGTAGCGCCCCTGTCACAGAGACAGCCACAAAGTCCCCCCCCACCACACATACGTTGCAAAAAGTCCCATCATAAGGAGAGATAAAACTTCACAAGCGCTACTCCGTGCTAGTAACGTTCTAAGAACTATATTTGATTCATCTCATTTAAGCCTCATAAAAACTTTATGATGCACTGGAAGATTAAATCAATTGGTGGGTTATACAAGTGGACAGTCAAGGATCTGGGTTTGCAGGCTCGTGGGTTTAGCATCTGCGCTGTGCAGGCTGGAAGCATGGTAAGTCCTCCATCCATGCTCTCTTCCTTTCTTCCTCTCCGTGTGGTTTCATTTCCAGCGCCTTTGGCTAACTCCTCAGAAAGCTGCAATTAGATGTTGTCCTCACATCTCTCCCAGGGGATCCCAGATGCACAGCCTTCATTGGCCATAGCCCAATCTTGACAAGATTGAAGACAACTTTTTTCTTTTTTTTTTTTTGGTGACACATATCTCAGGGCCAAATTCGTCTTGCTGTAACGTGGCCCACTGAGGGTTTCCACTAGAGATAAATGAATAAAATATTAGCGTCCATGTTTTCCCTCTTATTTGATTCTTCCCCTCCCTGTCCCCCAGGGCCCTCCTATGCTGTGGGTAGCACCTGTCACTTGGCTGATTTTTGTGATTTACCCCCTTTGGCTGGGGAGGGAAGAGTTCTGCACCCAATTCCAATGTTGCTTGAGAAGGGGGTTCCCCACACATCCAAGCTCTTCTCTGACACCGGCTCTATGTCGAACAATTAAACCTGACTCTGATGCTATCTACCCGGGGATAGCTCAGATTCCACAGGTGAAGGGTTCAGTCCTACCCAGCACCCAATTCAGATGCCAATGGCAAGTCCGGGTTGTCACCCAGGCTTCTGAACCATTGGCTAGAAATCAGAGGTTCCAATGACCCCCTCCCTTGGTTCGATGAATTTGCTAGAGCGGCTCACAGAACTCAGAAACATTATATTTACTAGATCACCAATTTATTTAACAGGCTATATGTCAAGAAGAGCCAGATGGAAGAGATGCACAGGGCAATGTGCAGGGAAAGGACCCAGAGCTTCTGTGCCTCTTTGGATGCATCACTCTCTCCCATCTCCATGTGTTCGCCAATCTGGAAGCAATCTGAACCCCTGAACCCTGGGGTTTTTATGGAGGCTCCATTACAGAGGCACAAATGATTAAATCATTGGCCATTGGTGATGGATTCAACCTCCAGCCCCTTTCCCCTGCCCAAGTGGTGGTTGGGGGTGGGGTGGGAAATGGAATTTCCAATCCTCTAGCCCCTAGCCTTAGGTTACTTACTAAGCTACCAAAAATTACATAACAAAAGACACCTTAATCACTCTCCTCACTTAGGAAATTCCAAGGGTTTTAGAAGCTCTGGTACCAGGAACCCAGGTGGAAGACCAAATATGTATTTCTTATGTAAATTACATCACAGTAGACTTTCAAAATAAAGTCAGAGACACTTGTAAGTTGTAATCAGGAGTCCCCAGCCCTGCAGCTTACTAGCCCACTTGGTATGATGCAGAAATAGCCCCATCAACTCTAACATTGTGAGACCAACAAGCTGTTTGCCACCTGCTGCCTGTCAGTTGCTGGGAACAGGTGTCTCAGTGAGGTTCAGGGCAGTGGGAGTGGGGGATGGGCAGTCTCTCTGAGCTAAGGTGCTGGGGTAGGAAGACCCCTGCACTAAGAAAGGACTTCTGCCACCTCAGGAATTCAGACTCCCTTTTATAACAATAAAGTATTAAAATAAATGACCCTTTAGCTGCGCTGTTTTAAGATTCTGGTACATTCCAAAAAGTAGGCCAATAGTAAAGAGGCCACAAAGAGAGGAGCAGGAAACAGGTGGAGAAAATACAGGTAAGATCAATTCAAGGCAGTGGATACTGAGTTTCCACCTTGTGTCCCCGTCTGGGAGTGAAAACATGAGTGACATCACATCACGCAACCCAGAGGGGCTCAAACCAACTCGTTAGTTACTGGTTTAAATTAATAACAAGGAAAAGTTTGTAGACTATTTGATTTTTGTGTAATTTTGTCTAGGTGCCAGAAGACTTCACCTAAGTAGTCTTAAAAAAACAAAACTCAACCAAATAAATTTGAAGATCTAATTTGGCTTTCTTAAGCGATTCTGGAATTGGGGAGCATCATCTAGCAAGGAGAGAGATGCTCTGAGGAGTTGTACAAGATGGAAGGTTTTTATAGGAAGGAGGGTGGGTCAAGAAGTTGTTAGCAAAAGGAGAGAAGGGATTGTTTCATCTTCTTTGGGGGGAAGGGAACAGCAGGGTTTTTATCATGCAGAGGGCCTCACTTGTGAAGATCAGAAAATTTCCAATTGACTGTTAAAAGGTCACATTCCTCTGGTAGATTGGTTTGTTGTTTTGGGGAGCAAATGACTCCATTTGGGGCTTTTTGTTTCTTTTCTTTTCTTTTTTTTTTTTAACAATGCTCAGTGTTAGAATCAATGAGAGGTTGGCATGGGAGTCAAGGAGCCTAAGGAGTGGCCTCCATGTTGCCACATATTCCACTATAGTGCCATCTCTGAGTATCACATGGTGGGTCCATGTGGGGTCCTGCTAGTTTTTTGGATCTGGTTTACATCCCCAGAGCTCCACTTTTCAGTGTTGTGACCTTTGATGTCTGTTTACCCTCTCCCAAACTTACCTCCTTCCTCTGGACAGTGGAGACAACGTCACCCTAAATCTCAGAGCATGCTGAGTATGAAAAGAGCTAATATGTGTATATATAATCAATGTATACACATGCACACACATACATATATATATTTATATATATAAGAGCCTTTCTATATAATATAATTTACACATAATTACTACTATTTGAAGGACTCTCAGAAATCATCTCATGTAAACTCCTGAGGATACAGGTGTGGGAACTGAGATCCAGAGGTGCAGCCACTTGCCTAATGTCATACTTGCCCTCCCGTTCATTCTGTTGACATCTAGTTCCCCAAAATTTCGTACCCAACTTGAAATCAAACCAAGGACCAGCTAGGTGCCTCATACTGTGCTAGTTCTGTTCACAGGTAATGTCTGAGGCTGAGTATTGTCCTCTCCACTTTACAAATAAGGACGCAGAGTCTTAGAGGGGTCATAAGGGACCTACCTTCCCAAGGTCACACAAATGGGAAATGATGGTGACAGAGCAGAAGTCACTCCACCAGCCTCTGTGCCTATCCCCTGTTCAACTAACTTATGTGGACACAAATGACCCATTATTTGTAAAAGTTTGATTCCTTGATTTCCAGAACAGACACATCTTCAATTTGAAAGGATACGCAGATTGATTTCTCTGGTGCAGATGGGTTCTTCAAAAGCCTTCAGGCAAGGGAGTTTCTGCTTTGTCCTGGACCCATATTTCTCTTGACTGCTCACATTGCAGTTTCAGGGTCATGGGAACTAAATTATATCCCTGCAGCATTAAAATGCCCAGAAAAATAATCAGCAAAAAAAAGGGGGGGTTCTTTATTTATTTAGCTTACACAGAGGTACCTTTGTTCCGGATAAGCCCCTGAGAAATGTAACCAACCATTGTGATTGCATTTATGTGTGAGGAGGCAAATAATTTTCTGAAGGGGGAAGCTGGGTCTTCAAGAATTCTGCAGGGACCAAAAAGCAGAAGAGGGCAGGAAATAATAAATAAATAAATAAATAAATAAATAAATAAATAAATAAATGGAAGAACTTTAACATCTTGCCAAACGAGGTGGCTCTGAGAAGGTTTTACGATCTATGTAGGGAGACCTAAATAGGCCTGTCAGCCAGGGCTTACTGGACCCAGAAATCAGTGAATCCTTAAATGTTAGAAATGAGTGGGCTCTATGGCTCTCCCTTTGTAGATGGACACCCAGGCACATCTTGCTTTTCCTGGCAATTACAATAGGATGACTTTCTCTCAGGAAGGCAGGGACTTAGAATCATTTGCCAGGAATAGGAATGAATTCACTCATTCATTCAATCATTCCATGCATTATTAGGCCTAATGCAAGCTTCAGGCACCATGAATATTATATCCCTCTGAACTAGTCAACCTCATGACCATCTGCACCTTTGAACATATTTATACAGTGATGACCAGGGCCTACCGAGATGAACCAACTTGTGTGGCCCAAGGTAAAGATGGCTCCCCAACGTGGCTTCATTTTTCTTGTCTGCAATATCATGAGGTCAGACTAGGTGACCTCAGACCTCTTCCAGCTCTGACAATTAAAGATATAAAAAATGGTCCCCAGGGGAGAACAAAAACCATGCCCATCGCCCATTAGATAGCTGCGGTCTGGGGCAATGACACGCCCATGGCTTCCATCCATTAATCCATGAATCAGTTTCTCACTTACACTCCCATGACAACATGTACTGAGCATCTCCTCTGAGTACATGTCAGGCATCGGAGATATGCCCAGGCCACTCAGTGAGACACTGTGTGCAGACACTGGCAATCTAGTGTGGTTTCCTGTGCTATAGCAATGAGAATGGCTGGGACTCAGAAAGGATGGAGACCTCTTTCCATCTGGATAAAATACAAATAAGTTTTCTTTTTAAAGATTTTATTTATTTCAGAGAGAAAGACACAGAGAGAGTGCACACAAGCAGGGGGGAAGGGCAGAGGGAGAGGGAGAAGCAGGCTCCCTGTTGAGTGAGGCTCGATCCCAGGACCCCAGGATCATGACCTGAGCTGAAGGCAGACACTTAACTGACTGAGCCACCCAGGAGCCCCTACAAATAAGTTTTTTAGTGGAGAAAGAAATAAGCCAGGAAGAGAATGGGCCTTGTGTAAAACCGAGAATGAGGCAAATCTCCACACCATCACTTATGGTTGAATGTGAACATGTTTAGCATGTTACGAAGCCTGGTGTGCTACCTACTCTATAAGGGTGGTGATAACACTACTTCATCATCATAATAATAATACTTCCAAAAGTGTTTGGGAGGGGTCAATGAAGTAATTGTGGGAAAATACTATTAGAATGTAAGGACATCTGAAAATCCTATATGTTTATGTCTACTCCCTTCTTTTCCTGATCCCTAGGACAGAGCACCATACTAATTGAGTATGCTTAGAAACTCTTAGTTGATGTTCTTTCTTCATAATTTTAATGCCATCGCCAGCCCAAAATAATGACATCATTGGATCCATTCTCTCTCCTTAGACATTTCAAAATCTCCCCCACCACTTCAGGCAATCCTTTTACAACCTCCCAGGGTCTGAGAGAGGATTAGCTCACATTTATGACCACTAATGCACCCTGCCCATTTGGAAGGCTGAAGCTGATAGAGCAAATCCCTAACAATTGATTTCCCTCCCAACTTTAGGTTCACAGCGCTCTATCTTCCCCACCCTTGTGTGTTATCTCAGAAAAATAAGACTTCCTTATGCTCATTGAATAGCTAAGCAAGAGAAAAAAAAGAGCTGAAATTGGCATGATGGGTTCACAGAAGCTGGAATTGGGGAACCAGGCATTAAGATGCAGCTCCAGCCACTAATAAGCTGTGTGAACTTGGCTAAGCCACATAAGGGGGATCCTGAACCTCAATTTCTCCATCCAGTTTCATAGGATTACTGTGCGGATCAGAAAAAAGAGATGATATATGTAAAAATATTTTGAAAATGCTAAAGCCCTGTACAAACCTTAGCTGTGAGGTGTGAACATTGATAATAATGACTAAGCTGTATCAGGCAAAAGCACCAAAATGAATATGCTTTATTTATTTCTCATGACAAATTCATGAGTTGTGTGGGAGAGTGTGACCATATTTGATGATGGCCCTGTGGTGCCACAGAAACAGAACCCCTGGAAATCTCAATAGCATGGCCACCTCTTATAGTCTGATGGCAAAAAGGCAGAATGCCCTCCGTTTCTTTGTTTTTCCAACCAGGCGGGACACCTACTCCTTGCAGAAGATATGAATCTTTGAATTTTCCACACCCCCTGGAAACCAAAGCAGTGTTCCCTCTGCCTATTTACTGGTTCAAGGGTAAACTTCAACAGAAAGCAACGTAAACTGAATCAGGTTCATCCTTCTCCTCCCTGGTTATTGGATATGGATCAGCCCCTGTATTCTGACCTTAGGCAGATAACCACTGACTTCTCTGAGCCTCTTTTATGCACCTTATATAAAGTTTTGTCATGGCACCCACAAGGTATGACTGCATTTGTTAGTTATCTGTCAGACCCATGCCATGAGATGCTAAGTCCCTCAAGGGCAGAGACATGTAAAGCAAGTCTTTGACACATGGTAAATAATTAATAAGACTAGTCTGAATCTATAAATCAATGAGTCAGTGAGTGGGTGTGTGATTGGATAGATGGACGAATGTGTCCTGGCCGCCTAGAACACAGGGCAAAGAAGTTTATGCTGTCTTTTGAAGTAAGTTTGACTTTGGTGTCAGAGAACATGGTTCAAGTGGTTTGACTTCTACAACTACACTGATCCCTAAACTCCTCTACCTCCACCATCATGGACAGCCTCTTGTTTATTTTATCTTCTCTTTAATGTCTCTTCAAGTCCTCAGGTTCAGTTCCAAGTCTGGCTCTGATTCCTGAGGCCCATCAGTTGACCTCTGCATACTGAGCCTCATGAGGGCAGTTGCTCTGGGATTTGGCTATTGTGGGCTCCCATGAGCATCCTTTCCATCTCATAACACAAAGACCAGGGAAACTGGGACTCTCTGGAAGTACCAATGCCAATCAGATGTTCCTCCAGACATTCTCCTTGTATTTGTCCTGCCTATCAGCCATAGGCTACAGAGAAATCCCAGCTCAGCTACTTAGAGCTGAAGGCATTCTAGTACTCAGGTCAGCAAATTGTGGCCCATAGGCCAAATCTGGCCTGCCGCATGTATTTGTAAATAAGATTTTATTGGAATATAGCCCTACTCCTTTGTTTACAGTTGTCCATGAATGCTTTTGCACTCTAGCTGCAGAGTTGAGTAGTTGTGATGGAGACCAAATACAAAGTCTGTTAGAGTTACTATCTGGCCCTTTATGAAAAAGTTGACCAAACGAACTCAGGTGTATAAGTTAGTTGAATAACTCTCTGACAGAGTGCTTGGCTCTGGATTTAGTGGTGAGTGGGCCACCATGCTTATTTTCATAACCATCCCAAATTCTGACACCACCAAGAGAGAAAGACTTTGTTGGCATGGGCCAATTGTCTGGTGGAACTCAAACATTCTACAAAGGAAGAAAGGAGGGAAGGGAAGGAGGAAATGGGGAGAGAACACAGCAGTAGATGCTCCTAGCACAAAAATGTCAATCCAGGGCTCATCAGAACAACCCCATAAAGTGAAAAGAATATGAACAAACCTGGGTTCTCTACCTGGTTTGAATACTTATTACCTGAGTGACTGTATACAAGTCATTTACCTGAGTGTCAGTTTCCTCATCTATAAAATGGTTAGAATATTTCCAGATACAGAGTATTTGAAATAAATGTATGTGAGGCGAAGAGGGGACAATATGCATGCCTTGGAACCTCAGCAGAGGTCTTCCTAAGGTGCTTTTCCCTGGGCACCCTATCTCCTCCATGACCCACACTCACAAGGAAATTGTCCCCATGGGCACTTTCTATCTTATGACACTGTGATGTCAGAACGACACCAGTCACTGCAAATTAGGTGCCCGTATGTGAGGTCACCAGCCCTGAAAATGTGTGGATTAAAAATGGCAGAGAGTAAATCACTGACATGGCAGGCACAAATCACAGCTGGAGCACATCACAGTCTGGAAACCTAATTGAACCGAATGCCATTCACACAAAGGGAAATCTGGGAATCCTGCCAGCATCTTCCCAGAATGGTAATTTTTCATTTAAATTCACCCCATTTTCCCCCCTCAAAGCAGACCTCCTTCTCTATCATCATCTGAATTGCTGAATTGTTCCTCTCCTCCCATCCTTGTAGTAGAAGCAACTGCATTCTTCCTGGACCTTCCCAAAGATACTATATGCAGACACCTGCAAACCAATGTGGTGAGCATGGTGTACCTGCTTCAAGGCCAGAAGAGTCATGGGGGCTGGAACATGGAGAGCTTTACCTGAGCTTTTCCTGAGCTCCTCAGGCCTAAGGTAGAGTGAAACCATTTTTAAGTCAATATGGCCCTAGTGGTTCTAAGACATACTGGTTGTTCCAGGCCCAGTGATGGAATAATCTCTGCAAGAGAATAAGAGGTTTAATCCCACTGCCATTGATCAGTATGGAGTGAGCATGATGGTACTTCATGACTTTCAACATTTCGTACACCAAACATCGTCTAGAGGGATTAGAGAGTGTCTACATTGTCTGAAATTTATAAGCCAAAAATACCATTTGAGTTAAAAAACATATATAATTGGAACTTTGAGCAACGATAAATTTAACTCATACTTCATGTTAAAACAACATATGTGATATACAATCCTAGAAATTTACCAACAAGCTTAAAGATCTAATTATTAATTCAATGAATTCAGCAAATATATTTTAAGTACTTATTATTAGTCATAACTATATAAAAATAACATAAAACTTTAAAGTTTCTGGACTACTTCATCTCATCAACTCTTACAAAAATTCTCTGAAGGAGGAATTACTGCAATCCTTATTTTACAGACAAGGAAACCAATTCTTCAAGAACGAGATCATTTGTTCAAGGTCACATGATCAAAAGGTCACATCACTAGAAAATAATGGAACTGTGAAAGGAATGTATGTCTTTTGACTCCAAATCCCCAAATTCATTGTACCTGCTCGCCCCTGCCTTAGCTATATTCACTAGAATTCTATATCTTAGTTCTAGAGCCTCCAGTCTGTTCTTCTCCACATTCTGATGTTTATCACTTTTTGGTGTCTAATTTACTTCCTCAAAAGTATTTCTCAGTTCAGAACTTCAAGAGTCTAGCCCCTAAAGTTATGTCCAGAATCAACTCTTGAAATCAGAAGTCATCAAATATTTCCTG
Source organism: Callorhinus ursinus (assembly GCF_003265705.2). Classification (NCBI taxonomy): domain Eukaryota; kingdom Metazoa; phylum Chordata; class Mammalia; order Carnivora; family Otariidae; genus Callorhinus; species Callorhinus ursinus. The sequence continues at coordinate 70,270,794 of NW_027397067.1, read as the reverse complement.
TAAAAGACCAGATGGCAAATAGGTTAAGCTTTGTGGGCCATATGGTGTCTGTCATAAGTACTTAACTCTGCCATTGTATTAGGCAAGCAGCTATGGACAATCCATGAACAAATGCATGGCTGGGTTCCAATAAAACTTTACTTAACAAAAACTGGCAATAGACCAGATTTGGTGCAAAGGCCATACTTTGCTCTCCCCTTTGTGGTGGACCTATAATGCTTTCTGGTAACCTCTTAACTAGTAACAATCCTTCAAGTTAAGATTTTTAACTGTTCAACATTCTAGTCATTTATGGAAAATGCTGCAGTTTTCTACCCTTTGTGTCCAAGAAAGCACATGTCAATTAGAGGGGAGAAATGCTACACAAAAAGGGCCCAAAAGATGAAAAGATAAATGTGTACTAGCACACAAGCAGAGCGGTAGCTCAGCTCACCCTGGGCATGGTGTAGAAAAAGGGCCCCATAAGTGCTTTACTGTGATGACTAAATCTAGGATGTAAGGGAGTAAATCAGGAAAAGGAATTATCATTTTTAAGTGTTTATTATGAGCCAGCCACTGTGCAAGACATTTTATATATTTCATAATTCTCAAAGCCATTATTTTATGCCCTTTATAGGTGGAGAAACAGAGCTCTGGGCTACTGAAACTCTTGTCCAGTCCAGATAATTAACAAGTGGTAAAATTGGAAAGCAAACCCATTCTTGTCTAATTCCAAACTGCACATTCTTTTGAGTTGATGTGGGGCCCACTTAGGAATGAGCTAACCTCCCTCACTACAAAGAATTCAGGCTCTTCTGCATCCCCAGCCCTGAGCACAGAATACTCAGGATACAGAGAGTACTACAGACAAGTTTATTATAAAGACATCATTGAATAGATGGTCATTGTCTTCAACTTTTACTGGCAATGAAAGGTAGAGCTGAATATTTAAACTCACCAGAATCATTTATTCTGAGCCCTTATCTCTTCTGTTGTTGACCAGCTCAATTAAAAAGGCTTTATGATCATGTAGGAGGGAAAAATAGATCACTAACCCATGTGATTAACGAGTCAGCAAAACCAATGTCATGAAATTGAGTCAGCTGTGGGCTAAATCAGAAGCCAAAGCAGGTTCCAGGACAACTGAGACATTTCCCAGAGCTAATAAACAATAATGATGCATAGTTTGATGTCTGGGTGAAGGTGCAGGGAAGATGCTAGTACTTACTAACATATGTCTCTATCATACAGCATTTCTATTTTTTCTATAGACTGGAAAACACAGAGTTCAGAGAGCAGGAGATGGTAGACTCTTTTCTGAAGCAGTTGTTATTTCTGATGAATTTCCATAATTGTATTTCTTTTCTATAGTGGTGTGGGACCTTGATCTAAATAAATATTTTGTCTAAAGATTATCTATTAATACTATATCAAATAAAAGACAGTAAACCAAATGTTTTCGGGTTTTCCTGTCATCCTGAGAGAAGGCCATGGGATGACCCAGGGGAAGGAGTCGGAAAAGAAAAGTATAGAATGTTTTTAAAATGGCCAAACATTTCAGGAAGTTGTAAAATTATCTATTATTATACAACAAATGACTCTGATGGTTAGCAACTTAAGACCACACACACTTATTGCCTCACAGGTTTTGGGGGTCAGGAGTCTGGTCTCTGCTTAGCAAGACACTTCTGGCTCAGGGTCTCACATGAGGTGGCAGGCTATAATCCTCTCAAGGCTCCACTAGGGCTTGAAGAATCCATTTCCCACCTCATGCATGGCTGCTGGCAACCCTAAAAGGTCTAATTCTGAGTGTACACATGTGTTGTTTATAGATCACCTTGTGGTTTCACCAGAAGCTTCCTCAATGACATGGCAGCCAGTAGTCCTAGAGCAGGAGAGAAAATCAGAGAGTGCTCCAAACAAACAAACAAAAAGGTCTTTTTGTAACCCAATCTCAAAAGTGACATCTCATTACTCTTGCCATTTTCTATTTGTTAAAAGCAAATCAAAGTCCAGCTTATATTCAAGGCAAAGGATTGTACAAGGGCGTGAATGCCAGGAAGGGGGGAATCAGTGAGGACCATTTCAGGAACTGCTTAGCACAGAAGTGCTGAGTTAAGTAACATTAAAAGATTTCTTGAGTACAAAACTTCTCAGAGCTTTTTACTATACAAATGTGTTTTGGGACCTCTCCCAAAGGTTATTCGAGCAAGGGGTCAGGAAACTCTCTCCCAGAAGGCCTAATAGTGAACATTTTCGATGTGTGGGTCAGAGGGTCTCTGTCCCAATTATTCAGTTCTTCTGCATGAAAGCAGCCATAAATACACAAACTGGTTATTCTCTCCATAAACAATGTTGTCAAGAATACATCTATATCTTCTACATATATGTGTGTATATGTGTGTGTGTGTGTGTGTGTGTGTGTGTAGATATATACAAATCGAAGCAGTAGTTGAAGGTGAATGTGTAATCAAATTTTGTTATACATGTACAAGGAAATTAGCACTTTTAAAAATGAAAGTGTAAATATCTGGCAGTAAAAGAAATAAAATTGTGATATGGGAGAGGGAAAAATACACAAATTGGTGTGACTGAGTTTCGATAAAACTTTATTTATAAAAACAAAATATATTTTGTCACCCCCTGGATTAGAGGATGTGACTTTAGCTGATAGTATTTAACAATAACAACTTTTGTCATAGAATCCCTCTCCCACAAAACAGAGTGAAATGCTGCCATATACACATCTGTAATTTTATCAATAAATGCAAAGAGGTCAGCAAGAAGAAAATGCTTTAATCACACTTGCATAAGTATTATTGTTTCTCCTACTTGTTTAGATTCATGGAACACTTTAGGGTCGCTTAAGGTTCTTGAAACTCTAGATTATTAATTTCATGAGGGAAGAATCCACGTCTCCCATCCTACCTACCACCGTACTTCTCGTGTCTAGCACAGGGTCAGAGACCCAATAGGTACTCAACATTTTTGAATGATGGGTAGACGATTGAAATAATCCCAGCCTTTCATGTTGATACTGTCTTTCTCCTCTTTCATGATCTGTGTTGTACCTACCCAAATGTCCACATTCCAATATATGAAGTGTCCTGACCTGCAGCTGACCTCCTTCCCATGGCATCTCCCTTCTTTCCTGCCATCAGCCTACCCCTGAGCCTGCAAGTCAGAATCACTATCATGGATGGATTCAGCATGGGGATGCTAACCCTTGGTCTCAGCTTCGTCACATGAAGACTGAGGAGGGCAGGCTGGCAGGAAGAAAGGAAGAGAAGAGAGAGAGATATGAGAAAGAAAGAGCAATAGATTTCGAAAGCCTGCAAGTCATCATGACAGAGCCAGGCACTGCTCTACATGGTATGTTATTCAGTGCTTAGAACACAGCTCATAATGGATATTACTGGGGCACCTGGGTGGCTCAGTCGGTTGAGTCTGATCTTGGCTCAGGTCATGATCTCAGGGCCTTGGGATTGAGCCCCATGTCGGGCTCCCAGCACAGCGGGGAGTCTGCTTGCTTGCCCCTCCCCCACTCATGCTCTCTCTCTCTCTCTCAAATAAATAAAATAAATAAATAAAATCTTTAAAAAATTAATTAGTTAATTAAAATGGATATTACTGAGCCCATTTTGCAAATGAGGAAAGAGTCTTAGAGAGGTTCTGTGACTTGCTGATGGTGGCACAGTTAAGTAAGGACAGAGATGAAGGAGAAACCTGGTCTAGACTAACTCTAAAGCTCATTCCTTAAAACACACATCCTGGTTGCCTGGGACAGTCCCAGTATCCGCCCGTTGTCCTGGCACAATTATTAAAATCATCCCTTGCACTCTGAACGTGTCTCATTTTAAAAAGACATTATCTAATCATCTGCCTATAACCTCCTGACTCCCTAGGGATGGCTCCGGCTCTTGCCATGGATACAAATCAGTCAGAGGACGTGGCTAGGATTTTACCCCAGACCCGGGGGCATTCCAACAAGGAGGCCACTGATTGCCTTTCAAAATAGTCTGTGGAGCTCTTGCCAGGCCATTGGCTGTTCCATTATACATGTTGCAGGAGGTGGGGAGGCATGTAGCCTGAATGTCACTGAAAAGGCACATGCACAGATGCATGTAGGCAGAAATAGGCAGACACACGGGCATTTATTTTTAAGGCATTATTTTTTAAGCATTTATTTTTAAGCCACCTTCCAAAGTATTTTGCTTCCATTTGCCACATGGAAAGTGTTTTGAATACAGTCATTTCTGCCCTCGGATTCTGCTACAAAAAAAAAAAAAAAGTTCCTGCCTTTCTCCCCTGGAGTCATCATTACTGCTTCTATTGTGGGTTAATTTTGTTGACTTAGAAGTGCACGTAACAGATTCCTAATTTGAACTTGACTTAGGAGGGCCTCCCTCCCTTGGATTTCAGTGTGCAGTTACCACTCAGTACATCAATCTCACCACATTGTTGATAACTCTTTTATGATATTGATCCTTTTCTATGTAACATGACAGTTTGTGATCTTCTTCTCACCTCTAATCAGGATGCTCAACGTTCGTACGGCACTTCACAGTTTGCTGAGCGTGTCATATACACTACTGTGTTTGATCCTTACGACCACCCTGACAGGTTGCTCAACTGACCCACATTTTAGAGACCAGAAAACTGAGATTCGGAAAGGTTAAATGAGTCACGCAAAGTCACACAGTGAGTAAAAGTTGACAAAGTTGAGACAACTTGCAGAAAGGGATGCAATATGATTCATATCTATATTCTGCACAATGCCTTCCTTATTGCACACACATGTAAGATGTTTATGTTTAATGACTGGCTGAATTAGTGAACAAGTATATAGGATTTTGTTTTCCTAATTGACTATGGTCTCTGTCCTAACTGAGGCAGGATCTGAAATCATGCCCCATGAGAAATGATGGAAGGATACGTTTAGATTGAGGGGAAATGTCTTAGGGTGAGGAAGGCAGTTGGGAAGAATTGAGAGCCACCATGGGTAAGAATGAGTGGAATTCAGCTCTGCGTCAAAGGGGATGTATCTAGAGTTGTACGGAGGTCAACAGACTTCAGATCATTATAGGGACACATGTTCTAGCTAATAGAATTGTCTAGACTTTACAAGAATCTCATGAGGAGGAAGTGAGGTTCCCACCCCAGGGGATATCTCAACAGGAGCTTGACACATCCTTGGCTAGAATATGGTAAAGGTGATTCAAGCATTGCAAATAGTAGTTGAAGTGGCTGATTGTTATTTCAGTCCCCTTTGACAGTAGGAGTCTAAGACTTTCTTTTAGATGTATTTTGATTCCGTGTTTCATTCAGTTGTCTCCCTCATGTGCCTCTAGGCTGTCTGAATTGACATGTTGCCAAGCATTCTGCAATACTGACACAAGTGTCCATGAATGCTACGGCTTTGTTCTGTCTCCTGGCAACCATTCTTGTTTTGATGTCAAAGCATCCAAGCCTTAGCCACGCATATAGTAACAACAGGTGTGAACCATTTAAAGATGGCTGCATCATCGTCCCAAAAACCTGGGGTTGATGTCACCGGGACAGGCTGCTTGGAGACTATTCATTACAGGAGGGCTTGGCCCCTTCTTGAGGTCCAGAGTCAAGGGATCAGGACTCAGGAAACAGTTCAAAGACACTTTTCCAAACCCAGGCCCATGGGGAGAAGGAATTGTATGTAACCAGTATATCTTTGTTCAGGTTAACCTGAACACGAAAATTATCTCACTGACTGCTGAAGACAACTGGCAAATGAGCAGTGAGAGAAGATGGGGCTGGTGGGTGTGCAGGTCTCACTGGACAGGGGGTCAGATACATATGACTCATGAACCAAATCACAGTAAACCTGGTAAGGAGTTTAGAGATTATAAAAAGTGAGTCCCTAATTGTACGGATGAAGAAGGTGAGGCAGAGGGAGGGGAATTGACTGGTTCACAGTAACACAGATCAAACACAGAAACTTGCACACCTGATTCCTATGCTCTCAAAGCTTCCAATGTCCTAAGCCAGAACCCAAGGACTGCAGTTTATAGTAGTGGAGAGTAACACCTTGAACTTGGGAGGATACTGCAAATTTCCAATATCAGATACAGTTGGGTCATTTGTCTCTCCTAAATCTAATTTCTTTTCCCTACAAAGGCGGGGCTTGTCAGTGATTCATTTAACTCACATTGACTACATGCAAGGGAAGGAATCAGCCTCAGTGATGAAGAGAATGACTCTGAGTTCAGACTGACATTTCCACACCACAGGTTCCCTTGCGGGTGCCTCTAAACCTTGCTGAGCTTCAGTGTGCCTGTTTGGTGCTTGCCATGTGCTCAGCCCATTCTAAGCCCTTAGCATGAATTATTTCATTAAAACCTTAACCAAACTCTGAGATAGTTCTGCAATTATCTCTGCTGTATGTATGCAGTAACAGAAACCCCCCCCCCAAAATCAGGCAATGCACTGAAACTCAGATAATTAAGGTAAAGTCCTACACACAGAGTAAGTTTTCAGTACATATTATCTCTTCCTACAAAGATTTCTTCTTCCTCAAGCGCCACCACCACCAAGACCACAGCTCTGCTATAATACCTCTCGCTTCATGTCCAGGGCCAGGGATGTGAAAAGATACATCCCTCTTTTTACCCTCAGTAGCTCACAGGCAAGCAGGGGAGTAAAACAATTGCACACAATGAAAAATCCAGTGTGATATGTGGTATCAAAATATTTCTGCCTGTAATTTCTTAGAGTGGCCTCAGGCCCCAAACCTGTGGTTTGCTTACACAGCCTTCTCCTGCTGGCCACCAGAAAGAGCAACAGTGACAACCACAACATCCTGCAGAAGTCATTGTTACTCATACTTTCTCAAAGTCATCTATGCATAAGGACCGCCCTTAAATGAGAGCAATGATATTATCATTAATAATGATAATACCTAATGCAATCCTTATGATTCCTTGAGGTGACTGGCCTTGTCCTGATTACAGATTAGAAAATCAAGGCTCAGAAAGTCTAAATTCACTATCCTGGAAGTGGATCCAGATTTTGAACCAAAATTTGTTTCCAAAACCAGCACACTGACCTCAAAAATAAATATTAAAAATTATTATTAATCCATGTAAAAAAATGAAATATACATGGGGTTGCCTGGGTGGCTCAGTCGGTTAAGCATCTGCCTTTGGCTCAGCGTGATCTCAGGGTCCTGGATTGGGTCCTGCACCAGGTTCCCTGCTCAGTGGGGAACCTGCTTCTCCCTCTCCCTCTACCCCTGCCCACTGCTCCTGCTCTCTCTCGCTTTCTCTCTCAAATAAATAAAATCTTAAAAAAAAATAAAATGTTATTCAGTAAAGATGTGATTATATGATGATATATTGTGAGTCTGTTAAAAAGAATGAAGTAGATTTGTACGAATAGGGGAAATAACTAAGGTACATGAATTAAGTGAAAAAATTAGAGGACAGCTATAGGAAATGATTATATTTGTCTAAAAATAATATTATATCCATATTTATACACATATATACATTGTAATTTTCTTGAAAGTTCTATATGAAACTGTTACTTGTGGTTACATTTAAGAAGTAGTACTTAGAGGTGCCTGGGTCGCTCAGTAGGGTAAGCATCAGACCCTTGATTTTGGCTCAGGTCATGATCTCAGGGCTGTGGGATTGAGTCCCACCACAGGCTCCACGCTCAGTGGGGAGTCTGCTTCATTCCCTCTCCCTCTGCCCTTCTTCTTCCCCACCCCCATGAGTGTGCACTTGAGGACACACACGCTTTCTCTCTCAAATTAATAGCTGAATCTTAAAAAAAAAAAATAAAAAGAAGTAGCACATAGGTGTTCAAGGTAGATGAGGAGGGATTTACTTTTCAGTATATGCATGTCTGTGCAGTTTGTATAGTCTTACATATGAAGATGTATTATCATACAATAAATAAATAAATAAAATTTTATTTAAAGAACTGAATTTTAAATAAATAAATTTTATTTAATTAAATAATAAATTAATATCTGACCCAGTCACAACAAAGACTACCAATAAAGGAAAATGTGTCACAGATTATTTAGCACCCCATTGAGGATAGGCGGGAATAGAGATATGGTTTACTGAGCACAAACCAAAGCTAGGCGTCATGATACTGAGGTAGATCTAATGATCTGCATTTTATGGATGAGGCCATAGACGTCTTGCAAGGTTAAGAAATATGCCCAAGGACACACAGCTGGAGCTTCAAGCCCAAGCTCTAACCCCAGGTATATCTCATCCTCAGGTGTGTGCTCTTTCCACCTACACCTGTAATAATTCCAGAACCACTTTGAAAACCAATTTTTCCATTCTTGGAGATGCCACAGGAGGAAACTGTAAGATTCTCCAGTGGCAGAGAAGGAATAAATGAAACATGGACATACATAAAAAGAATCTTTATTAATAACAAGAAAAAGCTTACATTTTTTAGGAGGCAGTGAAGTGCTTGAAAGTCATCAGCATTAATCAGTTTAGGGAAAGATTCGTTCCACTGTGTTTCTGGGCTGGAAGCCCATATGAATAAGATCATAAATGCCATGGCTACTCTGAGGTCATCATGAAAAAATAATAGACCTTGACAATGAAAGAACTAGTTAGTCATCAATTCCATCCCCTTTGCCAACAAAAAAGACAATATTTAAAGAATAGCCATCATTTGTATTTAATTCAGACTCTATTTTTCTTTGGAACCAGATCTGCAAATACTCTACCTACTAACATGACCAGATTCTACAAACTAACGTGGTTTTGAGAGATTTTTAAAGAACTTGAACCCCCATAACTATCCTTTTATGATTAAAGAAAGAACGCTCTACGGAGTGGAGCCTATCCTTCTGGAGATCACTCCAAGGGAGATGAATTATGGCCCAGCTAGAGTGTGGGTGAGGGAGTCTGGTGGAAATGAGGTAGAATTCTGGTTCCGCCACTTACTGCCTGTGTGCCCTTATGCCTAAACAAAACCACAGAACACTGGTTTGGGTCCGAAGATTGCCAAGAATGTTGACTGGGACCAGTTTTAGGTTACTCTCATCACTAAACAAGTAAACACACTTTTGAATGGCACACAAAACAAAGATACAGACGAGTGGACATCATTCTTTGTGCTTTCCTTATTTTCCTCCCAAGTTGGCCTGAAGTTGGGTAGTTCCACGACAGGTGAGCATGCCTTGATATCAGAGGAGTAAGAAAATGGAGGGCTTGCTGTGTTTATCATTAAGTTGGAGGAGGGGCACATTAACCTTTAATGTTGACCCAACAAAGCAAATTCTCGCGATGCCATAATTCACATAATTCTGATTACCGATGATCGCTCTGCATCCTGGAACTTCAGCAGGCCTGACCATGACCTACAATATCTAGGGCAAGTTACCTAGGCTCTCTGATCCTTAGTTTCTTTATCTCTAGTAGAAGGATAATAAGGCCATTCTCATTGGCTTTGTATGCAGGTTAAGTTAAATGAGATGGCCGCTGTAAAGGAACCTGGTAGAGTACATATTAAAAAATATCACTTGGGGCTCCTGGGTGGCTCAGTTGGTTAAGCATCTGACTTCAGCTCAGGTCATGATCTCAGGGTTCTGGGATTGAACCCTGTGTCAGGTCCACACACAGTGGGGAATCTGCTCTTTGCACTCTGCCTCTCCGTCTGCCACTCCTCCTGCTGTGCTCACTCTCTCTCTCAAATAAATAAAATCTTTAAAAAATGTATCTCGCCTGTCCACTCTGCCTTATTCCCACCATCCGCATATATGCTTATTCTTACAGTTTCACCTTTGAAGGCTCCTAGGTCTAAATGAATCACATTGCCAACTTTATCACATTGGAGAAAAGGAAATTCATTCACCCCCGAATGTTTCCAGAGGGCTCCTGCCTGGACATGTAAGAGCCCCCCCCACCTGGATTTATACCACACCTCAAAGCTCTCACATTTCTACAGTGCTTCCTCAGCCACAAGCAACATTCACATATGGAATTCTCTTTTGATCTTGGGACAGAAGCAAAACAACTATTATTATACCCATTTTACCAAGTCCAAAATTGGGACATAAGAGGCAGGAACAGACTTGTCTCTGTCTAAGGGGCTCTTAAAGGTTTTGTCTCAGCTCCTTACATGGTTCACCCAACCCCTCAATCCCTGGACCTGAAATGCAACCAGCCATCTTGGATGAATTATACTATGTTGGCCTGCCTTCTTATTGGTATGTCAACAGACAGTTTTGTCACTTACACTTTACAGTAATACTTCATCAACTCCTGCATAATTAACAGCAAACTTAGAAAACATGAGGATCTGATAGGCAGGATCACAGTCACATTCTACATTTTACACATGAGAAATCTTGGTCTCCGAGAGATTAAGCTTCCCAGCTATTAACTGACAGCCCAGGATTAGAATGTACAATCCAACATTCTTTCCATGGGAATACACAGCTCAGGGGAGTTGAGTGAGCATTCCCAGCAGCAGGCACTCACTGACTCCTGAGGTTTGCCTGGCTCTGCTCATTCTTCCTTATTATAAATCAAATTCTGCCCCTGTGTCAATGTAAGCTTTGGACCATTAATTAACTTTGAACTTCTATGTAAATCTCTAGAGACAGAACCATTCTGCCTGAAAGTACTCTGTTATCTGGTTGATATGACAGAAGAAATGCTGATAAAACTTACCTGAGAATGTTGCCGGCTAAAGCTTGCACCTGCTATGCTGCTGATCATTTAGGCTTATTAGGTTCACTAATGATTGCACTTGGGACTGGAACTCAGGACACATTCATTTCAGCAAAGGGTTATTAAGCATGTATTATGTACCCTGTACATGTTGGAATTAGGGAACAAGGCTTTCAATAAAACAGGCATGGCTAAAGTGACCACATAATTTATTGTCCAAAATGACACACTCGAGAGAATAAAAGGGGCAATAATACAAATCACTCAGAACATCAGGCATGTACCAGGACTATCCAGATAAATTGGGGTATAAATTCAGGAAGATAAGCACCAAGTAAGTAAAAAGGTATGCAGTGAGTCTTAGGATTTAACAGGCTGATGTGATGGGGAGTTGCTGACGGAGGGAGGTCTACTAGGGAAGGAGTAATCCTTTGGTGGGAAGGCTTCTCCCATCGAAGAAGGGGTATTTGCATGGAGAACTAAAGATTCAGAAGGAAGCAGTCACAGATGTCAAGGAGTGTTTCAAGTACAAAAAGCAACAGCTGATGCAAAGGCCTTCATGTGGGAAAGCGCACAGTATGCTGCAGATATAAGGAACAGAGTGCTGCAGAAGGGGGTAGATGAAGCACAGGCAAGAGCCAGAGCATGGACAGCTGCAGAGACCATAGGCCAGAATTTAGGGTGTCTCAGAAGTTCTGCAATATTTGACCCAAATATCCATAACATATACTATTTTTAAAAACTACAATAACTAGCACACTCAAACATGTTTAAATTTTAAAATCTCAGAGACTTTCTGATGTGTTTCCTTCAACTGAGTTAACAAGTGTTTGTGTAGAACTTAGAGTTTCTCTCAGCTCTAACGTAGGCTAAACTTCGTGAAATTATATCATTATATAGAAAGTATTTCACTTGGAATTCCTTCCTCTTGGAATTCAGGCCTGTACACATCCACTTGCCTAAAATGGCACAAATGAGCACATATTTACTGCACTCTGTTAAATACCAGGCAGGGCTCTAGGTTCTCAGATCCTACTTTGAACATAGTACAGTGCAGGTGGTCTAATAAAAAGTGTATGCATTACATGAAACACCAGAGCATCACATATTTATTTTAGCATTTGTGTTTTATATTTATTAGTAGGTTTGGCTCCTCTAACTGTTGTGTTTATAATAAGGAATATGGCTAGTAGCTATATATTGTTAGTGATTCAACTTAGAGTAGAAAAGAACCAATGCCCTTTGAAGCTTTTTAGTCAATTTAAACAAAGAATGTACGGTGTTTGCAAGGCAAGTCCTTGTCTTCCTATAACTTTTATATCTATGTTCCCATGTGAATAGAGACTTACTTGATACTGAGAAACCAAAACAAGAAACAAAACCCAAAAGTAGATTGAGCGCTGACACAGATATGAACAACTATCATCTCAGATCTGCAAAACCACATGTTTATTTCATCAAAACAGTCTCAGGAGTTTTTCATCTGTTGGTAGTAAAACAAGTGTAATAAGTTGGAACTTCTGAAATAATGGCATGCCAATTTAATGGGTCCAAAAAATTGTGTTTCCACATAAAAATTTTCTTTGAGTAAAGGGTTCATTGCTAAAATATTTGAAAACAAGTATTTTTACTTTCTTTTCCCCCCACCATTTATTTGGATCTTTGGAGGGAACTTTATCTTGGTCAACCTCACTTGACTCATCAACCAAACGGAGCTAATAATAGCCCACTGCCTCAAAGACAAGGAATTGAACCAAATAAATGTTGATACTCCTGGTTGAAAACCAACAATTCCAAGTTCATACAGTGCAGAGAAGGGGTTCTTCGAAGACCTAGTGTGTGGTAGTTGACTTTCAATGATCAGACCTATGTCATCATGTGAGGCCCACATAAATAAAACACATGCAAGCCAGAGTCCTTCCAGAAAAATGCGGCTGTCGACATCAAGAGACAAGATTCTGTGCTTCTGGGCTGTGATTCTGAGCTTCATTGAAAGAGTCACATTCAATCCACTGCTTCCTTGAAAACTAACTTTATTACCATGGCTCCAGGTTCTACAGGAGAAAAACCACAAAGTATGTGCAAACCAGATGACCATTCCGCGCTGATGACAGAAAAGAATAGAAGGCCATTGAGGTGCAGGGCAAGCCCGACAGAATGTCTTCTGTGCTCCTCCTGGAACCATTGGTAAGAACCAGGTGCTAGAATCCAGACCTTTAATTGGCCGCCTCCAGAGAGGTGGGAGAGTGGCTGGTCTCTAAAGGCCAAGAGATGGAGCAGGGGCATGATTTACGTTAAGAAGTCAATAAGGAGGAACGGGGCAATTTTGTGATACAGCTCCTTGGGCAGGGGAGAAATATGTCGGGGAAGGGATAAGATTTATTACCTTCTTTTACATTTGCCTTGCCTGGAGAATAGAAAGGAGACCATGTATTTGCCTGAAAATCATTAGGAATTCATGGAATTCGGTGTGTTTTTTTCAGACTCCAACATTGATTGTGAGATTTCAAACAGATCGTTCAAATCCTCTTCGCCTCAGTTTCTCCCACTTATAACAAAAGAATTTAAAAGTCAACAATGTGATATCTGATATATATGTGTTCAAACGTAAATCCTTGGAACTCAAGGTTAATACTTCTATGATTTTTGAGAATTCATGAAACTTTGAATACTACTCTTATGTAACTTCTTCCATAAAATGCAGGTAAATATAAATGAAAAATTGAAACCCATGACTTGTAGATATTTGGCAAGTGTTACATTATATCTGAAGTTGAGAATGGAGGAACAAAGACTGAGAGGACTATGAATTATGACATACCCAAGTGAGTGGTTTTTAGACTTCCAGATTTCATGGATGAGTACAAGGTTGTTTATTATAACTAAGAGACTATGCTAAGTTTTTCAGGATTTTATTTTAGCTAAATAAAATCATTTATTTTTTTAAAAGATTTTATTTATTTACCTGAGAGAGAGAGAGAGAGTAAGTGGGAGAAACAGGGAGAGAGAATCTGAAGAAGACTCCATGCTGAGCACAGAGCCCAACACCGGGCTCAATCCCCTGACCCTGAGATCACAACCCCAGCTGAAACCAAGAGTCAGATGTTCAATTGACAGAGCCACCTAGGCGCTTCTAAGTAAAATCATTTAAAATTATGCAGCCATCAAAAAAAAAAAAAAGAAAAGAAAAGAAATCTTGCCATTTGCAACGACGTGGATGGAACTAGAGGGTATTATGCTAAGCGAAATAGGTCAATCAGCGAAAGACAAGTATCATATGGTCTCACTGATATGAGGAATTTGAGAGACAAGACAGAGGATCATAGGGGAAGGGAGGAAAAAATGAAACAAGATGAAACCAGAGAGGGAGACAAACCATAAGAGACTCTTAATCTCAGGAAACAAACTGAGGGTTGCTGGAATGGAGGGTGGTGGGAGGGACGGGGTGGCTGGGTGATGGACATTGGGGAGGATATGTACTATGGTGAACACTGTGAATTGTGTAAGACTGATGAATTACAGACCTCTACCCCTGAAACAAATAATACATCATATGTTAATAAAAAAAGTAAAAAATAAATAAAACACTCACAACTACTATCTAGTATCATTTCACAAAGCAGTAATCTTTTTAATTAAAAAAAAACATTGAAAGAACATAATCTCAGAATAAAATACAGTCTTTCCAAAGGAAGTACAGTTCATAAGCAAACACAGATATATGAAGATACAGAAAAATTCTGATATGCTTTGATAGATGATAGTAGTAGAGCATGTGTAAATTTTTTGATGTTTGTTGGAAAATTGGGCATCCAATTCAACACTCTCACATAAAGTAGAACTAGCAGATGCAACTTGATATGGAATACCATTGTTAGAAATCTATTTTCATATGATGAGAATGGAAACAATGCCCTGAACACCATTCAGTCAATTAAGTTAGAAATTTACCTGAAACCTCAGCCCAGATTTAGACCCATGACATGGATCTTGGTCATGAACAACACTGCCTAACAGAGAAGCGTTTGAGAACCACTGTGAGAGTGATAGATGTTCCTGCCTCATAATCCCCATGACTCAAAGCCAAGCCTCTACAGAATGAGAAATTAAACCCTGATGAGATATTACCAATCCAGTGTTTCACAGTGAGGCAATGGAACCACGAAGAGATTAAATAAGTCACTCAAAGCCACACCATTCCTAAGTAGTGTCTGATTCAAAGCCAGTGATTTCTGGACTCTGAACTAACATAATCAATATTTTCTAACAATAGCTAACATTTTGGACTTTTATTATGTACAAGGCATCATGTGAAATATTTGACATTCACTATGTTATTCGATCCTCATAGAGTCATAATGACCCTATGAGACAACTTCTATCATTATTCCGATTTTATAAGAGAAGAAATAGAGGCCCAGTGGGTAAATCACTTGCCCAGGACCCAACAAAGCCTGTATGGCAGAACTGGCAATCTGAATCCAAACTAGGCAATCTGAATCCAGCCCTGCCCACTTAACCTCTGATATATGCCTGTACATCTCAGATGTGTAATTTTAATGATCGTGGGGACTTCCATTTCTGGGGAGGTATTAGTAGGCTGCTGCTCCTACTAAAATGGCTAGAAAAGATAAAAATGATAAATTGCCTGAAAAATCACAATTTTAAGTACATTGGCAATCTGGGGAAGCAAAGAGGACTAGATGAGCTATAATTACAAAGAAAATAGTCCTTCTTGGGTAAGCTGGGATTGCCTATCATTTCGTTCCCCCAAGGCATTTGCTAATTCTGGACAGGAACAAAGGATTGGGTTTGGCCTGGGCTGATGGTCTCTGGATGGGGAGGTGGGGGGGGCGGGTGGGAGAGGATGGGGCGGGTGGGGGAGAAGCCTACCAGGGCTGGTAGTATGTATTGGAATCTAGAGGAGCTAGGGAAGGCTGAGCTGAGTGCTGTGGAGGTGGGAAGCTGAGACCATAGTCTTGATGTACTTAGTACACGAAGTCCCAATAGACAAAGGAACCTGCCACAAGCATCCAATGGGTTTTCCTCTGAAGACACTGGCCATATTTTGATGCCATTTGGGTAGGAGGCTAAAGAGATAAACTTCTTTTTTTTTTTTTTAAAGATTGTATTTATTTATTTGCACAGAGAGAGAGAGAGCACAAGTAGGCAGAGAGGGCAGGCAGAGGGAGAGGGAGAAACAGGCTCTCTGCTGAGCAGGGAGCCTGACATGGGGCTCGATCCCAGGACTCTGGGATCATGACCTGAGCCAAAGGCAGCCGCTTGACTGACTGAGCCACCCAGACACCCCTAGAGAGATAAAATTCTGAGGGACAGCAATAATCCTTCCAAAAACCGGTGGGGATAAAATGGAATAAGTTTTAAAAATGCACAACTAATCCAGAAGATAGGTCAGGAGAAATAATGGGAGGAATAATAGGCCAAGAGATAGGACAAATAGAAAATAAATATTAAGATGTAAACACAAGCTTGCAATAACATTAAATGTAAATGGATGGCTCATTCCAATTCAATGGCAAAGCTATCAGCTTAGATTTAAAAAAAAAGATCCAATGATATGTTGTTTATGAAACACACTTAAAATCAAAAGGGAGTTAGAAGCTGGAAGAAAAGACAGGAAAAGCTCTACCATGAGAACACCAGAAGAAAGCTGATATGGTTCTATTAGTTTCAGACAGAGCCAGGATTAACTTTAAGGCAAGAAATATCATTAGAGATTTTTTTTAATAAAGAAGTGTTATAATGATAAAAGATTCAGTTCAGCAAGAAGACATAGCAATCCTAAATTTGTATGCACCTAAAAAATTAGCTTCAGAATATACAAAGATCAGGGCAGTGGACAGTACCAGAGTGGAAAAGAGGTAATAACACTATAATAATATTTGCAGAAATAGACCTGTCTGGCTGCAGAGCCCATGCTCCTCTTACAATGCCAATATTGTACCTACTTCTCACCTTCAGCCTCTCAGAGCTGTTGTTATTGGCAATGTCAGTGGCAGCTGTGTTCACGTGAGTCCTTGCATAGTTCATTTTATGATGCTGTGAAATGTGAAATGGGAGAGACGGAAGTTGCCCCAAGCCAAAGAACATGCACACTAAGTCCTTCAGGTTTTATCTCTTTTACTTGGATCAATAGTACTTGGCTTAGAACTCTTTGTAGTTGTGGTGATAACCAGTAACGGCCTATGTTTACTTTGCAGAAGGATAAGTCTCGTGTGAGCCTAACTTTGGGCACAGTTTGATTAGCATGTGCACAAACATTACTCCTTCCATCCTCAGGCAAGGAGCTGATTAACAATCATGAATAAAAAAGGCCGAAGGACCATGACTGTTTATGGTTTTGTGCAGAACGTTTTTTGTTCCCTCTGAACTTTGCCCCTTTAAAAGGTTCTTAATCGCACCTAGAGATTTGCTATCTCCCTTCAATTTGAGGGTAATTTAAGATATAGGCAGTGTCAAGGCCAATCCTAGGCAAAATTATGAGGAAGGTAGTTTCACATTGGCCATGGAATGGAAGGAAGTAGTTGCCTCCCTTGGAGATATTCCCTTCACCCACACCCTTCCCTAGGTGGTCACAGGTCCCATTGTATCTGTCCTTAAATCCATCTAAACCAGCCTTCAAGTCCTTTCTTATTTCTATGCAGGCGTTTGAGACTAAACACAGTTTGGAATGTATAAGCCTAAAGATATTGGATTCCTAATAAATGGAAAACCCAAACTAAAGAATGAAGCTTAAATAAAGCAGGCTTCATTAAAGCATGTCCTTAAAGCAAATGCCAAGGACACAAACTGGGAAGTACTGGAATGGTTGCAAATCACAAAGCCAGTTCTTTGTATAACTGCAGGGAGGTCTGAGGCAGAGCTGGGATTCCTCTCAGAGTCCTGTCACTTTTCCAATCTATAACCTCATCCCTTGATTTTGCATTCTGCTGTCCATTCATCTGTTAAACTGGCATACATTGGGACCTACCCTGTCCCAGGCACTATGCCAGAGCCTAGAGTAAATCACTGAGCGAAAGCATCTCTGTCCTCAAGCCCACTGTCTAGTGGGTCCATCACTACATGGACCAAAAAACAGAAGCAAAATGTTAGCATGTTGTTTTGAGAAAAGTATAAGCTCTTTGGAATTGCTGGAGAATGAATGGCAGAAACATGCTAAGGCAGTAGGCAGAAGTACAAGACCATCTTCATCACCATTTTCATCAAAGAAAGGAAACTAACATAACTGAAAATTTACTATATGCCAAACATAGTAAACATGTTCTAGCTACTTGGCAAGTTTTGAGTCACATAAAATGGATCATGTAGGGTGTTATATGCCATACAAA
Organism: Callorhinus ursinus; assembly: GCF_003265705.2. Classification (NCBI taxonomy): domain Eukaryota; kingdom Metazoa; phylum Chordata; class Mammalia; order Carnivora; family Otariidae; genus Callorhinus; species Callorhinus ursinus. The sequence goes on along the minus strand of NW_027397067.1, from coordinate 70,252,778 downwards.
GGAACTTAACATTAGCCTTGTAATAAGAAAATAGGAAGTCTTTGAAAAATTCAGTTGAAGAGAAAGGCCAGCTTTTAATTTTAGGTGACTCTGGTGTCTATGATGCTGGTGTCTATGATAAGAATAAAAAGAGGAAAAATCTGAAAGCTGAGAGACCAGTCAAGAAGCTGCTAAAATAGTTGAGGCTGAAGAGTAAGAATTGCATAGTTGGGGCAAAAGTAATGGGATAGAGAGGGAGGAGAGATTCAAGAAAGATTTAAAAAGTAAAATTTTGGATTTGATGATTAGATTTCGGTAGGGAATTGGGGGGGGAGAAGATAAGAAATACTTTATTAACTATCAGGCTAATAGCTTGGGAATTTCTGTGAATAATGGTATTACTAACTGAGAAACAAAATACCAGGGGCTAAGATGCTATGTTCTGGTTGGGATGCATGGTGTTTGAATGGCCAATGGACAACTAGATGGAGATGTCCCACATACAATGCAATCTAGATGTCCGACAGGCTATGCAGGACCTACCTATAGGTCACCATGCAAGTTATAAGTCCAGATGCAATGTTGTGAAACACCAACAACTAACACACGGACAAAGGAATGGGAATCCAAAAAGAAGTTCAAAGATACACGAAGAACTTGGAGAACAAAAACTTTTGCAAAGACTGATCAGTAGTTCAAATGCAGAAAATAGACATGTCAGGCTAAGGATTGAAAAGATACCCCTTAGATTTGATTAAAAAAGAAAAGAAAGAAAATTATTAGTATTTTATTGAGAGCAGTTCCAACAAAAAATGGGGGAGGCCAATACAGATCATAGTCAATAGAGAAGTCAGTGAAGTAGACAGTGGATGAGATAAGAGAGTCTGGAAAGTGATGAATGATACCTTAGTGAGGAACCACATTTTCATGATGGTTGAGTACTAAAAAAGGCAAAAGATGGAGTAAAGGAAGCAACCAGAAGGAAAAGTTAGGCATCTAAGAAAAAGAGGAAATAATCTACAGAGCAGAACTTAATAAGGTTCCCAGAGCTAAAAGTAGAAGGGGTGGGGTCAAGGGCACAGAAGGCCAAATTAGTGTTGAACATGAGGAGGGAAACCTCACATTCTAAGACTAGAGAAAAGGAAGGAAGAATGGAAGTGAATGAAGATAGCAATGTAGTTCTTCCTGGAAGAGCATTGAAAGTTTTCATCTCTCTTGGTCTCTGTGGTGCGATGATTTGCTGAGAGGAGGTGAATAAGGTTCTTGGAGAGAGTGATAAACGTTTGCGGGAGACACTAGAGGACATGAGAAAGAGCTGGCCCAAGTACTGATGGAAAGTGTGGAGATTCACAGGGTTTGGATTGGTGGTGCTCATTTTCCCAGGTTTGGGAGCTGAGAAAAAATTGTAACTTTGTTCCAAGGCTGGCACTCTGCTGGGTGGGAAGGCAGAAGAATGGAATACCTTCCACTTCCCTTCTTTTCATCCTCACTCTCACTAGGTATCGTATGCCTTTATTTAACTGAGTATCTTTAAAAGATAAAGAGAGATACAAACTCAAACACACGGATGTATTAGGGATGCAGTGCAGTATGATGAAACTATCAATAATCTTAGGGTCAAATGCTCACTTCATCACATGTGGTTCGCTGCTGGACCCTGGGGTCAGTGACATAATCACTTGAAACATCTGTTTCATCATTTACAGAAGAATTCTAAACATTAAGTAAGCTTATATCCACACAGCCTCTGGTTCATAGGCATCAGAAAAGGCTTGTTCCTGTTTTCTTTATGAACACTTCCCAAGGAAATATCCCTTGTTATACTGGACCCAACACTAAAAGAAACCCAAACCTAAGAAATTACTTTTCAGAGTTTAATTTCCATTATGGAAGAAAAATTCACTTGGGGAAATAAAGATCTATCCTCTGTCACCTTGATTAAGCCATGGAGAACTAGAATGATACTTGAAAAAAAATAATTCCTGCCCCAAACTTCTGTCTTAACTCAGCATGAGTGAGTGTCTACATGACTTGATGTCATCCCATAATACCATTGTACCCACTCCCCATTTTCCAAGGAGGCACCAACTGAATTAAGCCCACAGCTATCTGCCTATGTTGCCAATGCACACCTCTGGCTTAAAAAGGAGAACTTACAACCTTAGAGACTACTTAACTTATATTTCTAATAAACCAGACTTTCAACCACAGAAGGAAAGGCAAGTAACTCTAAAGCAAGGCTTTTCACAAGTAAGTTCTCAGGACATGAAATAATTAAATAAACACCTTTGTACTCATCTTCAGCAACCATCAGTATTCACTGTCAGCCATTGTTCGTGGAAAAGAGAACATGACTAATATTCTCCTGAATAAACAGAACTGTTCGTTTCTGATTTGTGCCACAGGAAGCATCCAAAGTTCCTTCTTTCCTACCATCATTACCAAGACAGACTATCTGGTGGATTCTACTCTGCTGTGTGGTCAACCCCCATGTGAGTCACATATATTTCTGCAAACACTCTGCACACTGGTTGACTGAAGAAGGGAAGCAATCTGTGTGTATTTCCCCTTCCCTGCTCTTTAAGTCATTGCTACCTGCTGATGTTGTTGGCTATTCTGTTCTCCTTGGCTTTTTAGCACGTAGGTAGAGTGCTTGAGACCCAGCAGAGTCTCAGAAAAAGTTTTCTTGAATTGAGTCCCTGACCTGCTTCAGGTGGGAGAAGGGAAGGAGTGGGGTGGAGGAGGTTTTCACTGTTGCAGAGGGAAGTCCTCTTAAAAAATAGGAAGTGAGGTGAGTCCAGTTTATCTTGATGCACTAGCACCAAAGGATTGAGTAAGATAGTTGGAAATATATGAGATGACGGGTATGAAAGGGATTTTAAATTCTACAGAGCTATATAGATATAGATAGCAGTAAAGGTGGTATTATGCTTAGGGTAGGTGTGGAGCTAGGTGACCTTCTTTATACCACAAATATTTATTGTGTTTAGGATGTGGCAGGCACCATGCTGAGCATTGGGGATGTATCAGTGAATCAAATAAACACTGTCTCAGCTTTTTGGAGGGTACTATAATTTAAGGTTTTCTTTAAGTCATCTTACCATTATTCTCTGGTCCTGGACTTTCCTGTGATATCTGTATGGGTAAGGAGAGGTGGGAGGGGAGCATCCATACCAGCCCTGGAGGACTAGCATTAAGGAAGAGGTAGGTGGCCCTCAATTTTGTCCCATTTGTGAATCCTTACACTTGTTGATCTCTCAGGATTGTGTTGGGTACATTTATTGTCTTTCATGCTGAAATGACTCGGAAAGTTCCTTTCCACCAGTGGCAGCAGAAGTAGGGCAATAAAGGGGGCAAACAGGAATGGGAAGAAGTGCCAGGAAATGGAGAGATGACAGAACAAAGCAGAGGTGCTGAGAAGAAAACAATGGTAGTGTTTAGAGACAGAAAAGCCTAGTGTGCGGTGACGAGAAGAGCCCCCAAGAATTGTTTTATCAAATCATCCATTTACAAGATTGGTAAACTAAGGTTCAGAGTCAGGGAGTAAATCACTCAGAGTTTTGATACACATCACATGTACCAAATGGCCAACCTCTTTTTACCTGACAGTGACATCATTCTACTTCTTTCAGTACACTTTGCCTTAAGTGGAGCTCTAACCATCCTATATGTAAGGTGGGTTAGGAACAAGGGTGTTAGTGCCAGACTGAGTTCAAATCCCAGCTGTGTCATTTACTACCTGTGTGACCTTGGAAAATCACTTAACCTATTTTCATATCAGTTTCTTCATCTTTAAATAGAGATAATATTGGTATCTGTGGCTTTTAGGAGGGTTAAATTGGTTAAGTCATATGAAAACCTAGAACAACGCCTTAGAATATAGTAAGTGCTATGCAAGAGTTTATAATATGAATATGTATGCGTGTATAATTTTGGTTGAGTCATCCCTCAAATACAAAGCAGCTTAGTAAACAGACTTTATTTCCTCCTCATTTATTACTTGACTGTTCTCTTTTATCTGTTCTAAATGTTCAATATGTCAAAGTGGTGTGTTTATTAAATATTCTTTAGGAAGTGGGCTGGGCTTATATACACAAATCCAACAAATAGATGTTTATCAAAGTTGGAGAAGCGCCATCCCTCAGGGACATTCTGCATTATCACCTCTCAGCATATTACTAACAACACAAAATAGCATTTCCCCAAAGAGGTGCTAACTCAGGGCAATGGGCCATGAAGTCAAGATAAAAGCTGGGGTTCTGAACTTTCCGGAAAACCTCTGGCTCTCACCTAACTCACATTCTCACCTCTTCTGGGACAAGCTGAATTTCACCTGGAAGTGAAAACTTCATTGCAAAATGGAGAGAATCTCTAGGAATCTCTAGGCCAAGAAAAATACCTCTTTTCATCTTTAGCCATTCAAAGCTAGGATAATATGTCCTCTTCCCTTCTTGTGCTTGAGGCACAAAATGCCCTCTACTAATGCTTAAAAGGAGAGAGGAAGGAAAGAGAGGGACCATCTCCCTCTCAAGCCCGTGATGCCTGTCCTGCTACCCTCCCCCAGATTCTCCTGACTGCCACTTTCTCTTGTACTCCCAGAATGATTTTTGGCTGTAAAATTCAGTAACCATGAGATGAAGGGCGTGTTCCTGATTAAGAAAAGGTCAAGTGGTAACAGTAAGAGCTGATATTTATTGAACACTGACTCTGTGCCAGGCACTGTTCTCATGCATAAACTCATGTCATCTTTATAACAGTCTTCTATAAGGACCAGCATAATTATCTCCATTTTGCGGAGAAGGAAACTGAGACCCAAAAAAGCTAAGAAAACTTGCCCAAGGTCACACTGCTGGGAAAGGGTAGAGCTAGAATTGAAACCTAGGCCAATGAACTCTGGAGTCCATTTCTCCTCAAAGTGTGGTCTGGAGACTGGTGCCTGTTCATGTCTGTTAGCAGTGTGTGATGAGGTAAGTGTAGAAATTGAGGGTAATCACTAGGAAATTTTACAGCAATTTGCTATTAGCCTGGCATCCAAGAGTGTGATCAGCAGACTCCTCTCAGTGAACAGTAGATAGAGCAATTCTGGTGTTGTTGAACCCACGTGGTGAGATGCATGTGGTATAGGCTACACGCTAGTCATGCACAATAGATCCACACATGGGTTGATTAGCAATTAGAAATGTAAAAACAAGTCCTTCACCAAAGATGGTATGACAAGCACTGCTCTAAAGCATTGTGCTATATAGCTTCCAAAAACTCAGTGCTTGCTAGGAATATAAGCTTGTGAGGTATAAATGTAGGCAGAGAAATGAACACCAAATCGAGAGCCAGAAGATATTAAACAATGGGTATGATCAATAAGTAAGTGATATTGCTTGTAAAAAGTAAGTGCATGGAAAACTTAGAGTAAAGCAGGTGAAGGGAATCAGGATTTGGGGGAAGGGTCCGAAGTATTAAGCCGTGAGGTCATTAGGATAGTCTGTGACCATTTTCCCTGAAGCAGATAAGCCCCTTTGTAAACGTTTAACTTTGCCTTGGCTTCTCCCTGCCCCTCCCTCTCATATGCCCAGGCTCCTATTTTCTCTCTGAATCTGTTAACACAGAATCATTAGAGCAATCAAAGCATAACAAGGCAATTCATTCTGTGCCAACCAGGAAAGCCCAGTCCATCATAAAAGGTACTCCAAAGCTAAATTATGGGTTTGGGATAGATGATCTGTAAGATCTCCTCCAACTTTGAAATCTTATGACTTTGGCTGAAGGAGCTGTTGTATACTGCTCTTGAGGGAGTAAACCTTTATATCAAAGAGGCTCATTTGATATGATTTATTAATTCATCCATTCATTTATTTAATACACACCTATTGATCACCTACTATGAGTCAGTCACTGTCTCAGGCATTGATATTACAGTGATGCATGAGATATAGACTCTGCCTTTGAGAGTTTCAGAGTTCAGCAAGAAAGCCAGACATATAAACAAAAAAATGACAGCACAGGTCATAAGTGCTGCAACACATGTCTGAACAAAGTGCTATGGGAATACAGATGAGGGAGGATATAATCTCTCTGGGTAGCAGGAAAGGAGGCATCACAGCAAGATTGAGAGAGTAACATGTACTCCAGGTTTTGAAGAATGAAGAGGAGTTAGCCCTCTTCAATAGGAAGGATGGAAGCCAAATCCGGCAGTGCAATAGATGTGAAGACACCAAATTGGGTAATACACTTAGGGAATAGAAAAATAGCTTCGTCTGGTTGTAAGATTATATGCATGTGTGGATCATGATTTGTTTTGTTTTGGTTTTGTGGTTGTGTTGTGGTGTGAATATCTGTTTTTCCCCAGTGTGTGATTACACACACACACACACACACACACACACACACACACACACAGTCATTACTTTCCTTCTTTGGTCCTCCACTTCTTCATTTATAACAAAATGTAGGGTCTCTGCATCATTACACTGTAAACCCCATGAGGGTTCATCATTTGGGTCCCAGTGCCTAGCACAGTGCCTGGCACATGTAGGTACTCAAGTTTGGTTCAGTGAATGAAAGAACCAATAAATGAGTAAGTTGATTAATTATCACTAATATCTTTTTCAGCTGCTGGCCATTTTTAGAAACTCTAGATTTTTCTACAGCTTGGGATGAACCATTTGTCTGTATCCCTCTAACAAAGGAATATTTGTGGGTTGAGTATCCATATGATTATACTTCTAGATATTTGAATAAATAGGTCCACAGGATGTCAGGCCGTTCAAGAATCTTTGGTGGGAGGCCAGCATAGGAAAGAAAGAGGGTTGACCAGAGAAAAGTTTGACTTTCAAATTATTTTTAGTGATTGAGGGCCAGCTGTCTGTTTCTCATCATTTTTCTCCTCTTCCCCTTCTATGAATTAGAACAGACTGTATTTTTCTAATACATCAATTCTGCTGTGATCACACATTTGGATTTTATCTTTCAGTCACACTCAAAAAAGGAATGGGTTCCAGAGTGAAGCTCAACAATCCCCTTCTTGGCGTGAGTTGCTTATGATAAGTTTCCAAAAGTACTGATTGTTCAGAAAGGCTTTCTAGAAGCTCTTCCACATCCCCAGAATGACTTCATCCTCTTACATGGGAATTTTTGAAGTTCTTTTATAATATTTTCTAACATAAAAAAAAAATACTCCAATAAATTCCCTTGTACCAGTCACTAAGCTTCAACAATAATCATTATTTTGCGACTATCACCACTCACTTATTAGCACCTCCCTAATTTCGTTTGTTTGTTTCTTTGCTTGCTGGATTAGTTTAAAGCAAATCCCATATGCCATGTCATTTCATGTGTAAGTGCTTCGGTATGAATTTCTGAATGATAAGGTCATGTTTTGTTTATATGGTTTCCTTAACACCATGACAGTCATGTACCTCATAGAAGTAACAGCAATCATTTAATTTTGTCTTATACACAGTCTATCTTTGAATTTCTCTGATAATCTAAAGATGTCTTTTTCAGTTGGTGTATGTACCTCAGGACTAAACAAGACCTGCACATTGCATTTTTTGGTTGTTGTTTTAATATGGCAGCCTAAAACTGTTTATTTGAAATATTTACTTTTTTCTTATCTCAAGGCTAAAAAGGCTGAAATACTCAGAAAAGGGTGAGTAAAAGCTGCCATGGTACAGCCTGCTGCAATAGCACCATTTTTTTTCATAAAGATTTTCACTCAATGCATGCTAGGGGCAATCCATAATATGTAAATGTGGAATGGAGTCAATATGTCTTGAACACATAGGCCTTCACAGTCTTTCTTCTAGGAATACAAATCAAGGGAGATACCCTCAGGTGAATACTCAAAAAGGAATCACTATGGTCCTTCCTTCTACTCTGGATTCATTTTCATTTTACCTAATAATTATTGTAATAATAATGCCATGTTATATATCTATATTTTCTTTAGTGTTTACATAGTGCTTCCCTACCTATTCAACATACAAAGACAAAGAATCCACTCTTCATGAAAAATACTTCATCTCATTTGATTGTCTAGATGAGCCTGTGAGAGAAGGCAGGACAGGTATAATCTTCCCTTTTTTACAGATGTGAAAACAAGCTCAGGAATATGAAGCAACTAAGTCTTCACAGTCAAGTTAGTGGAGTTGAACATTTGATCCCAGTTCAAGTGATAGCAAGTTCAATGATATTTGACCAGATATATCATGCCTTAACTTAATATAAAAAAGCCCCAGACCAGGCTTTGGCAAAATGCCATCTAGAAAGTTGCTATCTGGTGAAATGTCATTTATTCCTTTTAGGGTTTCCTTTGACTTTGGTATCATCTTGAGTACCTATTGCCTAGAGAGCCATGTTCCCATACACCTGTTCCAGGTTCAGTGTACCAGATGCCTTTCCAAACCCCAAGGAAATTATGATGTAGACATGGCTGAGGTCTTTAATAATATATCCCATTAGCTCAAAGGGCAAATTTGTACAAATTAGGTTACAGCCCTTATGATAGAGATATTTAACAGTTTTTCCCTCTTACAATGAAGATGGAAGGATTATACTTTTCTGCCCCACTTATAGTTGGACAGTAACTACTCCGGTCAATGGTCCTGGAGACAAGTAGTCTGTGCTTCTTTCAGATTACCCTAATTAAAGTTCAATACTCAACCCTCCAGTGTACTCTTCCTCTGACTCAGCAATTATGGAGGTACCAAATGGCAGCAGCAAAAATCGAAGTATCCTGGGATCCCAAAAAATGGAGAGTTGCTACTTAGAAGAGTCACCCTGGACCTACAGCATATTACATGTGAGTAGGAAACAAACTTTTGGTTAAGCTACTGAAATGTAGGTATTGTTACTACAGCCCAGTTTAACCGATTCTTATGGGTACAGGATTCCTTCCTCAAGGTACTTTACTTGCTACCTACTGAAAAATCATCATAAAAACCATAAAATTCAACAATGACAAGATGTAGGGTAGCTCCTGGAATTGAGTAATACACAAGTGGCAAACCATAAGTGATAGCCCTGTCAGCAATTTTACAAAGTAACATCTTCAGGCAAAATTCCCTTATTTATTCATTCACAAACTATTAGTTGAGTGCTTACCATTCACCAGCCACAGCTAGGGACTGAAGATACATTTGAGGACAAGACAGTCATAATCTGTGACCTCATGAGTTTTAAAACCTAGCTAAAGAAAAAAGATATTTAAAAATGTAAATGAAAATACATTGTTGATAATGAATAATTGAATACTACACCAAAAACTAATGATGTATTATTTGTTGGCTAATTGAATTCAAATTTTAAGAAAAGGAAAAAAACAAAAGAAAATATGTTGTTGAAAGATATAGACTGCTTTGAGATAAAATAATAGAATAACTTAATGAATCTAGCTTAAAGATTCTGGAAATCTTCTATCCAAGAAAGAACTGTTTATGTTGGGATTTAAAGCTGAATGGGTGAACGGAAGACCTGACCAAGAAAGGATGGGGGGAATCCATCAGAAAGAGAGAACACCACATGGGAAAGTACAGAGAACAGTACAGTACAGTTCACTCGGAGAAAGGAAAGGACCCCAAGGCATCTGGACTGTAGTAGACAGGATAAAGGCAAAAAGGCATGATGGTGGTGAGGAATGAGTTTTGAAAGGGAGACGTAAGCCAGATCATGCACGGGAATACAAACCAGCCATAGATCTAGGGCTTTATTACAAGAATAATGGGAATTCATTGAAGTATTTTAAGTGAAGTGAATGATATGATCAGATTTTTGTCATTTAAAGGATTAATCTGGCCATAGTAGATTGTCAGCCAGAGAGGTTAAAAGTAGAAGTTGGGAGACCACTTGGAAAGCTACAGCAGGTGAGAGAACATGGTAAATGAGACTAGGAATGGAGAGAAGTGGAGTTACTTGAGAAATGTTTAGGGAGTTAGACATAGAATGATGGACCTCTTCCCAGTCTGCCCAGGAAACAGGGGACTTTCAGTTAATGCTGGGACAGTTCTGGGCAAACCAGGATAAATTGGTCACCCTAGATGGACACATTCATGAGCTTAGTGACTGACTGGGAATGGGAACTGAGGAAGAGGATTGAGTCACTCTGGATAATTGAATGGATGATGGTGCCATTTACTGAGGTAGAAGACACTGAATAAAGAGCAGATATAAGAGGAGAGAGAAGACAGTAAGTTGAGTTTAAGATACGTGACCAAGTGGAGATGTCAGATAAGCAGTTGAACTGACAGGTAAATCTGGGATTTTGTTATTAATTATTGTTAACATTCAGGTACCATCTATGTGCAGGAACCTGTTATAGTTACTCAGCCTATGTTGACTCACTCTTCGCAGCTGCCAGTGAGGTCTCTCTATTCATACTAACAAAGGCAAAGAAGTTATCTAGGTAGCACTGTTGGAACATGACGGAGCTGGAATTGAAACTCAAATTAAGTTGGATTTGAAAGTGGCCTTTCCTGTTTCCCAGTTTTGTGACCTTGGACAAGACCCGGAGAGTTTGATCAACATAGCCTTAAAAAAAAAAAAAAAAGTAGGTGCCATGCTGGGGATGAGAGGATGGAAAAAAATTCGTTAGCTATCAGACACAGAACAGGCTAATCTTAGAATCAAGGTTATTAGTAGAGGTCAGAAAAAAGTAAGGGGTGCAAACTTCAGAAGGGCATATAGGTCATTGCATAGGAGGAATCAGAATATGGACACTTATTCAAAGGAAACACTACAACATAAAAGTCAGGTGGTATGGTCTCTGGAGTCAAAGTGCTGGGATTCAAATGTCAACTCCACCACTTACTAATTATTTGATGTCAAATGAGTCATTTACATTCTCTCACCTGCCAGACCAGGTGCCAAGCCTAAGAGGTACGGAAGGAAACAAAACAAATATGGAACTCACAGTGCAGAGGAAAATACAGAATTACATAAAATCACAGATAGGATGATTATCAGAAAGGAGTCATTCAGGGGGCTTTGGGAGAGAAAAGGTGGGAGGATGAACTTGGTTTGAGCAAAGTCAGGGAAGGCTTGTAGGGGAAGTGACATTTAATCTAAGAACTGCAGAAGGAGTGGGGGTTTCCAGGTGAAATGGGAGGGAAAACATCCAGGTGGAAGGAGCACACATGAAGGCATATTTGTAATTTTCAGAAGTTCCAGAGGACTGAAGTGAGATCCACAAGAGGGAAAGTTGAGAAAGGTGAAGATGAAGATATAGATTGAATTGGAGCTAAACATTTGTTCATTCTAAGGGTAAGGAAGTTCAAGCAAAAGGTTTAAATGCAGACAGATGAGTTGGTCAGTGCCTGGTTCTAGCAATCTCTTTGGACTTCACTACAGCAGGGGCTGATGGAGGTTCTCCATCAGTTTTACTCAAACCCATCTGGGAGCTTTTGAAAAAAGAATACCTGGGATCCACTCAAGACTTACTGATGTGAGCCCTGGGCTATGCTACACCTTCTGCCTCACTCATTCCCACTCTGCCCTTTTCTAATTTACACTGGCCTTAGAGTTTTCTCAAACACCCCAAGCATAGTCTTCCTCATTCACTTTGTTTTAACTGTCTTTCACCCTGAATACTTTCCTTCATTTCTTTGCACATTTGTTCCCTTAGTTCATTGAGTGTCTGCTCAGCTGCCACCTCCTCAAAGAGGTCTCTTTTAACCATCTTGCTCATCTTGTTTATTTAGTTTATATGTTTATTTTTATCTTCTTCTACTAGATTCTAAGATCCCTGCAATCAGAAAATGTCTCTATCTTGTTCATCACTGAATTCCCACCCCTTTACAATGCATTTTTATAAAATGGAAGAAATATCTACATATACCTGGACCTGGAGCCCCAAGGATCTAATCTTCAAAGACAACAGGATTCAGACACGGAGGAAAAAAAGAGACCTAAGCACCTAAAACTTGGGTATAAAGTAGAGCATTATCTCAAACAAGTCACTGGGACTGAAGACCAAAGGTAGGCTAGGACCAGCAGCAAGAGGAACTTAGTACTGTGACCCTAGAGGACTTACCTGGGACTTTTAAAAGCCCCTTGAACAAAGATAACCTTGGTGTTCCGGGCTGACATTGAACAGAACCTTCAGATGGAAGACAAGAGGCTCCATCAGAGCTAGGAATGCTAGTAAGGAGCAGGGACACTCAGATCATTGCTAGACAGAGTATGAAATGCCAAATACATCTTTGATTTTTCTTCAAAAGCAGGGCTTTGTGACTCACTCTTGTAACATTTCCTTTATTTGGTAAATAAGATATAAACATTTTGCTGAGAGATCCCAGTAGAATAGAGTGTAAAAATAACAGGAAGCACTCAGCTCCGTTAATTGTGCATCTTAATGTGGCATAAGGACATTTGTCACTCTGATGCACTTCCCTCTGCTGCCTACCCCATATGTTTCAGGAAGTCCAGTTAATCTTATGGGAAATTAAGCCACAGTAAGATTCTGTAGGCATCCTAGTCTAGACTCTGATATTGATCATGGAACAGACAAATTGGAGGAATGAGGTAGAGTGGCCTTCTTCTGTCTTAGACATAAGTGCAAATATTCAGTGGAGAGTGACCTTTAACGAATGCAAATCTACTTTATAAAGCATCACATCTGTGACTCTTTTCAAAGTGTGTGCTAATGGTCAACTAGATGTCCCTCTCTCAGCTTCCTCTGATTCACTTAGGAAAACTCCTGAGAGCCCACTAAAGGATTTTATATGTTTTTCATTGATGTTTGCTTTTCCAAATGTTTGTCAAGTTCAGGCATTTGTATTTGGCCCTATTAAAATTTAAAGGATTCAAGCAGCAAAAACAATCCACAATAAGTGGATAGAAATAGAGACTCCTAAAGACTATGCATGCCAAGCCCACTGTGTTACAGCCCCAGGAAATTGGAATCCCAGAAAAATTAAGAGGCATTAATATGGCAGATTTGTTAAACATTTGGGTTTTGAATCTTAGCCCTGCCATGTGTGTATACATTGTTGGCCCTTTTACTTAAATTCTATACGTCGGAAATAGTGGCATGTCTACCTCATAGGTGTTATGTAAACATCTGGCATATACAAGCACTCAGCAAAGACTAGTTATTTTAGTAGAAGGATTTATCAAATACCTGGTTCTAAATAAAGCTAGTACATACTATAACAAGACTACAGAACAATAAATACTAAAATGTGTGAATCATTATTTACTTATCATTTTCTTGCCAGTGCTAACTATTAGTACCCTTAATGTCAACTGAAGTGTTAAGGCTAACAATAAATCACAGATACAAAGTATTGGAATCTAGAATCTAAGGATGTTAGAGGTCCTCCATCTAAACAACCATTGAATGTTAACATTATTCTCTAGCAAGCCTGATCAATGGCTATCTGATGATTACATGCAAACCACAATAAGCCCACCAGACACCCAGACATGTTACTACATAGTGAGGAACTTCATGTAAACCTTTTCCCCCAGAACAAATGAAAAGTATCTCTTCGTTACTTCCATTACATAATCTAGAGGCTCACCATCAAGAGCCACTCAAAACATAGATTCACTGCAAATATTTAATAGCAGATTTATATCTCTTCTTAGTCTTCATTGCTCTTGGAAAAGGTCCCTGTTTCCTAAAGCCAATCTTCATGATTTATAGACCAGTTCCACCCTAACCCCCACACCACCCACCATATGGGATGCTCACATTAGCGCATGCTCCAATTCACTGATGTCTTTTGGGCAGAACTGCCAATAGTATCCTCAGAAGTGGTCTGGCCAGGGCAGAAGATGGCGATCTATTCAATATGTTTCTATTAATGTAATTCATATCATCATCCTAAATGTTAGAATTCAATTTTCTAATTCACCTCATTGGTTTCTTCCAGCATGTTAATTTGTTAAAGTCATTTTGAATTGTATAATATTTATATTCCATATGCATCCCTTATATGGCATCTCCTAAGTAACAGACAAAACTATTAAATACTCCTTAGTCCACAGTCTCCATTCCAGAAACTTCTCCTCTGTGACACAGCCATTATTAATATTCTTTAAGTATGGACACAACTCATTCTACAATTCATCTGCCAATAATGTCATCCTAGGCAGCACTTGTCAAAACTTCATCCCAGGGATATCAGAAGAAACTTTATCAGAATTTTTTCCAAAGCATTATTCAAGTGAAAAGGTATGTGGGTTGCATTTTTGGCTGAATTATCATGTAACCAGTCCTATATTCTCAGAATTTAATATTCACAAATCTTGGAGAATTGGGAAAATATTTTTAGATTGCAACATAGATTTTTTTCAAGCAAATTCCAGCCCAGGTGTTAAGGTAGACTAGATCAAAAGTTCTTAACTCATAGGAATACATGTGTGGACTTCAAAAATTGTAATTCCTTTGGAATCATAGGCAAAGTATTAGCATTATGCAAATACATGCATTTTTCTTGGAGTAAAATCTCTACCTCAAAAAAGTCTTTTATGCTCAAAGACTACCACTGAATGAGATTAAGTCTAATTAAAGATGTCTCAAATTTAAGCCCATCTTATTCCCATTACCATATTTTCTATTTGTGCCCTGCAATTCTACTTTCATCCTTCAGTCCTTTCTGATGCCCCAAGATAGCCAAAGGCACTGTGCTCACATCTACATGGATTAATTGCTGTGTTTTGAAACTATGGCATATATTCACACAGACACCTCCAAAAATTGCATTTAACATAAATAAAAAATTTATGAGGCAATCTCAACCCCTTCCTGTGAGTTAGGCTTCTGATATCTAGTGTTTACAAGAAGAGGGGATTTTTTATTGAATATGAGTCATGAGGACAGGTATGAATAAATATGGAGGATTTGTTCTTAGAAAATAGAGAAAATTGTAGGCGAGCTCATTCTGGTTCAAGGGTGCAGCTAGTAAGACTAGTCCCTAAGTTAGTCCTCGGGAGTGTTATACAAAGCATTTGGGTGCTCAGGAAAGAATTGTTTTCTGGGAGATGAGTAGAGTAGTTGTGGATGATGAATTATGAAGAGAATATCACAATCTGAGTCCATGTGGGGAGCTGGACGTTCCCCATAGATAGAAATGCTCTTGTTCCTGTAGGATTTCTCACAGTAATTTGATTATATACCAGCTTCATTGGAAACACTGACTTTGAACTCTGTGGTAGACAGAATAATGTCTACTGCCTGCAAAGATGCCTAATTCCCAGAACCTTCAAATAGAGAGGTTATCCTAGATTATCTAGTCACATGGAACCCTAGAAGCAGAGAACATTTCCCAGCTGTGGTCAAAGAGAGATGCGATTATGGAGGATTGGTCAAGGAGATACAA
Organism: Callorhinus ursinus; assembly: GCF_003265705.2. Classification (NCBI taxonomy): domain Eukaryota; kingdom Metazoa; phylum Chordata; class Mammalia; order Carnivora; family Otariidae; genus Callorhinus; species Callorhinus ursinus. Next base: position 70,237,482 of record NW_027397067.1, on the reverse strand, counting down.
CACTGCTGGCTTTGAACATGAATGAAGGGGACAATGAATCAAAGGACGTGAATTGCTGGAAAGGCAAGGAAACAGATTATTCACTAGAGCCTCAAGGAAAGAACCAGTATTACTTACTTGTACCTTGATTTTAGCCCAGAAAGACTTGGGTTGAATTCATGACCTCCATAACTGTACAATAAAAAATTTGTGTTGTTTTAAGCCACTAAATTGTGGTAATTTGTTATAGAAGCAAAAAGAAACTAGTATGTAATCTACTCTGGAGGTAAGATAGAAGCTTACTATTCCTAGACTGTAATCTCAAGAGAACAGTCTGAAAATAAGGTACTGGTTATCCCTGGGATAGGGCTTAACGGAAAATACTGTGGATCAGTGGTAAAGACTCTAGGAGGCTTCCTGTTCCTGATGTTCCAAACACCAATTTCATCTCAGATTTCCTAGGCATGAGTTCAGATCCTGGCTTCATCACATATCACCCCACTGCTTTTTTTTTTTTTAATCTATTTCTGTTTCTTCATTTGCAAAAAGGGAATGATAATCATTTCCTTACCAGCATCATTACATCCCTATATGGGAGAAAAGATAATAATGTCTCTCTTCACATGGGTCATCCTGCAATTCCCCAAATCTCCTTGGGTTAGCTCATGCTTGCATGTTCTCCCACAGGCTGTACCCTCTCCATGGTGTGCCCTTTCTGTTTGCCTTCTCTTTCTACAAAAATCCTCACCTATCACCTTATCTAGGAAGACTTTTCTGACTACTTAGTCAGATTAAAATGCCCTTGTTGGTACTCCTCTGTCATTGCAATCCAAGGTAGCAATTGCTATAAAATAGTTGAGATTGTTTCTATACATTCTGATGTATTTAGAGGAAAAGTCCACATTAGCTACAAACAAAACAAAAAAACAACTCCGTGGCTTAGCACGTAGGCTTATTTCTTTCTGAGATCTGTGGCTCTCCTAGGTAGCTTTCCTCTGAACAATGATTTGGTGATCCCAGCTCTTTACAACTCATGATTTTGAAAATGTGACCTCCACCATCACCAGTGGAGTGGGGAACAGAATGTGTGGTTAGTAGGGAATTTTATGAGCAGGCCCCGAAATAGTATACACTACTTCTGTTCACATTCCACTGTTCAAAAAGCAGTCATGTGGCCCCGATTGAATTGAAGAGAGAACAGGAATATAATCTTCTTGTGTTTGCTGAAATGAAAGCGGGAGAAGTGAACATCTAGATAGTTTCTGCCAAAATGGACTTGGAATAAAAATGGGTTCATATTCCTTTCCTTTCGTTTCCATCTTCAAGTAAGTTTTTATTTGCAGATCATGATAATTACTGGCTAGTTTCCAGATGCAAACTCCACAAAGCACAGTCAATTCGATGAAAAATTTTGTCTTGCTAATTCTTTCTCTCTCTCTCTCTCCTCTCTCTTTAGAAAATAGCCAAATGTTGCCTAAAGATTATTTATGAGTTCTACACATGATACTTATTTTCCATCTGATTCAGTGTTTAAATGCCTTTTAAACTTATGCCATAATTAGCTTGGGATTTGTAACTACAAAAGAAATTTTTCCCATCCAACATAGAATCCAGGATATGAAATTGGAAGGAAATTGCTTCTTGGTGAGTGAGCAGACATCAGCACTGCATCATGCTTTAGGCAAATACCTGAGGGAAGTAGAGACAATCTCTTGTTGAAAAAAAGGAAAACTATGACTTTCTGAATTGGGAAAAGGTAATTGAAGATTCCATACTGAGTCCAGTGTGAAATGCTGCTATAAAACTTCCTTACTTCTTATTTTCACTGAGACGTGGGAGTCCAGAGACTTCTCTTTATTTAATTAGTCCATAAGAAGAAATTGAGTGGTTAGGTAGGAAGAATGCAAAAGACAGTTGGCAAAATGGTTAACTCAGTAGCCAGAAAAAGAGTCTTATCAGTGATTTTAACAGCTAAAAATCATGGGTCAACAACACTCCTTAGGTACATTTTGTATCCAGGGACTGTTCCACGACTGTAGAAATTTAAAATTGTATACTTCTGAAATTCTAGCATTTTAAGCAGAAATACCCATAGAGTCAGTATGTTATTTATTGATTTTTTAAAAGATTTTATTTATTTATTTGACAGAGAGAGAGAGACAGCGAGAGAGGGAACACAAGCAGGGGAGTGGGTGAGGGAGAAGCAGGCCTCCCACTGAGCAGGGAGCCCGATGCGGGGCTCGATCCCAGGACCCTGGGATCATGACCTGAGCCAAAGGCAGACGCTTAACGACTGAGCCACCCAGGCACCCCCAATATGTTATTTATTATAAGTGATTTATTCTCCTTACAAGAGGTAGCTTTAAGTCTATCTCTTTCTGTGTGTGTGTCTCTCTGTCTTTCTCTGTCCCTTTCTGTCTCTTTATTTGCTATAGGAATCACAAATACTTTGGGTGATGGCTCCTCCATCAGCCTGAAACCCTGAATAAGAACAGACAAAATGGAGCCTCTAGCCCACCCACTATAGACTTAGATGTAAGCTAGAGAAAAAGAAAAAAACTTGTAGTTTTAAAGCACTGAGATTTCAGGATTGTTCGTTACCACAGACAACCCTAGTCCATCCTGACTACATATCTCCCTTGGAGATGAGCAACTTTAGGTTGACACTGAAGGTTTAGTAAGCACCACATTTAAAAGTTCTCTTTGGTTAGCAAATATTCAAAGCCCATTCAATTTGGCTCATGTGAAAGGGGTAAGCGTCCACACAGAGCTGGACTCTGGAGCGAAAATGGTGTCACTAAGAATCATACTTTTTCTTTTCTCCTTTCTAGCTCTTCTTTTACCCATATTGGCTTCATTCTCAGGCAGATTCTTCTAGTGTGGAGGTGAGATGACTTCAGGCTTATATTTTGCCAGATTAGCAAATTCCATGAAAAAAAAAATCTTTTTCCTAACAGTTTCAGGAAAAGTTGCATGTATTCCTCTCACTGCCCTGTTGGGATCACATGCTTATCTCCAAAGCAGTGGTAGGCAGGGGTGCAGTTCTCCCAGCAACCATATCTAGGTCTTGTCCCACTCCAAGAATCAGGATTAGTTTCATTCCCCCCACCAGCACCCCCGCCAACAAACTGCATGGACAGAAAGCCCGAAAACATGACTCCCAAAGGAAAACCGGAATACCATAACCAGGAGGATGAATGAATACTTGGGAGAAAATGCAAGAAGGGGCACTAAATTAAAAAATGCTTCAACTGGAGCACTGAACTCCATTTTCTCTAAGGTCTCTTCCAGCTGTTAATAGTCTCTGGCTCTGCTTTCCAGTTCTCCAAGATTTGTTCTAATGGCACACTTATTTCTACTTATTTTCTTATCTCTTTGCAATTAATTATTCCTAACAGCAGTTACAGTTTAATTTTCAGGTGTAATAAAGTGGAAAAGCACTTTGTTCTCTTTTCCCCATTATCCTTCTTTTATGTGGGCATCTCTCCACACCTAATGGCCTTATATCCTAATTGCAAGCAAAGCAACTGGGGGATGTAAACCTTATTGTAAGCACTAGATTCACGAACTCAAAGCTGTAAAGTGACCACAAACCACGTAGGGGCAATAAATTTGGTCCCTTCTTTCTGTTCAGGGGAATGGTGAGGATAGATGTATGTAAACTCTTTAAGCCCTTCAGAGAAAAGGTGCTATATAAATCCAAGTGATTATTCATACCATTAGCCAACACAAATTGAACCCCCATTCCTTGGAGACTGTTTCGTTGCTAATTTCACTGACAGCCGTTGATAAAGTTGACATTTGGTTTTAATGGCACCAGCTAATAAAGTGTCAGAAGATTTCACAATCTTATCAAGTAATATATTACATTACAAATATTAAAAATTACTCCTGGAATTAACACAGTCTACTTTGGACACTCCACTGAATGAATCTGATACGATATGCCACGTCTTGTTTTTTTTCTTTCTCACCTCAGGGAGACATATACTCGTTGGCTATGAGGATGGATGTTTGTAGAGTCCTGTACATTTCTGCATGTGTGTGTTCTCTGTGTATGTACTTCTGATGATGGATATTCAGTCTACATCAGGGTAACTGGCATTTTGGCTCAATGCTTTGAACTTTTAAAAATACCCACAAGCCTGCAGCACCTTGTTCTTCTTCGATACCTTTATAGCTTTCAATTTTTGAGACCACTACAATCATTGTCATGGAAAGAGTGTAGCATTTAAAGGAAACTGAAGATGAAATCACAGTAATTGCTTTATTTATCAAGAGCATCCTCTGGATTAGTGCTTCTCTTTTTTTTAATTCAAGCAACTTTTTTTTATTTTATTATGTTATGTTAGTCACCATACAGTACATCATTAGTTTTTTTTGTTTGCTTTTATTATTATGTTATGTTAATCATCATGCATTACATCATTAGTTTTTGATGTAGTGTTCCATGATTCATTGTTTGCATATAACACCCAGTGCTCCATGCAGTACATGCCCTCTTTAATACCCATCACCAGACTAACCCATCCCCCTACCCCCCCCTCCCCTCTAGAACCCTCAGTTTGTTTCTCAGAGCCCATAGTCTCTCATGGTTCATCTCTCCCTCCAATTCCACCCCCTTCATTTTTCCCTTCCTTCTCCTAATGCCCTCCATGCTGTTCCTTATGTTCCACAGATAAGTGAAACCATATGATAATTGACTTTCTCTGCTTGACTTATTTCACTTAGCACAATCTCCTCCAGTCCCATCCATGTGGATGTAAAAGTTGGGTATTCATCCTTTCTGATGGCTGAGTAATATTCCATTGTATATATGGACCACATCTTCTTTATCCACTTGTCTGTTGAAGGGCATCTCAGTTCTTTCCACAGTTTGGCTATTGCGGACATTGCTGCTATGAACATTGGGGTGCATGTGGTCCTTCTTTTCACTACATCTGTGTCTTTGGGGTAAATACCCAGTATTGTAATTGCTGGGTCATAGGGTAGCTCTATTTTTAATTTTTTGAGGAACCTCCACACTGTTTTCCAAAGTGGCTGTACCAACTTGCATTCCCACCAACAGTGTAAGAGGGTTCCCCTTTCTCCACAACCTCTCCAACATTTATTGGATTAGTGCTTCTCATAATTATTAATTTTATCCTTGATACAACTCTTTGAGATAATTTTATCAACTTAAACTCTTGTACTTGAAAGTGCCAGAAAACCCAACTCAGACACACTCAAATAAGAAAGAGGATTTGCTAACTTTCATGAAAGTCCAGGGCAGAATCCAGGGTCCTCAAACATGGCCCAACCAAGGACTCAAATGATGACCCCCAAAGCTTTTTCTCAACTGCATCTTCTAGATAGATTATATTTTCCAGTTTCCTATGGTGATTCTCATTAGCTCAAACTCTCAAATATAGCACCCAATCCATCAGGGAAGAGAATTTATTCTTCCATTAACTCAGAAAAGATGCACCAGCATTACATTTCCTGGATTCTAATTGGCCTGACTTTAATCACTTGACCAGCTTTAAGCCAATTATCAAAGTATGAAGGATGGAAAGCCTGGTTTTATTGCTTAAAACTTAGCCTTCACCCAGGTCATCTGTTGCACTCTGGGGGAGAGGATTAGAGACGCTTCATCCAGAGCACCAGAACTGAGGATAGAGTGGGTTGGGGCCATCAAAACAAAATTGTGATTTGTGGTCATAAGAGTGGAATCGGGGTGTGTTGGGGGGGAGGTGGCGGGGGGGGCAAGAATGGATGCAAGGCTGCAATATCAATAAATATCCATTACAGATTGGCATTATCTTTATCCATGAGGAAACAGAGGCTCTGAAAAGTTAAATGACTCCTGTGATATCATACATCTCATGAATGGCAGGACCAGAATTTGAAACAAAGCCCCTGTGCCACAAAGCTAATGTTCACTGTCTTCTGTGACACAGCAGTATGGTAGCCTGCACAGAATGCAGCATAGCTAAGTGAGCCTTAGAAAGGCAGGTCCCACATGTCCACCTTTTTTGTGACAGAGAGAGCTAGAAGGCTGTGCCTCTTGCAATGCAGTTAACCCACCGCTTGTGGCATTCATAAAGCTCACTCAAAGGGAGAATCAAAGAGTTTGCATTGGTGGAAAAAACAGTGGGGTGGGAGGAAACTGGCAACCCATGCTCTGTCCAAATTCTTGCTGCCCTTCCCAGCTTTACTGAGAAGTGAGGAGAGTCATGTAACCTCTCTTAGATGTGAAATAAAGGATAATGGCACCTAACTCCCACACACTGGAGATTGTTAAAAGAAACTGATATCTTCTAGAATGTCTTGTAAACTATCATGTACTTACAAGTATAAGCTGCTGTTATGAAAATGAATAAAAGGAGTTATAGTCCCCCGTACAGCTCACAATGCAGTGCTGGGCAGAGAAGAGTGTCTCCATGTCTATGAATTTGATTTCAATGGTTCTTTTTACAATGAAAAAATCTGCTCTATCCTGAAATGTCAGGGTCTTAAAACATATTATAAAAGCCACTCATCACTCTCTGCTGGTTTATCTTCTGCTTGCCTTCAAAATATTGGAACCCCCGCCCCCCAGGGTTCTGTCCAGGACTCTGCGTCTTCCCTATTTGTGCCTTTTCTCAAGTGTTCTCCTCCCAGCTCCCCTCTGGCTCCCATAGGGTCTCTATGCCAGCAAGCCCCAAAATGCGTCCCCAGCCCTGACCCTCCAGATGTCTGCATCCAACTACCAATGTGGCACCTCCCTTTAAGCTTCTAACTGACATTTCAAAAGTAAATGGCAAAGCCAAAATTCCAGATTTCCATCCTCATTCATGCCACTCCTTCCCTAATCTTTCATATTGCAGTGAGCTCATCCTTAATGACTGTTTCCTGCATCTTTCACATCTGATAAATCAGCAAGTCTCCTTGACCTCATGTATCTGTAGATCACAGCCTGAGTCTACCCTCTTCTTTCCACCTCCACTACTTTCACCCTAGACCAGCCTTCCAGTCCTCCTGCTTGGTCCTTGCAATCATCCTCTAGCAGATCCATCTCATCCCACACCTTCCCTCTGTGGTCTGGTATCGGGACAGCAGCTAGCTTAATGTTTTTCAACTGTGTGTCAGGTCACCCCACTCCTCTGCTCCACGTGTTACAATGACCTCCTGTTGTCCTTGGATGGGTTAGTCACTCCTGTGTGATCTAGCCCCTGCACATTTTTCCGATTTCATATCTCATAACTCTTCTCTTGGCTCACCGGGCTTCAGCTTCTTCAATTTCTTTTGTTCCCTAGAATTCCTGCCTTAGAGACTCTCCACTAGCTCTTCTCTCTGTGGGAAGTCCTATTGTCCTTGATTTTCTTCAGAACTGATTCCTTCAGACCTTCAGGATCTCAGCTTAAATATAAGCCCCTCAAAAGAGCTTCACCCAAACTGACTTAGAGACCCATCATCACTCTTAATCATATATCTGTTTCAACCCTCTATATAATACTTACCAATATCCTCTATTTTTGTTTATTTAGTTGTTTGTTTGCTCCCAAAAAGGTGTGAGTTCTATGTAATCAGGGAGTTTAGATTATGTACTGCTGCACTGCCCAAGCCTAGAACAATGCCAATCACTACTGAGGAAATGAATAAATGGAAAAAAGTATGATGAATTAATGATGAATTATGGCTTCTATGTAAAGCATCGCCCACCTGTGCAGTAACCTGGCCATAGATGATTGCCATATATATGAGATTCCTAGCTCTGTGAGGACAGGAACAAGCTCTAAACTTCTGGAGCCCTGGAATCTAAGCAAGTGAATTGAATAAATAGGTCTTTATATCTGCCTCAACACAGAGAGATCACTCAAGATTTCCTGTGGCTATGACCTGTACCTCTGTTCAGAGTAAAAGGGCTGCATGGTGTGGGAAAGAGCTTGGATCCAAAATCAGCCAGGTCCATAATGGAATTCCTGCTCCATCGCTGACTGTTCACGTGGCCTTACATTAACTTAACGTCTCTGACTTGCTGTTTTCTCAACTGTAAAATGCCAATAATAATAACTCATTTCACTGGGGTTCTTGTGAGAGTCAATAAAACTAAACAGGACACCAGACACATGGAAGGTATCCAATAAATGTTATTTCTCCTTCTCTTGTATCTTCATTTGTCATTGATTGCAATAATTCACACAGTTTTTGCTGAGAATATCATATATATGAGTTACTGTAGGCATCCAGTGGGAAGGGATCACATAGATGAAAAGCCCCTTGTCCATGTGTATGGCTATTTTCCACTAGCTCTTCCGGTTTCACTCTCCACTCCCCACATGCTCCCTGATCTGTGTCCCACAAGGTAGACCTACACGGACTTTATTAATGGCTTTTCTTGCCTCCTGGATTCTGGTTGGGTTTGACCAATGGGGAGCATCAGCAGGATATTAGAGAGAAGGAGGAGACTATGGTCGGGGACTGAGTTCCCCTGGCTCAATCGCCTCAGGATGGATAAGGGCTAAGTACCTCCTTCCACTGAGGGTCAAAGCCCTTTCCTGATTGGTTTCCAGTAACTGTTCCTTCCCTTCCCCCCTTCAGCCCAAGAGTGCTAAAACCTCCCAAGGTGGTGATTATTCTTGGAGTTTCTGTGTAGCCTGCTAACATGTTTGTAAATATGTATTTAAACTTTGCTCGAAGTACCCAATTTGATTGCGTACCATCTGTGCCCTACCCTGATTCCCCCTGAAACAGTCCCTGTCCCTGAGGAGCTCACACACTAAGAACTCGTCACACCAGAAGTCATTAGTACTAAATGGACCAAAGCAAGAGTTCTTCACCACCATTTTACCTACCTCATGGTGCATCAAAAATTCAGCAAAGTATATTGACTATTCATTACTCACTTTCCCCAAGAAGCCACCAAAAATATCTGTGTGCTTATGAAACAACAGACGGAATTGTCAAGGGCTGTATGTTAAACGTTATTATTATTTTTTTTGATCCCATGGAACTTCCAAAAATACCCATGCCTGGGTCAACCCTAGGCCAAATGGACTGGAGTCTAGGAGGGGGAGCTTAGGCATTTGTGAATCAGCAAAATTGTATATTGTATTTGCATATTGGCAAAACCAACCTAGGCATTTCTACCGTGAAGCTAGGCTGAGTGAGGATGATGGCTTTAAATATTCCGGAAGAGTCTAAAGCAGAGGATCCCAGTACTGGATAAAACACCACTCTGGTCATTTGCATCCTCACACTGAAGTTGCTCCCAGTCTCTACCCACCTACACATGCCTCTCAGTTTGGTCTCTGCTTCCATCAACTCATTGCATTGACTCATTCTCATAGCAAACATTCTTCTAATAACTCTAGTTAATCTGGCCACCAAAGCATGAAAAACTTTTCTTGTAAACTATAAGGCATTTCCCTTCAATGTACTTAACAGTGGCGCCTTGGTTTTAGTCTTCATCACCAAGGATAAGAAGCACGCTGCTATGGCACCTGCCAGAAACTCCCAGTCCACAGCCTGCCAGACCAGCTGTGCCCTGAAGTCTCCACCTTCCAGGGATGACCAGACAGGTAGAGCACACACTATACCACCATAGAAAGAAATTATTTTCAGGAATTGGTTTCATTAGGGACATTTTTCACATCATTTAGCATATTGAGAGTATTTTAAAAGGCCTCATAATCACTATCATCAAAGTATATTTATATAAAAAGTATAATTACCCATCCCTAAACAGATCAAGGGACCTTGGTAATGACCTCATTCAAATCTCTTAATGCACATGGTTTTGTACTACAACTCCCTATCCCCAAGAGCTAATATATGTGATAGTTCCTTGCAAAATATAGCATCTTTTATACATACATTGGATTATCAGTACTGTTTCTATGATTACAACTTCAGGCCAAAAAAAAAAAAAGTCCACAAATATGTTTAAGATAAAGTAAGCAAAAATAAATTAACTGCATCCAAACCATTTAATACTACTAGTGCTGGGAATGGAATAATGCCTAATAATTATACCAATGCTAATAAAAACTTTACAGATGATGAATCTAAGTAGATTTAAATCCAAACATGCAAAGTTATGTTCTAACCACATATTTGAAGCTTATTTTCTGGTAAGAAGGTTAAATGAACAGGAAGAGGGGTCATTAGGGTGGTTAGTGAAGTGGGAATGGCTTTTGGAAGCCAGAACCACAGTGCTACTCATGTGATTAACACCAATATGACATAGCTACTGCTAACTCTCCAAGGGGCAAGCCCATTCTGACGAATTTCCATCATCCAGGCCAGCTGAGACCTCATTCGTACTGGTGACCCTGCAGTGCCACTGTGGACTGCAGATAAACTCTACCTACAGCCACTACAGAGAAGGCTGATTGTTCTCTACTGCATGACCTTAATGTCAGTTCATTGTGAATAATATTTGATGTCAAACGTGAAGAAATAATATAATGTGACTAGACCATGTAATTAGGCACTGAGACATCAGGGACTTTCATATATAATTATTCATACATTCGTTCAGTGAAAATTGCTTGAGCAGCTAGGAAGCACTGGCCCCATGCTATGCCATAGTGAGCTACAAGGCTATAAGGCATAGCACCTGCTGCTGTAGCACACATGGGTGTATGTTAGAGAAACAGGCACGGTGTTTGAAATAACAGTATCTGATAAGTGCCATGATGGACAGGTGAACAGAGAAAGATGGGGACAGGGAGAAGGGAATGATCTGGCTGCATGGGAAATAAGCAGGTTTGGCCTGCCTTAACTTTCCTTCTAGATATGTCATTGTTTTTAGCTAAAATTGGCTGCTTGGACTCAACCCTTTGCTTACTCTACCTTTCAGTACAGCCCTCTGCCTCCAACTCAATCTTGCTGGGTGGACTCTAGATTCCTGACACACTGCTATCATACTGACTCTTCTTACCTCCTCTGATACGGTAAGGTGGCTTGATGAGATTGAGCCTGATAGTCCCAGCTTTGACCCTTGCTTAAGTTAATATGTATAAGGCCTTGACTCAAAAAACAAAACTTCTCTGAGTCTTCATGTTCTCAGATAACTAGAAACATTCAGGATGTGATTAAAATTAGAGAAAATATACACAAGACACATGGGACAGACCTTAGGGAATGTCATAGACCTCCCCCTCATTCCAATGAATGGAAGCCTTTACTCTTACTGTTATTATTCTTCTCAAATCTTTCAAATGGTGCAGCATTTCTGGGTTCATGCTGTTGTTCTACTTTGATACCCTGTTCTTATTTTTTGAGGATTACCAGACAGGCTCCTTGTCCCATAAGGACAACCAGGCCATACAGAGTTTGATGTTAACCACCATTCAAACGTCCTCATAATAGCGCAGTGTAGGGAACGATGGGCTGCCCCAGGAAGATGGCTTGGTGGGCAAGGGCCAAAAGGGCCTGGGGTGGGGAGGGGAGTTGGAGCAGCTGGAGCAGAAGCGAACAGCACATGCACCAGCCACAGACCCTCAGTATCCAGGCAACCTGGGATGGCTCCCCAGGACTTATAGGAACGAACGTCCCCTCCCTCTGTGATTCTGGGGGACTCATAGTGATGCCAAGGTCTACCCCGCTCCAAAACACATTTGCCTTTTCTCCTGAAGCCAGATCCCAAGGAACTCCCTAGCCTTGCTATCAGGGACAGGGCAGGGAATTCCATGCCTGAGACATACCTAAGACACTTGCAGCCCATCGAGGCTCCTTGTATCCTCCCAGCACAGGTTCATAGGGGTCCGACACAAATGTCCTTCCCCACTCCATGCACTCAGAAGTACATGCAGGGGTCCCCTCACCCCCCAGGAAGATGGCCCACTGGGCTTAGGTGGTCCATTTACCCATGCCTAGAGGACTTGGGTACCTCAGGGCAGGATGTGGCAGGGACCCCTGTGTGACTGTGCCTACCACTCCCACCCCGCAGCCAGGCTCCCTGAATAGGTCCCATGGTCAGGTCCATGCAGGGACAGCCTGGGCCACTGGTGGACCTTTGGGGGACACACAGCGCTGCCAGGGGCCCATTTTGATATCCTCCTCCTTCTCTGACTCTGAAATAATAAATACGGGAAAGATTTTAAAGTGAAAATCTAAGTAGATACTTCCCCCTCCAGGAAATGAAGCTTCATTCCAACCCCCCATTGTGGACTGGACTGAGTGACTCAGATCTGAAGAGCAGAGACTAGGAAGTGAGAAAGTAATACTTTAAGGGGAGAAATCTGGGAAACACCGCTTTAACCAAATTATCATGGTTACTTCTCAGTGATATCATGTACACTGATAAAATGTGATGAGAAAGGTATTTCATATCTGTGCTATTCTTTCTCAAGACCCATAATCCCAATCTAATAATGAGAAAAAGTCCAATCTAACAAAAATTGAGGTACTTTCTACAAAATACTTGGCCAGTGCTCCTTAAAATTGTCATGGTCATGAAAACCAAGGAAAGATTGAAAAACTGTCACAGACCAGAGGAGACTAAAGAAACACAGCAACTACATACAGTGTGGTACCCTGAATTCGATGAATCCTGGAAGAGTCTGGAGTTAATAGAGATTTACCAATTTGACAAATATACCATGTTAATGTAAAAAGTTAACATGAAAGGAAACAGAGAAGAGATTATATGGGTCTTTCTGTATCCTCTTTGCAACTCCTCTGTAAATTTACAGTTATTTCAAAGTAAAATGTTATTTTAAGTGAAAACACTTTGCCAAATCTCTTTTTATTAGGACTTCATTATTGTTCCTGTGGATTGACCACTCAAGACACAGACATTTCGGCGACTGAAGTTTCTACTTCATTGAAATACAGTCATAAATAAACCCATTTTTAAGAGCCTCATTTTTTTTGTTTTGGGGAAACAAGTGTTCCCATCAATCAATATATAATTTCTTCAGGATAAACATAATTAATGATTTTTAAACTTCTCCTAATGAGTGTGTTATTAGGGAAATAGATTCAAAGCACGATCTGATTGACAATGGTTTAATATTCTTCATGTGGGTGTTATTTCTTCATGAACAGAGCACCTTGCAGACACTTCAAGAATTGGGTATTGTGATGAGCTAGCATCCCTATGTTCACTTCAATGAGAAAACTAGGGTACAGAAGATGTGAGTCACTTGCACTGAACTCAGGTGACAAAATCAGTAAGTTTTCCTCAAAGATTTGTGTCCCAATCCCAATTCCTGTTATATCTCATAATGACATTATCTGCATTTAAGGATTTGGGTGACCCCATCGAAGACCGACATTTCCAAGATTCTACAAGAATGAGTTATTATACATTTGCAAATTGTCCCAAGTTTGCACTTTAGCTTCTAAGCTTTTAATAAATAAAAAGAAATAAAAAAGAAACTGTTCATTGTATAGGTAAAAAGAATCAACATGTAGCAAAACTAAGGAAATTCAAAGTTTTCTCCCTGAATTCTTGGTGAAATTTCCTAATCATTCCTCCCAAAGAGAGTTGAGTCTCCATTCTTTACGATGTCACTGTAACTTGAGCCTTCCTGCCTTGCTATGCATCTCACATTATAATTGTTTTGTGTGTATGTGTCTATATTCCTTGTTAGAATATGGGATCCTTGAGGGCAGGAACCATGTCTCATCCATCTTCATGTTCCTAGGACTTAGTTCCTGAAACGCAACATATGCTCAATTAATGAAGCAATATTTATTGTTATCTAAAGTCTGGAATTATTTTTAAAGTTCTCCTTAGTAACTCTGTGCCAAATGAGCCCTCTAGGAATGAGATCGTCAGGCAGAGTTACAGTGCAAGAGGCTTATAAGGTGGGTGGTAGAGAGCAAGCGTGTGAAAGATAAAAAGAGAAAGGAGAAGCAGGCAGAAAGGAATTCAGACTGCAATGCAGACCTGACAAATTCTCAGACAATTCCTTAGGGACTTCCAGAGCAAAGACTGCCTGTCAGAGGCAGTCTGACACTGCCCCAACACACACACACACACACACACACACACACACACACACACACACACACACCAGCCACCATTGGGCAAAATGGCATGGTCTTAATGCCCCAGAAGAGTGTGATCTCACTCAAATCTTGTGGCCAATCCCATGGGTATTGCAGTTTGTGGATGTCATTGGACTCTACTCCTTACAACTGAACACCAAGCTCTTGCTTGAAGACCTTTCTCAGTGGTGCACCTCAATGGTTGGCCATCAATTCTCAAACACTTACTATGCCTTCTTCAGGCTAGTGACCCCAAGTTAGCAATATGGATGGATATGCTTTCCAGTTATTGGAAACTTGACTCCAGATCTATCAGCAGCTTGTAAGGCAGTTTAAGCAATTTGAACTACTTACTCCACATTTTAAATGGCTAAAGTTAGATAGGATGCCAAAACAAGGCTATGACAAGAAAATGTCATAAGTTTGTATGCACAGGCATAAAATGATTCCAGTTTTCACAATAAGCTATTATTTCGCGAGTGGTGTTAGCAATTATGAAAGCATTTATTGTATGAGTAAATTACAGTTTCTTATATTATGTCATGTATTTTGAGGAAGATGGGTCAACAACATGCTAGAGTGAAAAATGAATGTATTTCGAGTCAGGCAAAGCTAGGTTTGAATCCCCAGACCTGCCACTGAGAAGTTATGTGTCTTCAGGCAAATTTCTTAGCTTATTTGAGCCCCAGTTTCCTCACCTGTAAAATAGAGATGATAATATCGACCTGACAGCTTATGCATATAATGGAGAATTTATGTGAAGTTTTAAGCAAACATATGTTGATTCCTAATGACCCTGATTGCTCCTGATTTCCTTACAGCCATTCTCTACCTAACAATGCTCAGAAGAAAGACATCACTGTCAAGCTCTGAGTTTCAGGATAGAGTGTTGTTTGCTTATGTCAACAGGGGCATGATCACCTTGAAAACCAGACTAATTCAAGAAAGAAGAAAGGATTTCTCAGAAGTTGCACTGCTGTTTTTTTTCTTTCGATCTCTTATTTATTTTTTAATATATAAGGAACTGGAACTTGGGGGACTAACTGCAGAGGAAATCATGGAGCAGGGGAGAATAAAGGAATAGAATCAAGGGCAACCATGCTCTCTAAGGAAAAGAAGACTCTGATCACAGGGAGTAGCTTGGAAAGATTTAACACAGATGAGACCAGATGCTCCCTGGCTCACTAAGAAGGGATCTAGCATAGCCCACCCATGCTGAGACTTGGATGCAGTGATAGGACCACAAGATTGTGAGCAGGTATCCAAAGACACAAGGCCCAGGGACAGTGGTGTCTCTCTGTGGTTACTACTCCAAGGTCCACATGATCCCTTGTGGATTTTATTGCCTAGCCCACAGCTTTACAAATAGTCTCTTTATTAGACTCTACTTAAATTATCCCAATTTCCATGCACCATCAGTTTTCTGCTGGGAACACTGATTTTATAGATCTTAATATTATAATGTCAGAAGTTCACACTTACCTAGGAAGATTATAGAAACCAGATGTTTTATTGAACCATGAGATAACAAAAGAATTATTTTGGAAAATAGAAATGCATGCCAGAATATCTTAGTTTCTTGAGGACCAAGTTCTGACAAATATGTCAGAATTTTTTAACTGAAAAAAAAGTCAAATTCATTTTCAAATTAAAAGTTAAAAAAAAATTTCTCTAAAAATATCAGGGTCTCTTCCTGTTCCCTTCGCAAATGATTTAGTGAAAAGGTGTGGCTGAGTAAGGAAGATGTCTACGGGTGGAAGGGGCAGGGAGAGGTGGTTCAGCACAGGATTTGGAGCCTGAGCAGAGTAAAGAGGATGTCTGCCTTGCAGGGCTGCTCAACACAGAGGGCTGGAATCACTCAACTGTTGGAGGACACTCTAATAAAGGGGTAGCCTGCCATGGGTTGTCAGTATCAGAGTGGGTTCTGGAAGGCATTTGTTTGTGAGCATGATCTTCAGGATTATTGATCCTGAGCAGGGCAAGGGGAGTATGCACATAGGGGGATGACTGTATTGGCAATTGGGTTTGGGATGTCAGAGCTCAAGCAGGGTGAGGAAGCACTCATGCAGAGTATTATCCCCACACAACATCAGAGCCTGAAAGAGGTGGGGAAATTTCTACATGGGGGACCCAGGGTGGCCCAATGCAGGGTATCAGAGCCCAAGCAGCAGGGAGAAGATATCTTTGCAGTGGAAGAGGCAACAGTAGCAACTCAGCCTGGGGTACTGAAGCCCAAGCAACGTGAGGAGGGCATCTATGCAGTGAGAGAAGCAATGATGGCAGACAGGTGGTATCAGCCTGGGCAGGGTGAAAAGGGTGTCCATGAGGGATCAGGGATTGGCAGTGGCATGGTCCAGTGGAGGATATGAGAGCCCAAGCAGGGTGAAGAGATGGTCTCCGCAAATGGGGGGGGGGGCAATCTCACAAGAAATAGGTTATAGACAACAGGAATGATCAAATAAATAAATGCATTAAGGAAAATGGATTCAAGATTCTCACTATTAAAAAAGAGAGTTCAATACATAAAATGGGAGAAAACCACAAAGAACTCTGTAGTGTTAAACTGGAATTACAGATATGGATATAATCCCATGGTTTTTAATATATAAACAGATACATATGGTAGTGCGTAACATGTAAATGTGTGCATATGCATATTTAGGGTATATGTGTATACTCCCCAGCTCTGTCCACAGAAAAGACCTAACAGCAGCATTATTCCAACAGCAACGCTCACACATAGCACTCACATCTTGCTTTCTAAATACTTTTTCCACTAAAAAGGAGTCAGAGTTCTTGGAGAAATGGCTGATTCCAGAGCTGTGACAGGGAAAGTACAAAGTGAGTCTGGAGCATCTTTACTGGCTGGAATGTAAAGAAGTGTTCGAAGATGGATGGGGACATATCAAGAGGACACATAGCCAGCTTAAAAGGGCTCCCACTAGTCAAATCACAGACAATTAGAGCATCAAAAATTAATAAGAGTAATGGATTATGAGTTATTGAATAAAAGAAGAATCCAAGTGTCTATAATAATATAAGTATATTAATTGAATAAATTGAAAGGTTGATGAGTAGTGGGATATTTACATAGTTTCATACATAATGCCTCCCTTCAAAAAATGTATTAACCACAACGGAAAAAGAAATAATTTTACAGAGGAGAAGTCTAGCAGAATCCACTTAATAAAGTGGTCAAAGTTAACATCACCAGTAAGGGAACAAGTGCAAATCATATGTGCCCTGACAAACAAGAAAAAAGTGTGAAGGACATGGCATCACTTCAGTGATATTCTCACCAAAGGTGCATTTTGCAAACCTAATAACAAAGAGACAGCAGACAAACCCAAATCAAAGGATGTTCTACAAAATAACTGGTCTCTACTCTTTCAAGAATATCAAGGTCATGATAGTCAAAGGAAGACTGAGGAATTATCATAGACTCAAAGAAACTAAAGAGACACAGTGTCTAAATACAACACTCAACTGCATCCTTTTGTTTTTTTTTTTAAGATTTTATTTATTTATTCATGAAAGACAGAGAGAGAGAGAGAGAGAGAGAGGCAGAGGGAGAAGCAGGCTCCCAAGGAGCAGGGAGCCCGATGCGGGACTCGATCCCAGGATCCCGGGATCATGACCCGAGCCGAAGGCAGACACTTAACCATCTGAGCCACCCAGGTGCCCGCATCCTTTTGTTATAATTAGGGTACCTGGAGAAACTTAAATGGGGTATGACAATTAGTTAGTAATGTATCAATGTTACCTTCTGATTTTGATAGTTGCTCTGTGATTATACAGGAGAACGTTCTTGGTTATAGAACCAAGGGTGACGGGACATCATGTAAACAAATGATTCTCAAATAGTTCAGGGGAAAAGAAAGGAAATTCTTCATGCTGTACTCACAACTTTTATTTAAATCTGATACTGTTTAGAAATCATTCGGAAAAAGTTATTGACTGTTTCACTACAATTGAGCACTAAGTGTCCTGCCCCTCAGTCATTTTGAATATGCAAATTTGGTTCTTCATGAGTATTCTCACTTTTTATAGTTCTTTCAGCAAAGAGAATTCAGACCTATTCTTAGGAAGATAATCTGGGTCATATAATTTATAAGGTAACACCTGGCAACATGACAATCCCAGTGAGATTTCTTTCTCTTTTTTTAACTAACTGCTTCCACTTAGAAATGAAACTTTAAATATTCTGCTCTGACCTTTTTGCCTGGGAGGAGAGTTTAATTACCTGCCCAGTTTACATAAATTATGTCTCCTGTTTGTCTAAAATTGAATCCTGGGCAGAGATCAATATGGCCTCAGAAAAGCCAGAGCAAATGACTTCTCTCAAATGCCATCAAAGGTCACAGGAACCTTTCCTGCTTGGATGGGGACACATTCTGTTCGACAACCTGGAGCCTGTCACAGGCCTGCTGCCTGCCGCCTTGGGTACCAACCACAAGAGCATGATTGATCATCAGTTAGAGGACATTGGGTACAAACTCCCTCAGGAGTCAGCTGTGTGGAATTAATTGAATACCATGATGAGTCTGATTCATCATTCTCAAAAAAAAAAAAAAGAGAGAGAGAGTGAGAGAGAGGGAAAGTGGTACAGAACACACCCAGAGCTTGATGCATGAGGCCTTGTGAGGTAAACTGCAATTTATACTCAGGATCCTGATGGTCACAGGTTGTGCGTGTGCTATTTGGTTGCAATTTCACAAAATTATCCAGGAAAAGAGTACCTTTGGATCTTTCTTTTGTTCTATTATTATTTCTTTCAGTAAGGAGATACTCCGTGAGTGCCAACAATGTGTCTGGCTCTATTCAAATAACTGCATTCTAAAATATTTCATAGTAGAGATATACATAAGGTATAAAAAGATTTCAGACAGAGATGGATTTTCATCTGGGATATCCAGAGAAAGATTCATAGAGGATGTAACATTTAATTGGTAACTGGGAAAAGGGGTATGACTGTAGTAAATATTTGGGAAATGAAGGCAAGAGGAAATAATAAGAGCAATGTCATAGAAATTGTGCAAATTTGAAGTCCAGCAATGACTTCAATATGACCAGAGCACCACGATTAATACAGTCTTGGAAAGAGAAGACAGCTCATGGGTGCTGAAGTCTGGCCCTTAGAAAACATATGCATTTGGCATAAAACCAGAGGGTGAAGAATGGTCAAGAATAAACAAAAACATGTGGAAAAACTGGAGAGTACCAGTAACTTAAAGACAAAAGGAGAGATCCCATTAGGAAAAAGTGATGAACAAGGTCAAAAGATAGAGAGAGGTCAAGAAGAGTAGAGTTGAGACAATACCACTGATAATGTGACTGCAAAGGGATTCCAGCTGGGAAAGCTTGGAACACACCAGATCTCACAGACAAGGAGGAGACTCTGAAGGGAAAGTCAATGTGGGAGGTGTGGACTGGCCTTTCTCATTGTTTGGTGGTGAACAGAGATAGGATGGAGGTAAAGATAGCAGTAGAAAGTGGACAAAAAAAAAAAGGAAAAGAAGAGGGTAAGATGGATTTGGTCATGAAAAGCAAAGCATTGTGGTAGGCAAAAGTTTTGGGCACAACATAGAGCAAGAGGTGCTATAATAAAAACAGTAGATCATTGTTTTATGAAGTTCTCTTGGTGGGAGAGGTGAGAGGAAATGAAATTGAGAGTACACAGGTTAGGTGACCGTACTATTTTACATGTGTTGGAAGCAGGCATAAATGTGCAAAGAGAAAAGGAAGTTTAAGGAAGGAGAGAAAATTTGAGGAACAGCGTCAAGTGTGAATAGCAAATATTTGGGGGGATTTCAAACAAATGCAGAAAGCATCTGTATTGAAAACAAAAGAAACATGTCAAGGAAGGGTAGGGTAAATTATTGTAAAGTACTCTTATAAAAAGAACTCAAGAATCTGGTGGCTTGCAGAATAAGATGTCTATTTCTTTCTCATTCCCAGGGTGGGGTATCCAGGTTACCGGTGACTCTTCAGCACTCCTCTACCTTAGGGTTCAAGTCTGTGATGGCTCTGTCATGTTCAATATGTGACTTCTAAGTTTCTTCTGAGTGCCACCACCCCAGAAGTTCGGAAAGAGCTTAGAAGAATGTGCATGGGGTTTTTATGTCCCAGACCTGGAGGCGGTACATATCATTTCTGCTCATATTCCATTAGCAAGAATCCAGTTCCATGGTCCACCCTGATGTAAATGAACAGCTAGCCGTCTCTGTGAAATCTATGACTATTCTAAGAGATCAGGACTAATATTATCTCTCTTAAGGCTTAGAAAGTTCTTCCCCAAAGACAGAAACAAAGCCAGAAAATACTAAATTATTCAGGAAATAAGCTTCAAAGTCTGAAGAACAAGGGCCACAGGCTTGCTGGAGCTCTCCTTGGTGCTGAGCACGGGATAGCTGCCTGGATCATTCAATATAAATAAGATTGTCATAGAAAAGGGTAAGAAGCACCATTGTACATAGACCTTGAGGTGCTATATCAAAAGCAATTTTGCTGCTCTTATAGGAAATTCTCTTGAATACTTTAAGGTTTGCCCACTTGATGGGAATGATTAAATCAAGGGATGCAAGGAGTCTTGGACTGGGAAGTAGATAATCTGGAATATAGTCTAATGATTTGATCATTCTCTGATGATCTAGCCAAGACATTTTTTCCCCTGGTTCTCAATTTTCCCTCTCTAAAATGCTGATAATGAGCTCAGTGGATCTTATAAGATTTCCTAGCTCAAAACTAAATATGTAGTAAAGCCTTTTAAATTTGACAGTTTTCTTGCATCTAGTTTCATGAAGCAAGAGCCTAAGTAAATATGCAGCAGTAAGGCATTCTCAAACACTGAGCCTTGGAATACAGATTCAGACTTCTCTGTGTAAGGTAGTTTGGTACAGGTTTCAAGAGCCTTAAGTAAGTTCATGCTTAAGGAAATATGAGAAACCTAGGTGTCTGTAGAGAAGAATATATAATTATATTTAATAGAGAAAATTAAAAGCAATCAAAATGTACAAATTCAATAGAAATATTAAATACAATGAAAATATCCTGTTATTAAAAATAAGATTTTTAAAGTTTAGTTAGCATAATGGATATTGAGGAAACATTAAAACATTTGGTTAATCACTTAAGAGAATGGAAATATGCCATGCTTCCATCTCTAAAAATGTCAACCCTTCCCAACACTCTCTTGCATTTCCCCTTAGCTCCTATCACCACCTAAAATCTATATATTCTTCTTGTCACCTTTATTGTTGTCTCTCCATACTGGGATGTATGCTCCAGGAGGGTCATAATAAATTTTGTTTCTTTTGTCTCTTGCTTTCAACCTCAGGTCCTAGAAAAGTACTTGGCAGATAATAGGCATTCAATAAATATTCACTGAATGGATAAATTTAATGTCAAGTGAAAAAGCAGATAAAATTAGATATATAGCATGACCATTCTAATTTTATAAAGCTAAACATATGTGTATATATGAGTCTGAATATGTCTTAGATATTTATCATAAATTTATTTCATCTAGAAAAGCAAAAGCATAATGGAAGTTTAAAACAGCTGCTCAGGAGCACCTGGGTGGCTCAGTTGGTTAAGTGTCTGCCTTTGGCTCAGGTCATTATCCCAGGGTCCTGGGATGGAGTCCCACATTAGGCTCCCTGCTCAGCGGGGAGTCTGTCTCTCCCTCTCCCTTTACCCCTCCCTATGCTTGTGTTTTCTTTCTCTCTCACTCTCTCTCTCTCAAATAAGTAAATAAAATCTTTTAAAAATAAAATAAAATAGCTGCTCATTTTTTAAACTTAGGTGATTTTCTTTGATTTTAAATTCAATATGATTAACCATGAGATTTAGTTGTGTGTGTGTCTGTTTGTTTTTCCATGTCTGGGTGTCTGGGTGTGTCTGTAGGTCTGTGTGTGTTTGTGTGTCTTTGTGCATGTGTATCTGTGGTGTGTCTGTGTGTGTGCGTGCCTGTGTGTATGTGCATGTGTACTTGCGTGTCTGTGTGTCTGAGTGTCTATGTCTATGTAGTCAGGCTGTACTGATAACTCCCAGTCCCTTCCTTCTACTATGTGGCAGCACTGATACGAATTCTCCTCATCTCATCTGTAGCTTTGGCTTCCTCTGTAGTCTGTTTCACCACCAGCTCTTGCTTGAACTATCACAAATCCTTTTTAACAGATCTCTCTTTGTGATCACTCTTGACTCTACAATCCAATCTTCATATAGCTTTTATAACTTAAACCTATAAAATTGATCCTGCCATCCTGCTATTAAAAACCCTCAACAGCTTTCCTTCACACTCAGAATAAAATCCAAACTCCCATTAATTATGGCTAAAAGACTCTGGCCACTTCCCCAACCTCAGCTCTTGGTAAGCCCTCCTATACTCCCTTCACTTTACTTCACTTTTTCCCTGGTCCTCAAGACACAAAAACGTGTGTTCATCTCAAACCTTTGTACTGGATTTACCTCTGCCTGAAATGCCCCTCCCTCAGATTATTTTAGCTGGTTGCTTTTCATTCTCCTAGTCTCTGATCAATATCACTTCTTAAGGGTTGGGGGTCTCCGGGGCTCCCATCTGGTCCAGTCCCACATGAGTCACTTTCCTTCTGCTGCCTCACTGTGTTGACGATAAACCATGTGTCCTTGTCTGAAATTATCTTGTCCATTTTCTTATTCATTCATTGTGCATATCTATCTCCTCTCTAAGAAATTAGCTTCCTGAGAGCAAGAGAATTGTCTGCTTTGTCCTCTATATTCCCAGGACCTAGCACAGTCCTAGATATATGGAGCTACTCAATAAGTACTTGTTCCATGTACGAATTAATGAGTTAGACCTTGACTCGTGTCTGCTTCAAGGTGTGGTATTCTTCCTACTCCATTCTCAGTTACTTCCATTCTGACTTTTGCTAATTAACCCCATTTTTACTCCTTCACCTTATTTCCATAAGATTTTGAAGCAAGGTTTGGGCATCAAATGCTAAAGTTCTGGGTAGATATATGAGTAGAGGACATTCTCGGATGAAGACATGTGTGAGCAGGACAGAGAAAGGTAAAGGTCTTGATGATGTTTGTTAAAGCCATGGTGAAGTCTACAATGATCATTTTAATCAGAACTCTTGTTTAATAAAAGACAGCCAAATCAAACTACTTTAAGCAAAAATGTAAAAATAAAAATAAAGGGAATTTATGAGCTATGTTACAAGAAAATTCAAGGATATCCTGGTTTCATGTTGAATCACCATATTGTATACCTGAAACTAATAAACCACTGTAGGTTAACTGACTGGAATTAAAATAAAAACTTAAAATAAATAAATAAATAAATAAATAAATAAATGTTAAAAAAAAAAGAATGTACTCACTTCAGGCATTGGTGGATCCAAGTGATCAAAGAATATTATCAGAAATGTGTTTAGTTAATCTTTCATATCTGTTTCTTTTGCATTGGCATTTTTTTCAAACGATCTCTTCTCAGGTAGAAGAGACCATCAACAGTTTCAGTTTAAATCCTAATAGCTTAGCAATATCAGTGAATAGACGATCATTCTCAATAACTATAGCAAAATTTTCAGGAGGTCTCTGCTAGGCAGATATATTAGCTATTGCTTCATAACAAGTCGCTCTAAAACATTATTTAAATGACAATGATAATTTATTCTTGTGAATGAGTCTGCAAATGGACTTGGTGGTTCTGTTAGTGTCAGATGGGCTCATTGGTACATCTGACGTCAACTGTGGGACAGCTTTTGATCTTGCATGGGCTCTCTGCATATTTGGGCAATGGCAGACTGAGTATTCTAGAGTAAGTTTATCTAGAACAACCATGTTCTCCTATATGTGTCTCTCCTTCAGTAACTTAGCTCAGACTTTTTTCATGGTAGTGGCATGGTTCTAAGAGAGAGGGTAGAGACTCACAAGACACCTTGAGGTCTAGATTTAAGATTAACACATCACTCCTGCTGCATCCTATTGACCACATTAAGTCACCAAGTCATTGCGTATTGAAGGGAGGAACTTAATGGTAAGACCTTCCAAGTCACATTACAAAGGGCATGGATACAGGGAAGGTGAAAAATTGAGATCATTTTTGCAATCATTCTCACACTGGACTTGGGTCAAAGGCCCATTATTAAATTATTCACCATGAACAAACTGTTGACAGAAAGCTCAGGAGTGATGGCTTCTAAGGGAAAAGTAAAGGGCTGTTCCCGTAAGAATGGGTGATTAGAAAGAAAAACCAGCCATTTTCCACTGTGTGGATGTACAAACAGAAAGTCAATTTATCATAGTAATTTAGAGCTTAAGGTTTTGAATCAGACTGTTGACGTGGGAATCAGAACACTGCCTCTCCAGAGGTGTGTTTCACACAGTACTGAACCTCCCACATCCCATTTTTCCTCATCTGTAGGAAAAACATTATCATAGTTCTTCTCTCATGGAATTCTTCTGAGGATTAAATAAGACCATACAATAAAGGGCTATGAAGCAAACTTGGCACTTAGTAAGTGCTCACTAAATTTCAGCTGTTTATATTATTATTATTGGCAATAGTGAGGTCTTGAAAAACTATGATACAAATAGGAACATGTCAGGAACATCACTTAAAGGAAGGAAGCTTAGCTTTCTTTTTGATGATGGAGTGAGATTCCTCCCTTTCATCTGCACCATACTTGCCTTACTGAATTCAGTTTCCAGGATCATAGTAGAGCCTCAGGGGAAAAATATCCTTCCATAAAGAAAGTTAGGTAAATTTCAGGCTTAAGAAACAAAAGCTATAAATATAAGCCCACGGCAAGGGCATAAACCTGTGTCAGCATGGTTCCAGTGTAGTACTGGAGTCCCTCATCCATTATTAAACAAGGTCAATATTTGTGGCACAGAGAAGCATTTTAGCATATATTATTTATGCAGATGATTATAATAGATACTCCATCCTTGAACAGGGAGCTTCGAGGGTGGAATACTATTAACAAGAAAACTACTTGGCATAGGAAATAGGATCTCTTCTTTTCCAGGAAAATGTTTCTCTCTTTCTCTTTGCATCTCTATCTCCACCACCTTATTTTACACAAGAATGTCTAATAAATCTATAATTACTGTGTTTTTCCATGCCTGATATTATGCTAGGTGCTATAGGGAAGGTGGAGGAAGGTTCTAGGAAAAAGAAATACTGGTTCTGGCCCTCAGGAAGCCTACGATCTAGATGGTAAATATAATTTCAAGTATTAAGGGAAGAAAATGGTCCATATGAACAAACGCTGTAACATGAGATAGAGACAGATGCTTAGTAATTAAGTTTAGAAGAGAGATGATCAGTGTGAGCTGAAAAAATCATGATGGATTTAACACAGGGAGTGGCATTTCCCCCAAAATGTGAGAGATGGCTAGATGGGGGCAGGGGAGATCAGAGGCTGCATTCTTAAATTGACAAATCTAAGAAGAAAACAGCACAAAGTAGGCAGTGAGTTAATTGCATCTGGAGAGGGAGGAAGCTCCTTAGAGAGGGCTCATTTGGGGTGGGAAAGGCAGAAAGAGCTGGATATTCAAGATGTGACTCTCCCATTCCTCAATCCACGAGAAAGCATGACTGCCAAACTGAGGTTATTAAACTTGATCTTATATAAGCAATGTGGAACCACTGTAAGTTAAAGTCACTTTTTCATCAACTCAACAAATAGTAATCATGACATCTTATTGAATGCCTACTGGGTGCCAGTCCTGTACTAGAAACAACATAGACTATAAATGATATAAAGATGGACAGGCTGGAGGAACTTATTTCTAAGCATCCACTGGGGGGGCTAAAACATACATCACACACACACACATAACTCTACTACTATCTATAAAGTTCAGATTGCATTAAGAGAAGCCCAAATGGCCATTCAGAGTTTAGATAGCTTCGGACAGCAGGAAAGAAAACACATGCCTGAGTGTCAAGTTTTAAAACTTGCGCTAAAGTGAACTTAATTCACTTCTCTGTTTGTAGCAAGCAGTTGGTGATTTCTAGGCTCAACTAATAAACTCTGGCTCTTTGTTCTTCATGTCATGTCTCAGAAATCTAGCAAGCCAATCACCCAGGTAAAAGCATTTACCCCAAGCTCTGGGAATTGTTCTGGCTCTACCTACATATTCTCCAGGACTCCCTTTAGCATCTT
Organism: Callorhinus ursinus; assembly: GCF_003265705.2. Classification (NCBI taxonomy): domain Eukaryota; kingdom Metazoa; phylum Chordata; class Mammalia; order Carnivora; family Otariidae; genus Callorhinus; species Callorhinus ursinus. The sequence goes on along the minus strand of NW_027397067.1, from coordinate 70,211,377 downwards.
GCCACCTGCTCATGTCTTAAAGTCTAAAATGGAAGGTGCTCAAGAAAAAGGAAATGTCTAGCTTTCTGGAAATAGAGATTTTTTTTCACCCACTTGGAACTCTGGCTCTATGCTCAAGTGAGTGACAGCTCCATGGTGACATGGAACAAACAGCACATTTTCTAGTCCCATTCACTGGGGCTCTGCACTCCTCCTGGACAGAGAGGATGACGTGAAGAATCTGGAGGTTGTCTCCGAGAGGTCTCCGACAGAAAACCATCAGACATAACTACTGCTAGGCAACCACTCCTCTCCTCCCCATCCGACTTATCCAGGTTTTTTTAAGATTTTATTTATTTATTTATTTGAGAGAAACAGGGGGAGAGAGCACAAGCAGGTGGAGTGGCAGAGAGAGAGGGAGAAGCAGACTCCCTGCTGAGCAGGGAGCCCGATGCAGGGCTCTGGGATCATGACCTGAGCCCAAGGCAGACACTTAACCAACTGAGCCACCCAAGCACCCAAGCTTCTCCAGTTTTGAATAATAATAGCTGGCAGGGAATAAGGACTTTCAGTGTGCCTGAACTAAGCCTTTGAACATACAATATTTTTCAATCCTTATAGAAACCCTCTAAGGTGAGTACTATTATTATTTCTATTTTACAGGTGAGATTAAGTAGAGATTAAGTAATGTACCCAAAGTCACTGACCCAGTAACTGCTGGGAGCTAGGATGCAAACAAAGGTGTGTGGAAGTTAAATCTTGGGAAGTTAAATATTGGGAGTACACATTTTTCTGTATTTGCTCCGACATAGTGTCCATAAAAATGAGCCTCTTGCCCCAGAAACAGGAGAGTATGTCACTTCTAAGGATTGTCTTGTACTGTAGCAAATGATCAATAAATGTTTATTGGATGAGTAGCTAAATTAATATGCATTATATGTTTCATATATCCAGATAGGGTCATATTTATCTATCAAGATGCATGCACCAATATACAAATATGCCATATGGAATTATAAAAAAATACATATAGGTAATTATCCAGTTTATTCTTTTTCTACTGGGTGATAAGACATGTAAGGTTAATGCTATATGTATTTACCACCATTACCACTGCATGACAGCTCTTAGTAACGTGCTCAGCTCATAAGAGGCACTCATTACATAGTGGTGGAATTACAACATAAATGGACATCTATACTTATCAAGGAATCTTATCTAAATTTCTTACTTAAACACAAGTCTACACATCTACAGATCCTGTGATGTAGGATCCTATCCTTCAAAATATTTGTAGTCATTTCTCAATGGGTTACGCATCCGTCTAGGATAAATCCCTGGAGTTATAAAACTACCTTCAACAGTGAGAAAAGTACAAGTAACAAGATCTGCCAAGCTACAGTCAAATTACTCCAAAAAGTTTTTGATTTGACAGAAAAATATCTATTTTTGAGTCCTTGCTCCATCAGGTTGTTGATGGATGGTGTGAGGGAAACACAGAAGTGGGAAGCAGGTCTTACCATTTAGGCTGTTACTGTGATTGAGGTAATGAATCCCACCCATTAAACAGGCACAGAATAGCACAGGATGCTGGGTCATGTCTCTGAGGCCCATGGCAAGAGTAAGCACTGTGATAGTTCACTGACAACCAGAGAGATTACAAAACACCCAGGGCTTCTAATGAATATCTGCTAAGTGACCAGGTGGGGGATTTGTTCTGAATGTCAAAAGATTAGCATCATTAGAGATGAGGGAAAGGAAGAGGCAAGGGATGGAAATCAGAGTTCACAGAGTTTAGAACCGGATATATTCGACTTCTGATCCCAATCTTCCTCCCTCCCTCTCTGTTTGGCTTCATCAATCCTCAGTATCCCTAGCTATAAAATGGGAATTGTAATAGTAGATATTATATCTATATTTTTCATGAAATCTAAATAAGATACCACATATAAAGTGGTTAACACAATGCCTGCCACAGAGTGATGACTCAATAAATGTTAGAACTGTTAACTTCCCTTATAAATATAATTCGGGAAGTCACGGAGTCAGAATGTTAGAGCTGGAAGGGACATGGAACATCACTAAATTGAACTCAGTATAATCTAGAGGTAATGAGCTTTCTTCCAACCATCTTACTTCTGAGGACAGGTGGAAATTCAGCAAAGTTGAGCAGGACCTTTTTATTTGTATTTATCTTTTGAGATATGTCTATTGATTTTCTCCAGAGCAGGGTCATACTAGAGGGCCTTTTTAAAACTAACTTAATACAGCATGTTTCCCCATTTTCATCAAGGATTGTAACCAAGGCCAATCTATATAGAGATGGAATTTCAGCAGAAAACAGCAATTTCATTATGCTCAATGAGTTTCATCACAAAACTCTTCCAGATAATGGTGAGAGTAAAGTATGTTCAGATTCCTCCTTTTGTCCCTTCATTAATGAATTAGAGTACATTTGATACAAGTGACTGAGAAGGCTTGGGAGCATCATTGAAATCATCTTTACCAAGGGCCACCTGCATCCACAAAGCCAGTTTCCCATTAATAAAAGGTTTTACCCAGAGCAGGATGCCACTCTCTACTGCTATATTTTTTTTTAAGATTTATTTATTTATTTGAGAGAGAGAGAGAGAGAGAAAGAGCACACACACTAATGGGAGGAGGGGTAGAAGGAGAAGGAGAGAATCTCAAGCAGACTCCATGCTAAGTGCAAAGTTGGGCGAGGGGCTTGATCCCAAGACCCCAAGGTTATGACCTGAACCGAAATCAAGAGTCAGCTGTTCAGCCAACTGAGCCACCCAGACACCCTCTCTGCTGCCTTTATACTGCGTGTAGTAGGAGTGGCTTATCTGAGCAGCCGCAGAGCCCCAAGCATGCAGTTTGAGCCCTGTTGCTATGGTATTTCATTGGCTTCGCTCTGGTCCTGGCTCAGCCTCTTCCTGGCTCATGATTCTGACCAAATTCAAACCCTCATTGTCTCTTGTATGGTCTTTTGAGAGTGCCCCATAGTTGGTTGTCCTGCCCATCCTCTCTTCCTGTCTCCAATCCATCCTCCAGAGTTGATCGAAGTATCTTTCTCAAGCACAGACCTACAAATTTCCTACTTTTTAAAAGGCTGCATTGGCTTACAACTTCACCTCTAAACTCTATTGTTGCTTCTATTATTACCACCATCATCAATACCATCATCATTACTTCTGGATAAAATCCAAAGTCCTTGGAATAGAATTCAAGATTTTCAAAACTCAGTATGTCCAGCTTTATAATAATTGGTATGATTACCACTTATTGAAAGTTAATATGCTGCAGGTATTGGGCTCAGTGGTTTCCCTCCATTGTCTCATTTCATTCTCACAACAATCCTGAAAGGTTGCCTTATCATGCCCATTCAACAGATGAGGACACTGAGGCCAGGGAAAGTAATGTATATTGTGAAGGTCACATAGTCCATAAGCAACACTCAGAAGTCAAACCCAGATTGATTTCACTCCCCAGTCCACATTGTTAACCACCAATCTCTCAGCCTCATCCCCTTTGCCTAGCCCCCACCCCCAATCACCCACACCTGACTGCTGATGCCTTCTAAGGAAAACTAATCCTGCCAACACTTTTGACTCTTGTGCATGCTTTTTCTTCTCCACAGGAGATGCTGGAGCATCTTCCCACCTCACTGAAGCAAAGGAGCCACCTCAAGTGTTCTTCTAGCAGATGCTATGAGTGCCCCACCCAGTTTCCATGCACACAGCACAGGTGCACTCAACTATTAGTGGCTGCAGATACTGGCTCCTGATGCTAACTCTTCCCAAGCTTGCCTTTGGCTTTTAGGATCCACCTCCCCTAGAGATTTCCCTGACATGACCACATATGCCCAACAACCCACCCAGGGCGAATGACTGACTTGTGAGGGCGAATAAAAGCTCTAGTCCTTGCCTTAGGTAAAATGACCTCTAGGGTACAATTTTAAGGCACATCTTTACATGGTGCTTCCCCTGCCCTATGCTACTTTCCTTACTACCTGGCTCCTCTAAGAGTACACCCCAAATATGTCTCCATCTCAGCGCACTGCTTCTAGTGAAGTGACCTGTCAGGCACTTCCTATGTGATGTTATTCTTGGTTTCCCCAGAAAGACTTTACATCTTCATCATCAATGCTCATAGAACATATTTCCATTATGGCACTTAGTGCATTGTTCTGATAATATTGTACTGACAGTTTCTCTCCTCCAATATATGGGCAATTCTTCTAGGTCAAGGACTATGCCTTTTGACGCTCTGTACCCTCGCACGGTGCCAAGCACTCAGGAAGCACTCCATACTTGCCAACTCATTTGAAACCTTCCGTCCTGCCTGTCAGATTAGAAGTGCCTGGTTCAAAGAAACTTGGTGCTCTAATCTTCCACTCCTCCCTCCCCAGGACCCAGCTCACATGATCACACGGCATTGAGTTACTCTCCTTATATTAGGGACAGCTTTGTTTCTGCTTTCTCATCCATAGATCCCTACCCCTCTGTCTCTTCCCCCACCCTCGGTTTATCTTCATTTCTCTCTTTCTTGCTTCCAGATTACACGGCAGTGCGGAATTTAGAATTACAAATCAGAGCCAGCCAGATGACCCCCTCGGCCGGATGCAAATGTATGACCTCTTGAATTTACGAATGTCATGCCTTTTATAGGGAGGGAGAAATGTCCCATTAAATGATATCCATCTCCCCCACCCCATTAATAAGCTAATAAAAAAGTTAAAGAGCAGTTCATGGAGATAGACTGACTTCTGTGATAGTATGTTGGCTAAATGAAATATTAATAAAAACACAACATGTATCTGTGTCAGATTCCTCAGTGAGGAGGGCTGAGACTGTAATTAACAATGTGAGTTTCTAGTCATTTGTCTCTTGCATGGCTGCAGTGTCTTTTCTATCTGAGTTAGTTTTTATGGTGATCAAATGGGCTTTAAAACACAAACTAGGTGGCTAAAAAAAGAATCATTCAGTGAGAATTAGATGCTTTTAGTACAATGCCTCAATTAATGGTTACAACAAGCCTAGAGGCTAAGCATTTCATTAGCTTCTTTTTTTTTCAGATGTATATTTTTATTTTTATCTTTCTAATATTTTATTTTATTTTTTATTATTATTATGTTCAATTAGCCAACATTTGGTACACCATTAGTTTTTGACATAGTGTTCAACGATTCACTGTGTATAACATGCAAGCAGGACACTGAAGCTCAGAGAGGGTGATTTGCTTTCCCAGGGTCACACAAGTAGGAAGTGTCAGAATTGGATTTGAATTCCTATTGATACGGACCCAAAGTATACTTTCTTTTCACCATACCATATTTTATGAGAACCTGCTATAAATTGGGACAAGATTTGAACAGAGAAGTGATGATTGAAGCTGGTAGAAAAAGCCAGAACTCCTGAGTTGGGGAAAATGCCAAGGAGGTGAGCAGCACTTCCAGCAATGAGAGGAAGACTTCTTTCAGCCAGCTGGGTGTTCTATTTACATGGTTTGCTAAGAGAGGAGATGGGAGGCTCAGCATTTGTTAGTATTCAAGACAACGGAACAAGAGTGTTGCTTAGCCAAACTGTGGAAAGAGCCGAGATGCCCTTCAACAGATGAATGGGTAAAGAAGATGTGGTCCATATATACAATGGAATATTACTCAGCCATCAGAAAGGATGAATACCCAACTTTTACATCCACATGGATGGGACTGGAGGAGATGATGCTAAGTGAAATAAGTCAAGCAGAGAAAGTCAATTATCATATGGTTTCACTTATTTGTGGAACATAAGGAATAGCAGGGGGGACATTAGGAGAAGGAAGGGAAAAATGAGGGGGGGAATCGGAGGGAGAGACGAACCGTGAGAGACGATGGACTCTGAGAAACAAACTGAGGGTTTTGGAGGGGTCGGGGGATAGGGGGATGAGTTAGCCTGGTGATGGGTATTAAGGAGGGCACGTACTGCATGGAGCACTGGGTGTTACATGAAAACAATGAATCGTGGATCACCACATCAAAAACTAATGATGTATTGTATGGTGACTAACATAACATAATAAAATTAAATTAAAATAAAGAAGAGTGTTGTTTAGCCAAAGCAAAGGAAGAATAAGACAGAGGAGGTGGTGTCTTTTTGAATGGGTGAATTTAATCCAATGATCAAGAATGAGGTAATAAAATTCATCACTATGATCCCAGCAATAGACTGAGAGAAGGGGAGTTCCCAAAAGAAAGAAAGGGCTCCCATTTGTTAAAGCAAGGCATTCTCCTGATTAAGGGAGTAGGGATAGATCCAATTACTTGGACTTCTTTATTTATGGGGAAGAAAAAAAGGCATAAAGTGAGAGCCAGACTAACGGGTATAAGTAAGATGTAGACTCTAAGAGTCTTAGGTTTGCAAGATAAATCCTTCTCTCATAGCACCTGGGCCATATTGGTTTCCTTCGTGCCCCTGGATCTTCAGACACGCTGCTCTCTCTGCCTAGAACATTCCTTGTCCTCATCTTCACTGGGATAACTCCCACTCACCCTTTGGAGCTCAGCTCAAAATTCCACCCTCATGGACACTTTCCCCACGTGGCCCTCCCACCCTCAACGTAAGTTGAGTCATGTTCGGATCTTTCTAGCACATGTGTCATGGCTCTCTTTACCTTGCAATAATTGCTGCTCGTCAAATAAAGTAATCAATTAATACAAGTGATTCATTAAACTCTGTGGTTGCCTAGTTTATGGCTTTTTTCTGATAAAGAGGAAATCCCTGTGTGAGAGGGAAGGCAATGTCTTTATTCAGCCCTATATGCCCTATATCTTCAGCATAACACATGGTGTTGAAACTAATAAGCAATAAGTATTTCTGGAAAACAGGAGGGAAGGAAAGAGAAGACAAAGTTTTATTGACTTAATCAGATTCTATTGTAATCATTTGTTTATTAGTGTTCCCAACTGGACTTTAAATTCTTTGATTCAGGGAGAGCTTCCTTTTCATATTTATAGCCCGAGAACCCACGGTAGCCAGCGCATAGTAATCAGTTAAAAACTATTGGCTGGGGGTGCCTGGTGGCTCAGTCAGTTGAGCATCTGCCTTCAGTTCGGGTCATTATCCTGGGGTCCTGGGATTGAGCCCCCTGTTAGACTCCCTGCTCAGCAGGGAGCCTGTTTCTCCCTCTTCCTTTGCCCCTCCCCCTGCTCGTGCTTTCTCTCACTCTCTTTCAAATAAATAAATAAAATCTTAAAAAAAAAAAAGAACTATTGGAATGGTAAGTGTTGAGCTTGGCCTTCTTAAATTTCCACTCCCTTCCCCATTCTTGAGAAAAGGACTGTTTCGAGAGTCTGTAGCATGTTTCCAAGTGGAGGTCCAATGATTCCAGTGCAGGCAGGTAAGGTGACCGCACCCATCAGGCAGGTCCATGTGTTAGAATCAAAGGACAAAGTGAACCATTTTGTGTTTGTTTCTTGAACCTGGTGTTTCTTACACTCTTGTGATGAAGGACCGGTTGTTTTGTTTGCTTACTTATGTTTTTTATTTGTTTTTTTAGTTTTCAGACCACTGCAGGTGATACTTGGTCTCATTTTAGGTGCTGAATTTAGGTATCATGGCAACATCAAGTTAATATAAAAGCCCCTACATGCTTGCTTTCAATATTTCTCTTATCAGCTCTGGTCCACAGACCAGACTTTGAGCAGTCCTGTTCTAACATACTGTCCTGATGCTCAAGCTGCCTATGATGTTTAATAGATTTTAGGTTTACATGATCTATGTGGAAGAAACATATTATATTTTCCCAAGGCACAGGTTGGCAAACTGCCAGCAGATGAACTGTGGTGTTTTTAGTCAGACTTCCCAAGCTCAAAGGTAAGACTGAGCAGGAAAAATAAGCCTAAACAAACACACAAGCAAATATCTGACTGCTCCTTACAAGATCTATCTCCGTATGAAAGGAATAATATAAGCTATGTGTCTATTCGTTACTAGAATGTATAGGCAATGCATCACAATTTAGAGCAAGATTTATAGAAATATGAACACTTAGATACAGGTTGGTAATTTTTCCCCATACTAAACTTCAATTATCATCCATCACAGTTTAATCCAGCTTTGATTCTTGCATTATCTCATTTATTCTTCATATGATCCAGGCTTTATGTGGTAAACAACTTCACTTTCCTATGCAGAGGGCAGACCCATCTATTTATGCCAGCCTCACCTAGTCCCCTGAGCAACCCTTTAGATTGGAGAAGTCCCTCTATTCCACAAGTTTCAACATGTCTCTATTTGATTATGCACAAGCCATCACAGGGAAGGATTTTTCTACCAGTCCAGTGGAGCTCCATTTCTTTACGAATTAAAAAATCTGTCTGTTCTGCTTGCAACTTTGTACCTTCTTTCTGCCCCATAGGGTTATGACATGTTCTTTGGTGTCCATTAGAAAAAAAAAAAAAAAAAAAAAAAAAAAAAAACACAACAACAACAAAAAAAACCCCTCAAGGATAGTCTTGTTCCAGCTGCGAAAAAATTGCCTTGGTTGTGAGTTTTATGTCACCACAATCTTCTAATCATCCATCCTTTATTAAACTCATTATCATTCGGAGGGCTCTTCATGGAAGCAAGATCCCAGCAGTTGTTATAACTGGTTTTGATCCCCTAGAACCGATTGATTCTCTCATACAGAGAATATTCTTCTTTATTTCTTTCAAATGTTAAAAGATGTTTCAGCCAAGTGGAGGATATGCGGCTTTCATGCAGTGCGGTTTGCTTCCTTCATGCCAGTTGCTCATTGGGTTTCTTGGGTGTGTTCAAGGCAGGAGACTTGTAGTTAGAATGAGAATTCTAAGCAAGACAAAATAATAGGACCTGGAAGCAGGGGCTAAAGATGGGGAGCTGGGCCAGTGTCCAAGCCCACCAGATTTAGCTGAGATGTTAGAGGAATTAAAGGAAACTGACTTTATGAAGACTCTCTCTGAAGAAATTCTTTATCTCACATCCCCCACAGTGACCCTCTCAGCCCTTTTTTTTCCCAGTTCTGACAACCCTTCCTTTCACATGCCTGCAGAGACAGTGAGGGGGTTGGCTGAGGCTTTTGAAGCACTAGAAAGCTGTATCGAGTTGTTTTCAAACCATTTTGAAAGTTCAAAGTGCAAATGGAGCACCAGCATTTTCCTCACTTTTAACTTACGAATGATTTAAGACTTTGTGAAACTGTTGAGACTCTAACGTGTCATCTAATCAATTAGGTCCCCATTTAAAATTGGCACCTCAGGGGACACCTGGGTGGCCAGTTGGTTGGCTGTCAACGCTTGTGTTTCTGCCCAAGTCATGATCTCAGGATCGTTAGATGGAGCTCTGCTTTGGGTTCCGCACCCAGCAGGGGAATCTGCTTGAGATTCTCTCCCTCTGTCCCTCCCACTCGTGCTCTCTCTCTTTCTCTCAAATAAATAAATAAATCTTTAAAAAAATAAAATAAAAATAAAATTTGCACCTCATGATCAAAACGTGCCCACTCAAGACCTTGTGTCATTTGTTCGAGGAGAGTGGTGTGCAAATGGAAGGAGAGGAGTTGCTGGATGTGTAAACCCTACGCAAGATTTCATGCAAGTTTGCATAAAATATCATCTCATTAGATGGTTTCCAGGAATCTGGGAGCACTTATCATAACCTCCAGTTTATGGTGAGAAAAAAAGAGACTTTATTAACTTGCCCAAGTCACAGAGGAAAGCTCTGTCCCTCTTTGAATTCATGGCTGGGCACCTAGCCTTCGCTGCCCAGAGAGCTCATCCAGTCCATGGATTTGCACTCAGAGCTTAGTGATCTTTCTAAAGTGTGAATCCTATCATGTCATCTTCCTACTTAAGAAATCCCAGAGCCTCCTCAGAGCCTCTGCAAGACCTTACCATCACTTACAAGACCCAGATGGTCACTGGCTACGTCTTGAATGCATCCTCATCCATTCCCCCCTTGCTCACTGCACTCCAGCAACACTAACCTTCTCCCTATCATTCAAACAAATGCATTTTCTCTATTAAATAGGTCAGCACCAGAAGGTATCTTATTTATTTGTGCTTACTGCCAATACTCTTCACTCACATATAAGTTCCTTGAAGGCAGAGTTTTTGTTTCTCTTCATGATCTAAGAATAGTGAGCAGTGCAGAGTACAAAACCACTCTCCCATCTCGTATTGGTTGTATATGTGGTTCTCTCTGCTGGAACACGCTTCTTCATCCTCACTTGGATAACTGCCATTCATCCCTTTTACTACCTAGGGATGAACTTTCCTGGGTTCTCCAACCAAGGTAGCTCCTGTTTCATGGGCTCATAACTCCCTTCCCTAACAGTTCTTACCAAAATCTGTAACTGGTTGAGTGATGGCTCTATGATTTGCATGTGGCTCCTCCACTGGACCCAAAGCACCACAAGACAGGAACCATGGAGAGCCTGCTAGGCCTTTCAAAGGGCCTGGCATAGAGGGTGTTCAATAACCATAGAAATGAATAAGGAATGACTGAATGAACGAGAAGATGGGAAGCAGGTTCATGGGGCGGTGTGGAGACTGCCTCCCCAGGGGCCCTCAAGTATGTCTGAAATGACAGTTGCAATCATCTGCATGGAAACGGCATGTCAGGAGGGAGAGTTTCCAGAAGGACACAAGTCAGGTTTCCACAAAGTAGCAGAGATGAAGGACGAAGAGGGGCAGTGGAGAAGGAAGGTAAGGCCTGAGGATGATGGCATGGCCGTTACCTGTGTGATGCTCTGCAGATCCTCCCTGTGTGGAGAAGAGAAAGAAGCCGAAGGCCAGAAGCAAAAGATAAGAGACAAAGAAGAAATGGAAAGGAGGTCAACTGAGAGAGGATGGAAAGAGGGCAGGCCAAATGTTGGAGAGGGGAGACAGGGAGAACAGGGAGAAGCCAAAGCCTCCTGGTTTTGAAATCTAACCATGGAAAGATTGTGTCTCATTAGAAAGCTTCATGGGTCCAAACTCAACTCACAGTAACTAAATTGTCATCTTCCTTCTTCTCTTGGGATTTTTCAATCACAGGAGAGACCTCCTAACTTTGCTTCAAGTGTGCTCACCACTGCTGTGGCCTGGCAGACAGGGCAGCTCCCCTCCTCAGTATGCATCCCTCCTTCCTTCTTCCCTGATAGCAGCTGAAAAAACAATTACATTTCCTAGGCTCCTTTGCAGAGGAGTGGTCAATGACATGTAAGGGAAAACATTTAGGTGGAAATTCCAGTGGTGCTACCTGAAAATGAGTTGAATCAAACAGGAGGTAGCACCTGCTCTTTTAGCCCTTTCTCCGTCCTTCTCACTGGTACAGTGGCTGGAGCTCCAGCTGACATGATGATGGACCACGGCACAGCCTTGAGAATGGAAGCTAGGTGCTAAGGAAGGATAGTTAAGATAGAAGGAGTCTGTACCTCTGATATCTTCGGAGTTGCTCTATCTACCTTGGACGTGACTTACGTGCATTAAAACGAAATCATTCTATGGCGGGTTGCTCTTTGGGGTTCTCATATATGTAGCCATACCTGATTCCCACTAATGGGTGAGGCAGATCAAATCTGGCTTACATCCCATTCTCAATGCAAAATCCCTTTCAGAGCAATGAAAGAGGACAGGCTGTGGTATCAAATACACTCAATTGTTGTTTGACCTTCACCAAGAGACTGAACATCCCTGAGCCTTTGTTTCTTTCTCTGTAAATTATAGTTAATAATTCCATTGTGGGGCTTTTGTAAGGATTTGGTCGAAGTTTAGAATGTGCCTTGCACAAATTAGTAGCACAATAGTTATTGTAATTATGCAAAATTTCATTTTCTAGGAATAAATCGATGTTCATTTATTTATTCAATCAATATTCTAAACACTTATTTTGAGGTAAAGCAGACAGAATTATAGTCAGTATTATTATGGTAAATAAGGCTGATTGGCCTAGCCTGGATATTTTGGGAGATGCCATGGCAGTTGGTAGATTGAGAAGAAAGCAGCAAATAGCCCACGCAAAACTTTTGTATCTTAATACAATTTCCTATTTGCAAACTGAGACATAAAACTGCAGGTATGGTCCCTGCCCCCACTTCCTGACACCCTACCTGCTCCCAGCCCCCATTAACTCCTTTGACGTTCACCTTAACCAGGGGTTTCACAACCTTGCTGTTATTGGTGTTTTGGACCTGATCATTTCTTGTCGTGGGGGCTGCCCTGTGCATTATAAGATATTTAGCAGCATCACTGACCTCTTCCCAACTCGATGCTAGTAACACATACCCCCTAAATCATGACAATAAAATATGTCTACAGACATTGCCAAATATCCCCAGGGGAGAAAAATTGCCTCCAATGAGAATCAGCACAATGAGATCTAAACTGCTCAAGGAGGGGCGTTTTGCACTGGGATTGCACATTTTGCGCTGATGTTGAACTTCACAGAGGACTAGCCCTTACATGTCACTTAGCTGCAAGAGCCCAGTTCTTCCTTCACAGCCACTACAGAATGCTTTCCTTGGGCCTACAGCTTTTGCTGTAGAGTGCATCTTAAACCATTGCCTTTGATCGTTAGCTGCAAATCTCTATTTGACCAGCCTCATCTAGGCGCCTCCTGCTTACTTTCACCTACCTGCCAGACATGGGGCACGGTTTCAGCTCCTGGACACTGACCTCATCTCCTTCCCTAGAATTTCACATGCCTAACCCAGCTCCCACCTCCCCCTTTACTAAGCTAACACTTACACTTCCACTCGCTACCCCCGGTATCATTAGGGCTTTCTGCTGCCCTCAATCCTCAGTAGGATCTCCTACCACTCGACACTTGAATTTCACAGTACTTCTTCTAATTGGAATCGATGTCTTGAAGAAGATATGCTAAAGTCCAACTACTCTGCTCAACTCTGAATCTTGCTGTGGACAGAGGCCGTGTCTGGCCTGGCCTGTGCACCATCCCCGGCATGTTGTCCATGACCTGGCAGGAAGCAGGTGCTCAGTGAATGCTACATGGCTGAAAAACTAATTTTATGAACTAAAAAAATTTTTAAGTAAAATCAAGTGTGTTTTTAATATATATTTTTTTAATTCTGGCATGGTTAACATACAGTGTTATATTAATTTTAGGTGTAAAGTATAGTCATTCAGCAACTCCAAACATCACCCAGTGCTCATCACAAGTGCACCCCTTAAACCCTATCACCTATTTCACCCATCCCTCTACCCACCTCCCCTCTGGTAATCATCAGTTTGCTCTCTACAGTTGAGTCTGTTTCTTGCTTTCTCTCTGTCTCTCTCTCTCTCTCTCTTTTTTGTAAAAACAAGTGTTTTTATAGGAGACAAAGAATTTACTACACTTATCACCCTATGTCTTTTTAAAGACTTCCTATATGTCAAGGAAAGATCTAAGCATCTGCAAAGCTGCCAATTGCCAATCTTCCTTCTGTTGGTTCCTCTTTTTTGTTCTCTGAATTGAATTGGTGGGAAAAGATCAGAGACAGGAACACATCTGCTAGTCCTGGGAATATCATAGAGCAATGTAAGTTTTGGAAGCTTCTGGAAGCAAGCCAATCCTGAAATTCACAATACATTTGTTTCAAATGTCCATCATTTTGGTTCTCTAAATTGGAATGTGTAAAAAGAACTCATTGTTCAGGAATATTATCTAAAACTTGATGTTTTCTGAGAGTCCCATTATTTTCAGCTAATAAAATGAAGGAAAATCCTTCTAAGAAAATCTCTGAAATTTTTGTTTCAAAACAGAGGTCACAAACTGGGATTCTCAAGGTTATAGCCAGCCAACAGATGTTTTGTAGTTATTGAGATTGCCTGGAGAATGTTAAAATCAGTTACCAACATTAAAAAAAAAAAACAAAAACAGAGATTCCACATGAAAGCCTGGATTAATATCTCTGATATTAAAAACCATGCAGGGGGGCCTGGGTGGCACAGTGGGTTTAGCATCTGACTCAGGTCGCGCAATCTTAGGGTCATGAAATCGAGCCCCCTGTCAGGCTCCACGCTCAGCAGGAGTCCACTTGAGATTCTCTTGCTCTCCCTCTCCCTCTGCCCCTCACCCCCCCAAAATAAATAAATAAATCTTTTAAAAAATATGCAAATATGAATTCACATAGGACCTATGTATTTCAAATCATGGAAATATAATTTTTTTACTTTTAATGAGCAATTAGCCCAACCTCCCAGTCTTTAGAACAGTGCTCTCCGATGTGGTAGCCACTAGCCAAAAGTGGCTCTTGAACTTTAAATTAATTTAAATGAAGTTAAAACAAATGAAATTTGAAATTTAACTCCTTGGCCACAGTAACTCCATTTCAAGTGCTCCATAGCCACATGTGGCCAGCCGCTACCATATTGAAGAGCTCACACAGAAAACACTTTCCTCATCACAGAAAGTTCTACTGGACACTGCTGCTCTAGAATATCTTTTTTTTTTTAAGATTTTTAAAATTTACTTATTTTAAGGAGAGAGAGCCCACAAACAGGGCGGAAGGGCAGTGGGAGAGTGAGAGAGAGAATCTCAAGCAGACTCTGTGCTGAGTGTGAAGCCCCACGCGGAGCTTGATCCAATGACCCTGAGATCATGACCTGAGCCAAATCAAGAGTTGGTCACCCAACCAACTGAGCCACCCAGGTGCCCCTGGAATATTTCTGACACATGGAGAAAGTAGAAAAAAGAAGAGTATATGGAGTTTTAGAGAATTTATTCATTGTTATGGGTTGAATTCTGTCCCTTCAAAAATTCCTATGTTGAATTCCTAATCCCCAGTACCTCAGAATGTGATCTTTTTTGGTGATAGGTCTTTATAGAGAAAATCATGTTAAAATGTGGGCATTTGTGTGAGCCCTAATCTAATTTGATGTGCTCTTATCAAAAGGGGACATTTGGACACAAAGACATGCATAAAGGGAAGATGATATAAAGGACCACAGAAAGAAGACAGCCATTTACAAGCCAAAGAGAAATCTGAAGAGATACTCAAAAATACAGTGCTGCTATCTTGATTTCAGACTTCTAGCCTCAAGAACCATGAGACAATAGATTTGTTAAGCTATTTAGTTTTGTGGTACTTTGTTACAATAGATTTAGAAAACTAATACATTCATTGGTCATTCATTTGTTGACAAAAATAATGGCTGTAAAACACTCGGTACTAAAAATGGCAGTAAGCATTTCAAGGAATATGAAGATAATTTGATCTTTCCTCCAAGTCTAAGTAGGAGTGATAAAAACATTATTTAAATGACTAAAGTGGAAAGTGGTAAATACCATGTGAAAGGTCTTTGGGCTCCTTGAAATTAGTTAGAAAATTTAAGAGGATATCAATTCTCTCAAACCTCTTTACAAGGGGTATTTACAATGAGGGTTAAATACTAAGCTCTTTAAAAGAGGATGATTTATTACTTCTTTTAGTGAACAAAGCAGGAAGTAGTAGTACTTCTTCCTCCCCACCTCAACCTCCCACCTCTGGTCATGCCAGGGGCCCCCTCATTGTCTTGACATTTTTCTACCGGTGGATGCAGCTGGTGACAGACACAATGTTAGTGATCCCACTCAGTCCACAACTTGACTAATAGTGGGTCCCCAACAACTGCTTATTCTTAGCAAGACCCCAGATTCCACATTATCCAATCAGTTGAATGAGCACTGCAGAAGATCTGGCTATGATCAAGCCTAAATCTTCTCAGTTTCACATGCTCCCCCAAACCTCCTGCTACCAGAAGCAATAGACTGATACTCACTGGCCTGACCTCTCCAGGATTGTTTCATCAAAATCAAGGGCTTCTTTATCATTAGCTCACATACTTCTAAGACCAACTTTCTAGAATTAATAGTCTAGTCATCACTGACACACCTATTCGTTTTAGTTAGAAAGATGATTCACTTTCTTATCAGAGTGTGAAAGTTTATAGTCTGACACCCATTTGCTTTTTCCTTTTTCCTCTCAGATTCCCAGACATAATCACAAATAATAATGTCACTTGCCTAATTAAAATCCTTGTACCCTGCTCAGACTCTCATTGTAGGCAGGGACCATGTCTGCCAATGGTCTACGTATATCCCTAACACAAAGCCCATCAGTGAACATTGAATGGTTTGAAATAATTAATTTTATGAACTAACAAATTTTAATGTGAGAAGTTTTTCATTGTTAATAAATTAGTCTATGAAGATGACAAAAGGACTATGCTATTTCAGAGGATGGAAAAAACTGCTTTCTGCCAAAATGATCATGAAAAGCTTTGTGGAGGAGGTAATACGTGAGTAGAATCTTTAAGGATGAGGGGACTTTAATATGTGGAATTGGAAGGAAGCAATGATACAGAACAGCATAAGCAAAACCCTGAAGGCAGGAAGGCATGAAAGAGAATTATAGTAAACAAAATTGGAACAGTAAATTGTAGGCCAAATTGGAAAAAAACTTCTGATTTTTTTCCTATAAGTAATGAGGAGGTATTATATCTTGGGAAAGAGATTGATATGTTCAGAACTGTTTTACAGGAAAATTAATTTGGCAGTAATGCTTGAGAATGAGTGAAGTGAGGAAAATTAGAAGCAGAGAGAACAAGTATGAGACAAGGGTATTCTCATGCCGTTATGTTTGTATATTCCTTTTTAGACCGCTTCTATGGTTATTGTGCTATAGTGACATATTCATCCATCAGACTGAAGAAAGTTGACTATCATTGTATCAGAATAATGTTTTTGTACTTGATGCGTCTTGTGTTTATTTCCCTTCTGCTTAATCTTTTTCAAAGTCTTCAGAAATTTCCATCTTTAGCACTGTGTACATGAGTTTTGTCCACTCTTCTAGTTTGTGATGGAGGTGGAATGCCAATCAAAGAGCAGAGAACTGAGTCTTCTTGGTCTAGTCCTGTGGTTCTCAACCTCAATTTCACTTCAGAATCTTGCCTGGAGAGGTCTTTAAAGTCCTCAATGTGCCAGGCATACTCCAGATCAATTAAATTACAGTAGAACTTAGGCATCAGTGATTTCTACAGCTGTCCTGGTAATTCCATAGTAACCAAGGTTGAGAACCACAAATCCAGAATGTCCCTGCTTGCTTGGAAACTGTCCATCAAGAAATAAACCTTGGAGGTCTGCTTTTGCTTTATAAATACCCATATTGTTTTTCTCTTGGCTGAAAGTCTTTTACTCCCCTGATAGAAGAAATGAGGGTTTAAATTATGGCAACCGTGTTAGAAATGAGAGAAGATGGCATGAGTGATATCAAGGAGGAAGAATCAGACACAAAGAGATGGGTTCAGGGGTGGAGAAAGGAAAGGGTCAGCCCTGAGCATTAGCGCCCACGTGACTGGGTCTAGTGGGGAGCTATTCACAAAACAGGGAGCAGGATGATGAACAGGTTTTGCAGGGAAACGATGAGCTCAGCACTGAACAAATTGAGTTAGAGGTGTCAGCAGGACATTAGGTGGAGGTGTCACACAAGAATTAGATATAAATGGATGAATCTCTGGAAAGAGGCCATGCTGGGTAATAGATTTGCGAGTCGGGCTGCATCGAGGTTAGTGGAAGATATGACACCAGATGGACTACTGAGGAAAGGGACCCAGAAAGAGAAGAGAAGAGAAGGAAACCAAGGATGAGTCTTACTCACACTTCATCATCCCAACCCCCAAAGATTACCGCTCTTCCTCTGTGGTTCTTAGCACTATCTGCTATGGCAGAACATTGCTCACCTCACACTGGTCTAATAATATGTGTTTATCTCTGTCTCCCAGCTCTGGGCTCAACTTTGTCAAGGGTAGGGCCATGAGCAATTAATCTTTACATTTACCAGCGTTGAACCAAGTTCCAACACATAGCTGGTCAATGAATGAACGTAAAAGTGAATTAATGGAAAGAATGCAGCCCCAGGGCAGAAACCACAGTCCAGTATCATGGCAGTGTCCTCGTGTTAACCTTGGCTGTCACCACCACATGCACATTCTATGCTACCAGCCCTTGCCTCAGCCTCCCAAGAGTCACTGAAACAAATAACATTAAACTAGGGATTTATGCAGCACTTACTGGGCACCTGTTACTGTGCTGGGTGAACAGACAATGCAATATTTTTTTAAAGGACATGGTTTCTACCGGTGGATGCAGCTGGTGACAGACACAATGTTAGTGATCCCACTCAGTCCACAACTAAACTAAATTTATGAACTAAATTCTTAGTTCAGGGTACAAGGATTTTAATTAGGCAAGTGACATTATTATTTGTGATTATGTCTGGGAATTTGAGAGGAAAAAGCAAATGTGACAAACGACTGCCTTCAAGGAGCTTATGATCAAGCAGAGGAGAGAAGTCATCTCTTCTGTGAAGCCTTCCCCGATAGGCGCATTGAGGTACTCTCTCCTTTACTCTCTCAATCGTAAGGACTTTGTGCATATTAGTACAGTAGCTTAACATATTCTCCTCTGATCCTCTGATACATTTCTCTCCTTTACAGAAGATAGAACAATCCTCAAGACAAATAATTGTCTTATTTATCTTTATACCTCAATGGCTAATACACTCACTCTGGACTACCTTTGTTTCTCAAAATGCTGCTGTTTTTGCTTTTGGGGTATTCATGGATGCTATTCAGTCTCTCTAAAATGTTAATCTCTAGTTTCATTTGGTGATGGTCTATTTTATTTTAAAATTTCAGCTTATGTGCCATTTCTTCCAGGAAGACTTCCCAGACTCCAGGTTTACTTTTGGTTAACCAGCCCTCCAAAATGATCCATGGCTGGCTATGCCAGCCATATACAGCCTCCCCATCCATTCACATTGTATCATAGCTTATTTGAGATGAAGATTATGTCTTGGGTCACACTGTGTCCCCAAAACCTAATTTAATGCCTGTAATATATTAAACTCCCAACAAAGGTTAAATGAGTGAATGAATGAACAGACCAACAAAGTAGGTATTCACTATGTTGCCGAATAAACTGAATGTTCAGATATGTGAAAATTAAAAGATACAACTAGAGAAGAATGCGTGGTAGTGTGAATGTGACCAACGACTTTACCATGGGACACAGATCTCAAGTACAACAGGACTCCAGAAGTAGATCTGGTCAATGAAAAGCAGTAACAACCACTTGTTCATTGCATTCCAAATAACCTCAATAGTTGTTAACAATAATATAATCTATCTTCTATACTTTTGATATATTTTTTTATTTTGATCACAATTAAGAGTATTATTCTTTCCTGAGGCAGCATTTAATGAGACTAGTGATCGAACTCTTGAGAGATCAAGAAAGTTATTTATAAGTTAACAAAGCTTTGGAAATTACCAACAGATTTTTAAAAATATAATGAATCTAGAGGGTGCACACAATTCTTATAAATGCTTTTGTGAATTCCACAAGTTCAAAATATATGTTGTGTTTAATAATACATTTTATAGAAATTCTATGTTTAATTTTAAAATGTTAAGTGAATAAATCCTCAAAAATAAATACAATTTTGACAAGTCACTATCTACTTGCATCTATCATTGTCAAACTTTATGAATCAATAATCATAGTATTAATGTGTCAACTAGAGACTCCCTTATTCATGGCTTCAAGGTGATCTGGAAAATGCAGCAGATTGAACCTTGACCAACCACGTATAGCTGTGAGATAGACAGATACATTGGTGGATGGATGGATAGATGGATGGATAGATAGATGCTAGATAGATTAACATAGATATAATTAATTATCGGCTATGGGTGAGATACTGTACTATAGGCTATATACATATAAGTTAATTTATTCTCCACTACCATGCTAAAAGAGAATATTGTTATTCACTTGCCATTGATTAAAATAGTAGGCTCAGAAAAATTAATTTACTAAAGATTGCTAAACAAAGCAGTAGCTGAACCAGGCTTGAACCCACAATTAAATGACTGCAGAACTTTGGAACATTCTGTGCTGCATTGCTATGTTGTCTTTCAAGACAAAAAATCAATTGTTGTTGGGATCCACTCACATTCCCTTACCCTCAGCCCTGCTGTTCTTATCAAACAAGTGATAGGGCTGCAGACCCACCCAGGTCCTGAAATCTCCAATCTGGCATCAACATTAACCTTTAACCAGCTGAACGAAGCAGCCTCAGAAGGGACTGATGGCCCTATCTTGAATGACCGTGTATGGGATGACAAGAATTGTCTGTGGGGAGAGCCTACTACTGAGCCACTCTAGCCACCAAGAAGGTGAATTTATGTGATGGTTGAATCTATAGGATTCAGGTTCCTCCCCTCAGCAATATCATAATGGATTCTCTAACCTAGAGCTAAAAAAGCATAACAGAAAGGTTGGTTGAGAGAAATCACCCTCCTCCCCTCAGAGACAACAGACACATAGTTAATTATATAAGGTTTACATATACATTGTTTATATAAATATATCCGTTTATGTATATAATGATATACAGTTATATATAAATGAAAACCCAAGTATGTATATGCACTCAAGCACACACCTGGATTTCCATGCAATAAAGACAAAGACTTTTGGTTTTGTTTGTTTGGTGTCTGTAGAGTCTGGCATAAATTAAGCGCTCAAGAAACAGTCATTAAATGAATAAATGAAGTCTGATTTTAGTAATATCTCTCCCGATCCTCCTCACTTGGCATTAAATGAAGGCTAAAGTCTTCAGCTAGTAGTTACTGAGGTCATTTCTCTTTCAATCCCTATTCTGGATCCCTCTATTCTGTTGCCTGGTTCTATCTCCTCCCCTGATTGGTTCTCTCCAACCATACCAGTCTCTGCCCATGTCCACATATATGGGATCACTTCCTTCTGTGACAGCTTATTCCAGAGAGTTCTCAAACTGCCTGACTACAGTCATTCCCCACTCAGTCATTAGGCTTGAACATTTTTTGCCTTGAACTAAACAGTCTTTGTTTTTATTATTGCAATTCTTATTATTTTTAGTTACTAATCGCACCGACCTGCACAACTATGAATGCCCAGGATGTCGTTGTCCTCCAAGGCCAATGGGCTGTGGGAATGCTGTCGGCATAATGCCTACTGCAAGACTTCTGAGTGTCCATGAACACGATACGTGTAGGGAAAAGAGCACTAGATGTTTTAGTACAGATTCTAGGCTTTTCCGTTTATTAGCTGTGGGACCTCCATCAAATTACTCTGCTTATCTAATCAACAGTAAACCCTTCTCTAGACAAGGATTTCGGAGGGATTAAAGAGGATAGTATGTATGGAAAGCCCATACTCAGAACCTTACAGACATTGTATGCTCAGTAAATAGTCTAATTTTTGGCTTGAGCCTACAAAATGGGATTTTGTAAATCTCCATGGCTTTAGGTAGAGAGAATGTCCATATTTACTGGTAATTGGACTATTTCCCTCCTTGTCTGAGAAGACCTGATCTCTGTGGTCCCTCCTCGTGTGCCACAATGAAGTCACCTCAGCCACAATGGTTGGAATTTGAAACAGTCCACCTGCTTCCTTCTAGGGTTTCTTCAACTGTTACTTGCTTACATATTGCTTAAAGCCACACTGCAGAAGATTCCAATTTTGGATTACAGTGCAAAATGTCTTCAGTTAGTAACACCAAAAAAGATCCTTTATAAGACATTGAAATTGACCAGATTTTCTTTTTTCTAAATCTAATGTGAGCATAGATTGCTCTCTGTGTGGTCACCATCAGAAAATATTCCAAAGGGACTGGTAGAAATGAGAGTCCTTCCCAGGCAAGCGAGGGGGTGAAGAATGTTGGAACGTGTGTTACATGAATAATGCATCATTTGGTCACAGCTGGGTAAGGGTGTCAGTTCCACTCTTGAGGCAAAATTGCTGATTGTAACCTTTTTCTTTTCTTTTCTTTTCTTTTTTTTTTTTTTTTGCAAGAACTGAATTAACAGAGCCAGGAGAAATGCCAGTGGATGTGTAATTTGCCATTTAAGTAAAATCTCTTTCTGCTTTGTCATTTTAGTAGAGAATTCTTTCTGAACGGTCATTTTAGGTATGTAGTACACTCTGTTGCCATGAGATACTGGACACAGAGGAGGCCCACTGGGAGGAAGGAGCACATGATCTTGAATCAGAAGAGCTGAGTTCAAATCCTGGCTTTGCCACATACCTGCTGGCTAACTGGGTATAGTTACTTAGCCTCATGGAGCCTCAGTTTTATCACCAATAAAATGGAGACGGTCCTTGTTTCTTTGAAGGGTTATTATAAAGATTAAATGGAAATATTGCTTCCATGGAATATATTTATCACTTTAGAAAATATTAGGCCCTTCCTCCAACCCTATCTTTGTGCCCATACAGTAAAAAAAAAAAAAAACAGGAGAAAAATCACAGATGGGCCACATTCCAGCAAGTGTTCTCATGCTCCCAAAGTTGTGTATTAAGCAGGCATTGAACACAGACTGCTCTGAGGCTTCGTGCCTTCACCTGTAAACTGAAGATAACAATAGTCACCTCTGCTATTCCTATTTCAAGTGTAATTTTAAGACCCAAAGTCAGATCTGAATTGTGAACACTTTGGAAAGAAATAAACAGCTTCCTGTGCTCTTATTTTCTCTCTCCTTTGCCAGGCCCTGATAGATATTGAGAAAGACTGCACAAGTCCAGACACCATGGCTCATATTCATCTCTCTTATTTATGTTCCTTAACATCCTGGGGTTTCTCAGCACTAAGATAACCTAACGCAACACTTTGGAAGTGTACAAATTCAAGTGCAATTGGCAGTCTGACTTCTAGGGTCTTGTTTAGAACAAGACCAGTCCAGCCTGGACTGATGAGGAGATAATGAAGCAATCACCCAAAGAACCTCCAATTGGTATTGCAGAGAATTTTTTTTTATTAATTTATTTATTTAGTTAAGAAAGAGAATGAGCAAGTGGGGGGAGGGCACAGGGAGAGGGAGAGAATCTCGAGCAGACTCCATGCTGAGTTCAGAGTCCGATGTAGGCCTCTGTCTCACAACCCTGAGATCATGACCTGAGCCAAAACCGAGAGCCAGATGCTTAACCAACTGAGCTACCCGGGTGCCCTGATATTGCAGAGCATTTTAGCCTCCATCTCCTTAACATACCTGTGGAAAATGTTGGTTTCTTGTTCTTATTGCACAGATGAAAGAAGCAAGTCCAGAAATTTTAAGTCATAGAGTTGTTAAATTGTGACACTAAGCAAGTTCATTTATTACACATCCTAGTTTTTATCCCCAGAGCACACTGCTCTCTACTTCACTGGGGGAATAAACATGATATAAGCATCCAGGAGAAACGCTCATGCAAGTAAGGGCTACCTGGCAGGGTAGTGGGTTGGGGGCAAAATCTAAAGTAGAGACGTGGCAGGGGAGGGAGCGGAATGGAGCTCAGCCTGGCCTCCTTCTCGCCTATGGAGGACTGATGAGTCGGGATGTGCTACCCTCCTGAGGCCAAGCCCGCCTTTCATCGAGCCATGGTTTTATCGGCATTTTCTAGCTTTCTCCCTACAGCACCATGCCTTGTTCTGTGCCAGGATCATGAGCTATTCCCCAGGTTCCCAGAGAACCACAGAACCATCATTTGCCCAGTTTCTCAGACCAGTTATGACCTTTAGGGAAACAAGTACATAAAACGTGCAGCTGGAGTTACAGGGAGAGTGGAAAAAGCTTGAGTTGTCTGAAAGGAGTTTCTGGCAAACGACTCCTTTGGACAGATCTGATGATGCCAATACAAGTCCTGCAAGGTTAAGAGACTCACAGTTCAGGATTATTTCCTTATTACGTCATTGTAAGCCAAATGCCTCCAAACTTCATCAGCCTGGCGACTCAAACTTGGACCTAAATTTCCTGGCTCAGTTGTCTCCACATTTCTAAGTTCACGACATTCTCACTGCCTTCAAGGGTCCCTCTCCTTAGCCTTCTGTCTCCCCGTGAGTCCCTAAGTTGGACCTCCATGCTGCCATGGCCCTGCTAATATTTCTGGGAGACCATTCCCAGTGCTCCTGCTAGGCCCCCCGCTCCCCCCCACCCCGGGCTCACTCCTCAGCTACCCTTGTCCGACAATGCTGCTCACCCTTGGTTCCAGGTTATTGGCTCACTTTTCTTCTCTTGGCAAGGAAATGTTTCCCATTCTGTGTTCCTTTTTTCAAAGAGGGATCCCACAGCATTACTGCTCAGACTCTGAGAGTGCTTTTCAAACACTTTCTTCTCAGGTGCAATGCCCCACCCCATCCCCGCCAAGTTGTGTGTGCGTTGTGGTCATGACACTCAAGCCAAGACCCGCTCCCCTCCAACCCTTGAGTGCAGTTGCTAAATCCATCTCACTAGGCTTTGCTGCTCATGTACAAGAGACTTTCTACCAGGACACTAGCAGTTCATCTTTGAAATTTAGCTTCTATTTCCTCTCCCACTTGCCCTCTTTCCATTCTCTCTGTAACTGACGTCCAATATGTGTGTTAATGGAGTTCCTTCTCAGAGTGCTCCTAGACCATGCTCAAATGGATTCTTAGAATGATCCCCTGAGACCGCTCACCAGACAACTTACACTCCTCCATCCCTGCCCTACCCTAACACAATGGCAAATCAAAACATTGCCTATTTTATTTCAGGAAGCAGTTTGAAATGGTAATAATTTAAGATTTTCCTCAAGGTTCATGAATCTCATGAATGAATCCACATAGCACAAGTTCATACTAATCCTTTCTCTCCTAACCTCTAAAAGTATTAAAAGTCAACAAACATTAAAAAGTGCCTGTTTTGTTCCAATAACTCCTTTAAGCACTTTCGTCTATATTCTCCTCTGTTGGATATTCAGAATAACCCCACGCAGTAAGCATTATTATCCACATACACAGTTAAAGACCCTACAGCTCTAAGAGGTCAAGAACCTGGCCCAACATCATTCAGGGTAGTAAGACTTTTGATCTTTGTGATTTAAGGTCCAGGATCTTCAAAGTCACTATAGTGGTTCCCATTTAACAAACATAACTTACAAATGTTTGGCTTTGCATTTTTTTCTTTTTCACTTATGGCATCTTTTCTTATCAAGGCACTATAAATTACTCAAGGACATTTGATCCTTCTGTTTGGCCATGTTTTGGTACAAAACCAATTACCCCAATTACACATCATAGCTTAAAACAATAACCATTTTATTGTATCTCACAGTTTTGTGGAACAGGAATTCAGAGGGGAGCCCACTGGGTAATCCCCCACATGATGCTGACTATATCACTTCGCCAGTAGTATTCATCTCTGGATGGGCTCTTCTGGAGAATCCAAGACAATCTACCCACATGAATGGTAGTTGGTGAAAGTGGATGGAAGGCTGGACTTCACTGGGACCGCCCACCAGGTTGCCTGCCTTGAGGTCCCCAGCATGGGAATCTCGAGGAGCCAGACTTCTCACATGGTATTTCAGGATTCCCAAAGAGGACATTCTAAGAGGCAGGGAGTAGAAGCTGCTAGTTTCATAAACCAGCGTATCAGCGCTTACACTATATTTTTATTGTTCAAAGCAGTTACAGAGCCTGCCAAGGTTCAAGGAGAGGTGACAGAGACCCCACCTCTCAAAGAGAGGAACGTTGAAGAAATCACAGCCATTCCTAACGGGCAGCAGTTTCTCCCACATTCCCTAAATCTATATTCAGTAAATGTAAGTGGTAAGAGATAATAATTATATTTTAGATTTATTTATTTGAGAGAGAGAGAGAGAGAGAGAGCAGGGGGAGGGGCAGGGGAAGAGAGAATCCTCAAGCAGACTCCCCACTGAGTATGGAACCCAGTGCAGGGCTCAATCCCAGGACCCCGAGATCATGACTTGAGCCAAAATCGAGAGTCAAGCCGCTTAACCAGCTGAGCCACCCAGGCGCCCCAGTAATAGTATTTTAATAGTTAACATTGTTACTGGCTCCGGATGACCAAACCTACTCTAGTAAGGCAGACTTCTCAATCTCAGCACTGTCGACACTTTGGGCTAGATGATTCCTTGTGGGGGGCTGGGGGGCTGTCCTGTGCATTATAGAATATTTAACAGCGTCTCTGGCCTCTACCTGCTAGATGCCAGTTGAACACTCCCCAGCTGTGACAATCAAAAATGTCTCCAAACATTGCCAAGTACGCCGTGGAGGACAAAGGTGCCCTTAGTGGACACCCAGCGCTTGGTGGCAAGCACTAGATGCCAGGACACAGTGGAGTATCATATAACCCTCAGTAGCACATATGTCAGGTACTATAACATCGCCATTTTACAGAAGGATAAACTGAGTCTCAGAGAGTTAAGCGATACCATAGTTACTCAATGGGAAAAATCCAGACCCGTCTGACTGCAAAGCCTACATTCTTTCCACTATGCCCTTAATTTCTGTTTTCTATTTCAAAATGTCCAGAATCCAGGTAGATAACACAGGCCAGATAACCAGTTCTCAAAGTCAGAGGCAAAACCCCCGTCACGCACCTCCAGCATCACTGAGGCCCAGCTGATTCAGCAAGGGGGCCTGGCTTGATCTTTGAGCACTTTAGGCCATCTCCAGCAGAGAAAGCGTTGATCCACTCAAAATTAGCAGGCGCCTCTGTTCCCTGTCCTGCTGTTTGCTTACAGAGGGAATTCAAGCCTAATTTGGATCGGTGCCTGACTCCGGGCACTGTGCCAGGCCTCTGCGCAGGCAGGCTGGTGCACACGCGCTCACCTGGTGTGCGGTCTGTTTCCGGACACAGCCTCAGTGGCCGCTGCGGCAGGTGTCCTGGTGTGGGCTTGTCCTTGCAGCCGCCTTCTTCTCAGACCTCTCACACAGAGCAGAGCCCTTGGCACGTCTGCCCCCCACCCGCCCATCCTCCACTGCCTCCTACCCTCACCCCCTCCCATCCGCTCCCAAATTTGCTGTCTCTTTCGGGGGAAGGAGGAGAGACAAAGGTGCATCTGCCAGTTTGGAAGTGGAGGGTAGAACAGAACCAAGTACACGAAGTTGGGGGTCGCTCCTACCTGGCGACGTGGGTGACTGTGTCAAGGAAGGCTTCGCAGAGGAGGGAACATGTAGAGGTTCGCCAGGAAGAACAAGCGAGAAGACTTCCAAGCAGAAGAGACATTTCAGGCCTTGTAACGGACGAGGATGCTGTCAAAGCACCGTGTCCGGAACCACCCCGGGACACTGGGGAGCGAGAGACTGAATCACAAATTAGAAAGGCCAGGGACTGAGGGTGGGGTGCTGGGATATTCCTTGTTTGTAAAGGGAAGAGAAGGACTTTAAGGAAAAGTGGGAAAGTTGGATTTGTCCTTGACTCCATTGCCTCCGGGCGATATGGTTTGGAGAGGGACGGAGCAGAATGCAAGGGACTGGGCGGGGGAGGGGATCCCATTAGGGGTTTGTTCCAACATTTTACATCGTCATCATTCAACAAATATCAGTGTAGTAACTCTCCGTGCTGCGGACACTAGGCTAGACGGCCCAAACGGAGGGCCATCGTCTTGGCCAGTGCCGCTCTCCGGTCCTAGTAAGGACAGCAGATACTGAACGACAGGCACAACTCAGCACATTGTTAGACTCCTCTAGGGAGGAGGAGTCGAGTGGCCTGGGAAAGTGTCCAGCGGGAGAGCCCACACGGTCTGAGGGCTGCCATCAGGGCTGGGGGCAGTTTGTCTTTGATATTAGATAAATCAGCCCCCCACCGACCCTCTGACTTAGGTGGTATCAGTTCATCATTTTACAGATGCAGAAACAAAGGCTTAGGGTAGGGAGCCCAACGTCTTCCCGGAGGCAAGGCTCCCAGCTTGTAAGCCAGGAACAAGAGCAACACGAGAGGCAGGGAGACAGATTCCAAATGAGACTTCTTCCCTCTGCTTGGTCCCACCAGCAGTGTGTGGCCTGGAGGTCTCCCGATTCAGTGGTCTTGCCTCTCCCTTCCCTGCCTCGCTCCCCACCACCTCTCTCTCCCTCTCTCTCTGTCTCTCTCCCTCTCTGTCTCTGTCTCTCCATCTCCATCTGTCTCTCTCACTCTCTCTCCCCCCTCCTCCCTCCGTCTCTCTTTCCCTCTCCAGGCTACATTGTTTTGTGGAGCTGTGTGGACAGAGCCAGCCATCAGGGTGACATTGAGGCAGAGATGGGTGCTTGCTGTTCCTTGCATCAGAAAAGCAGACAAGGCCTCTTGGCAATTGGCAGCCGACACAAAAGAAGCTTGCGATGAAGGTGACTCAGCTCTGGCCTCAGCAATCCTCCACCATCAGCTGTTAAAAAAGAGACAAGGCAGCTTTGAGGAGACATCAGACTGGTTCCACAGCAAATCACTGCCCGCGAAGCAGCAGCTGGGCAGACAATGCTGGCTTTTTAATGAGCCACATGGCAGAGGGCTTTCACAGGGCATGAACATAAGTCCTGCTGGTCCAGGCAGGTCTTTATGTCCAGCTCAACTGTGATATTTGTCTCCGTCCCCTGGAAGGTGGCCCTGGGAGCCATGTGACCAGCTGACTCATTCTTCACGGCCTCGACATAGTTAGGTGAGATGGCTTTGAGCTGAGAGAGAGGGAGAGGTTCACATAAATGCAGAGGTCTCTCCCCCCACAGCCCTGAGGGAAGCTCCAGGGCCCAGCAGAAAGGACCTGGACTTGAGAACCAGCTGGATGAACTTGGAACCCGCTGCCCCACCCCTCCCTCCACAGCCCTCAGTGGCTGGGTGGCCGGTACCCGTCTGCCCCTCGGTGCCCAGTGAGACAGAGGAAGCAAGAAGGAACAAATTGTCCTTGGGCCTCTCCCACGAACCAGGCACTTTGCTCATCTACTCTGGTTCTGTTCCCATTACCTCCACAGAAGCCTGTTTAACACACGATCCTAACACCTCCTTCCCAAGGTGTTTGTGAGACCTGGTGAAATGATAATCGATTAAGTGCTTAGCGCCACAAACCTGTGAGATATGCATTGTCATAGTTACTATCACTGTAAATGTTCGCCTCATTCTCTAGATGAACAACCTGAGTCGAGGAAGCCCCATTACAGGTGTTCTGATCCAGCTCTGGCTGGTTTCCGAGGCCCAATTCTTAACCCCATCAAAACAGTGCTCCCTTCTTCCCCTCTGTCTTCCTTCTCCCTAGGGGCTGGCTGAAACCCACTGAAGAAAGAGTACAAGAGGAAAAAGGGATTTAGTCAAATGCTTCCTGAACAAATAATTTAATGATTATTAAAATTATTAAGAAACTATGAATACATCAAAATCATGTATTAGTAATTAAAAATAATTTCATAAATATTTATCAGGGGCTATTTATGTGCTAGTCATCATGCTGCCGTGGGAATAAAAAGGAATCAGACATGAATTCTGCCTGCCTACAGTTTATAGTCCAGGAAGCATGCAGAAATCCCTAGCGATAGGAGGAGCGACAAATAATAATAATAAGATAATGCCCTGGCCTATATTGATGTGTGTTATATTCCAGACACAATAGTCAGGATCTTGTATGCATCATTTCTTCAGCATTTTAAATAATCCTCTCTGATAGGAATTATTACTTCAGTTTTAATAGAGGAGAGATCAGAGCTCAGAGAGGTTATGTAATATGACCAAGATTATATAATTTGGAAGTGGGACAGAACCAAGAAGCAAACCCAGGTCTGTCTGACCCAAATTCACCCCTAAATCATTGTGCTACGCTCTTTCCTTCCCTAACTAGCCTCTTTACTTGCAGCTGAAAATAACAAACCAGTTTGACGAAAGGGCTTTAATAAAAAGCAGAATGACACCCATTAGTGCTAATAGAGAACAATACCAAATAAAATCATGTGAACTCCTTTTTGACCTTCCGGTTTCCTATTTTGATACAGACCCATTCTATTTTCTTCTACCATGTCTGGTCCTCCTGATTGAAAACACACACACACACACACACACACACACACACACACACACACACACACACAAATCCACACTCACACTGCTGTTCACACAAGCCTCTATAATGCAGCTCAGCCAAGCCAGCTCTCTGGCAGACGAGAGGGTCCTTCTTTCCCAAAGGCAGGTTCCACCATCCTATCATTTTATTTTTTTTTAAAGATTTTATTTATTTATTTGACAGAGAGAGAGACACAGTGAGAGAGGGAACACAAGCAGGGGGAGTGTGAGAGGGAGAAGCAGGCTTCCGGCTGAGCTGGGAGCCCGATCCGGGGCTCGATCCCAGGACCCTGGGATCATGACCTGAGCCGAAGGCAGACGCTTTACGACTGAGCCACCCAGGTGCCCCCATCTTATCACTTTAAACAGCCCTCATTAAACAGTAGTGGTAGTTTGGTTCTTCTTCAAAAGCTTTATCTGAATGACATTAATGAAGAAGAATATAATAATGTGATGTTTTTCTCACACTTTTCTTCCAAGTGGCTCAAGGATATCCAAGCCAAACACAGATAGGCTTGAAGTCATGTAGAGGATGTAATTGGGGACAATATTGAGGGCAAGAAATTAACTACAGTTAAATGGATAGTCCCCCCTCAAAAGCACACCAAGGAGACGCTTCTCCACACCAAGGAGATGCTTCTCCACACCGAGAAGCGTTACTCTTGCTGAGCACCAGCAGCTCAAGGAATAAACATTTTCACTAGATTCAAGGTATTTGGGATGGTTGACACTCTCTCTACCTTCCATCATCCCACAGTCTCTCAGATCTGGCCACAGCTGCCTACGATTCATGTCTCCCTCCTTCATCTTATACATGCCACACTTCAACCACACAAAAAGATTTCTTCATTATTCAAAACGCTGAAAAGCTCTATACCGTATTCACCAACTACAAACCACTTCAAGGTGAAGCTCAAGGTCCAGCTCAGAATTCACCTTATTGATGAAGCCCTCCCTGACCACCTAGTCTGGGAGGCTCAAGGACTTCTCCCATTGTGCCCTGCTTCCCTCTGACACAGTCATTATTACCCTGTATTTGGGTCGTGTCTTAGAACCTTTTTCTCTCTCACTAAACTGACAGTCTTACAGACAGGGCTTTACCTAGATGTTCTTTGTTACCTTATTTACTGCTGAAAAAGAAAAACATCTTACATTCTAGTAGGGGAGATAGTCAATGAGTGAGAAAGCAAAAAAATAAACAAGCAAACCATTACGGATTGGGTGCAGGAATAAAAGATGGGTGTATCGTATAGGATAAAGAGGAATGTCAACCACCTTCAAATGGGTGGTCAGGAAAGGTCTCCTATAGGAGGTAGAATTTAAGCTGAGATAGAAAATAAAAGGAAGATCCAGGTCTCAATGAACTGGGCCAAGAACAGTTCCATAAGAAGCCCAGCACGTGTAGAAGTCCTTCCCTGGCAAGAGCTCGGTCTGGGTGAGGAGCTAGGAGGCCCCATGCGATGGAAAGTAGTAAGCACCAGGGAGACCAGGTAAGGACAGGGTCCACGCAAGGCTAGGCCGGGTCAGGCTGCACCTTGCAGGCCACAGTACAGAGAGTTGGTTGCTCTAAGTGCAACAGAAGTTATTAAAATATGTTTAGTGGGAAAGGGACATGATTTGATTTATTTTTTAAAGGGTCATTCTGACTTCCCTACAGGAGTAAAACAGATTGAGGACTTGGAAGGAACAAGAGTTGAAGTGGGGACGCCAGCGTGGGGCTATTGTTCCATCACCAACCACAGCTTCTGACCTGGTGGAGGAGCTCAAGAGAATGAACGAATGAATGAATGATGATGCATGAATGGGTTAGATTACCCTGGGGCTTACAGAAAAATTGTGGCTGGCCAACGCTTTCCCAGCTGGTTGTGATTATGTCTCCCCCTCACCCATAGCACCCACAGCACTTGACTGACTCTGAAAAACTTTTAAAAGCACATTCTGGAAATTCCTCATTCATAAGAGACCCAGATTTCCCACGTCACAGGCTTGCAAAAATCACCATCTTGTCCTGGTAACATTTTATCATGTTTGACATCATTTCTTGCCACTGTGCTTCATTCCTGTGAACAGAAAACAGCCTCCTATTTCTGGCAAAAAAAAAAAAAAAAAAAA
>NW_027397067.1:70169467-70179365 GCF_003265705.2 Callorhinus ursinus | reverse complement strand
GAAAGAAAGAAAGAAAGAAAGAAAGAAAGAAAGAAAGAAAGAAAGAAAGAAAGAAAGAAAGAAAGAAAGAAAAAGAAAAAGAAAGCAGGTTCTGCTTTAACCAGAAAAGAGAAGACGAAGAGAGGGGGCAGGAGTTCTGATGGGGACTTTCATCCCCTTCTCAGGAAGCTGGCTGTGGGCCATACTTGTAGTCTTGACTTTAAACCTGCAAAACCTCAGCATCCCCAGGGGAGCCAGAAGGGGCGGGCTCCCGGTGCTGGGAGTTCCTGCACAGCACATGTATCCGCTTTTCCTCAGCAATCTCCTGCTTTATTAGCTAAGCTGCTCTGAAGCCTGGACAGGCGCATTTCATGCCGAGTTTATGGTGAAAGCGTTTTGGCAGGTTCCATTCCCAGGGTGCTCCGGAAAGGAGACCAGGGGCTGTTGAACACAAGCCATGCTGGACGCTTTCCTAAACCAACAGGAATCAGCTGCTCTTTGACAGTGGGGTCGGCTAACAGATGGGAAATTCTTCAAGGGGAACAGAGGCAGAGGGAGCTAAGAAGGCGCTGAGTATTCCAAACGGATATGATTCCAGCAGAGCATCTCCCCCCACTACCCTGCAGCCCCTGTTAAGGACCATTAAAAGGGAAGGGACATGAAAGTCATTCTCTGATAGCATGCTTATAAAAATGTAAGAGGAATAAAATTAAATGAATTGTTGCACTAGAAGGAGAGAGAATAATCAAATAGTCCCATTTCTCACGAGGAAGTTGACATACAAAGTTGTGGTATGACTTCTCAAATTTGCCAAGCTGTCAAAAGACACAGCCAAAAAGACACCAGGTTACCAAACGCCACTCTGCCCAGCCCCCTTCTGATACCATACCTTGTCGGTTGTTCAGGAAGGCACTATAAGGTGATGACTCGGGACATTTTATAATCGTACAGACCTGGAATGGAATCTCTGCATGGCACTGGCCACATCTGTGACATTTTGCAGGATCTTTGCTGGAAAAAAATGGGAATCAGAGCACCTACTTCATAGATATAAATGAGAGAATGACTATAAAGTCCATGCACAGAAGTTGTGTGTCTATGTGTTCACCAACTATTTCACTTTCTTCTGAGTATCGCGGACAGCTATGTTACCAGCCAACGGAAGGTCAATAGAAGTGCTGTGTCTTTCCCCCAGAAACCCCACATGCCCCATTCCATGTCTGTTCTCCTTCCACAGTGAATGCACAGTAAAGACATCAGAATCACAAAGTAGCTGGACGCTGGAGCAGTGGATCACGGTGCGGAGGAGGGTCCCCTGACCAATGACGTGCACTTGGACTTCTTGTGAATAAAAAGAGTTTTGTGTTAAACCGTATTTTAGGAGGTTGTTAGAGGAGCTACTGTTGTTTACTCTAACATAGGAAATTCTTGGTAACTTACAGTTATTATAAATGGCATTATTTTGCTTCATTCAGAATCTACATCAGCTACAGCTTTCTGTAATCAGACTTCTTTCCAAAGTAAGTGCACCTGGATGGCCAGCATCAACTCTGATGAGAGGCACCATCAGATTCTGAGGCCTTCTGCGTTTTGTCCAAAACTAGCAATGGAGAGAGTTCTCATTTTTTTTTTTAAACATGTATTTGTCAAGTGATTCTTAAGCTCGGATCACCATGTGGAGGAGAGTCACCTGACTGATGACGTTCATTTTGAACTCTTGTTCAAAGGATAGTACTGATAGGTAGTATCACATATGCTGTCTACGCTTTCCTCACAGCAGCCCTCTAAGATTGTGAGGTTCCAGCCGTGAGCACTCCCACCTCAGCTACCTCCCACACGTTATTCTTTCTGCCAAGAATCCTCTTGCTCCGGACGCCTGCGTGATTCTCACCCGCACTTTGATCAAGTCCCTGACAACTCTATCTAAAACAATATTCCTCTGCCACACCCATTGCTGACCTCCATTCTCTACCTGATGGTTGCCTATTTTGCTGTTAGTTCTCAGCACTGCTCCCCCTGGGAGACCAGAGCCCGGTCCCAGGTAGAGAGGGTGCTCCTTAACTGATGCCACACTGAGTTCTCATTGTCCTTCAGAATCAATTTTTTTATGAGTAGGAGGGGTAAAAGTTGAAGGTTCTATAAAAAATAGAGCAATTGAAGGTGACATACACAATAGTCTGAAACACTATTTTTTAACAAAGTGACAAAAAAGACGTGTCTTTAGAAAAGTATGAACGAATACTTTCTCAAATTGTGTTCTGTGTGTTTTTAAGCTATCCTTTAGAGATTGTCCCCCTTCTTTCAATATCTACATGTTCAAAGGTTATGATGACCCTTGCTGAAATCAAGGGCTATGGCCCATTGTGCTCTTGATGAATCCTGGCACGGATGTTAAAAACAGAAGGACAGAAAAGCCAGGTGATAATTCTTCTGGAGAAGTTACCAGTATCTGCAGTTTATGAAGAACAACGAATGGGGATTTCTTGCATGTGCCTATAAAGAAAAGCAGGCACTTGGCCCTGTGGAAGTCATCCTTTTGGAGCATGCCTGGTGACTGATGAAGTGGGTTTTGTGTAAAATGCAAATTCACATTTTGTGGAGACTGGAAGTTCATTCATCTAAATCATGTCTGTTACAGTCTATGACGGCTTCTGAAAATTGCCAGGGTCGGTTTTTTATTTGATCTTTCAACATTATTGGAGGTCATATAAACAGGATTATATGAAGTCTTTCACTGTCAATTAGTGTAATTCTAAATCAACATTCTGTCAACGATGTGCAGATTTTACAGCATAAGGAGTAAGAGGGAAGAGCTCATTTTTCCTTCAAATAGATTTCCTTGGCTTTTGGTTAATGCTTAATTAAAAAGGAAGGGAGAGAGGGAAGGAAGGAGGAAGGGATGGAGGGAGGGAAGAAGGAAAAGAGCTACTAAATTTATTTTAAGATGTTTTAGGAAATTAGTCCATTCCTTATTTTCATCTGAAGAAAGAAAAACAGAATTATTAAAAGGTTAAAAAAGTTCATTTTCTATGAAAATTGGATGCCTAAATGGTATTCCAATTTTATAATCTAAAATGTGACTCTTTCTGAACCTAGCATGGAGGAGAGTTATTTTTAGCTAATAGATCTAGCACAGGGCACTAATGTTTTTGATGGAAATGAAGAACAGACCAAATTTCATTTATTCGTGGAATATCAGCCCTACTATTAAGTGTAATTTACTTGACTTACATTTGCCTTCAAGGATTTCAGAGCACATCTGGGACAATACTTTCCATAATTCTTCATAAATATAAGGAAGAACTCCTTTCATTTGAAAATTTCTACAAATACTGGATTAAATTTCCACCTTCTTGATAGCTCCATGGGAAGTATTTTAGAGAAAATGAGAATTTTGGGGGGGATGAATGAGAAAAGTTTTAGTATCAGGTAAATTGTGCCAAGAGATGAAATGGGATAATCCAAAGCGGAGGCGCTTTCCTGACCTGGCAACCCACAGAACTGGCTGGTGTCAGGAGCTCCATGTTTTCCGCTCCAGAATAGATTCAATCTGCAGAGCCAGAGCTCTGGATGGAATCTCAGTCTGCCTCTTACTCTCTGTGTGACCCCTTTGTCATCCATGGAGTGAGGGAAATTATATTCTCTACTCGGAACTGCCGTGAGTGCGGAGTCACAGAAGATATGACGGTGACTGGCCCCGTGTCTGCCACACCCCATCATCACTGTGGTCTTCATCTACCTCCATAGCTTCAAAATTAACCCTACATCCAGTCTTGCTTCCTTTTAAATTCATCCTCAAAGTAGCAGCCAGTGTGAATTTTCTGAAATATAAACTTGATATGGGATGGGTTAGCCTGGTGATGGGTATTGAGGAGGGCACGTTCTGCATGGAGCACTGGGTGTTATGAACAAACAATGAATCATGGAACACTGCACCAAAAACTAATAATGTAATATATGGTGATTAACATAACAATAAAAAAATTTAAAAAAAAACTTGATAATATCGCTCCCATGCATAAAATCATGCAATG
The DNA here is from genome assembly GCF_003265705.2 of Callorhinus ursinus. NCBI lineage: Eukaryota > Metazoa > Chordata > Mammalia > Carnivora > Otariidae > Callorhinus > Callorhinus ursinus. The sequence goes on along the minus strand of NW_027397067.1, from coordinate 70,175,352 downwards.
TTTCTCTGTTGTTCATAGAATACTGTCCACGATCCCTAAAGTGGCAGACCTTCCAAAACCCAGTGCTGGCTTCCACCTCTAGTATCTTCTCCTGTCCCTTCCTTCTCTGCCCCGATTTCCTGTCCCTGCTCTGAACTTGCAAACTTCAGAACTATCTGATAATCTTAAAATCTTCCTCCCATTTACTTGAGCTCTCTGTCTGGACTTCCCCCTGCTTAGAACTTTCTTTCCCTTCTCATCCTCAAAAAGTTAGATCAAAATACTTTTTTGGGTGGGAAGGGGCAGAGGGACAAGGAGAGAAAGAATCCTAAGCAGGCTCCACACCCAGCTTGGAGCCCCACGGGGGGTGGGGTTTGCTCTCACAACCCTGAGATCATGACCTGAGCCACAATCAAGAGTCACTGGCTTAACCGACTGAGCTATCCAGATGCCCCCCAAATACATCTTTTTTTTTTTTCCTTTGAAGCAAGAAACCCCAGTCTTGTGATGCACAGAGGAAGGGAAACAGAATCTGCTGGAGTGATGCTCAAAGAGGAACAGGTGTCAGTTTGCTCACCAAGGGGGGAATCATTATGAACTCATCCTTATTGCTGCTTTTCACGTTCCCGCTGTGGCCTGTTTGCTTGCACTGCTAATGTAGTCATAATCTAAGCATTCCCAAAGTTGGCCTGGCCAGCCCACAGTACATCTTCAAAAGCATCTGCAGCACAGAATGAACTAACTCTCCAAAAATATTGGGAAATGATAAACATATGATTCTGCTTAAGTAGTTACGTGGCTGCAGTTAATGTTGAAGATCATTTCTCCCTGCGCCTGGCTCAGCAGTATGTGCACACGCAGACAGTCAGGGGGCTCCTTCCCAATCAGCTCTGGTGTAAGTGAGCCAAAGGACAGGGCGGGGAGCTGGGAGGTACTAGTTTCTGTTTGGGAATAGGGTGAATTTGGGGATACTACAGATGATCTTTACGGGGCCCATACCTCCACCCTGCCAAGGCTCCATCACCCCTTGTTCTTATAAAGTCCCTGGAAGAAATATATGCACAAGAGAAAATGACAAATCAGAAACCAAGTACCACTTTATTACAATTAGGTGGGCTTTCACCTGAGACTCCAGTGGTAAACTCCTTGGTAGGCTGAGCTGGAGACATGGCTTGGAACACATAGTACACAAAAGCCTAAGGAGTTTTACTATCTTCAAGCTCAGACACAAATCAAACCTGGGTGGCCCCAGGTAGAAAGAGACTTAAGAGATTAAGGCACCAGCGCATGCATTTGAGAAGAGCAAAAAGTATCATGTGGATCTCCTCCTATATAGAATTATTTACCCCACTCACATGACTACTTTAGGTTTGAACAAATGTAAGACAGAAACCAAGGATCACAGCTATGTAGTTATCCTCACAGCATGGTTACCCTGCCCACTGGAATGCGTACTCTGGGTAGTGTCCCAGAATCTCATTTTCCCTCTGCTCTCCAACTTACTATTACATATGACCTTCTGCGTCAACACTCTGGCCTTGAAGCCACGGAACAAGTCAATTCCAGACTCTGAACTCAGTTTTTTCGTCTTTCAAGCGATGTATTAGGCAAGATGCATCTGTGGTGCTTTCCAGCTCTGATGTAATATTATGTGACCAAAAATAAACATTATCTTCCATAAAGCAAGAGGATTAGGAAGATCCAGTACTTCTCTCGATAGCAAAATGAATTCCTTTTGGATGTAAATTTTATTTTCAGAGTCTTCACACTTCTATCCCCAGGCAACTCTTTCACAGGAGGCTGCATGAGGGAAGGTGATTGACGGGGCCAACATCCATCCCGATCCTGCAATGAAAGCCCCCAAATACCTTACTTCAGAAAGCTCAGAGCGTAAAAAATCAGGGAATTTACCCAATGTGCTCTCTAGAGAATTCTAATGAGAATCAAAATAGTCAGAAACAAGGAACAAGAATTTCCCATATGAACATAATGAGAGAGTCAGCATCTTCTCACTTCTCTTCCATGAAATTGTGTTTTAAAAACACTAATAATAACTTTTTTAATGTTTTAAACCCTGAAATCTGCATCTTCAATAAAATGCAGATATGACATGATGACACACAGGATCCATAAAATCCAAAATACACATAGAGGGTTGCCCCAAACCGGGAGTGATAGAAGAGAAAAGGGAAGAAGAGCTAAGAAGGAAAATGAGCAACAAGAGGGTCCAAAGCCTAGAAACATCAGCAAAGTTACACTTTTTAGAAGTGAGGTTCATGACATAAGGCACAAAAGCTATCACCCTTCTCCACAACAGGTAAGGGAATGGATGAGCAGGTTTGGTGGAGAGGCAGTGAAAGATCCACCAACAACAATCACATAGATCACTAGTATTTGCAGGGATCATGCTATCAATGGACCAGCAGAGAGCCTCCGGGGTATGAAACCTTTGAAGCTATTCTCCCACCCATAAGAATCTGCTGAAAATAGCAGGTCTCAAAACACCCATTTCATTCAAAGATGAATAATTACACAGGAACAAGAAAGCCATTCAAAGATACTATTGAAAAGTCTGGAAAAGAGAAACAACATTTAGCATGAGATGAAGATTTCTCGTCAGAAGAAAATTGTAAACAAATATGTCGTGAATCAAAACATATTAATAAAGCAATTGCTGTTATTAAAGAAGATTGCAAGCTGAAATGGAGTAGCTCAGAAATATAGAATAAGACTACAGGAAGAGCTTACAGACAACATAGCTGAGGTGGGCTGCAGAAGAAATAAGCAGTGATATCCTACATACAAAGACAGAGAATGGGAAGGAAAACAAAGGGAATAGATATTATAGAAAATATAATGAGAGTCATAAAGGATAAAAATGAGGAAAGCAATAAAGAAGTGAAGGGAAGGAAGGAAGGATGGAATGATGGAAAGAAGGATGGAGGGAAGAAGAGAGGGAGGAAAAGAAAGAAAAAATTTAGAAAGAGTAGAAAAACCCAGAGCAGTAAAAAGTAGGCAAAGGAGGGGCGGAGCAAGATGGCGGAGGAGTAGGAGACCTGGATTTCATCTGGTCTCAGGAATTCAGCTGAATAGGGATCAAACCATTCTGAACACCTACGAACTCAACAGGAGATCGAAGAAAAGAATAGCAACAACTCTCTGAACAGGGAAGTGACCACTTACTGGAAGGGAGGACGTGCGGAGAAGTGAATCCGAGGCGATATTCAGGAGGATAGACGGCGGAGGAGGGGGCCTCCGTCGGCCACTTCTGGCAAGTGCTAGAGCCGCGGAGCACAAAATCGGACCTTTTAGAAGTTGGCTCCGCTGAGGGACGTCGCTGCAGTGGTTAAGTGGGGGGTGGAACCCTCGCGGGACAGTGTGGTCTCAGGACCCTTGGGGTCACAGAAAGACCAGGGGTGCCTGAGTGCGGCAGAGCTCCCAGGTATCGGAGCGGGGAAGCCAGCTGCAGAGACGGAGCCGAGGCGCGGGGTCTCAGCTCGGGGTGGCCATAAACTGTGATCCGCGGCCCAGTCGGGCCACTGCTCCTCCAGCAGGGACCCAAGGAGCGGCAGATCCGGGGAGACTCCCCTTCCTCCCCCGGGAGGAGCGGCGCGGGAGCGCACCGCAGGGATCTGCTGGGTTTGGAGACTCCACACGGGGTCGGGAGCCAGAGATAGAAACGCTCGGTCACAGGCCGGGTGAGCACGGAGTGCGGCCAGAGACCGGGAAGATGGGAGTGACTGCTTTTCTCTGGGGGCGCACTGAGGAGCGGGGCCCCGAGTTCTCAGCTCCTCTGGGGCGGAGATTGGGAGGCTGCCATTTTCGCCCTGGTCCTCCAAAGCTGTACCAAGAGCTTGCAGGGAACAAAAGCTCCCGAGAGCATAGCCCCAACCGACAAGGGCAGGGCAATTCCGCCTCCGGCAAAGACATTTGGGAACCACGGCAACAGGCCCCTCCCCCAGAAGATCAGCACGAACAGCCAGCCAGCCAAGACCAAGTTTACCGATCAAGGAGAACGGGAGAACTCCCGTGCTAGGGGAATAGTGCACATAGAATTCATGGCTTTTTTACCATGATTCATTAGTCTTTCAAAGTGAATTTTTTTTAACTGGTTTTTTTTTTTTGAATTTTTCTTTTTCCCTTTTTCAACCAACATCTTATCAATCCCTTTAAAAAAAAATTTATTTTTCATTTTTAGAGTCATATTCTATCCCTTCATAGTAGTCACCCTTATTTTTGGCATATATATATATAAGTTGTTCTCCCTTTAAAAATTTTGAGATAACAGTTTCTTCTAATAGATCAAAATATACCCGAAAACACTAGTGTATGGATTTGTTCTAGTCTCCTGCCTGATCACATTCTCTCCCTTTTTTTTTCTTTTTTTTTTAAATCTTTCTTTTTGCAAACAACTTCTTATCAATTCCTTTTATAAAATCTTTTATAATTTTTATCTTTACATTCATATTCCATCCCTTCATTGTATCAACCTTTATTTTGTACATATATAAGTCTTTCTTTCTTTAAAATTTTAGGAGGCACTTCCTTCTAACAGACCAAATACACCCAAGATCTAGTGTGTGGCACTAATCTATGCACTAGCCTGATCATATTTGATCATATTCTGTTTTTTTGTTTTGTTCTGTTTTTGTTTGTTTTTATCTTTTTCTTTTTCTTTTCTTTTTTCTTTTACTTTTTTCTTTCTTTCCCTTTCTTCTCCCCTGGTTTCAGGTCTTTTCTGATTTGTTTAGAGTATATTTTCTGGGGATGTTGTTACCCTGTTAGCATTTTGTTCTCTCATTCATCTATTCTCCTCTGGACAAAATGACAAGACAGAAAAAAATCACCTCAACAAAAAGAACAAGAGATACTACCATCTGCCAGGGACCTACTCAATACGGACATTAGTACGATGTCGAACCTAGAGTTCAGAATCATGATTTTAAAGATACTAGCTAGGCTTGAGAAAAGCATGGAGGTTTTTAGAGAAACCCTTCCTGGAGAAATAAAAGAACTAAAATCTAACCAAGTCAAAATCAAAAAGGCTATTAATGAGGTGCAATCAAAAATGGGGGCACTAACTGCTAGGATAAATGAGGCAGAAGAGAGAATCAGCGATATAGAAGACCACATGATGGAAAATAAAAAGGCTGAGAAAAAGAGAGATAAACAACTACTGGATCACGAGGGCAGAATTCGAGAGATAAGCGATACGATAAGACGAAACAACATTAGAATAATTGGGATCCCAGAAGAAGAAGAAAGAGAGAGAAGGGCAGAAGGTAAGTGGAGCAAATTATAGCAGAGAACTTCTCTAATGTGGGGAAGGAAACAGGCATCAAAATCCAGGAGGCACAGAGAACCCCTCTCAAAATCAATAAAAATAGGTCAACACCCCAACATCTAATAGTAAAACTTACGAGTCTCAGAGACAAAGAGAAAATCTTGAAAGCAGCTCGGGAGAAGATATATGTAACCTATAATGGTAGAAACATTAGATTGGCAACAGACCTATCCACAGAGACCTGGCAGGCCAGAAAGGACTGGCATGATATCTTCAGAGCACTAAATGAGAAAAATATGCAGCCAAGAATACTATATCCAGCTTGACTGTCATTGAAAATTGAAAGAGAGATAAAAAGCTTCCAGGACAAACAAAAACTAAAGGAATTTGCAAACACAAAACCAGCCCTACAAGAAATATTGAAAGGGGTCCTCTAAGCAAAGAGAGAGCCTAAAAGCAGCATAGACTAGAAAGGAACACAGACAATATACAGTAACAGTCACCTACAGGCCATACAATGGCACTAAATTCATATCTTTCAATAGTTACCCTGAATGTAAAAGGGCTAAATGCCCCAATCAAAAGACACAGGCTATCAGATTGGATAAAAAAAAAAAAAAAA
>NW_027397067.1:70160404-70164467 GCF_003265705.2 Callorhinus ursinus | reverse complement strand
CCAAATGGACTTCACAGACATATTCAGAACATTCCATCCCAAAGCAATGGAATACACATTCTTCTCTGGTGCCCATGGAACATTCTCCAGAATAGATCACATCCTAGGTCACAAATCAGGTCTCAACCGGTACCAAAAGACTGGGATTATTCCCTGCATATTTTCAGACCACAGTGCTTTGAAACTAGAACTCAATCACAAGAGGAAAGTCAGAGGGCGCCTGAGTGGCTCAGTTGGTTAAGCAACTGCCTTCGGCTCAGGTCATGATCCTGGAGTCCTGGGATCGAGTCCCGCATCGGACTCCGTGCTCAGCAGGGAGTCTGCTTCTCCCTCGGACCCTCCCCCCTCTCATGCTCTCTCTCCATCTCATTCTCTCTCTCAAATAAATAAATAAAATCTTAAAAAAAAAAGAGGAAAGAAAGAACACAAATACATGGAGGCTAAAGAGCATCCTACTAAAGAATGAATGGGTTGACTAGGAAATTAAAGAACAATTTAAAAAATTCATGGAAACCAATGAAAATGAAAACACAACTGTTCAAAATCTTTGGGATACAGTAAAGGCAGTCCTGAGAGGAAAGTCTATAGCAATACAAGCCTTTCTCAAGAAACAAGAAAGGTCTCAAATATACAACCTAACCCTACACCTAAAGGAGCTACAGAAAAAAACAGTAAATAAAGCCTAAACCCAGCAGGAGAAGAGAAATAATAAAGATCAGAGCAGAAATCAATGAACTAGAAACCAAAAGAACAGTAGAACAGATCAACGAAACTAGGAGCTGGTTCTTTGAAAGAATTAACAAGATTGATAAACCCCTGGCCAGACTGATCAAAAAGAAAAGAGAAATGAACCAAAGCAAAAAAATCATGAATGAAAGAGGAGAGATCACAACCAACACCAAAGAAATACAAACAATTATAAGACCATATTATGAGCAACTCTATGCCAGCAAATTAGATAACCTGGAAGAAATGGATGCATTTCTACAGATGTATCAACTACCAAAATTGAACCAGGAAGAAATAGAAAACCTAAACAGACCTATAACCACTAAGGAAATTGAAGCAGTCATCAAAAATCTCCCAAGAAACAAAAGCCCAGGGCCAGATGGCTTCCCAGGGGAATTCTACCAAACAGTTAAAGGAGAATTAATACCTATTCTCCTGAAACTGTTCCAAAAAATAGAAATGGAAGGAAAACTTCCAAACTCATTTTATGAGGCCACCATTACCTCGATCCCAAAACCAGACAAAGACCCCATCAAAAGGAGAATTACAGACCAAAATCCTTGATGAACATGGATGCAAAAATTCTCACCAAAATACTAGCCAATAGGATCCAACAGTACATTTAAAGGATTATTCACCATGACCAACTGTGCCACCCAGGCGCCCCTTGGATTATTCACCATGACCAAGTGGGATTTATCCCTGGGCTGTAAGGTTGATTCAACATCCGCAAATCAACGAACGTGATACAATATATTAACAGAAAAAAGAACAAGAATCATATGATCCTCTCAATAGATGCAGAAAAAGCATTTGACAAAGTACAGCATCCTTTCTTGATCAAAACTCTTCAGAGTATAGGGATAGAGGGTACATACCTCAATATCATAAAAGCCATCTACGAAAAACCTACAGCGAATATCATTCTCAATGATAAGGTCAGGAACGCGGCAGGGATGTCCACTCTCACCACTGCTTTTCAACATAGTATTAGAAGTCCTAGCCACAGCAATCAGACAACAAAAAGAAATCAAAGGCATCCAAATCAGCAAAGAGGAAGTCAAACTCTCACTCTTTGCAGATGATATGATACTGTATGTGGAAAACCCAAAAGACTCCACCCCAAAACTGCTAGAACTCATACAGGAATTCAGTCAAGTAGCAGGCTATAAAATCAATGCACAGAAATCAGTGGTATTCCTATACACCAACAACAAGACAGAAGAGAGACAAATCAAGGAGTCGATCCCATTTACAATTGCACCCCCCAAAACCATAAGATACCTAAGAATAAATCTAACCAAAGTGGCAAAGGATCTGTACTCAGAAAACTATAAAATACCCATGAAAGAAATTGAGGAAGACACAAAGAAATGGAAAAACGTTCCATGCTCATGGATTGGAAGAACCAACATTGTGAAGATGTCAATGCTACCTAGAGCAATCTACACATCCAATGCAATCCCCATCAAAATGCCACCACTTTTTCCAAAGAAATGGAACAAATAATCCTAAAATTTGTATGGAACCAGAAGAGACCCCGAATAGCCAGAGGAATGTTGAAAAAGAAAAGCAAAGCTGGCGGCATCATAATTCCGGACTTCCAGCTCTATTACAAAGCTGTCATTATCCAGACAGTATGGTACTGGCACAAAAACAGACACATAGATCAATGGAACAGAACAGAGAGCCCAAAAATGGACCCTCAACTCTATGGTCAACTCATCTTTGACAAAGCAGGAAAGAATGTCCAATGGAAAAAAGACAGTCTCTTCCACAAACGATGTTGGGAAAATTGGACAGCCACATGCAGAAGAATGAAACTGGACCATTTCCTTACACCACACACAAAAATAGACTCCAAATGGTTGAAAGACCTAAATGTGAGACAGGAGTCCATCAAAATCCTAAAGGAGAACACAGGCAGCAACCTCTTCGACCTCAGCCACAGTAACTTCTTCCTAGAAACATCGCCAAAGGCAAGGGAAGCAAGGGCAAAAATGAACTATTGGGATTTCATCAAGATAAAAAGCTTTTGCACAGCAAAAGAATCAGTCCACAAAACAAAAGACAACCAACAGAATGGGAGAAAATATTTGCAAATGACCTATCAGATCAAGGGCTAGTATCCAAAATCTATAAAGAACTTATCAAACTCAACACCCAAAGAACAAAGAATCCAATCAAGAAATGGGCAGATGACATGAACAGACATTTTTCCAAAGAAGACATCCAAATGGCCAACAGACACATGTAAAAGTGCTCAACATCGCTCGGCATCAGGGAAATCCAAATCAAAACCTCAGTGAGATACTACCTCACACCAGTCAGAATGGCTAACATTAACAAGGCAGGAAACGACAGATGTTGGCGGGGATGCGGAGAAAGGGGAACCCTCCTACACTGTTGGTGGGAATGCAAGCTGGTGCAACCACTCTGGAGAACAGTATGGAGGTTCCTCAAAAAGTTGAAAATAGAGCTACCATATGATACAGCAATTGCACTAGTGGGTATTTACCACAAAGATACAAATGTAGGGATCCGAAGGGGTACGTGCACCCCAATGTTTATAGTAGCAATGTCCACAATAGCCAAACTGTGGAAAGAGCCAAGATGTCCATCGACAGATGAATGGATAAAGAAGATGTGGAAAGAAGAAGTGGTATATATACACAATGGAATATTATGCAGCCATCAAAAGGAATGAGATCTTGCCATTTGCAACGACATGGATGGAACTGGAGGGTATTATGCTGAGTGAAATAAGTCAATCAGAGAAAGACATGTATCATATGACCTCACTTATATGAGGAATTCTTAATCTCAGGAAACAAACTGAGAGGTGCTGGAGTGTCGGGGGTGGGAGGGATGGGGTGGCTGGGTGATAGACATTGGGGACGGTATGTGCTATGGTGAGTCCTGTGAATTATGCAAGACTGTTGAATCACAGATCTGCACCTCTGAAACAAATAATGCAATATATGTTGAGAAAAAAAAGAAGAAGAAGAGCAGGAGGGGAAGAATGAAGGGGAGTAAGTCGGAGGGGGAGACGAACCATGAGAGACGATGGACTCTGAAAAACAAACCGAGGGTTCTAGAGGGGAGGGGGATGGGGGCATTGTTTAGCCTGGTGATGGGTATTAAAGAGGGCACATTCTGCGTGGAGCACTGGGTGTTATGCACAAACAATGAATCAAGGAACACTACATCAAAAACTAATGATGTAATGTATGGTGATTAACATAACAATAAAAATTTAAAGTAAAAAAAGTAGGCAAAGGAGAGCCTATATATATATATATATATATATATATATATATATATATATATATAT
>NW_027397067.1:69669485-70160394 GCF_003265705.2 Callorhinus ursinus | reverse complement strand
ATATATATATATATATATATATATATATATATATATATATATATATACACACACACATATATATATATATATATATAAATGCCTGTATATGCATAAAGAAAATTTGGTAAGTCCTAAGGTTTAAAGGGAGACTTAGCATTGTATAGCATTTTATATATGTATTTTTAAATTTTGGGTAACATGAATTATTACATATAAATTTTTTTAAAGCAGAAAAAAAAAGAATAAGACGGAAGCACAATGGGAAGGAAGGAAAAGTAGCAGACTTGATCCAACCATTTATGTATGCAGATGTATTCAGCAAATACTTACTGAATGCCATTATAGGTCAGGCACTGTTCTCGGTACTGAGTATGCAACAATAAGAAAAAACAGTCAGAAACAGGAATCTCTGTCCTTCTGGACCTTCATTCTAAAGAAGGGGAATGGACAATAGACAAAGAAAAATATATTGTTTCTCAAAAGGTAATACATGGAGAAAAATAAGACACAGTAAGGGAAAAAGAGCATGCTGGGAGAAAGAGGAGTTGCTACCCTGGATACATTAGTCAGGAAGAGCCTCACAGATAAGGGGACATTTGAGCAGGGAGCTAGAAGAAGTGAGGGATGGAGACATTCAAATATCCCAGGAAAAAGGAATGGGAAACAGAAAACGCCCTGTGGCAGAAATGTCTTGGCTTTTAGTCCAGAATGGGCAGCATGCAGGAAGACAGAGGTGAGGGGACAGAAATGCAGGGAGGTGATGGGGGCAGCATACGAATGGCTTGGAAGATCAGTTTAAGAATTTTAGCTTTTTCTCTACAGGGAGGAAATTTGAAGAGTTTCAAACAGAAAGGTGACATGACCTGATTTCTAGTTGACTTTGAAGCATCATTCTGGGTGCTATGCTATGTTAGCAACTACTTAAACAAAGACCCAAAAAGCTAAACACTTCTCATTAAGATAACCACAGAAGGTTGGGCCACATTCTCAAAAGTTTAGACACATCTAGAAGTTTAGAGAATGGGCCCCTCCAACAACAGTGCCCACCCCTCCCTCCTACCCTTGCGTTGTCAATACGCAGGGGAGGCTGGTCTCAAAAGTGGTTGTCTTGGGAAAGTGTATGATTGGGGAGCGGAAGCTAGGCCACCATTCGTCAAAGCCAAGGGAGGAAGACCAAAAATCGCTATACACAGGATTGAGGGTGGGGCTTTCAAGAGGAGGCTATCATTCTCTGATGTGTTATCTGCCTAATTATAGACTTCTAGAATTTTCCCAGGACTACCAGAAAAGAAGAATCGAGGGCCAGGGAGACAGGGCATCATGCAGAACTGAGTGAAGGACAGATACACAAGACCACTTTGCTTCCAAACTCATTGCAGAAGGTCTGACGTTTGAATCCCAAGAATGCTGGAACTCTCAGAGTTAGCTGTGAAAGGTAAAAGAGACTGGGGTTCATAGTGTTGTCAGGGTCACCCCAGGGGCCTCTGAAGCACAGAGGGGTGTGGAGGTGGACACAAGGATGGGAAGGTGTCCGAGGCGATTTCTTGGCACTGGTTGTGTGTCTGTGGGGCACGGCGCCACATCTCACAACAGTGACAATGAGCTAGAACAGAAGTTCTGAAAACCCAGAGAAAACACTTAGCTGCATCTACCAAAGAGACGTTCATGTTTTCTGTCTCTACCTATCATCCAAATCCTCAAAACTGGAGAAAACCACTTACCCTCTCCATACCAACTTTCATGCTGTTTGCGGAACTCTGTGATTATAATGATTTTGCATTGTGCATAGGTGAACTTTTTACAAAAGTTAATAGTACATGAATAAGTCACAGGAATAAAAGGTACCACACAGGGACTATATTCAGTGATATTGCAATAGTGTTGCTTGGGGACAGGTGGCAGCTACACTTGTGGTGAGCACAGCATAGTGTAGAGCTGTTGAATCACCACACTGAGCACCTGAACACAACATCATGTGTCAGCTACACTCAAAAAAAAAAAAAAAAAAAAGTACATGTAATATGCAAAAGGAGTCTCAGATGAGGTAAGAAAATGGCTTAAATTTGGCAGTCTATGATTGAATTCAACGCATTTATTTTCCATACCATAAAAGTGAAGGAGGGAATGTGACTTTCACAAGGTCATATGGCCGGTTAGTAGTAATGCTAAGTATAGAAGACAGAGCTCTTTTCTCTCAGTTCATTGCAGGACCTTACAAAGCTGATCGGAGGAGCAGGCAACAGACTAATCAGGTGACATGAGGGTGACATGGGCACATTTATGCTCATAGCTCCTTGTACCATCTCCAAAAATAAATGGTTGCACATAGAGAAAACAAAGAGCGGTGAACCAGAGCACTCGCTACAGGGTGTTGTGATGATAATTTATAATGCCACTGCAATTACAGTAGAATTACGGCACGCCCAGCACCTAATAGACCTGTGTGCATACTCTTGAGAAAGACAAATGTGCTGGCATCTCTAGCTGCAGCAATGAAATTAAACAGCCCCCATCCCCGATCCTGCCATTGATTTTTGTAGCCCTCCCATTAACATGATAACTTCACATACCATCTCTCTATCATCCCTTGGAGGTGAAGACATAGTTTTAGAGTATAAATAATTAGACCCTCAAAATCCAAGGTGACAAATCTTCCACACCTCCTATTGCCATGAATCAGGACACATAAATCAGGACCCCTTTTGAGGATATGTTCGTGGGGAGAAGACATGTTCACAGAATGAAACTGCTTTGTGTTTCTTTCTTCCTCTTTCCTTTTTTTGCCTCCCATGCACACTTGGCTTTGGATGTGAATCAGTTAGGATAGGGTGACTATACAAATCAGGACATTTTTGTAAAAGGAATGGGGGCTCTTACACTAAGGCCATTAGACCAAACAGGAATAGTACCTGGCAAAAAAAGGGGGGGCACATGCTCCTCCTAGTTTAGGATCCTAATGCCTTATATCATGAGTGTTGGTCTTTGCTTTGGTGTCTCATAAAATGTTTTTCAATGGGTTGCTCAATATTGCCAAAGAGATAATACAACAAAAGGTAATCAGCTTATTACTTAATAGCGGCTACCTTTTACTGAGTGCCAATTTTGTGATCCTAAATATTTATGATTGAGAACACTGGACTGCTTCTAGCAATCTAACAGGTCCATCAACCACTCTGTGTCTGAGTCTTTGATGAATATAAGACACTTGTACACAATAGCACTGAAAGAGGGGAGCTATTCCTATTGTATGCAGATTTTTTATATACATAATACCACCTACACCCTTAAGGAGCCCAATGGGGCAGATATCATTAAGCAATATTTTCAATGAAAACACTGAGATCAGCAAAGATGAGCCATTTTCCTGAGGTCACAGAACTATTAGAAGTTGGAAAGCTTGGACGTGCCTGGATGGCTCAGTCGGTTAAGCGTCTGCTTTTGGATCAGGTCATGATCTTGGGGTCCTGGGATGGAGCACTGTGTCGGGCTTCCTGCTCAGCGGGGAGCCTGCTTCTCCCTCTCCCTCTGCCTTCCCTATGCCCCTGTTCATGCTCTCTCTCTCTCTGCACTCTCTCTCTCCAATAAATAAATAAAATCTTAAAAAAAAAAAGAGAAGTTGGAAATCTTGTATTGAAACTCAAGTCTGTCTGACACACACCCTCACTTGTAACTTCCTTACTGCTTCACTGTGTTAGTCCTACATTAGTGTTAGTTGAACAAGGTTAAAATGCTTTGTCTAACCTGGACTTACACCCTGGTTAATTTACTCATTTATCCACTGAACACCCATTAGGTATTTTATGTATGAATTTATTTATTTATTTTTTACTATTGATTTATACAAACTCGTCTTGTTCCAGGAAGATTTACAGCAGTTTGCTATTATAAAATACATACTTTTTTAAAAAAAATATATGTTAAGAAATCAGAAAGAGAGCAAATTAGAGAGAATGAGAGCAGAGAAAAAGAAGATGAGCCAAGGATGAAATCAGTATTCAAAAGGTGAACAAGCTATTATTGAACACATCCACTGTAGCTGACACCACGTAAGAATTGGGAATTTAGACGTAAAATGACAAAGTCCCATCTCTTCATAAACTCGGATTCTAATGAAGGAGATACAGACGCAGACAGACAATTACAGAGCGCTAGGGAAAACTGGAAAAAATATACAAAACCCAGTGAGAGCACCTAAAGAAGACATACTCCCTTATATTTGCATAATGCTCATTGCGATCTGGTATTTTCCTACCTTACTTGTTTGTTGTCTGTCTTCTCCTTCCAGAATGTAACCTTCAAGAGATGTGCTATCTAGTTTCAACTGTGTCTCCTCTACCCAGAATACTGCCTGCCACATTAGAGGTGCTCAATGAATGAGTGAATGAACAAGGCTCACTGGCATTAAAAAAAAAAAAAAATTTTTTTCTTTTGTACAGTAGGTAAATGGCAAAACGATTCCAGTTATATCTGTCTCCTTTAGACCTTGGAGGTGACCTGGTCAAGTAGTCACATCATACAAACACTGAAACTAGGCAAAGATTCACAAACAGTGCTTGGAGAGTGGGTCAGTGAGTATATATCAACCCACAACCAAAAATGGGGTGGCCATTACTAAGAGTGGTATCAAAGCTGAATGATTTGTCCAGCTTGCCACACCAATAAGAAGCCAGTGAAGTGCTTAAGTCTAACTTCCTCTGGCTCGAGGTCTGTATACTTTCCACCACACCTCACCGTAGAAATGAGATCGGGTAGGAGATCTGAGAAAATACCGGAATAAAGAGAAAGTGAGAGGTTTAGGGCACAAATGAAGAACATGAGAAGGTGGAAAGTCAGAATATGCAAATGTTTATTGATTCACTTTTAAAAAATCAGATTTCAGCAACAGAGAAAAAATGCTGTGCATTAATCAATGTATCGTGAAAATGCATTGAGACAGACTGATGGCCTTAGCCTTTTGAAAACTTACTAGTTTTTATCTCCTTTTATTCTCTTACATTTTCTTAGAGAGAAATCTCACCATGCATTTCAGAAATTGGTTTGAGAATCAGGAAAGAACTCTTGGTGAAGTTCTAGAAATCCCATATTATAAGCCTATTTTTTTCAACCATAACAAAAAGCTGAGGCAGTAACTTTCTCTCCTTTGGGCTTTAGTTTCTGCTTGTGTCAAGTGAAGAATTTGGAATCAGCCTCCCAAGGCTCTTTCTGGCTCTGTCTATATTTCCAGGGCTCTGGACAAAAACAGGAGACCAGTTCTGGTCCCAACTCATGCCTTATATTTGGCTCATCTCTTTTGTTTTTCTCACTAATTTCCTACTCTCACAAATTGGGTTACAATGTAGAACATTGACATGAAGCTTTGGGGTTCAAGGACCCTCTTTATATTAGCTTACTTTAAGGCAGGGCTATTATATGTTCACCTGATCTCACAGATCCTTTGCAGATCAAATAAGTTCATGAATGAGTGAGTACTCTGATAATGACCAATTGCAGCAATTTAACGAATTGTCTTTTGTGCTAATACTATTTTTATATAGAGTTGGTGGTAGCCTGTTTTCAAGCTAGGTTAAAAGCATTTTTCTAGAAGACAGGTTAAGACAAATGTAAAGATAGAAAGACTCTCCATGTATTTTTAGATTAAGAATAAAGTAAGATAAAATTAGGGGTGCCTGGGTGGCACAGTCGGTTAAATGTAAGACTCTTGGTTTTGGCTCGGGTCGCGATCTCAGGGTCTGGTGATCAAGCTCTGCGTCAGGCTCTATACTCAACATGGAGTCTGCTTGGGACTCTCTCTTCCTCTCCCTCTGCCGCCCCCGCCACCCCTCTCTCTCTCTCTCTAAAAAAAAAAATAATAATAATAAATCTTTTTTTAAAAAGATAAAATTAAATGAAGTAGAATAAACTAAACTAAACTGAAATAGAAGACATGGTCTTTCTTACATGGTTGAGAAGAAGGATTTGGGCCCAGAAAACTAACAAGAAGCAACGTAGTCAATAAGGATAGAAAAAGTAACAGGCAGAGGGGCCTGGGGGCCTCCATGTCCTCACCTGTATATGAGAGGTCAAACTCGGTGGAGGAAAGGAAGCAGAGACCAGTTGCCAGTTCAAGTGCCTACAGTGCTACCCAGCCCTAGAAGCCACCTGTTGTCAGAAAATGGGGAGTTCAGGTTATGGGGTACTGTGGGACATGTATACCTTGTAAAGAATGCAGCCTTTTGTCAGCTCTAGCTGATATTTGCCCTGCACAATTTACTCAGAACATGGGCCTTTTTTTGTAAAAGATGTGAAAAATCTGTATTACAATGTCAAAAAAAATCTTGATTTTTAAATGTTGATAACTGAATTTAAAAAAAAAAAAAACCTATGGGTGGTTAAAAAGATATCAGTCTGAGTCTAAGTATGTGACAGTTTTCCATCTTTGTGGTAGATTATCTCTAATTTGTTTTATTGCTCTGACATTCTAAGATGCTATGAGATGCCCATTGGTATGGGAGTACTGCCTGAAAACAAATCTGTAGGTCATGGATGACACTGAATAGTGATCATCACAATAGCAACATTAATATCTTATACACACATGATAAATAGCTACTTGCAAACCACTCTGATACCTGTTTTGTTTTATAACTTTCAAAGCAACCCTATTAGCAAAGGCAGATAGATATTGGGGAAACTGATATCCAAGGGATGTTAAAGGACTGGTATAAGATTCTATGGCAGGTTAATAACAAAACTTAAGGATAGTATGTCAAATGGTATGAATGAGCACTTTCCTACCAGTCCAACAATAATAAGAGTAGCTACCATGTAACCAGTACCCACTAAATTCTGGGAACTTTAGTAAGGGGCTAGGTTATAATTGGATTTCAAACTTATACCAGTTATCTGAGGTAAGCAAAGTAGCCCCAAAGATGACAGACTCTGGGGCTCAGAGAGTTTTAATAACTAAACAAGGACACAGAGCCTGAACGGAGTGGTGAACGCATGGGCTCTGCACCCTGCTGCCTGGATGTGAATCATGGCCCTGCACTACATTAGCTATAAACATTCTTCTTAAGAAGAAATTTTCTAAGATTAAGATGTGGGTACCAAAAACTGGGGAACTAGAAGTAGGAAATCAAGAAAGCGGTGTCCTTTTTTTCCCAGGCAACAAAACTTTCCATTAATCAACGCATACTGAGTTCTATCCATGAGCTCAGTAGGTGAAAAGATTCTTTAGAGAATACCAATGAAAGTTTAAACCATAATTATTCCACTCATATGAGCCATGGTTGGAGGGGAGGTATTGATGTCAGAGATACTTCGGCACAGTAAGAAGCACACCAAGTCCTGAGTTGGATGCTCTGAGAGTAATTCCTAGCTGTGTCTGTTACCAGTCCCATAGCAGAAGCAAGTCGCTTAACTATTCAGAGCCTCAGTGTCCTCAGGTGCAAGCCGGAGCTAGAAACAAGGCCAAACTCATGAGACTGTGAAAATCAAATCAAATAACATAAAAGCATTATGTATGGTATAAAAGGATATTCTAAAATAAGCTCATATTCTCGCAGGAAGCAGTTAGAGGAAATTAGGCAAGAGATGGAAGTAAAGCAGGTGTCCACAGGAAGCTGAATTCCAAGACTGCTATTCTCTTGATGGACTTCCAGTCTCCGGTGCCTAGGTCTACCATCTACTTCTCTTTGTGTGCTTTCTTCCTCCTTCCCTTTTTTAATTGAGAAACTTCATTTCCTTATTCCCTTTAGCTGTTTCATAGGTCATTGCTCTTTAGGGATGGAGGTTATTTCTGCGATTCAGTTTCCTTTTCATTCAACCATGTAATAATATTTCCATATCTGGCAAGCTCCCTCTAGAAGGGGAGCCAGCAAATTGTGGATCTCTCAGCGCTGGATGGAAATCACTTGCTTAGATTTAAATCCCCAATAACGTTTTTAATACTTGGTATTAACCAGGTCCATAAATATGTCAGAGATAATGACCACCATTTCTGTATAAGCAGTGACAGTCAATAAATTATGGAATTTGTGAATTGCCTGCAATTCTGTGCGAAGTGTTAAAGACAGAAACAATCAGTTATTTGGATGTGTTAGTGTGAGAGCCTGCCCTCGTATACATATGTGTGTTTTAATGGAATCTTCTAGAAAGAAAATATTTCATTGTCTATCTCCTTAGAAACGGTCACACCAGATGACACCAAGTACCACTTCTCATCAGTTTTATCTTCACAGAGGAATAAAAGGGATTTGTTGGTTATTGTTACTAAAATTCATCTGCAACTTCACTAAGATAATAAACCCTGAAGGTCTACTTGTCAAGATCTACAAATTCCTTCTCGGCTGCAGTTCCCTTCATTCTTATGCCGAAGGATCTATGTGAGGAAATGCCAAAAGGGTTGGAGGAAAGGGAAGGAAAAGTTTTGATAAAAGGGTGAATAAGGTCTTTTCAAATGGGGATAAGGAAAGAAAGACCAGGGGGTATGATATCCTCTATGAACCTTATGCAAATCAGGCACCTAGAGCTACTTGTTTTTATTAATAACAATTGCAAACTTTATCGAGCACTCATTTCCTGCCATGGCCCAGACTAAACACTTGGCAAGTGTTTCATTTTATTCTCAGTAAATCAAGAAAGTCAAACTATTTCCTCAAGACCATGCATCTAGTAATTGAAGACCCTGGTCAGTGACTGGATGGGTAATTCTGCTTTCTTCTTTGGTGCTCTATTAAATATTCTACTTGTCCACAAATATAAACCACAGTCTAAAAGATAAAGGAACAACTTGATCTCCATGCATCTTACACCTTCATCTTGCTTCTGTATTGGTTCAGATCTTGATCAAGGATGACAATGGGTATTGGCTACTGGACACTCAGATCCATAAATCCAAACACTTTAATGTGGCCCACAATGACATGCTTAATCCGACCCCCAGCACATCTCAAATCATAGCCTTTTCCTTTGGTAGATTAAAAACTGGCCACCAATACATTGCAGTTCCTCCCATCAAAAGATGAAGATGTTTTCCGGATACCTTGAATCTGCCTTGTGACTAGCTTTGAGCAGGAGAATTTGGTGGCAGTGATATTGTATACCTCCTGAAACACAGCCTCCTGGGGCCTTGCGGCTTCCTGCCCTCACTCTCTTAAATATTGCCTCCCAGTGAAGAAGCACAAATGAGTCTATTAGAAAAGTGGCCCAGCCAAGACCCAGTAGCAGCTGCCAGAACAAGGTCATCTATGACCAGCCAGCCCCAATCCAGCCACCAGAATGACTACAGTTGCAAGACTTATCTTATAAGATACTGAGTTTGGGGTGGTTTGCTGGGCAACAACAGATAACTGGAACAACCCTCACCCTCCAGTCTAGGGTTCCAGTCTCTCTGGTCTCTCAGTTCATGGAGACCACCACTGTCACTCCCACCCAAGGGACTTTAAATTTGTACGACCCATACCTGGAAAGTTTCCCCTCCTGACTTGTCGAATAGTTTACTCCTTTTCATTATTCAGGCCTGAGCTTAAAAATTCATCTCCAGAGAGAACCCTTTACTGACCATCTCTATACAGTAGATTGCTTATTTTTTGTCTATATCAGCCCCCTGCCTATTTTTTTCATTGCCTGTATAACAAGCTGCGATTGGTTTGGTATTGCCTGTTTCCCTGCCACCCAGCTGTAAGCTCTGTGAGAGTAGGTAGGGACAATGTGTGTCCTCTTCTCCATTGCACCCAAGGAGGGTGCCTGGCAGAGTCTTGCCCACATTCCTTTGGATCCCATTACCATTTTTGTGCATATTTCTGCCCAAAGTGCTCATACTCCCAGCAGCCAGTACTTGCTTCTCTTTGGGGAGGGCTGCCCAGAGGCTGCTGAAGCCCAGCTGGAGCTGCCTGCACCAAAACACAGAGAACTGAAGACTGGGAATTTGTAGAGCTTTAACCAATGACCAAGGAGTGAGACGGTGGGTATAAATACTCCAGCTCCCATTCCCCTGATCAGGACAACTCTGAGGTATGATCTACATTATCTGTAGTGCTCACCCGCAGAAGTAAGCAGCTTCCCTCCATGGGACCCTTCTTGCTTATTTTCTTCATTGTGCCCATGGTAGATGCCCAATACCAGTGACTGGCTTCCTTTCATTTCCTGTCCCACTTTCTCAATCCCCTGAAGGTTTTTTCAGTCATTTATACAAATCCTTGTGTGAGAATCTTCTTCTAGATAAGCTTCTCTAAGACAGTACACTTGTTGAATTAATTTGTTAAAGCAAATCTTGATTTTCACATGGGCACCCTTAAACCAACCTCATCTTTGGAATTCAGACATCATAAGCAGCATCACCCGCTTTTGCAACCATGCATGTGCAATTATTTCAATGTTTTGCTACAGTTTTCCCTAATGTTTTATAAAGATAAGTAAGAAATGGAAAAATGAAAGCCCTGATACCAGCAGTTAAACAACTGAGACACAGATAAAAACCACTTGCTGTGCTCATAGCAGGGAATCTCTGGTTCTGTTGGAATCTTTGATGGATTCGAGCTCTTCAATCGTGAAGAACAGGTACCAAATTAAATAGCATATAGGAATCTCTGCAAATAGATCATCTAAGACTGTATTGAAAGATGAGCCTTATTGAAAGATGTGGAGAGATCTTAAAAAGTATGGAAATGATGAAAATTGGCACCAAAACCCCTTCCAGAATTCCAAACACAGGGAAGTGGAACAAGAGAACAGTTCTTAGGGTTGAGCATGCTTTGTGCTCCCTTCTCAAGAGGAGAAATAGTCCTCTACTCAAGTCTTGCCTCACAAATATTTAAAGAAATCTTGTAAAATCCTATGAAACCACCCTTGCAGCCTCACGCTGAGTTCCCTACTGAGTCTCTTGCAAAATCACCACTAGCCAGTCATTTTCCTACATTTTAAAATAAATTTCTTCTCCTTCCCAAATGTCACTTTAAATAAGCTGAAAAAAAAATCAGAGTTTTGAGGCAGGAAATTACATAAGAGTAGAACTATTTGCATTTAATGTTCAAACCAATTTTAATGTTTTAAATAATCATTGCATAATCAAGAATTTTAGTAATGCTTTTGGATTCTGTGGAACCTGACTCCTCCATAGCACATGCAAAGTTTGAGGTTTTTTCAGATTTTATATGGGTTTTTTTTTTTTGGAGGGGGGGAATTAATATATTATGCATGACAGAAGAAAGTTTCACAGTCTGACAGAATACTACAAATCACAGCTCTGCCACCAATTATGTAACCTTCTGGAAGTTGATCTTTCTGAGCCTCAGTGTATTCATCTGTAATAATGCTTCCTATGGAGGGCTGTCACGAGGATTAAATTAGAGAATTTAAATAAAGCACATAGGGCATAGCCAGAATTCACTGAATCTTGATTCTCTTTCCCATGCTCCCATCACAGAACAGTGGCTTTGAATGATTCTGCAAACAATCTGACTTGGCTTGAAGAACAAGTTCGAACTTCTTAGCATGACGCACAGGCCCCATGTGATCTGACCTCTGTGTGTTTCTCCTGGTTCATCCAACTCCTGTCCCTTTCCCCACCCATCACTCTGCTTCTAAAGGAGCAGCACATGGGGCTACTTGTGCCTAGAAAGTGTGCTTGTCTTGACTGCAGGCCTCCCCTCTGGGCCCAGAGTGCCCTCCCTGGGATTTGGTCCAGGTGAGACATCCTCCTGGACTCCTAGAGGCCCCACACCCTCCAGCCCAGGGAAAATCGCTGTCTTGTACAGTCTCCCAGAAGCCTGGGTCTCTCTCTTACACAACACTTGTTACTTAGTTTTGTAAATATCTGTAATATCAGTTTCCTCCATTAGATTATAACTTCCTTAAGTAAGGATAAATCTCTTTCCATATAAAATTCATTTTCTTATTACAACAACCCTATGAGATAAATAGTCTCAGCCCCGTTTTAGAGGTGGGAGAAACAAAAGAAAATACCCAAATTAAATGATTCTCCCATAACCAGATATCTAGTAAGCAACAGAGCCAGCTCTGTTACCCACATGCTGGAAACCCATCTCCTGCCCCAGGCTCAGGTTATGAGGCCTACAGGTACGCAGTGAAAACCGAATGAGCAAATGATTCCATCCCAGGGAGTAAACCAAGACCTGAGCAGGGATAAAGATGGTTTGAGGCCAAAGCCCACACTGTCAAACTGATGATTTGTTGGAAAGAAGGCAAAGAGCTCGTAAATAAAACCTAGAGCTTGGAAGAGCCTCTTACCTCTGGTGTCATGAGTTGATTCTGGAATAATGGAGCATACATTGCCTTGGGGACAAGGAAACCTGAATTCTAGTGTCATCGTGGGTGACCCGCCCCTTGACACACCTCTCTCACCCTATCTATTAACTCAGAGCAATGGATGGAGTGGATTCAGAAGCCCTCCCAGGATTAGATGTTTATGTTCTGTGATTCTAACAGAGCAGTACCACTCCAAGGACTTATACTTGCTGTTCCACTGTCCTTCTGCCTTGTTAATGCTATACTCCTCACCATCATTTCTGTCTCAACACAAATGTCAAACAGAGGAGTAATCATTAATAACATAGACTCTGACATACTGGTTTTGTGACTCTAGAGGATCGTAATCTTGGATGTCACTTAACTTTTGGGACCTCTGTTTTGCATATCTGTCTCCACTGTGGAAGGGTAGAGGTATTGCTGTTTAATTGCCTAGCACCTACAGCATACTTGTACATGGTAGGCATGGCCATGAAAGGAAAAGGAAATTGGTTTCGTAGATATTTGCCAATTCATGGTGCATTATGTTATTACATATTATTTAAAGCAATCCTAGCCAAATGTACAGAGATAGTTACAGATGTAGATCTATAAGTAGAGATAAGCAGAGAGGTAGAGATGGGGATGGAGATATAGGCATCCAGAGGCAGTATTGTCACCTCTATCTCCAAACTTTGGGTCAACGATTGAGTGAACCAGTTGTCATAGAAGAAAATGACTGCTCACCATCACAGTTTTGTGTTCAAGTTTGATTTGGACTGACACATGGGACAGTGCAATGTTTATACAAACTGTGGTTGAAAATATTGGCAGGATACAGAGGTCAAGTCCACATAGCACAGAAAACACTAGTAAAAACAAATGTTCAGTTCCAATGCACAAAAGGACAAATGCAGGGAAATGTTGGAAGTAAGATTTTGAAAGTAGGATTTAATTTCCCTTTATTTTCCTTGCTAGATATTTGACATTATATAAAGCCCAGTCTGATTTGCATACTCAAAGACCCACACTTGAAATCCACATTTCCTGATTTACATTGTGTGAACTGATCTTCACAAAGCCAGTTGATTTAGGTCTCTCTTCAGCTACCAAAGAAAACAAAAAAGGAGGAGAAGAGGAGAAACAAGAGAAAGAGAATAAGAAGAGGAAAAAAATAACTTCAGAATTCAAGCTTATAGTTTTAATGACAGCCAACGTATCTTCATCTTTTGTCCTTCCCTCCAGATCAATAAGGCCAAAATTTCCTTAGGTACAACAAACTTCACACATCCTCCAACATATGCAAATCTCTATAAATGTGAAATATCCTCCTTTCAAGGTTTGGTGTGTGTGATATTGAATTAGGTATGCAGACATGTTCTAGATAAAGGCTACAAAGAATGACCAAAGTAATATAATATGATGATTCAGTACTCTCTCTGTTTTCAACTGGTGTGTGTGTGTATGTGTGTGTGTGTGTGTGTGTGTGCATGTCTAAGCTTATGGATAAACGGAACCTTCTATTTGGTGAGTTGGGTAAAAATCTCCCACCTCTTAATTTTCAGGAACTTTAGAACCACAGAACAAGCAAAGCCATCCTCTCCATCCTGGTGAGGTCATGTGATCACACCAATCAATGGGGAGGGTAAGTCATGAGTGTCATCTCCAAGTTTTGGGGCCACTGTAACCATCTTAGGTTAAGAAGCAGCTGTACCTTCTCCAATCTCCCTTCCCCCATTATCTGACTAGAGACAGAGGATGCTGAGGCCCTTGAGGATGGTGATTCCACAAGATGGAAAAAAAAGCCTGTGTCACTGAATCATCAGATGGAAAACACCCACCCTTAACCAGGAATACCCATATTGGATACCCTTGTTGTATCTTCCTCCTCTTTATCCCAAGATTCAGCATGATGCCAAACTCACAGTAGGCATGCAATAAATATTTGTGGAATGAAAGGTCAGCCCTTACTTCCACTGTAAAACAGGAATAAGAATCTTTTAAATACTCGAAATCAAGATACTGAATCCTACGATTTTCTGAGTTCTTTATGCTCTGAAATTGAAAATCTCTGGTCCAATAAATTGTCCAGATTCTTCTCCTTTGGTATGTTTTCAGTTTATCTTTGGCTCTGATTTTGTAAAATTCCATCCCTGTGATTTTCCCCCCAATATCTGTCTATATTTAGTATTGTACAAACTATCTGGTCCTGGTTTGAGGTGGGGAGAAAATACTTCTCTTTGGTTTGCCAAAGCAGATCAGAACAGCTAATATTTATTAAGGAGTTGATAAGAAAGAGCACTCTGCTAAGCAAATTGCATGATTGAGTCCAGGCTCTCCACTAAACAAATTACATGCGGTGGCTCACTTTTTCAACACCCTATTATCCTCACTCCATAGGTAAAAAAAAACATACTTAGAGAGATTAAGTGACTTGTCCAATGTCACATACTTAGTAAATAGTAGATTTGGGATAAGAACAGAGGTTCATCTGATTTAAAACCTAGGTTGTAATCTCCAGGCTCTGCCACCCGGTGGCAAGCAACAGAGACTGACTCTGGCTCACCTAAGCAAAAAAAGAAAGAAAGAAAAGAAAGAAATTTATTGGAAGGATTGAAGATGAGTGTAAGGAGAAAAAAATCCCAAAAAAGTAAAAAGGAACAGGCAGGGATCAAAGCAACTCCCTTGAGTCCAGGAAGGAAGGATTAACAAACAGCCTTTTCTTCGGGGAGGGTTCTGGAGCTGGGAGGCATCTGTTTTCAGCATTTGTGTTACTCTGCTCAAGAATCAAATTCCATGCCAAGACTCTGGCCTCACTCACATCACCTGCCCTCTCCTTGGCCAGGGGAGAGAGGGCACTATGAGTTAGCCCCACCAAGACAGTAGTCAGTGGGATGAGGTAGCCCCCAAAGTACAATAAGGGTGCTATCACTGGAAATAGAGAGACGGGACACAGAGAGGCTAAACAGGAGACATCCACCTACAGAACAATGCAAAGGGAATGGATGATGTATCCCCAATGTACGAGAAGCTACAGAGCCAACGTAACACTGAAATGTATTTCCAACCCCTCTCTGCACTCAGCAAAGCCTAAACTCAGATCCCTCCTTTGTTGAAGAGAATTGGTTGGGGCTTGAATTGGGTTCGAACTGTGTTCTCCCATTTATTAGTTATATGTCTTTGGAAATTTACTACACCTCTTAATGTCCCAGTTTCTCCACCAATAAAAAAAGTCTGGTACCACCCATCTACCTAGCTGAACACAGAACACCTATGGGCAAAACTCGCGGCTTCCAAGTGCTAATACATGATCAAGCACTCACCAATCTGTGACAAAACTTGGTGTCAAGGTGTCCTTTTGAATTCATGATGATAAGATATAGCAGTTGTTTGGGTTTTAATAATGTTGTGATGAATTTTCTAATTGTTAAACTAAAATGTTGCCAGCCCTATGTCTGCCCATCAGTTCTTTCCATAATTTTACTCATTCATGAATCTCGGGATCTGAGAATACCTTGCATATACCACTTAACCGGCAGCATTTCCAGATGCTTCTGCACAATGTCACTTGAATCAAAGGAGTCCTTACTCCCTGTCTGCTTGCTCTCTAGCCCCTACTTGCTTCATTTTTCCTTGTGAAATTATGCATTAATTCATCCATCTGTGTATTTTTCTCTCAGAATGTAAGTTTCATGATATTAGGGCTATTTTTTAAAGATTTATTTGTTTTAGGGGGAGAGAGCAGGGAGGAGGGCAGAGGGAGAGGAAGAAACAGACTCCCCGCTAACAGGAAACCTGACCCAGGGGCTCCATCCCAGGACCCTGAGATCATGACCTGAACTGAAATCAAGAGTTGGTTGCTTAACTGACTGAGCCACCCAGTCGCCCCAGGAATGAATATATATATTTTAATTCCTCTCTGTATTCTCAAGTGTCAGCACACTCCTTGGCACATGTTGGCTTGATAGTTCCTCCAAAAACTTAAAACAAACAAAAACAAACCAAAGAATCAAAAAGCAAAAGCAAAGCACAAAAAAACTTTAAAAAAAGACTTTGGAATAAATGAAGAATGAAGTATCCTCCTTGTAGAGCCAGCGAGCGCTCCTGTGAATACACTCTGCAAAAACAGCTCTCCGAGCCTCAGTCTTCTCATCTGCAAAATGGCCTGAGGGTCATTGGGAGGCAATTGAAGCAAAGCTTCCATTTATAATAGTGTCCACTCATGGCTAGTGTCTCTGGCTGTACTTTAGTATTGTTCCCAAGTGTTTTTCCAAGTTTGATGTCCTATTTCCTCGAAACAAGACAGTACCTCCAACAGGCAAGGAGCACTCTGGCACCTGCTGCTGCAGCAAGCACAACCAGGATCAGAAGGAGCCTCCCGAGCATGGAGCAAGCTGTACCCATCACGGGTGCCCCAGAGCATCGGCTAAAAAAATGAATCCGATTGGTGGCAAGTGAGCAAGAACAGGCGAGGCCTGAAGACAAGAATACAACTTAGTAGATCCTAAAACCACGTGGAAACTAAGCAGCTAAAGAAAAGGAGAGATCTGGAAAGGAAATGCGATAGACTCTATGCAGACTATGAGCAAAGACCTTGCTAGATCCAGCCTTAAGACTCTGAATCACTTGTATGTGTAAGTTCTTGGGTGTCGATACAGGAAAAAAAAATTCTTCTCATGACTTTTATATTTATCTCTTAGACTATTCCTAGCAGTCAAAGTTCCAGAATTACTAGGGAGAGATTATCTCAATAAGTTTGTAAAGTAAGAAAAAATAAACGAATAAGGGGAAGAAGGAGGGAAGGAAGAAAAGAAGAAGAGAAAAAAGGAGAGGTAGGGAGGAAGACAGAGTTCTATCCAGTCGGTCCTGTAAGGTCAATTTGTCCCCTTTGACCTAGGAATCAACCCTAGGGAGGAGGTACATAGATGATAGATAGATAGATGATAGCTAGATAATAAAGATAAGAAATGTAAGGAAGGAAGGAAGGGAGGGAGGAAGGAAGGAAGGGAGGGAGGAAGGAAGGTAGATTAGATAGGTAGATAGATGATAGATGATAGACAGATGATAGAGTCTTTTTAAAGCTTAGGCATTTTAGGTATGAAGATGTTCTTGCTGGCATTACTTAAAAGAGCAAAGAAGAGCAAACAATGCAAATAAAAAACATATTATGCTGAAGGAGGTGAAATTGTGGCAGACCTCCTCTGCAGAACTGTGGAGAGCAATTTAAATGATGCATCTTGCAACATTTTTTAAAAGGGGCTTATAATGTTACATTTTTATTTTTTTAAAATTGTTGTAACAGCTTTACTGAGATAAAGTTCACATGCAATACAAGTCACACTTTAACATGTGAAATCCCATGTTTTTAGTATATTCAGTGAATTCTCCAATATCACCACAATCAATTTTAGAACCTATAATCACCCCCCGTCCAAAAAATACCTTACTCACCAGCAGACAATCCCCATGTTTCCCAATCCCTAAGGCCCAGGATACTCTAATTTCCTTTCTATTTCTATAGATTTTCTGGTTTTGAACATTTCATAAAAATGGAATAATGCAACGTGCGCCCTTTTGTATGTGGCCTTTTCACTTAGCTTTATGTTGTCAAGGTCCACCCATGTTTTAGCACAGATCCTTCATTTCTCTTTTATTGCTGACTTATATTCCCTTGGGCAGATAGAGCACACCTTGCTAACCCACATTTCACTTGATGAAACTTTGTATTATTGCCGTTTTTTGGCTATTACGAATAATGCTATTATGAACATTCAGGGACAAGTTTTTGTGTGGACGTATGCTTTCATTTCTTTTGGGTGGTTACCTAGGAGTGGAATTGCTGCATCATATGGTAACTCCTTGTTTCACTAATTGAATAGCTGCAAAACTTTTTTCCAAAGTTTTCTCCAAAGTGACTATGCCATACCATTTTACATTTCCACACTAGCCGTGTGTGATGGTTCCAACTGTTCCACATCCTATCATAGTACAATGTCCAAAAGCAGACTATAAAATCAAAGAAATAGTATCATCAAGGAGCAATATTTCTTCCAGTTTTTTACATTTTCCAAATACCTCCTTATCCTCTGCATGTTTTAGGATGACACATATTTATTGGTTTTCCATCAAGAACCAGTTCAGACCATTGAGTTTGAAGGTCAATCAAGTCAAGAGTTTAGGTTCACCTTGGCTGTGCTCAGTGTCCTTCCTTCCTTTCTCACTGAAACATTACACAGTCCTGGGGTTGCTGACATTCCCACAATGGAGGGGAGGATGATGGTTCTTCATTCCCTGGAGATTCCAGCCCCATCCATTACCAGAAAAAAACCCTCTCACATCGCTGAGGGAGAGAGGGTCTCTGCAAAGCAAGCAACAAATGGCCAACTGTCTTGAAGATTATCACTTTATCTACAGACTAACAGACCCAGCTAACTTTATGCAACCAACTGCCTGGTGTTCCCCTGAACCAAGAATGTTTGGTTTGCTTGAATGCCCCATCACTTTAGAAGGTGATTCATTTACTTTCTGCCTCCCCCTGTAACACACAGACCCAGCTGCTGTGGGTTTTCTTTAGACTTCAGATTTAATGTGAATGAGGGGAAGGGTTGAGAAGCTGTTAGAGATTAAAAATCTGGCCTCACTTTCTATTGGTACTACTAACTTTTAATTAATAGCAGAAAAAAAAAGGAAAGAAAAAAGCTGTATCATCAATCCATCCAGATGTCAGTTGCTGTTTGGCTGTTAACGCTTACTTTTTATTGCACTGAAAACTCCCAAGATGTATTTTGACATTATTTACCCTCCTTTGTAATTAGATTTAGCAAGACCGGCATCTTTTAACACGAGAGTGTTCTTTAAATACCTGCCACCATTTTGAAAGCTTCCATCCTTGTGAAACCTTTAATTATAACTTTTACTGTATTATGCTGCTTAGTTTATTTTAGATGAAAAAAATCCTTTGGCTCTTTGGTCATAGACACTGAAAACAGGCTGTAAGAATGTATGAGGCTATGAAGACTAACAAAGAAAAGGCTGGGCACACCAATTTCTTTTATGATGCAAATTTAGTGTGTTTGAGGCTCTGCAGCACAGAGGGAAGGCTCTGCCACTTACAAGTCATCAGCTGTAGTGGGTTAAATGGTGGCCCCAAAAGATGTGCCCATTTCTTAACCCCTGGAATCTGTGAATGTGACCTTATTTGGAAAAAGGGTCTTGCAGATGTCGTTACATTACATATCTCAAGACGAGATCATCCTGGACTATCTGGTTGGGCCCTATCTTCAATGACAAGTGCCCTTATAAGAGAAAAGGGCAGACACAGGGAGAAGAGGAGAAGGCATGTGAAGTTGGACACCGAGGCTGGAATTAAGCAGGGCCCACAGCCAGTGAGCGCCCAGAGCCCCAAGAATCTGGAGGTGCCAAGGAAGGATCTCCCCTAGAGCCTTCAGGGCAAATGTGGCCCTGCTGACACCTTGATTTCAGACTTCTGGTGTCCAGAGCAGTGATAGTTTATGGTCATTTGTCACAGCAACCCTAGAAAACTAACACACAAACTGTGTGATCTTGGTGATATTACTTCACCTTCTGAGTCATTGCTGCCCCATCAGTTAGATGAGAGCTGTAACACCTCCCTGTAAGGTTGTAATGGGAATTAAACCTAATGCAATACCAACGACCTGGTGCTTAGTAGGTTCAATAAATGGCAGTTGTAGTTATCACATTGTTGTTATCAATACTATCAATTTCATAAAACTTGAAGAGAAGTAATAATCAGAGGCCCAAGAAGGCTTGGAGACTCTGTCCATGCTGCCACCCCCTCCCCCCACCTCGGCCTCTAAGATATGCTATGAAAGACTGGCCTATTTTTAATGCAGGGTTTGAACTATTGAAGGTTTGTAGTCAGGGATTTTTTTCAATGGCCCCACCCTATGCTGAGATCCATGATAAACGCTAAGCTGAGTAAATATTAAACCAACGAAAGTGGTCAAGGAAGCAGGTTATAATTAAGCTGGTGTTACAGTCTATTAACCCCCTTTATAGGAACAAAACAATGGTCCTTCCATAAAAGAAACCCAGCTTGAACCACAGGCTGGGAAATCTCAAGAGAATGGAATCTAATTTGATTAGCCAGTACTGTTTCTCCTCTCAATCAACTCTGGCCCCTTCAAGACCAATGGACTCCCAGTTTCAGAGAGAAACTCAGTCTCTCCCTTTTTCTGGCTCTTGTGCCATCTTGAGGTCTTCACTCACCTTTTCTATGACGGGGATTGCCCTCCCTCAGTCACTACCATCTGTCTTTACTGCTCTCACTGTCCTAGTTCAAGCTCCCCCAGACCTTCCACAGCTGCTATCCCCTCACTGATTTTATTCTTCCCTCCATGCACCCCTGTAGACCATTAGCATGCAGCAGCCTGAATACATGAACTTTTACAAACAAATTACTCCATGCCAACTTAAGCACCCCAGAGGCTTCCCATCTCCCTTGGAAGAAAACCCAAGCATCTTGTCCTGGAATGCCTAACATGACCTCCCTCTCTGGGCTCTGTCATATTGACCTCCTTTCTGCTCCCCAAACTCACCAAGTTCATTCCCTCCGTTGGGACTTGCCTTCTGGTTGTCCTTCTGCCTACAAGGCAATCCCTTTCCTTTCCTATGACGACTGTCTCCTTTAGATACTGAGCTCTCACTTCCATGTCACCTCTTCAGAAAGACTGTCTTTGACCACCAACCACTTTCAATTCCATCACCCTGATAAATTTCTTCTTAGTATTTATCACCATCTGAATAGGCATGTTTATTAATTTGCTCACTTGGTTTCTATCTCCCTCTTTAGAATATAAACT
The DNA here is from genome assembly GCF_003265705.2 of Callorhinus ursinus. Taxonomy (NCBI): domain Eukaryota; kingdom Metazoa; phylum Chordata; class Mammalia; order Carnivora; family Otariidae; genus Callorhinus; species Callorhinus ursinus. The sequence continues at coordinate 70,139,344 of NW_027397067.1, read as the reverse complement.
TCTTATGAGCAGGAACTTTGTCCATCTTGGTCACTGTTCTGTCCCTGCTGCCTAGAATAGTACCTGGCTCATCAAAGATGACCATAAATATCTATCCAGTGTTCAGTGATTATTGACTTAGAGCAGTCATTCTCAATGGGGAGTGATTTTGCCCCCAGTGGATATTTGTCAGTGTCAGGAGATATTTTATTTCATCATACCTGAGGGGGGTACTGGTGTATTCTAGTGTGAGTAAAGACTGGGTTTGCTACTCAACATCGTATAACGTGCAGGACCATCAGGAATTATCTGTTCCAAGTGCCAATAGTGTTGAGATTGAGAAACCCTGACTTCTAGTCTACACACTGCCTACAGACACCGTACAAAGTGCCAAGGATCCCACAGAAGGACTACTCAGTGCTTGACACAAAAGCTTTTGTGAGGGAGAAGGACAATATAAACAGATAGCAACCATCATGTATGATAATTGCCTTACGAAGGGTAGGTCCACAATGTACAGAACACTTAGAAGTGGCACATACTCTAACAAGGACTGTAGGAAAGATTTACCAGAAGGACACCCAAGCTTTTCCTATCATACCAGTTTCTCTAAACGTTCATTACTATATCCACATACCACTTGTTCTATGATGTATACAGTATTTTTTCCCTCTAAATCTGTTGCAATCTAAATACATTTATTTTTAAAATTTGATCTTGAAGACTGTACTTTTTCTATTAACTCGTCTTTTAAAACAGCTTTATTGAAATGTGATTCATGTACCATATAATTTGCCTATGTAAGGTGTACAATGGAATAGTTTTTAACATATTCACAGATATGCACAACCATTACCACAGGTAAGTTGAGAACATTTTAGTCAATACTAAGCATTTAAAAATGTTTATCAACATGCTCCCTGTGGGCATCTTGCTGACCCACAGTTATAGAAGGTAGTTCCCTGGGGCGCCTCAGGTGGCTCAGTTGGTAAATCATCTTCCTTTGGCTCAGGTCATGATCTTGAGATCCTGGGATTAAACCCCATTGTCAGACTCCCTGCTCAGTGGGGAGTCTGCTTCTCCCTCTCCCTCTGCCCCTTCCCAATGCTTGTGTGCTCTCTCTCGATCTCTCTCAAATAAATAAATAAAATCTTTAAAAAAAAAAAAAGAAGAAGAAAAAGAAGAAGGTACTTCCCTTTTGGAGACATTACTTGATCCCCAGTCTCGGAGGTACAGAAAAAGACAAAGGTATTTGGGCTTCTCCTGATATACTTGGCCTGTGGTTTGGGCAGATGGGAAAGAGTTAGGAAGGGTTAAGTCCTAAGGAGCAAAGTCTAGGGTTTTGTGGTTTGTGGAGAAGCCTGGGGTCAGGAAAGGAGCCAAGAGCAGTCTTTGGTTTGAGGTCTCCGGTGCACATATTATGGTGAGAAAGTCTTGGGAAGCATCAGAGATTAGGAGCCAGGCATAAGAGCAGAACTTCTCCCAGGGGCTATCAATTGCAGGAAGATGCCTACAGCAACAGGGAGCCCCTATCCTGCCCAGTTCTACCCTGCTTGGCCAGGCTTCCGGAGTCAGGGTCCGTCCTGGTCCTCTGACTACACCTCCTCTCTTCCTTCATCCTACAGCAAGGTGCTGGGCAGGTGGCAATGCCACATTCCCTAGGAGACCAAGGCCCAGGCCCTAAATACCTCCTTCATCACCCCCGTGTCACCCCCTGAGGGTCCAGCAAGATCTGTTTACAAAGACCCTGACAACTCCATTCAGGCTACTAAAAATTTTACCAAGACAGAAATAGTACACTCAACCTTTAGATGTGGAAGTCTGATAGAAATGGCATGATTTCTACATTGGCATCGTTTGGACAGTAAAGGATGTCTGCTGAAAGATCAAGCCCCCTCTGCGTTGCAGGAGGCAGAGAGATAAGCATCACATAAATACAGACTTGGCACGTGGAGCTTTCATGTCTGTTCTTCTGACACCAGACAGTCTGTTACCATGGAAATTATTCCATCACTTCACAAATACAGCCTTCCCCCTTCCAGAAGTGCAGAACAGCCAAGCACGTCTGCATTTGGGAATCAAACTTGAAGGGTTGTCATGCTGCCCCATGGAGAGCATACCTCTTGCATCTCTGACTTTGTCTTCTGACCTCACGATGAAAGAGTCAGTCACATGAAGGTGACTTTTTTTAAAGAGTAGTTTCCCCTTTCCCGACATAGCCTCTCTAGCAGTCTTGCCCCCTCTCGGCTAGCTAAAGGATACAAGTTGCCTCTTTGGATTTAAAGAATCCAGCCCAAGCTAAGGGCCTGTCCAGCCTGCTTCTGCGTCTGGGCGGAAGGTGCTCTTGAGATGTTTCATGCGATGGGCTGCCAAGAAGACAGTTGGTTGTCGCCTAAAACTATTCCTTTGATAACACATCTAGGATGTCTGCTAGTTCCCAGGCAATGCTCAAGGTGTCAGAGAACACACAAAGATGGCTCACGCCAGCATTCCTTTTGATGTGTTTACACACCAGTGATAGTAATAAACGCTGTAACGAGTGCTTCCAGTTATCAAAGTACTATCTATGTGTGTTTTCATTAGGTCTCATAAGTTCCCTGAGGAAGATAATACTGCGATTAGTAGCACTTACCCAGGGAGCTGGGGAAAAGTCAAACAGATGTCTTTTGGCTCCAAATCCCTTGCTTGCAGCACACCCAACCTCCTCAGAGAACCATGGTGCCTGGCGGAATAGGATCAGTGCCCTCGAGAGAAGTACAGTCTCATGGCTTTGAGGTGTAAATGAGGAGATAAAACTCGCATGTTTGAGGAGAAATCAGAATGACTTCATGCGGGAGGTCGTATCTGATGAACTGAAGGTTTCAAAGTGGAAATCAGGAATGAGACTCCTATTCAGACAGAATACTTATAGATTTCCCCAAAGCTGGCTTCTCCAATATCGAGCAAGGAAGAAGTTTGTTTTAAATTCTTTCTGCATTCTTTATATCCATGGTTTATATTTCCATTGTGAGGGTTAAATGAATTAGTACAATAAAGTACAATTAGTACAGTAAGTACAATAAAGTACAATTAGTACAATAAGTACAATAAAGCACTTAGTACTGTACCCAGTGTGAAATGTGTTCAACATGTTACCTATAGGATGGATCTTTGATTCTGACTAATGAAGATATGGATGACCACTGAATTTTTTGCCATACTTGTCAATATTTATTTCTTAAGAGGAAAAAATAAGCTTAAGAAATGAACATGTGGCCTTATATCTGTTTTTGACCTAGGTCTTAATAAATATTAGTGTAAATGCTTATTGGTTGGAGAATGGACTTTATGAGGTCAATTCAAATGAGTGAGCTGATTCCCATAAACTTGTATAGCCTATGTAGGTAACAGTCTTCTGCCACCCCCAACCACAAATTCAGGTGCAAGGGCAAATGCTTTTTGGCTGTCACAGAGCTCATGTGTGTTATTCCCTTTAGTTCATGCCAACAAAAGATACTGAGTACCTCAGTGCCTGTATTATTGCTTCAGTACAGAAAAACTCATACACATGGCATTCTTGGGACCTGATCTAGCTCCAAGATGAAAACTCTCTTCTAGTTCACCAAGGGCGAGGGGAGGGCTTTGTGCTTCATAAATAAGATGCAACTGTCACATCGATTTGCTTTGAGCGATCACTTCCCTTTTGGAACACAATAAGAATAGAAAACCGATGATGGTTAAGACACAAAACACACACACACACAATGAATGTTAACCAAGTACGCACCAATACAATCACAGCTTCAGGATAAAGGGCCCTGAGCAACATAGACATCAGTCCTCCCGGGGGGGGGAGGGGTACTTGTGTCCCAGTGCCAGGACACCTCTGTCCCCAAAGACTATGGAGAGGACATTCTGCAGAGAGGTTGCACTTCAGAAGTTGTTGGATTTTCTACTTCTGGAGTTCTCCAGTGGTTTGCTAGTAGGATTTAGTAGGTTAATCCCCTCGGGGCATAAAACAAGATCCTCACCATCTGGTTTCCTCTAGGATATAGCAGAACCTAAGCATCATCACAGCAGGACCTCTGACAACATCACCTAGTAACAACTAACGATGAAGGAGAAGGAAGATCAGAAAACTAGATTTTATTCTGTGGTCTGTGTGACAAGAAGGCACTCCCATCTCAGGATCCCTTCAGGGAATCACTGTAATAGGAGATTTGACCTTCAGAGCGGAGGCACTGACTCTCTGCAAACCACCTACCTCATATTCAGACAGAGTATATAGTATGATGGTTAAGCCCTCAGGCTCTCAGACCATGACTGCCTGGGCTCAAATGCTGGGTCTGTAATTTAATCACTGTGATTTTTGAGCAAGTCACTTCCCCTCTCTGTGCTTCATTTCCTTCATCTACAGAAAAAACATATCACAAGGATTAAATGAGCCAATCAAATAAAGCACTTGTTTAAGTGAAAGTACTAAAAACATCACCTATCATTATCTCAGTTCTGTTTAGGAAGTCAGGGGATCAAGTAATGTATTCTAAGGCATTTCCATCAGGAAAAAAAAAGATGCATTTAAATATTTGTGTTTTGGTTTTGTGCTATGTAAAGGAATAAGCACTGCTTATGTAGGAAATTAGTTAACTAAATAAACAAATAATAATTAGTGCTTGCCTAATACATAGCAGGCAGTGCTCTGAGCCTGGGCATATAGCTGGGGAAACAACAAAACTGAAAAACAAACAAACAAAAAGATAAACATCTTTGCTCTCATGTAGTTTACAGAGTTGGGGGGAAACATGTAAATAAGCAAGATAAATAAGGAACATGGGTGGCCTATTGAAGAGTATTAAGACCTACAGAGAAAAGACGTTGCAAGATATCTCCTGCATGTTCTCATCTAATCAGTCAGCTCTACTGAATACCCATAGGGAGTCAGGCCAGGCCTGCTATCTTAAACAGAAATATATGTCCTGCTTAGGTGCAATAAGCAAGACAATATGGGAAATGCCTACAGCTCCTATTTGTAAAATGAGCCCAACATTGTTTGAATCACTTGAGGTTGCACCCAGAAAGGTGAAACTATGGCCAGCCATCGTTGGTAGATGCAGTTGCTACTTTTAGACCACTGTGTTGTTTAGGACCTGCCTCTTATTTTTTTCCTGAAGCCAGACAAAATGCCCCCCTATTCCTGAGGCCAGCACAGGCATTTCATCTGCTCTGAATCAGCCTGCAGTGGTCCAGTCTCCTTGTATTTGCCTCTTGAAATCCCTATCGTCTAGTCTTGGCTGACCCAATGCATGCTCTGAACTGCTCAGCTATCCATCAATTCTACCCCAGAGTGCAGGATAGAGGCTGGGAATTGTGGGTGGAGTGTGATGTTGGCAGCCATGAACTCTAATAAAAAAATTTTTTTAAATAGTGATGAAAATAGGTAGGAGACAATAAAGATTAGTCTCTGAAATCTGAGGTCAGTCGTTTGTACAGAAAATATTAACCGAGCACCTTGTGTGCACCTGGCATTTTGCAAGGGTACTGGTTATGTGGCGTTAAACGAATGGAAGGGCTTCCTATGTTCCCAAAGCTTTCAACGGAGGCAAGATTGCACACGCACTGTCACCATATTCAACACCCGAATAGGTTTAACACTTCAGAAAGCCCTCCCTTGAGCCTCAAATGGCCCCATGGAAATAAATATTATCATCTCCATCTTAAACAAAGAAACCAACATCCAAAGACTAAATAAGGAAAGTCAGAAGGGAAAGAGACCATCTGAGACAACATTATAATGGGAAATTGACAGCTCAAGTTATTTTTATAATCAAAGGATTGACCTCCCAGCTCCTCTAGGCCTGAGGAAATACGGTACTTGAAAAAAAAAAAAAAAAACAGGCAAAAGAAGCAATTTAACCCATATATAACTTAGCGTGGAAACAGTAAGTTCCCCAGGCAGGTAGATGTAGGTGTGGGGGGTGAGAAAAGCAGAGCATCCACACCCACCTCCCCAAGGCAAAACCTCCCCGGGGCATCCCCGGCTATGGGTTGGGAACAGTGAAGGACCCCAGTTCCCAATCACAGGCTTTGGTATGGCTCCTCAGGGAACAAGACCCAGTAGAGGTCTGAGTTTCATTCCCTGCTGATGAGAAACAAGGGAAGGAAGGAGGAAGTGAAGGGGAAAGCATCAAGTCTTCCATCCTGGACCAAGCCCTGGGAGAGCACTCTCACCCTTCTGATGGCAGGCATGGGTAACACCATTAGCAGGACAGGTATTCATATACAAAGAGATGAGAACATGGAGGCTCAGAGAGATGGCACGATTTTCTTGTTTACTGGGCTGGGGAGATGGCCCACGGCAGTGTACATGGATTTATTGAGTTTCTGTTACTTACCAGCACGGGGCTCTGCAGGGAAGTATTCTACCACTACCTTCAAGGATGTTTCCAGCTATCTCCTGCAGGAGAGGAAGACCTTGACTCAGGGAACCCTTGGAGCCTGACCACAGACAGAGTCCAGAGAAAGTGGAAGCCGTCTGGATCACCTGCAAGGTGCCAAGAGGCTACTCTAAAGGGCCTCACCCTCGCAGAAGCTCAGGAACCACCCACGCAGAAGAGCAGACAAGTTTTTAATGGAGCCAAAAGCCATCAAAGGACCAAACTGCCCCTTCCAGTAGCAGCCATCAGTTTTTTCTGTGTAACACCAGCAGAAAGCATGGATCTCCAGGAGAGAGCACACATAGGAAGGGGGGAGGTGGGATCAGGGGGTGGCCTTTGGATTTGTCTATAGCTCCAATTTCCTTTCATGAATATTTCACTTAAATCCTGTATTAATCATTAAGTGGTAATGACTGTCTCTCCCCTGCACTGACTCTGTCTCTGTCACTCAAGCATCCTTTTCTGTCTCCCTTCCTCCTCCTCTCTCTTCTGTCTTCCCTGTCTGTTCTTCATCACACCTTCGATTTTTTGTTTCTCTAGTTCCTTCCTTTCTTTATCCTTCATGCTTCTCTGCTCAGTTTCCTTCTCCCTCCCTCTCTCTCTCTCTCTCTCTCTCTCTCACACACACACACACACACACACACACACACACACACATCTTTCTCTCCTGCTCCATTACCTCATCTCGCCTTTGGAATCAGGAAAGTATCTAAATCCACTGACTTCTCAGCCACGTGACACAAAGGACAGAGCTCATTCTAAAAGATGCAGGAGATTTGGAGGATGTCCGGGCCAGGAAGCCAAAAGCTGGAAAATGCACTCTAGAAGGTTTATATGTACAGCAGTGTTGAGGGCCTGAAGGTTCCACCATGTTCCAATCATTAATAATCCAATGGACAGCCCACATGGGACCCCAGCACAGGCACACAATTCACGTGACATGAGGTGACTAGGCATTCTGGCACAGCAACTCCGCAGGGATGGAAGGGACCCCCTGCCCTCTGTTTTCTTGGTTAGGCAAGAGTATGCATTTCCCATGGCAAATCATGCCAATGTATTTGAAGGAATTGATGAAAATCAGAAGATGTGGGAGCAGGAAAAGGAGGCAGAGAAAGTTAAGGTTTTATGGGGCCCCTGGATGGCACAGTCAGTTAAGTGTCCGACTTGTGATTTTGGCTCAGGTCATGATCTCAGGACCATGGGATCGAGCCAGGAGTTGGACTCTGTGCTCAATGGGGAGTCTGCTTGAAGATTCTTCTCCCTCTGCCTTTCCCCCCATTTGCACATGCACTCTCTCTAAAATAAATAATCTTTTTGAAAAAAAAGGAAAGTTAAGGTTTTACGACTTTCCTTGAAAAAAGAAAGTAAAAATGGAAGATCACTAATGCCTTTGCATACAAAATCTATCTGGTATGTCTCCAGCCTTACCTTCCGTTACATTTCCCCACCCCTGACCCAGATGTCCTCCTTGCTCAAGCCATGCCTTTGTGTTCAAATAATATTAAATGACTGGAATTTTCTTTCTCTTTTATTTCACAAAATTAACTTTTATGTGATGAAGATTTCCCAAAAAAATTAACAGGGACTATTCATTCTATGTGGTAAGGTTACAAATTATTTTATTTTTTATGCTTCCTTCCCCCATATTTTTCACAATAAGCAAGTATTACTATTGTAGTAAGATAAAAATTTTAAAATCATCAAGAACCCAATAAATCCATCGTGTCTAGCACAGCTCCTCTGCCAGAATCTCTGGTGACTCCCCATCACATTACCTTCTGCCTGCTCAGAATTATCAGCCCCCTTTTGTCTTTGCAGGCTTCATTTTAGCCTTTTCATTGGACACTTTTATGCCCATCCTCTCATCTAACCTTTTTAACAACCCTATAAATTGATGTGATTGCTCCCATTTTACAGATAAGGAAAAGGAGTCTGAGAGAGGTAAGTGGTTTTCTTGTGTCCACATATTTAGTGCAAGACTCAAGTCTCAAATGTGTCTCTTTTGGATTCCTCTGGCTGTTGCCCGGTTGATAGGTGGTCACTAGACTTTTCTCAGTGGTTCCACAGATCCTCAAGGGTGGATTACTTATTTTCAGGTGTCAGGCACTAGCTAGCTCTGAATATGCCAAAAACATCCATGATACAGAATGTGCTCTCTTCTAGTGAAACCACCCCAAGAGAATTCCCTCCAAACTCATTCCCCGGGTATGTGGCTGTCTATCCCCTTCATCCCAGGATGAGTCCCAGACCAGAACTTCTGAAGATTCTGATGAAATAATAACTCGTTTTCATTCCTACTGCACCCCCCAAAAATGTTTGCAATGCTTTGATCTTCTAAAGGAACTGGGATATTGGCAGCACAGGGCTGTGTCAAGACTTCCGTTAGTGTGGAGCGAAGCATGCAGTACAGGATCTTAAAGGGACGGGACTATCTTTACTCTGAGCCCAACAGCCTGAAGATGGAAGAAATGCCCCCACAGGTCGGACAAAGATTTGTCTAGTCAGTCCTGCACTTAGTCCTCACCCAGACATCCCTGCCACCAAAGATAAACTCCTAAGTCTCAATGAAACTTATTCAGAAAGAAATCTGCCTGAATATTTTAGCCTGGCTTCCACTGGTAAGCTCCCCAGCTCAAAGTGTCATTTGAAGCTGGTAAAGAAACTGGGGCGGGGGGGCACTGACTCATCTTATTTTCATCTAACTTCTCTTTGCCTTGGACGTTAACAAAAAGGCAGTGAGAAGGGGAAAATGCTACCTTTTTTAAAAGATTTATTTATTTTAGAAAGAGAGAGAAAGTATAAGCAGGGGGAGGGGAAGAGGGAGAGAAAGAAAATCCTCAGACTCCCCACTGAGCACGGAGCCTGACAGAGGGCTCCATCTCAACCCTGAGCCAAAATCAAGAGTTGGACACCTAACCGACTGAGCCACCCAGGTGTCCAAGAAGGGGCTACATTTTTTGTTATGACAATGGATTATAATATGAAATTAAACTGATGCTTGCAGATTGCGATTAGCTAGAAGTAATTATGCATTCTGTAAGTGACTACGACAAGGTTTCAGTTCGGTGGCAAGTGGTCACAGAACGGGGTTTGAGAAGCAAATTTCAACAGAAAAGACCCAGAGAGGGAAGAGTAATAATAATAGCTAACATTATCTCAATGAAAACTTAAATAACCCCATTCTCCTCATTTTACAGATGGAGAAATAGAGGCACAGAGAGTTGACTTACCCAAGGTCATCCAACAAATAATCGTTGAAGCTGAGATTAGAACCCAGGCAGTGTGACTTGAGGGCAAAGTTTCTTTCTACTTCTGCCCAAGATATGATCAGGAGTCATTCTATTTAGACCATTCTGTGTCCTCGTGTGTATGAACCAGAGAGAGAGAGATTGTAGAGTGGTTAAAGAAAATGTTAATGTCTATAGACCAGGGCTCTCCTGTGGAATCTTAATATGAGCCACATATGTATTTTCAACTTTCTAGCAGCCACATTTTTGGAAGAGATTTATTTATTTTAGGGGCGGGGGCGGGGAGAGGCTGAAGGAGAGAAAGAGCCTCAAGCAGACTCCAAGCTGAGAACAGAGCCGTATGTGGGGCTCGATCCCACCACCCTGGGATCAGGACCTGAGCTGAAACCGAGAGTCCAGCACTAAATCGACAGTACTACCCAGGCGCCCCAGCAGCCACATTTTTAAACAGTAAAAAGAAACAGGTGAAACTAGTTTTAATGATATATTTTACTGAACCCAACATATCCAAAGTATTATCATTTCAGTGTTGCATCAACATAAGAAATTATTCCTGAGATTTTTTTTTTATTCTTTTGCTCGAACTTGGTCTCATAGCCCATTGCGCATGCTCAATAGCCACGTGCTGGACAGCATGACTCTGGACGAACAGTTCTACATCATGGGGAGCTTTAGAAAATGCTGATACCTATGCCCCTCCAAAGTCCCATTAGGTCAAAATTTCTGGGGTTTGGGCCAGGCTTTGGTATTTTCTGTTAAATACCAGGATGCTTCTAGGACATAGTCCGACTATAAACTCCCGGGTGGGAGATTCCTTTTCCTCATTCCCTGTGTGTCCCAATTCCCTTCTACAGAGCCTGGAACTTTGTAAGCATTGAAAATATGCTTCACGAACAAGTAAGTGGGATTTGGACTTGCATTTCAGTGTCCTGAATTCTAGTTCTGACTCTGCAACGAACTAGCTGTGTGATAATGACCTTACACCAACACTTCTCCCGCGCCTGATCTTCCTCATCAGCAGCAACCAGGTCTCTGGACTCAGGGCTTGCTCTCTGCTTTTGCATGGGAGATGAATAACCCCGAGAACCTGTGTGATACGTCTATCGTACAGGAGCACTGTCCAGCAGTGCATGCCCCTTTCACCGGGTCTTCACCCCCAACTACAGCCCACAGTCTGGGATCCCCAATTACAGGGCATCCTGCTGCTTTACACTTGCTCGACATATGTAATCACCATGTCGGTGGTATCTCCACAGCCACAGAAAATTTAAATTGCATCTTTCAGGTCTTAATATGATGTTTCTGGGCCATTTCGCATGCTGCTCCTAAGAGGAAGGCCTTTGCTTGACGTGCGCAGCAACTACACTAATAACGGGGATGGTGGCGTGTCCCTGTTGATAGCACAGGGAGAGCTGCATGTCTGTGAGCAGCAGGTCTAGCTTCGGAGTGGGCAGGTGGGGGCAAGGAAGGCACAGGAGGGAAGGGAAAGATGCCTTTTCCATGTAAGCATCATTTGCATCTGTGATTTGGCAAAGACATGAGAAAAAGCACCGTGAACCTTAGATCGAGTCCTGGCACCCTGAAATGGAGAGCTGGTTTGTTAATATATTTAAAGACCAGAAGGAAGGAAGGAGGGAAAGGGACATTGTCACAGCCTTCAGGATAAACTCAAGCTCCAAGCAGAGCATCAGGATTTGTGTGATCTACAGTCCCTCCGTGCCAGCACCAGTACCAGCACGACCCCTCTCTTCCTGGCTCCCACACTTCCCAGTGCTTGCCCTATGCCCCAGGCACGCTGGACTAACAGCGCTTGGCTGAACAGGTTATAATCTCTCAGGACCCCTTGTACTTGTACATACATCTTTTTCCAGGCTAAATTCTACCCATTCTTTAACACTCATTTGGATGCCACCTCCTCCAAGAAGCATTCTTGGACTACCCCCAGCAAGCCCAGGTTGGATCAGAGATCTCTCCTTTGTGTTTTTTCCAACCTGCAGGCTCATTCTCATCATAGCACCTGGCAGTCCCAACTAGCGCCCTGCCGGTAAGTGGTCATCTCCTGAGGGAGAGAACTGCATCTTTATCTCTCCATCCCTAGCACACTGGGTAAATATGACAGGCTCTTAATTTGAAGAATGAGAGAGGGAGGGAGAGAAGGAGGGAGAGAGAGGGAAGAGAGAGAGGGGGGGAGAGGGAGAGGGAGAGGGAGGGAGCAGGGAGAAGAGAGGGGAGGAACATTAACTGAATGAAGAGAGGGAAGAGAGGGGAGGAACATTAACTGAATGAAGAGAGGGAAGAGAGGGGAGGAACATTAACTGAATGAAGAGAGGGAAGAGACAACTGGGTGAAGTTCAGGAGTGTGACGAACTGAATTGTGTCTCCCAAATTTTATATTTTGGAGCCCTAACTCCCAAGGTGACTGTACTGAGACAGGGCCTTTGTGGAGGAAATTAAAATTAAATGAGGTCATAGGGTGGAGCCCTACTCCGATATGACGGGGTCCCTATAAGCAGCGACAGCGGTGGTACGCACACACAGAGCAAAGACCACGTGAGGACACGGGGAGAATATGGCTATCTACAAGCCATGGAGAGAGCGCTTAGGAGACACAAACTCTGCCAACAGCTTCCAGAACTGTGAGAAGGTGAATTTCTGTTGTTTAAGCCACTGATTCTGTGGTATTTGGTTATGGCAGTCTTGGCAGACTGATACAGTAAGTGGTAGAAATATTCAGCCCAGTTGCACCCAGACAAGGGAAGAAGAAAGAGGGGTGTGTGGCCGCTGTGGTAGTTTGCTTCTCAGATGTCTCTCCACAGAGAACCTGCTGGAAGGAGCTCAGAGAGCCTCCAGTGCCACATCGTGAGGATCTGGCAGACTCTCGCGCCAAGGGCCCAGGGCCTTGTTCTCAGGGCTGCTCCCAGCTGATGACTGAGCACAGCAGGGAGACTAGGACCAGGCCATTTCACCTCTCAGTGCAGGAGGCCTTGAGGGGACAGTCGGCTCTGGCTCCCTCGTCTGTTGGCTGAGACTTCATCAGAGCTGCGGTGGGGTCTCAAGCTCTTCCTGCCTCCTCCTACTTCCCCCTACTTCCCAAGGGCCAGGCCCATGGCGCAGGAGGAGCCTCTTTCCCCCTCCCTGACTCACTCTCCTTTTGGTCCTGCACCAGCATTTCCCCCAACAAGGCTCTTGCCCATTTATTTCTGTCTCGCAGCTGCTTTCCAGAAAACCGAAACTGACAGAGGTGGGCAGAGGGATGCTCTTTGCTTCATAATCATCACCTATTTCTATTACCCTAGCAACCTGGAGAGGAGGCAGTTTTCTTCCCACTGTACAGAGGAAGAAACTAAGCATGATGGAGATGAACAGTCATGAGGCTGGTCATGAAGGGGCTACATTTTGCTTGTGACATGCCTTCCTCCAGTTCATACACATTTGCCACCACCCTTCACCCCACCTCACCCCCAAACACCACTTCTGCAGAGCCAGTGAGCAGCAATTTCTAATGCTGGACAGCTCTTGTCACCTTTCTAAGGGGATGTCTCCAGGTGGCTTCCATAGTTTTGGGCTTCACCCCCCCGCAAGTACACAGCCAGTCACTCTCTGAAGCCTGGGGACTCATCCCTTGAGATGAGACTTGAAAGATAAAGAAATGTTCAAAGGACAGACCAGGGGGCAGCAGGACCTTCTTGGCAAGAGAGGCCAGGGTCTGCGGTCAGAGGGAGACTAGCGTGTGGTCTCATGATGGGGAGAATGGAGGGATAATAAGACTAAATGTGGAGCCCAGAGCCACAACACAGAGAAACCCATCTTCTTACTTGTGAGCCCCTAAGCTCCCAGCGGTGCCTAGCACTTGGCAGGCACTTAATAAATATGCACTACAGTGATTGGCCAAGAAACATAACCACTGAGCTTATTAGGATCAGTTTGACTCCTGGGTTAATGTATTCAGAATAGAAATTAGCAGTAGATTTATCCTCTTTGACTTTCCTCCTTTTTTATTTCATTCCATCATCAAAGTTTGGGGTGATTTCAAGGCAGAGATAAGTCAGGGACAGGCAGAACTTGTTAAAAGAAAGTAGACTTTGATACCACCCTGTTGATGCTTCATTCCATCTGTTCTGGGGGTACGAGGTACAGCAGTTCCCAAAGAGTTAACTCCTGGCAGATTCCAAATCTGCAACCTTCAGAGGCCATCACGTCCCTCCATCTCCACCTCTAAATCAATCACACAAGATTTTCTGAAACCATCAGTCTAAGTCGTCCTTTGATCATTATCTTGTCCCCTGTTATAAACCTGTTCTCTGTCCTGCCCCAGCAGCAGGGGAGACAAGCTGCCTGTTAGCAGACTGACTGCAGATTCCTTGGAAGAGGCCGCCTGCTGGCGCTTTCACTCTGCAGGACTTCAAAGGGGAGCCCCACACATTTAAACACCATGGGGGAGAAATGCTGGAAACTGGGGCACACTCTACCTAGTAAGGCCTGGCAGTGTTCTCTCTCGCCTTCTGGTAGAGCCATTCTCCAAGGAGCCACGGTGATGACAAATACTGGTTCAGGAAATGGAGTAGATGCAACAAGCAGAAGTGGAATTTTAACTGGCACCAAGTGCCTCTGGACTAGAAGTTTCTCTCCACTGGACCTCCATTTTCTTATCTATACAGTGAATAGATTAATGATCTTGTACATGCCCTTCTGATCTTGGGCATATGTCTATTTCTGGGGAAATGGATGGATGGATGGATGGATGGATGGGTGGATGGATGGAGATCAGAAAACTAAATTCAGTAGACAGGTGATAAAAGGTAATAAAGATGATGATAGAGATAGCTAGCTAGAACAGAACAACAGTTTACTGCATAACAGGGCTAAGTAAGGTAATACAGAAATCACCTCGTATTGCCTCATGGATGCCTCATAGATGGACAAGAACTAAAAACTGCAAAAGCAGTAGAGAAGTTCATTGGTTCTTAGAATCATCAAAAGAAATGAACCATATGCAATTGCCAGATTTGTATATTCAACTGCCTACTTGCCATCTTCACTTGAATGTCTCACATGTATCTATCTCAAAATCAACTTGTTAAAAATCTGACCCCAATCTCCCCTTTGCTTCCCCTCTCTCAGGGACCGGGACTGCCCTCTGTCAAGTTTCTTAGACCAGAAATCTGAGAGCCACTCCTGACCCTCCTTCTCCTTAACTCTTATCAGTAGTTTTTCACCAAGTCCTATGAAGTTGACTTCAAAAATACTCAAATCACCCACTTTTCAACCCTTCATTGACCTTATCCTAAGTCATGACATGACATCATCGTCTTTTTTTCTAGACCACTCCAGGGGCCTCTATCTCTCCTCCCTGCTTCTCCGTTTGCCACCACCCCTTGCTTTAATCCAAACTCCACACAGCAGGGAGAGATTAGGCCACTTGCCCTCTCCAGACCCTTCAGTGTCCCCTTTTGCACTTTGGATAATCCAAATAGTTTGCCATAGCAGCAAATCCCTCTCCATGTGACCCAGCTGACTTCCCCAGCTTCATCTTATGCCATGCGCCCTCTCCCTCCCTAACTACGACGCTATTCTTTCATATCCTCAAATAAGACCAAGTTATTTCTCACTTTGGAGCCCTCACTCCCATACTCCTTAAGCCCCACCCATCCCGTCCCTTAAGCTGATTGATTTCTACCCATCCGCCATCATAAGCATCACTTAAAAGATGTTATCTGACTCCCCAATTAAACTAGGCTCCCAATTACACCCCCTCTTAGAACTCTCTACTTGTCTTTGTGAATCCCTATGACAATTTGGAGCTCTGTATTTATATATGTGATTGCTTGTTTAAAGTTTGTCTCCTGAATCAGCCTGTAACATCCACCAGGGCAGAGACTGTGTTTTTTATTGCTGTTGTTCACCACTGTAACCCCCAGTACATAGTTCCAATGTAAGTCATGTAAGTCATGACTTACATTGTCACTTCCATGTAAGTCATTAAATATTTGTTGAATTGTTGAATGAATGAAGCTATTGTATCTCCAATATCTTATCATAAAGATTAGTGCTGAGGTTCAATGTCTTAAAGAGTATTTCATTATTTTTTCAGCTAAACCTCAAAACTACTTGGAAAAGAAGGTATCTCCAAATTAACTTTGTAGGTCCTTGGAATCAAGGGATTCAGAGTCGAAGAGAAATTAAGAGCCTTCTTATCCAACCTCCAACCTGAAACTCAAAGTGTTTATTTTTCTAACCTTGCTGACCTTCACTACAAAAAGTATCCATCAATGACTGTGCTGAAGTGTTGGGATTACAGAACATTTTCTTTTTAACTCTTTTCCAATGGATTGTTATGTCATCATTCTCATAATGAAACTAATGAGTATAAATGCATTTTCACTCTCTGGCTTAGCAAATAGGGTCGAATCTGTGCATAGGTGGAAGATTTGCTGAGATTTGGTATTAACCATCAGCATCATTACCACAACAAACATGTACTGAGCAGGACCTATTTAATGTGAGGATCTAGGTTGTCTTTTGCAACAAGGTAACTGCAATCCAAAAAGATGGAGGACAGTCTCTTCAATAAATGGTGCTGGGAAAATTGGACAGCCACATGCAGAAGAATGAAACTCGACCATTCTCTAACACCATACACAAAGATAAACTCAAAGTGGATGAAAGACCTCAATGTGAGACAGGAATCCATCAAAACCCTAGAGGAGAACATAGGCAGTAACCTCTTTGACATCGCCCACAGCAACTTCTTTCAAGATACATCTCCAAAAGCTAATGAAACAAAAGCAAAAATGAACTTTTGGGACTTCATCAAGATAAAAAGCTTCTGCACAGCAAAGGAAATAGTCAACAAAACAAAGAGGCAACCCACAGAATGGGAGAAGATATTTGCAAATGACACTACAGATAAAGGGCTGGTATCCAAGATCTATAAAGAACTTCTCAAACTCAACACCCAAAAAACAAATAATCAAGTCAAAAAGTAGGCAGAAGATATGAAAAGACACCTCTCTGAAGAAGACATACAAATGGCTAACAGACACATGAAAAAATGTTCATCATCATTAGCCATCAGGGAAATTCAAATCGAATTCACTTTGAAATACCACCTTATACCAGTTAGAATGGCAAAAATGGACAGGGAAAGAAACAACAAATGTTGGAGAGGACTTGGAGAAAGAGGAACCCTCTTACACTGTTGGTGGGAATGCAAGTTGGTACAGCCACTTTGGAAAACAGTGTGGAGGTGCCTCAAAAAATTAAAAATAGAGCTACCGTATGGCCCAGCAATTGCACTCCTGGGTATTTACCCCAAAGACACAGATGTAGTGAAAAGAAGGGCCATATGCACCCCAATGTTCATAGCAGCAATGTCTGCAATAGCCAAACTGTGGAAAGAGCCGAGATGCCCTTCATCAGATGAATGGATAAAGAAGATGTGGTCCATATATACAATGGAATATTACTCAGGCATCAGAAAGGATGAATACCCAACTTTTACATCCACATGGATGGGACTGGAGGAGATGATGCTAAGTGAAATAAGTCAAGCAGAGAAAGTCAATGATCATATGGTTTCACTTATTTGTGGAACATAAGGAATAGCAGAGAGGACATTAGGAGAAGGAAGGGAAAAATGAAGGGGGGGAATTGGAGGGAGAGATGAACCATGAGAGACTATGGACTCTGAGAAACAAACAGGGTTTTAGAGGGGAGGGGGGTGGGGGATGGGTTAGCCCAGTGATGGGTATTAAGGAGGGCACGTACTGCATGGAGCACTGGGTGTTATACGAAAACGATGGATCGCGGATCACCACATCAAAAACTAATGATGTATTGTATGACTAACATAACATAATAAAATTCAAATTAAAAAAAAAAGATGGAGGATTTCCTCCCTCCCCCACCCCCCACAGGTTATACAGCTGATAAACATAACACTAACTTAAATGTCTGACTTCAAAATCCACACAAGTCAAAAATTTAGAAACGAAGGCAGATCCCTGAAGCAATTTATCAATAATCACACAGATTACTGCCAGGTTCTGCACGCCCATCTCTAAATTCTAAATTTCCCACCTACTGAATTGCATCTTCCCCTCTAGCAACATCTTTCTTAACTAGTTCCTATTTTATTACACTTTTAGTGAGTGATTAGAAAGTCAATACCTATTTCATGAAAATACTTGCAAAATGGAAAGAGGATTAACCCACAATTCAGCCAAGCAGAGACAATGTCGTTCATTTTAACAGTCCAGATGAATAAATTTTCATGCTTATAACATCATATCTGCTATAGAGATTATCAGTGGTAACATTTCTTTTCATGCAGAAAGCGGATACCAGTGCTCTTGCTATTTTTTCAATTATCAAACAGCAATCAATCACATCCACTGAAATGTTGATCTAACAATCATTGCTGGTTAATACTGACTGATTAATTTAAAAGTTTCAAAGGAGATGTATACAGTTTGCCCAAGGTGACTTCAAAATAATGCCCAATCCAGTTAATGTTTACATCCCTAAGGTGCTCACCTCCACTAAAAACCAGCCTTGCACATCAGCCCCACAGGAAAGGATAGCTCATGCCAGAGTTAAGGGTGGGCTCCAAGATAAAGAGCAACCCAGCCGGAAAGCCGAGGTTCAAACACATCTGGTTTCCATTAACTGGGTTTGCAACAGCCTCTTCAAAGGCAAAGAACATTCCTCCCTCCAACCTAAAAATTCCTGCTTTCTCCAAGATGGCAGATCCAGGAAAAAGTCCTGAATCAGAGAATTGAGCTCTCAAAGAATTACACTTTTATGCTGATTCTAGACGTTTTATTTTGTGATGCAATTGATACATGCTTATCATGAGCAAAAAGCAGAAAAACACAATTCATCACAACATGAATTAACTGCTATCTCATCACTATTGTTTTTGAAAATATGTAACAAAATGAAGTCATGCTGATTGCTTTCACATATCCTATATTGTCACGATCCTTTCTAACATTTTAAAGGTTTCCAACTGAGAATACGTATGTTAAGGTCATCAATCAATCCTTTTTGACATTTGTACACTTAGATCGCTTCCAATTTTTCCCCATTATAAATGCTTCAGTAATGAGCATCTTCTCCTTCAACTCATTCTACAAAGATTTATTGGGCTTCTAAAAAATGCCTGGCACATAGTACCTAAATTTTTGCTCATATTCTTAATTACTCCCTTAAGATAAATTTCCCAGAAGTGGAACTGTTGGTCAAAACACACTTTTCAGAATTTGGAGTTGCCAATTGCTCCCCCTATCAATAGATACTTCTATCAGCACCACCTGAGATTATCTCCCTCAGCTGGACTTCACCAAGGAGGGCAAGCAGGTGCAGCTGCTTTAGAGCAGTGCTGCTCAAAGTGGTCTTTGGACCAGCATCATCAGCATTACGTAGAAATGCAGATTCTTGGGTTCTACCTCTGAGATCTACTCAATCAGCATCTCTGGTAGGTGGGACCCAGTAATCTGCATTTTAATAAGCTCTCCACATGATTCTCTAGCTCATTAAAGTTTGAGAATCATTGACCTCAAGCACAGGAAACAGATCTATGAGTTCCACCAAGCAACACACATCCTCCCGACTACCCTCACTGCTTTGTTCTTTCTCAATAACCTTCCCGAAACTGACTGATAGCTAATTCTTCAACAGATGCCCCAAATCGTAATAAACTCAGCTTTTCAGCTAGTTTGGCAAGACAGTGAACTTCAGAACTGAAGTGGACAAAATATAGAGGCAAGTAGAAGGGAGAGAGGGATAGGGTCTTCCACATGGGGATGGAGATGAAGGGCCACAGGGTTTCTTTGAGAAGGGTGGCATGTGGAGCCTGGATGTTACTTGGACGACCAGCTTTTGAGGTCTGCCTCATCTCACTTGTAACTCTATAACCTTGGACAACTACTTAATACTATTGATCCTCAGTTCCCTCTTTTGTTTATTAGGAATAAACATCCCATGTTGCAGGTTGTTGTGAGGTTCATGAATGATAAGCAATGTGCAATGCTTTGGAAACTGTAAAGTCCTGTCCACGTTAGGGGGTAACATTATTATCACAGACCTGGCTGTAGGCAAAGGTTGCCCTTCCTGTGCTTTCCCTCCTCCCCATTCTGACCATGAAATTCACTTCTTCCCCCAAACCTTCAAAGGCCCCACTTATCAGTCATCAACATACAAAGCAAACTGCCTCCTTGGCCTCCTTTTAAAGAGGTATCACTTACACTTCCCAGTTGGAATATTATCTTCCTTATCTCAAGACTGCAGAAATGCATGGCCCACCACCTCTCTAAGTTGGATGGAAAATCACTTAGATGGAGCACCCCAGTTGCAGGGAAGGAAAGAGACTGTGAAAGTTCAAAACACTGTTGGGGAAGACAGCATGACATTTGGGGCTCAGAGCAGGAGCTCAAATCTTGACCCTATCATTGGGAAGAAGAAGGCGTCTTTGGGCACTACAAGAATAACATGACCAAAGGAGAACTCTAGATTTCCCTTTGAAAACCTGTTTTCACACAGATTTTCCCATCTTAGGAGAGAGTTCCATGTTTTCTCATACCAGAAATCTGAATTATCCTTGATTCCTTTCTTTCCCTCGCCTTCTAAGTCTAATTAGTCATGATGAACTATTAACCATAAGCAACTTGCTCAACCTCTCTGAACATCAGTTGACTCCTCTGAAAAACAAGGTATAAAAACATATCTCATTCCAGGCTGTTCAAGAATTAATTTAGACAGCCTTCTAATCCTTGACCATCCACCCTGCAGAAAGCACCAACAATCACTATACAGTGTGAAGTGACACCTCTGAGAGCCATTGCATAAATATTCATGGGACTCAGGCTATATTTCAGGCACTATATAAGGAACATAGCATTGAAAAGGACAGGGGGATTCCTGTTCTCCTGGAGTTTATAATCCAGAGGGTGGAAAGCTAGAGGGAGAAACAGACAAAAGAAACAAGAAGAATTTCAGATCAGAATAGATGTTGTCCAAAGAGAGACTTAAGATAATTTGGTAGAGAGTAGATATGTGGCTACCTAAAATGGGTGGTTGGGGCTGGCCTCTCTGAAGAGGTCACATGTAGGCTGAGGTTTGAATGACAAGGAGAAACCAGCCATGTAAACAGGATGAAGAGACAAGTCACTCCAGACCAAGGGAATAGCCAGTGCAAATGC
The DNA here is from genome assembly GCF_003265705.2 of Callorhinus ursinus. NCBI lineage: Eukaryota > Metazoa > Chordata > Mammalia > Carnivora > Otariidae > Callorhinus > Callorhinus ursinus. Next base: position 70,118,503 of record NW_027397067.1, on the reverse strand, counting down.
CTTTCAGCTTGAGTGAACTTGGGAAGTCCAAGGAATATCAAGCAGGTTAGCATGGCTGGAACATGGAGAACACACAGAGAGAGGTAATGAATAGAGTCACAGGAGTGGAACGATCAGATCACAAGGGGTTTTGCAAACCAAGGACAGAAGTTTGAATTTGTCTGTTTATTTCTTTGTTTCAATGACAAGAAAGCCAGCAAAGAGTCTTAAGTGGAAGAGTGATTTGGTCTTATTTTCCTTTTTAAAAGATCACCCTGAGTGCTTCCTGGGGAATGGATTGCAAGAGGACACAAGTGGAAGAGAACCAGTGGGGACGGTATTTGCGATGGTTCAGATAAGAGAAGATGGTGGCTTGGACTGGGGTAAAGACAGGTTGCTGGAAGAAGTGGACAATTCTGGATGCATTCTGAATATAAAGTCTAGAGGACTTGGTGACCAGTTAGTAGACAAAAGAAAAAAAAAGTCAAAAAGATCAAGGATAACTCAGTTTCTGGTGTACAACACTATGAAGCTACTTACTGGGATAGCAAAACCCAGGGAAAGCAGGTTTGTAGTGAGAAATAAAGAGTTCTGCTTTAGTCACATTATTTTTGTGATGCCTGCAGCATGCATGTAGAGATATCAAGTTGGCATTTAGATATGTCTTGAGTTGCAAGGTGTGTTGAGGGCTGGAGGTAAACATTCAGGAGTAATCGGAATCCCAGATTCCACTCAAGGACGTACTCTTTTAAATGTGTTACACACTGATATGCTCTAGACTCTTGGCTATACCTTAGAAAAATACAGGTGGAAGACGTAGCTTCTGCCCTCAAGGTACTCTGCCATGAGGAAAAGAGACAGATACACAGAAAAGTATATCATACCATTTGTCAGTACTAGGACGGATGGAAGTGTTTATGGGGTGCTAACCTGTGTGACCTTCAACCATGGCCTTGGGCTCTTCTGGTCCTCAGTTCTATCACTCACAAACCAGGATAGTACCACCTGTCTTGCTAACAGGGCAATAGGTACATTTCAAAGGAAATGATGTAGATGGAAGTGAATGAAAGACACAGAGCCTCGCATTATTATCCCACTGCAAAGAGGGAGAAAGCTGGCATGAAGGGTGTATTCAAAGACTTACCAGCAAAACACAGGGCTAAGTTCTGGCTGATAGGACTTAAAGGAGCCTGTCTATCTAATCACTGCAGCAGGAAATGTAATTCTTCACAAAGCCAATGTTGCTGTGAGGGAATTTGCATGAGGTCTGAGATAGGATGGAAAAGTTTTTCTGCTGCTGCTGCAGCTGAGTGATAGCTCCTAAAAAACAGGCACACCGTACTTGGTGGCTATTTGTTTTATCCCAGCTCACCCTTGACCCTTAGCAAAAGTTTAACCTTTAAACTTTCCACCAATAACATCACGTTGTCCAATTGTGAGAGCAATGAGCCATGGAGGGGACATGCCTGGTTCAAACTTTGACACTATCCCCTACTAACTGTGGCATGTGACTCAGTCCCTTAGCCTCAGTTTCTGGAATTATAATGTGGTTGTGATAACCATCTCCCAGGTAACTTTAAGGATTTATCAATACAATGAAAATGTTGTGGAATCATGGCGGCAACTGAGAGTGGATCCAGCAGGACAGGAAAGAGTAAGAAGAAGAAGTAGAGCAGTTGGTTCTGATGGAATTGTCCAGAGTTTTTGAGTCAGACTTTCCATCAAAATGTGAAAATAAATGCAAGATTTGGGGACTTGACACTGAGAGGCCCATTCCTTTTTTTTTTTTTATTCCATCCATTTCCTTATATTCTTTTTTTTTATGTTCTATTAATCACCATACATTACATCATTAGTTTTTGATGTAGTGTTCCATGATTCATTGTTTGCATATAACACCCAGTGCTCCATGCAGAACGTGCCCTCTTTAATACCCATCACCAGGCTAACCCATCCCCCCACCCCCCTCCCCTCTAGAACCCTCAGTTTGTTTTTCAGAGTCCATCGTCTCTCATGGTTCGTCTCCCCCTCCAATTTCCCCCCCTTCATTTTTCCCTTCCTGCTATCTTCTTCTTTTTTTTTTTTTTAACATATAATGTATTATTTGTTTCAGAGGTACAGGTCTGTGGTTCAACAGTCTTACACAATCCACAGCACTCACCATAGCACACACCCTCCCCAGTGTCTATCACCCAGCCACCCCATCCCTCCCACCCCCAGCACTCCAGCAACCCTCAGTTTGTTTCCTGAGATTAAGAATTCCTCATATCAGTGAGGTCATATGATACATGCCTTTCTCTGATTGACTTATTTCGCTCAGCGTAATACCCTCCAGTTCCATCCACGTCATTACAAATGGCAAGATCTCATTCCTTTTGATGGCTGCATAATATTCCGTTGTATATATATACCACTTCTTCTTTATCCATTCATCTGTCAATGGACATCTTGGCTCTTTCCACAGTTTGACTATTGTGGACATTGCTCCTATAAACATTGGGGTGCACGTACCCCTTCAGATCCCTAATTTGTATCTCTGGGGTAAATACCCAGTAGTGCAATTGCTGGATCGTATGGTAGCTCTATTTTCAACTTTTTGAGGAACCTCCATACTGTTCTCCAGAGTGGCTGCACCAGCTTGCATTCCCACCAACAGTGTAGGAGGGTTCCCCTTTCTCCGCATCCCCGCCAACATCTGTCGTTTCCTGACTTGTTAATTTTAGCCATTCTGACTGGTGTGAGGTGGTATCTCATTGAGGTTTTGATTTGGATTTCCCTGATGTGAGAGGCCCATTCTACAAGTGGGCAGCTATGTCCTTGTTGGAGAGTATGAAGACACTCGTGGAACCTATGTTACATTTGAAGTAAATGTTGAACGTTGTGATGCAGAAGGCAGTAATAAAACAATACTAAAATATAAATGCCATGCAATGAAGAAACTCAGCATGACAAGAACTTTTTGACAGAAAAGAAAGAAGGAGAAGAAAGCATAAGTGGTATGAAATGGCTGCAAATCAAGGACAATGATTTCTCCTATAGACCCAACATGATTTGTAGCTTTCTGCATGAAAATGAAGATGACACCGTTATAGCTCCAGCTTCAGATAAATCTTTGGAGTTGGAAGAGCAAGACATTCAAAGGAAAGATAATTCAAACTTGAGTTACGAACAGGGTGAATCACTGAACTCGGAAGTAGAGAATTCTGGTCCTCTTCTTGATATCCTTTCTTCTGAGATGGAAGGTTATGTTTTTTATGGAAACTCCATATGGAAACTGCCTTGGAAATCACTCTTAGATGAAGTATTTCTCATTATAACTAGTAACAAACTTTTTGGAGTTTTTATATAAAATAATTGACCATGTAGCTTTCAATTGTTCACTATTTTACTAGTTTTGCTGATTATACATGCATTTGTGATTATAACATAGTTTAATATACCCATCATTAAGGACCCGATATGAATTGAATTTTTAAAAATCTGGTATAAATGACTATAGGGACCCTTCTCTGATAAGTCCTTTAAATTGGAAGTTTTATTAAGGTAAGTGTATAAGTTTTTTATTGCAGTCATCACAAATTACTGCAAACTTAGGGGCTTAAAATGACACAAGTGTATTATCTTACAGCTTTGTAAGTTAGCTATCTGACATGGGCGGGGCTAAAATCAAGGAGTTGGCAGGACTTCATTCTTTTCTGGAGGTTGGGGGTGGAGGAGACTCTGTTTCCTTGTTCATTTGGTTGTTGACAGATTTCAATTCTTTGCCAACACTGACACTTTGAAGCATCAGTGTCCTATTTTCTTGCTGTCATCCAATGGCCATTTCTAGCTTCTAGAGGCTGCCTACATTCCTTGGCTTATGGTCCTCTTCTCTTCAAAGCCAGTAAATCTCTTGCTTCTTCCATCATCTTATCTCTGACCCATTTTGCTAATGACATGTTCTTTCTTTTTTATTTTGTAACCATCCCAGATTTATTCAGGTTAGCCATGTGCCCGTATATGTGTATATATTAGGTATGTGGCCATATGACTAAGTTCTGGCCAGTGACATGGAATTATAAGTGTTGAGTGGTGGATGCTTCAGGAAAGTTTCCTTAAACTTTAAAGCATAAAGGGAGATGGGCCCGTTGATCTTCTCTTTTTTCCTGCTGGAACATGGATGTGGTGGCTAGAGCTTCAGCAGGCTTTTTGGACTGTAAAGAAATCTTGGAAATAGGAGCCATGAGGGACAGGGCAACAAAATAAAAGATTGGATCCTGATATGATGCCAAGCATAAAGAAGGTTAATAATAAACCCTTTCTTTTTCTCTCTGGTGAAATGACTTCAAGTTTACCTTTTGGTACTGTTTCTCTGGATTTTATGCTAGAGAAGATAATAATAGAATGTCAACTGTGAAGTCAGGCAATATTGTTTGTGATTAAAAATGACCCCTTATTGGGGCACCTGGGTGGCTTAGTTGGTTAAGTGTTTGACTCTTGATCTCAGCTCAGGTCTTGATCACAGGGTCATGAGTTCAGGCTCTGCATGGGGCTCCACACTGTGTATGGAGCCTACTTAAAAAAAAAAAAAAAAGACCCCTTATTGGTAAACTGTGTCTAGACCAGGAAGACTACAACAGCTATAAATGCCCATTGGAAAATACAGACTTTGGACTTACTTAAGCACTGTGTATTTTTTGTTTGGTTGTTTGTTTGTATTTTTGGGTGAGCTTCATGCCCAATGTGGGGCTTGGACTCACAACCCTGAGATCAAGAGTTGCCTGCTCTACTGACTGAGCCAGCCAGGCACCCCAAGGACTGTGTTTCTTATTAAAAAGATTCCTGAAAGCTACTGTCATGGCTATTTCAAGAGATGTTGGTTCTTGGGAAGCCTGAAGGTTCTAAACCAGCATGGCTTCTGCACCCATCCAAATGATCTTATGTCCTTACACCTGAACTGACAGTTGGGAACCAGAGTAAAACCTCCTGTTGAAACAAGCACCCCACTGCTGTGCTGTTTCCTATGAAGTTAAGTGAGTCTGGTACTGGGTTCAGTCCCATAAGGCTTATTGGGTCCTGTGAGTGTGAATGTCCTTCCAAACCTGTGACTGCTGCTATTCAGGCAGAGAAGGCACTGCCACTACCTACCTTTGGCCTTGATGTGAGAGAAATAGATTGTCTCTTAAGTCACTCTTCTAATAGCCACACTTAATCCTGTTTAATAATTATGCATTTGAAAAACAGAGAGAAGCATAAGGAAGTAGAATGGAAGATTCTTGAGATTTGTAATCTTGCTAAAGAAACTGATCTAGACTGATGTAGTTCTACCTTAAATTAAGGAGGATAATAAAGTTTTATATTCTGAAAAAAAAAAAAAAAAAAGACAATGAAAGCACCTAGCATGGTTATTGGTCCATACTGAGTGCCCTAAAAACGGAGGAGAAGAATGACATATGAGTTTATTCCATCTTTACTCACTCAGGGCGGCCACAAGTGAGTTTTGTTAATCTGGATATTGCCAGCACCTACCAGAATGGAGGCTCTATGTATGTTTGTGGAACGAACAAATGGCATGCAGAATAGTTGTATGAAGCCCTTGAAGGACACAATAAGGTACCTCTGGCAAAAAAATGCCTTCCTCTGTACTAGAGACCCTTTCCTACTGAGCCCAGCTGGTGCCCAGAAGTTGGAAAAATCAATTTTATGATTCACAATTTCAATAGCACCTTTGTTCGAGAAGACCGACGTTGGTACTCAATGGGAGAAAAAAGATCAGTCCCCGTCACTATATAATTACTTGGGTTTTCTTCCTCCCCTCCAACTAAAGGCAAAGCTCACTTTGACAAAGGGAACATTAAAACCTGCTTCTACTCTGGCAGGTTAAAAAAAAATATGTCATTTTCAGGTTCCTCTGAACACAATCAACTCATACTGCAGGGAGAATATTCTTGGAAATAAATTCTATTCACCTTATAAAAGTTGAGTCACACAAAAAGTCAAGGTTTGTTTAGGCTGACAAGTGCCCACAGTATATCAACTGGGACACTGGATCTGCAGGATGTCAGTAACTATTACCGGAAAGAAAGGGCCCCATGGCACCTCTGTTTGAGAAACAGTAGGGTAAAAGTAAAAACTCAAAGGGTAAAAGTTGAGGAGTTCTTTTTACTGTCGAGTTGTTTCTTCTTCGGTATGCTACAATGCAATGTCAGTCCCCAACAGAAGGTGAATTGTGGCCTAGTTCACTGAATTCCTAGAGTATCTTACAGGACTTGCCATACTTTGAGAAATGTTGCCTTGAGTCAAGGGACTGGACCAGATAACCTTTCCTAGTCCCTCCTGGCCCAAATCAGCTGTTCATTTCCTGCCCTACAATATTCGATTGGATGATACAAATAGTCTGAGCATGTTTGCAAATTCTGGGAAATGATCCCTGACAGCCTCGTGACTCCATTTCTTTATTCATGTAAGCATTCATTAATTAATCAAACATACATTAGAAATCTGCTATAGACCAGGCACTGTGATTAAGGTAGAGATCACTCTTGGAAAGAAGATGCTCTTGAATCACAGAGGTGAGAGAAAGGAGAAGGGAAACCCAGATCAGGATAGAGGATTTTAGAATCGGAGAAAGCCCAATGAGGTGGGAGGATGTGAAAGAAGAGCCTGCAGCAGATGGATAGGTCAGAGTTGCAATTAACTAACATGTATTTACTGAGAGTTTCCTGTTACAGGTGCTCTGCTAGGTGTCAAGAGCATGATAGTGAACAAGGCACAAACCTGTCTTTGAAGGGTTAACTCTATGGGGAAAAGAGAGACTTAGATTGTGCTTTAGATAAACCATTTTGGCTACCATGTGGAAGGGGCAAGACCATGGCTGGGATATAGGCAGAGTGATCTAGACAAAAATCAGGAAGTCTGACCTAGAGCCATCACAGTGGAGATGCTGAGACATGGATATACCCAGAAAGCACTAAGGATACAGAATGGACAGAATGAGATAAATGACTGAATTTCGAGGTTAAATAAGAGATAAAAATCCAGAAAGTTTTAGGAAATCAGCTTTCAGCAATTAGGTAGAAAGTGGTACCAGTCTGGGAGCTGGGTAAACCCTGGAAGTCCTGTCAGTGCGGACGTGTGGGTTCAAGGTGTGTGGGGGCATTCAAGAGAAGATGTCAGACAGGCAGTCAAGGAATTGGAGATGCAGGTCTCAAGGTCAGAAGGGAGGTGGAAGAGGTAGAGATTTGCAAGTCATCAGCACAGAGACCGTAAGTAAGGTCATGAAAGTAACAGGCATCATCCGGGAAGAGTGTGTAGAATGGGAACCAAGGAGCCTCCAGAGGAACACGATCCTACTGACATTTATTTTAGCCCAGTGAGATCATTTTGGACTTCTGACCTTGAGAACCAGAAGAAAATAAATTCCATATTGTTTGAAATACTAAGTTTGTGGTAGTTTGTTAGAGCAGCAGTAGAAAACTTGTAGAGGTAGTCAAAAAGAGCTGCAATTCAACTTGGGACCAAGAAATGGTGAACACCAAATGTCCTCCTCCCAGAAGAGCAAGGCATGGGCCAGTGTGCCTTGTCTCCTAGATACTCACCTACTGAGTGCTCAGGGCAAATGAGACTGGCTTCCCATTTTTTTGTGGTCTTATGCTAAGCACCCCAGCATAGCCCAGAAATTGAGATGGCAGAGCTCACATACAGTATAACTGCATTCACATAAAGTTGAAAACAGGCAAAGCCAATCCACAGTGTGAGAAGTAGAGGCGGTTATCATTAGGTAGGAGAAGGAGCAGTGGTCGGGCCTAAGGAGCATGTCAGGGCCTTCTGGGCATTGGGTACGTTCTATTTCTGGACCTGGGTGGTAGCCATGCTCACAGTGTGATAACACAGGGATTCACAGATATTTTTTTCTGTAAAGGGTCCTAGAGGAAATATTTTAAGATTTGGGAGCCATATGCATCTGTCTTGACCACTCAACTCTGCCACTGAAGTTCAAAAGCAGCTACTGACAGGTCGTAGATGATGGGCATTGCTGTATTCTAACAAAACCTTGTTTACAATAACAGATGGCAACCTGGAATTGACCCGTGAGCCACAGTTTCATGACCCCTATTATGCTGTATAGAACTGTATATTTATGATCTGTGCACTTCTCCACATGTGTTTCATTGCCTGATTTTTCAAAGTTTAAAATGTAATGAACAAACTATAATAGAGGACAGGATTCTGGGTTCAGACTGCCTGGATTCAATTCCTGACCCTTCTGCTCAATTACTCTGTGATGTCTGTCCGCTTGACTTCTCTGTGCCTCCATCTCCCCATCTGTAACCTGGGGACAATAATACTACCTACTCTGGGAGTGTTGTAACATTGAAATGAGATAAAACATGCACAGTGTTTAAAGCAGTGCTTGGTTTATGGGCAGCCTTCAATCAATATTTGCTATTATTCTTACCGATGCTTATACCAATTGTATCCATGTTGAGTTGCAGAAGAGCAGCTTTGTCGTTCTCCTGCCACAATCTTTTGGGCAGGAGATATCTTAGATGGGCATAGGAGGCTCATTCAAGGCTCTAAGCACTGAGGCCCTCCCAGCAACCTGCAACTTGCTCACTACACCATGTGCTTCATGCCCCTGTAATTTGAGGAATACTGTTCTAACTACCTGAGATGGCCGTCTTCTTAGCTACTAGGTAATCCCTTACTCTGCTCTACAAATAAATGCCATCTCCTCTAGGAAGCCTCTGGGCCCTAGATATCATAGCTTAGTAACCTCAGAACTTGAACACATGTGTCTGTTCCTACTTTTCTCATTCTTATTTGTCTCTGTTTGTCAAGAGCCAAGCACATTCTAGGCACCCAATACAGAATGCACTGCATATGTGTGTTCCCTTCTGACCATAAGCTCTTACTCATCCTATGTCCCCAGTCCTTAGCATAATGCTCAGCACTTGGCTGGTGCTTAATCAATATTTGTCAGATGGATGAATGAATTGATTGTTGGAACCAACCCCAAGGCCTGGGCATTCCACAGACAAGTAGAGCCAGATGACAAGAAGCCCAGTCCCAATCTCAGTGAGCCACATAGAGATTTCCAGCCATCATGAATACCAGTTACCAAGGGATAATATTATAAGAGTCTTATAAGAGTCTATCTGTATTTTACACCACAGGGGAAATTCTGTGGATGTTACTATAATTATGGCTCAGATTTTCCAGTCATAACAACAAACAAAATACATGCCCACCATTTTCCAAAGAGTCAGTGAGAGACAAATACCCTATTGAGGCAATTATATTGCACATCTGCTGTCCACAATTGTCCACAACTCCCATAGACTCCAAGAACATCATATTAATGCTAGAAGGACCTCAGAAACCAACTAGTCCACCCCGTCTTTTAATAGACGAAGGAAAAATAACTTTCAGAGTTTTCTTTTTTCCAGATCATTTTGCTATAGTGCTTTTTTTTTCTTGGAATTGATGACATAATACTATTTATGGATAATACTTTATTTCACTTATAATCTTACAAACATACATACATAGCTGAAGGGGGAATTACAATTATTTGTAGGAAGCATTGTTACACAGCCAGGATCTAGAGAGAGAAAGAACCTTGGGTTCAACTTTGCCCCTTGTCAATAATGACAGTTCATGACATGGAAATCACTTTCACAATAATTTCCAAGCAGAGTCATGATGAGCATAATGCCCACGTCTGAAGGAGAACAGGATGTTGTAGGAATAAATGCATGAATTTTTTTGTTATATCACAAACCATTGATAGAAGGAAAACAAGTGTTATCAAGAGTACTCATCATTCTTTGGGGAGTTTCCAGGGCCTTCTACAGCTGCCTGCTGTTCTGACCAACACCTACAACTCTGGAACCTGGTTTCTCATCTTCTGAATCATCCCAGTGTGCCTCCCCTCCCTGCTGCCATGAAGAAGGTATAAAAACCCAAGTAGGACTGCCAAGCGCAGTTCTGGAAAAGCAAGAGACAAAATCAGATTGGAAATAAGAACCAAGTTCTTCATGCTCTTGTTTTTCTTCTTCTTTCATGTCATATTTCTTTAGTGCCCTGTGCAAAGCTTGTATCCTAATCAGACCAAACTTCTTAATTATCCTATTATCTTGATTGATGGCTCTCGTACACCTCCTGTGGCTTGCGATCTCCTTCTCTTGACCATTGCCCTGGTCAACTTCCAATCCTGAAGAATGCATTTCAGTTACTTCTTTCCCACCTCCCTGCAAACAGTGCTGTTTCACAGCTCCTAGCAAGCTCCTCATTAGTGCTTACATCTCAGTCCTGAGTATCCACCTCCCCAAGACACCACAGGCTAATGAAGACAGGGACTGGGGCCTATACCACAGTGTGTGTGTGTGTGTGTGTGTGTGTGTGATGCCTCTGCTAACATCCTCCAGAAATGCTGCTCAGGAGATGCAGCTTTATAGTCTCCTTGATTGGACCATTTCCTTAAGGGTGAGACCATTACCAGAAAGCATGTTGTCAATCAATGTCTAAGTCACAAATCCCATGTGCAGGGCTATGAGTGTGACCACAAGCGGTTAAGTTGAATTAGACGTAAGGTACTTCAAGTCAACTTTGAGGCTGAAACTCCCACAATGAAGAACTTCTGAAGTTCTGCAAAACCCATCTGGACTTTTGACCCAGAGACATTTTGCACCTTTTCCGTAAAAACAATGAAGGAGATGGCCATGCCAAGTTGCCTAGTTTTTACTCTTTTTTTTTTTTTTTTTTTTTTTTTTTTGACATAGAGAGAGAGTGAGACAGAGTGAGCACAAGCAGGGGGAGTGGCAGGCAGAGGCAGAGGGAGAAGCAGGCTCCCCACAGAGAAGGGGGAGCCCAATGCGGGACTCGATCCCGGGACTCCGGGATCATGACCTGAGCCGAAGGCAGTGGCTTAACCAACCGAGCCACCCAGGCGCCCCCTAGTTTTTACTCTTTTCACCTCTAGGTAAGTAACAGGTGCCAGAAATAACTTCTCGACATTACATTTTGTGTGACATATTTCTGGGTGCTCTGCATGCAGTATGGTGAGGATAATGAGCAGAAAAACCACCTTCTGAAACTGAGAATTTCCCCACAAATGATATTTTTGTAGGCATAATATTCTTGCCAATGATTTGATTTATGCATGTTGTGAATCCCCTAGGTATTATATAAATAAGGTAAAAAGGCAATGTGATTCAGAAATTCATCCCAAAACCATTTACTGATCACTTCCTATGTGCCGGTTGTTGAAGGTACAATGGTCTAGCTCTAGAAGCTGGAAAAAATATCTATCAAGGAAATTACTCTTCCTTTACAAAGATAAATCATAATTAAAAAGAAAAACAGCTACCAAGGAATGTCATCTGGTTTACCGGGACACCCCTAGCATAAAAGCCTGGTACATGGTAGATGCTCAATAAACATTGAGTGAATTAGTAAATGAATGCACAATGAATGAACATGGATAGCATTTGAATACATGTCTGGACATAGCTGGATAGGGCTACACAAAGGACTGAGAATGGAGAGGGACCTTGCAAATGGGCACCCTCAAATGGACATGTTCTAGATACATGGGGAGAATAGTGGAAAGCTTCTAAAGTGAGGAGGGTGGCAGGAGGAGAGAGGTTTTATGGGTGTCTGACAGGAGCATGAAGTTTGTGTTGGGGCACAGATTTCATGCTGGACAGTTACACTGGGAAAAGATTTAGAAGAACATCAAATGCCATGTTACGGAACCAAAATTTTATCCTGAAGGTAAAAGGAAACCACAGAAAGAAGCTTTGACCTAAGGAGTGATAGATGAAGGATTTTTTTTTTTTTGGAAGAAAGATGCTTTATCATAGATCACAAAGATGGAAATATACATTAGTTAGATATTGAATGAAAGGACCCGTCTCAAATCAGAAGTCCTTGGGAACATAGGTATAGGCCAATGCTTCAGGATTCTGTACAGGTAAGGAATTGAGTAGACAATGCCTGAGAGCAGGAACTCTGACATAAGACAGACCAATATTTCAGTCTCTGCCGCTTAACAGCTGTGAGATTTAGAGCAAGTTACTTAACCCTGCCAAACCTCAATTTCCTCCACTGCAAAATGGGGATAATAATAGTACCTACCTCATAAGGCTGATAGTCAGGATTAAATTAGATGATGAATGCCAACTGTTCACAAAGTACCTGATCCATAGTAAATAGTCAAAACTTGACCTATTAACATATGACTTGACATCTCAATTAACATTTCGTCCTCTCAAATGGTTCTTGTTAAGAAGATAATGAATTAATGAATCAGCTTTGAAGATGTTAATCCCTCAGTCTTCCTTCTTGTGAGATTTTAGAACACGTGTTGAGGGACTGTTGGAAGTCAGAATTAATATTTGGTTTCTTTCATTAATATTTTTGTTGTATTTGAACGCCCATAATTGTATGCTGCAGGGATTTAATTTTTTTGTGACATCAAAGTCCTATTTGTGCCCAGCCTACCTCTTGCTATCTTAACTCAATTTCCATTTCCTGGTGACAAAAGTTAGAAAAAGACAATGCCAACTCATTCTCAACGTCTTGCTTTGGGACTTATCCAAAGTCACACAGCCACCAGCCAATGAGGAAGCAAGTCCTAGAATGTAGGTTTTCTCCTTCCCAGACTGGTGTCCACTCACATCCACAAAATGGCTTTTTCCACCCTTCTTCTAAAGCGTGCCAATTAAGCAGTGATACTAAGATGAGAACAGGTACTGAAGCAGCGACTTGAAGAGGTACAGGAACGCATAGGTGCTTCCTGGCATGTGGCAAATATGTAGTGCTCACTTTCCAAATGAGTCAGATACACATTCTTATGGCTTCATTCCATTTTTACATTAAATACAAAAAATCTTATACAGCAACCCACATGCAAATATTCGAAGTGGTGCTTTTCAGCTTGCAACGTCTTCCCTGCACCTTCTAATCAAACAACCGGAATCAGTGTGGAAACAGCATAGAAGGCTTTTGTATTTTTGTATTCGAAATTTCCAAGCTGTGTGCCACATCATCAGAAGATCTCATCCTGACATCCGTACTTCCCCAGCTGACACCGAAGGCTTTGCTCTGAGAGGACAGCCCCATGTTGCAGAGTGCATGCCTAAATATAGATCATAGGTGCATCCCTCTTGATCCCTATTAGCAGAAGTCATCAAACACTGACCCAAAATAACACTCAGCGAGTTGGTCTTGGCTTGGAGTCAGAAGGTACGTCTGGCCTCATGACTTTGCAAATGCCTATAAAAATTAGGAATTATTCCATAAATAGAATGTCATTTTATGAATGCCTCACTATGCTGTCATTAGCACTAAATGCTAAAGCTAGTTCAAAGTGCACCTCCTACTTCAAAACTCAACTTAAAGTTCCTCTTGGTAAGAACTTCCTTGCCTGGCCCCTATGTTCCTAAACTACTCTGCAAATGCTCCTCCATTCTAATATTTTGCATGTTTTGCTGTGTGTTGATGTGTTAACACATTGCTGCCACCCCAAGCTGTGGTTCATGTGGAGGTAGGAATTGTCAAATTCTCTTTTCTGGAGGCCAAGGGACATCCAGCTTTGGGGAAGTCCCCACTCCTTGGCTGCTGGAGCAGACAAGGCAGTTAGCCACAGCAGACACTGCACGAAGGATAAGTGGGTGAATGTACATCAGATCTAAAGAGGGTCACCACAACAGTACTAAGGTCCAAAGAACACCATTAGTGTCAGTTCTAGAAAGGGAGTGTGAATCCAGATGGAAAAAATAGGACTAGACGTCCCTAGGTCAAGGTGATGTGGAAGGTGGGGAAGTGAAGTATGAAGTGGAATGAGGTAGAAAAGCTAGGACAGAGGTTGGATGGGTGGGAGATCAGGAGACCACTTCCAGGGACTGTAAGCTCTCTGGTGATGGCTTAGATGCCAATGTAAAGGAGCAGGTTGGACTAAAGCAAGCCCCTTTCTACATTTCCTGCGCTTGACACACTGCCCAAAACAGAGCAGATATTTGATAACTGTTTACTGAATAAACCAATGAATGAATCATAGAGTCTTCTAAGAGTTGATCTACATCTTCCAATAATCTGTGTCTCACACAATAATTTGGTCATCCTCTCTTTTAGCATTTTTCATAGGCTGACTTCTTTGCAAGTTACGTATCTATGGGTCTCTCCCATTCAATGATTACCCCAAAAGAGCAGTCATGAAGGCCTAGAAGAGATCAGACTATCTTGCACAGGGTAAGTGCTCCACAAATACCTGTGGAGTTGCATGGAATGATACTGAATTTAGACGAATTGCTTTTCAACACAAATTAGCTTAGTGGTCCAAAAAAAAAGTTTAGTTTTAGATCAAGGGTAAAAACAGAGACATAAAAAATGAATAAGCACATGAAATGATACTCAACATCCCAAATCATTAGGGAAATGCAAATAAAAACCACAATGAGACTTCACACCATTAATATAAATATTATAAAGAAAGACAAAAACAAAGCCCAAAAAGAAAAAAATCCAGAAAATAACAAGTGTTGGTGGGGATGTAGAAAAATTAGAACCCTATACATTACCAATGGGATCATAAAATGGCACAGCTGCAGTGGAAAACAGTACGGTGATTGTTCAAAAATTTAAAAACAGAATTACCATAGGATCCAGCAATTCCACTCTTGCATATATACCCAGAAGAAGTGAAAACAAGAACTTGAACAGATATTTGTATACACATGCCCATAGCAGCATTATTTGTGATAACCAAAAGGTAGAAGTCATAACCCAAGTGTCCATCAACAGATAAATGGATAAATAAAATGAGGCATACATACAATGGAATATTATTCAGCCCTAAAAAGGATAGAAATTCTGACACATGCTACAACATGGATGAACCTTATAGATGTCATGCTAACTTAAAGAAGTCACTAAAGGACAAATACTGTATGAGTCTACTTATATGAGGTACCTGAAGTCTTCAGATTCCTAGAGACAGACAGCTAGTTATCAGGGGTGGAAATAGTGAGGAATAATGAGTTATTGTTTAATGGTACAGACTTTCAGTTTCAGAAGATGAAAAAAGTTCTGGAGATGGATGATGGTGATGGTTGTACAACAATGTGAATGTACTTAATGCCCTTGAACTACACACCCAAAAATACCTAAAATGGTAAGTTTTATGTTATGTACTTTTTTACCATAATAAAAAATACACATGTTATTAGCAAGATTTTAAAAAAATTGATAAATCACTCTAACTTCCTAGAGGTTTACCATTTTGGATATCTCTCTTTTTATCAATTTTAGAAGAAAATGACTAATGAGCACCAAAAAACATAACAACCACACACACATACATACACACAAACTCCTCAACCACAAACACACACAACACTATTTTATAGCAAGGCTTTTTTTGTAAGCCAGATTGCTGGCTCTAGTAATAGAAGCTAGAATATCTTACCTCCAAGTCCTCTCAAACAGCTAGCTTACAAATGAGCAGGCAGGCCATTCCCTCTCCATTGCAAAAGACTCACTCCTTCAGGTCCTTCCACATCCCTTGAAAATCACAGACTCAGAGCAGAAATAAGACTTTCTGTGAAGTAGTCTGGTCTCTGAGAGAAAAGAGAAGTTTCTCTTCCTCTTTTATAATAGACTCCCCTTCAGTAAAACTCACTCACGAGCAAAGGGAAGGTAGAGAAAGCTCTTACAGGCCACTGCCCACACAGAATCTTGATGGATGTTGCACATATGACCACATCACCATGGCAATGAGACATCTGGCTCTGCCCCCAGCCAATCCTGGATACTGGACCCAGATCCTAGGTTCAGATCTACCCAAGAATTCAGAGAAGGTCTGTGCTTTTGATCAGCAGGTTTAATGAACAAATAAACCAACACACAGACCTGGAGGCTGGAAAGAAGGGCCCTTCAGTCCCTACTTCCTTCAGAGGCTTCCCCCTCCCCTTACCAACCTTGTCACCTATCCTGCAAGGTCCAATTCAAGTGTCACCTTGACCCTGAGCCCTTCTCCCAATTACTCAAGTCCTTGGGGAATTTTTCTCTCTTAATTCCTAAATAATGGATCTTAGATGCCCTTCAGAATGAAAGTTTATAAAATAGAGTCTCTTTAGGCCTTTTATTGAGTTCTTGCACTATGTGGTGTTTGATCCTCAATTACACAGTGATGCTGTGATTAAAGCTCACAGCTTTTCCCCACCCATTTGACACCAACTGCATCATAGGATATCCTCAGGAATTGGTTAAGCAACTGAAATACTTCAACAATAGCTTTATTGGGTAGAAAGGCAATCTCTGTAATAACATTCCCTTTCAGCAGAACCTGGTACATGGTAAATGCTCAGCAAATGTCTGTGAACTGGCCATCTTATGAAAGCAAGAAGTAGTAGCTCTGAGTATCAATTTTGTGTCCATTAACCAAGTAGGAGGCAAAAGAAGGATTCTCAGGAACCAGCCCCCAGAGTGGAGGAGATTCACTGGCTCCTCTGAGGGTCAGAATTGTAGGTGACTGGGCGCCTGGGTGGCTCAGATGGTTAAGCGTCTGCCTTTGGCTCAGGTCATGATCCCGGGGTCCTGGGATCAAGTCCCGCATTGGGCTCCCTGCTCCTTGGGAGCCTGCTTCTCCCTCTGCTTCTCTCTCTCTCTCTCCCTCTCTCTCTCCCTCTCTCATGAATAAATAAAAGAAAAAAAAAAGATTTACTCTAAGTAACTTTAGAAAAAAAAAAAAGAATTGTAGGTGACTTTGACATAATTAACTAACACAGTCTCTTTTTCCAAAAAGGAAAATTAAGTCCAAAGAAGGACAGTGGTTGGTCCAAGGTCACACAATGAGTTAGTGGCAGGTCTAAGACTGGAGCCTAAATCTCAACCATGGGATAGGTGAGGAATCTAGACAAAGGGTTTGAAATAGTCCATTTGAAAATGTCATTCTTCGATGTCGGAGAAAATTTCCCACTGAGCTATTGCACTGGGGGCATCATAGATTGACAGGGCTACATCCTGCCTTTTACAAGTTTCCCTCTAAAATCATTGTAATTCCAGAAAAAAAAATATGTTCTAAAGTCACAGAAAGTGGAAGAGAAGTAGAGACCACCCATCCTCCATAGTATGCTATGGTAATTTCACTTCCTTGTAAATTATTAAAAATGTATCTCTCATTCAAGCAACTTCTGCTGAGCACCTACAGATGCCAAGTGCCATATTAGGTCGGAGGATCCAGTGATGAATTAGGCAAGGCCTCTGCCCTTGAGGAGTGCAGGAGATAGGCAAACAAACAAATAATTTTTTAATCAGCTGTGGTAGGCACCAAGACAGATGTTTATAAGATGTCCCAAATATTTTCAGGCAGGCACAGAGGAGGCATACAATAAATATTTGTTGAATGAATGAACTGACTAATTAATTAGACTTCACCTGAGTTGTTTAGGGAAGGCTTTATAGAAGATTTACATTTAACCTAGGTCTTTATTCATTCATTCAAGTGATCATTTATCCATGTATTGAGCCCATGATTTGTTACTAGGCACTGTGATAAGCTGAGAATACAGGGATGAATAAAGCAAGGCCCTTTCACTTAATTATAGATCACTGTAACAACGAACATTTTATTATAGACGTTTTATTCTAATCTCTGTGTGTTTCATTAGAATGTCAGTTCCCTGAAGACTGGATCATTCTCTGACTTTCTCTCTGCCATATTTGAAACACCTAGAACAGTGCCTGGTACCCAGTAACTCCTTCATAAACACTGAATGAGTGACTGAATGAGCAGGTGGGTAGTATGTTGACAATACTGGGACCATAGACAAGCAGCATCTCATCAGCAACATTTCAGGAGCACATGGAGAAAGAAGAATCCAAGAAAGAAGCAGCCAAGGACCGTTAGGAAGAAAACCAGAAGAGTGCACCATCATAAAAGCCAATGGAGGGGAGAGCTTCCAAAAGGAAGAGGTGATTGACTTGTCTTCCCCCAAGATCATTGTTCATCAAGCCCCTTGGGCCCCAGGACCAGGACTTAAATGGGGCAAGCCTGGAGCCTCTGGCATGAGTTCTGAGGAAGCACTCACTGTCAGCATCCTTCCAGTGTAGGGTCAGCATCTGAAGGCAGCACCTCCTCAAATTCTGTGTCCTCCATGCCTCACTTGCCCCAGCCCATTGAGCTTAGTACTGGGCTAGGTGCTAGGGCTCTAACGCTCAATAAAACACGGTCCCTGGCCTCAAGAAATTCAAGATCCAATGGGTAGACAGACGTAAGTGATTGCATTGATTGTAATGCAAAAGGTGAGTTCTGAAGGTGTAAGCAGGAGGAGCATAGGGGAATCAGGCAAAGAGGGTCTCGGTCAAAGCATGGGCTCAGAAAATGGGCTAGTGCTTGAGCTGAGACTAAGGAACAATCACAAACTCACAGAAGGAGAGGAAGGAACAGCATTCTGGGCAAAGGAACGGCATCTACAAAGACAAGGGGGCTTGAAAGTACATACAAGTTTTCGACATGGTGAGGGGTGATAGCCGGAAGTGAAGGGAGATGGGCAGTAAATGAGGTTAGGAATGTGGGCTCCCATTATGTGTCCTTTTAGACCAGAACTCCATCTTTATTTTTACAGTTATGTTAGTATCTGGGGCAGTTTTCCTTGGAAATAGGGTGCTGCCTAAATTAATTGGGAGGCCCATCAATCTGTTGGTCCTGCCTGGTCCTGGCCTCCTAGAGAACAGGGAGGAGGCCCCAACTGAGCCTTTGCTGCAGTCAGATGTATTTTTAGCCCCAGCAGAAAATAACAGCAGTGTGCATTTAATAAAAATATCAAACCCTGGGAAAGATCTAGTGCCAGTGCTGGAGCAATCAGGGACAGAATATGTTTCCAATTGAATTACTACTGTGGTCATAGTTATAAAAAGAGAGAGGGAGGAGAAAAATGTTAGGCTGGTCAGTTTCTCGGGAGCATTTAATCTCAGTTCACTCTAATGTTAACGTTGGAAGACACATGAGCCAACTCTGCCCTTAGGAGTTATTTCAGGGGGACTGGCCAATACCGCAGCTTGCAGGCAACTCTGGGCAGCCCTGCTGCCTGAAGCTTCCTTTCTTTTCTGTCTTCTTCCCTCCCACCTCCCCCTCCCAGTTTTGGCTTCCGCTCATTCTGCTCACAAGCTGATGAGGCACAGTGTGAATAATTACGAGGGTAAATTTAGACTCTGACGAAGCTGAGGGATGTGGGCTCCGAAGCTGGGCTCCAAGATCAGAGGAGCTAGTGTAACTCCAGAGAGAGCCTCAGGGGTCCTGAGCACTGTGCACCCCCACTGCTTCCAGAAAAGGAAGACTCCATTGTTGAGATTGTCCTGACCCGATCACCGTTTCTCTCCTTCTGTCCGTCTCCTCCTACCCTTCACCACGTCCTCTAGTAAAATACCACGGTTACTCACCACCACCTATGGGGGGCCCCCTTTGTGCCAGGCACTGGCTGAGCGATTACAGACATTATGTCATTTCATCCTCACACTGACATTAAAAAATAGAAAGCATGAGCTCTCGCTTACTGGGGAGGAGGCTGGAATTAGGACAGATTCAGCCACTTTCCGAAGGTCACCTTGCTAATAAGTGGGAGAACCTGGACTTGGGTTCATTTGAAAGCCCATCCCCCTTCTGCCCATGGTGTGACCCTGAGCTCCCAATTTGCACCGGTTCTCTGGAACACTGTGCAGTTTCACACCCCCATATCTTACACATGCTGCCCCTCCCTGACACACCCTCCCACCCATTTTCCTAGAATTCTCTCCTAGAACATCTTAGTCTCTGTCCACATCCCTGTGGTATGTATCACCGTTAGTACTGGTAATAATCACTATTCTCTGTTCAGTTCATATTGTATGCCAGGCATTATTCTAAGTGCTTTCATGTACCACCTGATTTAATCATCTCAACGTTCTTATAACAGAGTTACTACTCCCTTTTCATAGAAGGGAAACCGATGTCTAGCAAGATTCTCGGACTCGCCCAAGCTTACAGTGCTGGTAAGTGGAAGAGCTGGAAAAATAACTCTCCTTAATTGAGTAATTACCATGTAACAGTCACTGGACTTAGCCCTGGACATTATCATCGCACGTAACCCTCACACCAGTTGTGAGGTAGCATCATTAACTCCGTTTTACAGGTAAGAAGACTCAGGCTCAGGGGAAATTCCAAGTAACTTGACCAAGGTCACAGAGCCAGGATGGGAGCTCAGGTCTGAGAAACTTCCAAGCCCATTGCTCTTATGCACAGCACTGAGCTGCTTCCTTATCTGTCCTCTTAAGGAAGGCCTTTTCAGAGAAAAGGCCACGCGTTATTCATCTCCCACTCCTGGCACCGGTACCCTGGGGCGCAACAGGCATGCAATAAGTGTTAGATAAGAGAATGAACGAACCCAGGGCATTAGCAACCCCTTTCAAATGTGATGTGTTAAAATGCTCTGGGAAGAAAAGGGCAGATGGACACGCTTGTGAAGGACAGTCTTAGGACAGAGGACACTCCCAGGGCATGCAACTCTTGCCAGGTTTTCCAGGCTGTCACTTCAGGGTCACGTGAGGAAAGGTCCAGCCCTGTCCCCCTGGGGCCCCGTTGCTCACTGCCCCCGCCCTCCCAGAGCTGGCACTCTCTCACAAGGCCCTGACTCCAGGCCCAGGCTGTCTGTGGCACCTGATGATAATGGCTGCCACTGTTGGTTCTTCTTGGTGCTTCCTGGTGTCCAGCTGCCCATACAGGCATCCCTCCCAGTGCCCCTTCCCAGCTTCTCTGCATCCTGCCTGTGGTCAGAAAGCCGTAAAGGCCTTTTGGAATAAAAGGCCAAAGGGCTGAAAATGGAATTGCCCAGGGAGCTCCCGGGAGCAGATTGTGACATCCCCAAATACGTTGCTGCCTCTTCCTCACACCTGTCAGGTTTTCCCTTTCCTACCCCTCTTTTAGGGGAGCTGTGTAGAGAAGCCTCCAAGCCAAAGAGAGCTGGATTCCAAACCTGCCTGTGTCACCACTTAGGCTTAGTCAGTAGACCCTGGACAAGTCATTAATCTCTCTCAGCCTCCTTCTGTTCACTACAGGTACCCCGCCCCCGCCCCAGGTCTACCCATTGATCACTATGCTGTTTTCTAAACAAGGGGTTGAGTCATGCTATTCAACCAGGCAGATGATAACTAAAGGAAAAACACACTGCCCTTGCTAAAACCTGAAAGGTTCTCCCGGGACCAGTGGCTGTGGAGGTAACCACCCTGTCCTGAAGATGCTGAGTGGTCCCCAGTAGTCCACAGAAACAGATTTCTTTGATGTTAAATTTAAGCTGATTTCACTCACCTGCTTCATGCCAATCTGGTATCTTGCAGCTGTTGGCTGAAAAAGGCCAAAGCAGAACCCTCACTTAATGGAATGACTCAGGCCTTGAGCTGAGAGAATAAAAGCAATAAACCAGTCGGCCTTTCGAGTTGCTCCCAAGAAAGATGGGTGGTAGCACAGCATCACTCATGGGTAGAATTCATTTCATCCATCCTGCTGGAAATAGACAGTCAACAGGCATACTGCCTGGCACATAGAAAATGCTCAGGAAGCACATCCTTAAATGTGTTGACTTTGAACTTATTTTGACAACCTCATTTGAAATAGTAAGGATTTATCATACTCTTATTTCAAATGTATTTGCTCACAGATATCTTCTACTAACATAACTTTTCTCCAAACGTAAGAGGGCAGCCCAGAAAACCCTTACTTAAAAATCATGACATCTGCCTACAAATTCCCATTCTACCCCTCACCTCCACGCACCACCCTTGTCTTGCATTAGCTTTGTGACCTTGTGTAAGTCACTTATCCTTCTGACCTTCGGTTTCTTCCCTGTAAAGTGGAAACAATAACGTTTGCTCACCTACCTCACAGGACTTCCTTAGGACCAAAAAATGCTCAATGTGGTAAAGCAAGACACATGTCCGTTGTACTGGGTACGTATGTTGGAGCCATTTACCACTAACCATGTTTCCTACTCATACCAGTAGTTTCATCAAGTGTTCATCTCCTTGACCTTTACTCCTCTCCTCCATATGTACCTAAAATCAGTCAGAATGACCATGGGACAAGAATAGAGCATGGGATCTATAGATCAGACAGGCTGGGTTCAAATCTAAGTTCCATCACTTATTGGCTACTTCCCTGAGTCTTCCTCGTTGGTAGAATGAAGACTATAACATCTATCTTATGGAGTTGGGATAAGAATCAAGAGACATACATCCTGTGTAAGCCATCCGCTAAAGAAGGGTTCCCGGCAGAACGAAAATTCCAACCAAGACTCTTGCTGCCCAAAGCAGTGATGTGAACTTGAGCAGGTTAACTACCACAGGACTGACAGAACAATTCACAGGCCTCATTGCCATTTCCTAGGCAAGCAACTCCTGAGTGGGAGAACCTTGCTTTTGACCTCGTATTGAATATATGTATTAATTATCTCCTCCATGCTTAGCACGTTGCAAAACATCAGAATGGATATAAAGATGTGCAAGCAAAATGCATACTGCTACTATAAAGCTTAGGATCTAATTGGGAAATTAAGTACATAGAGAACATATACTTAAGCTAGGGAATAGCCCCAAGGAGCTCTGAACCATAGAATGCTAGGATCTAGAATATTCTCTGAGGTCACCTTCCCAGATGAAGAAATTAAGATAAATAACTTGCTTTGGTGACCAGTCCATACTACAGCCAACATAAGCAGACATGATGAAATGAAAATAACAATAATAAAAACAATAAATAATCACAGCCACAGTAGTTAACACCTATGACATGCCCATCATGTGCTAAGCATTGTGCTTAATTATTTGGGCTGCCATATCTCTTTTAAGACCCACAGCAATCTTCATGGGCTCTGTTTAAACACAGAGGACCTGAATCTCAAAACACTACCCTGAGTGAAAGAAGCTTATACAAAAGGGAACATACAATATGATTCACTTTCTATGATGCTCAGAATAGGACAACCGAATCAATGTAGTAAGAACATAAAAGCAGTGTTTGCTTGGGATGGGGATCAGGGTGGGGGCAGGGATTGACAGACTTGAAAGAACTTTTGGGAGTCCTGGAATATATAAGATATATTCTGTATCTTATAAAGGGTTCACATTATGCAGGTGCGTGAATCTATCAAAATCATCAATGATAGATCTAAGATTTGTACATTTCATCATATGTTCAAAAAAAGGCCAGAAAAAATATTAAACTCTAAAATGTTGAAATATTGATGGGAGAGTGTTCTGATATCTGCAGCTTATTTTGAAATTAAAAAATAGGATAGATTGATGAATGGATAGATCAGGGGATAAATATGTAGTAATGCAAGTAAGTTATAATGAAATGATGATAGTAGAATCTTGGTGATCAGCATGTGAGTGCTTTCAACTTTTCTATTTGTTTGAACATTTTCATGATGAAATTGGTGGCGGTGGGGGGAGGTAGTAAATCCACAGAAGTACACATAACAAATTCTCATCCTATTTAATCTCAAGGAAATAAATGCAGTGAGCTATTCTCCTGTCCCTAAAGTGCCAGCATCATTTAAATTTGGGTCCAAAATGGCTGAAAAGCACATACATCTGGATCAGCAGGAACATTTCAGAACATTCTTCCTGAGGAAAACCAGACTCCTCTCTGAAGGAGGAGCAAAGTCTCACCCTTGCTGAGTCACTCCCGAGCTGAGATCCAGGGGTGCTAGAGAATGAAAGTCAAGTGCATGTGATAATGGGCTCAGGTGCCCAGGGGGAGGCTGACATCACCAGAAGCTCATCTCTTGGATTATCAGAATGACCTGTTTGCCCAGCCTGGAAAGGAAGAGGCAGCCAAGGGCTCCCTAAGCCAGCAGATGAGAAATTCAGTTCCTGCAAATGATGACTCTATTCTCCAGTGTGATCACATTTAGTCTTCCAGTTAGCTTTTGTTTCGTTAGTTATATTCACTAATCCGGTCTGGTCTCTGGGTAGCTCAGCCCTTGCAGAGCCTTTGTTCCGAATGATGTAACTGGCCCTGTTGTTTTCTTAAAACAAGAGCTATAAGTCCATGGGAAAAGCCTTGGATGTAGTATTAGGAGGCCTGGTTATGGATTCTGGAAATAACATCTCCGGGACTTCATGTGAGTTCCTTCAATTATCTGGACTCTGGTGTCCTGTGTCCACACAGGTGTTCTACAAACGCTGGTTGTAGATTCACTAGGAGCTCCTCATGAGGACTGGATTTCCATCATATCTTTGTCCTCAGAGGCTAACCCAGGGCCCTAAAGCACTCAAGGTTCCCAGTAAATAAATACTGCTCATCTAAAGTGAAGGAGCCGCCACCTTATACTGTGAAGGCTGATAGAATCTGAATCTGGCTTGTGTTCTTTGCTGCTACTCACCATCATCCACACATCAGACGTCTTATGTGACTATTTTTAATCCCTACCACATCCTCACGAGGTAGGCACAGTCACTCTCATTTTACAGTTTTGGGAAACTGAGGGAGTGGTTTATACATTTGCTTTATCCAGAGCCCACTTCCTCACTTCCCACCACGGCGATGGCTGGTGAAAGCAGCCTGCCGTGACGTCCCCCTGGTGTTGCATCCTGTCCCTTCCCCATGAGAGACGGTAGCAACAGCTTCGTCCACGCTTGACCAGACCGGCGACACTGTGTCTTCTTAGGGGGATCTCCACATATCCTCTGTTTCCAGCCACCGGGCGGGAACAAAGAAACAAAGAAATATACCCTTAATTGTGGGTCTGGCCCCACTGCCAGCCGCATCACACTTCTGGGTCACCCAAGCAGATGAGAAGTCCCTCGCTGGTGACACAAAAGGGCTGCAAGTCACTCAAAAGTGATAGCAGAGGGCCTTCAATACCGGAGCCTGATTGATGGAGGCACTGGGAGAATGTGCTCTTTGCAGACCGTGACAAAACCGCCCGGATCCATTCATCTTCCCTGACCTCGGCCTTTCTCCTCCCGCCAGGGGGAAATCGGGCCCTAATGCACGGCACAGCTACACCTGCCACATTCTGTTTCCATGGCTATGGCTGCCCTGAGATTACTCTTTGAAGAGGAAATAAAAAATGTTCCAGCAGAAAGGATGGTTCCTAATATCTTTAACCTTGAAGGATACCTCTGACCTGCAGGAAAAAGGGTAAATTGTGTTTGATGCCAGGAAGTTTACTCTAATAACTAAATCTCATCATTTTTCAAAAGCCACACGATTTTCATCTCTCCTGCCTGACGAGACTTGGCTTGGGTTCCTAGTAGTACCACTTAATCCCCCAGATTGTGCCAGATGCCATGCACAGACTATTGCCTTGATTCTCACAGCGACCTTGAGTGAGACATGCACACCCAATTCACAGATGAGGAAAAGGGGGTTCACATCTGAGTTCAGGAAAGGGTGTTGGCAGGATTTAAGTAGGCTTCACAGTATGTCATAAGTGGTCAATGGCACTTAGATCGGTCACTCTGGGTTTGAAGTTCACTTAACAGTAGGTGACTTTGGGCAAGTCACAGAAACTCCCCTTCAGCAGGAAAGGAGATGATGCTAACGCCCTCCTCCCAGGACTGATCTGAAGGCTAAATGAACTATGGGACGGTGCCTGATACATGGAAGGCTTCAATAAACCTTTGGGGATTCTTGACAAAGAAGAGATTGGGGGTACAAAACAAGCAGAATACACACAAAAGGAGAGAACATCGAGGAGTAGCTGAGCAGGGGTTGGAATGGTCCGGGGACAAGTCTGGACCTGATGTGGATGAGGAAAGATGAAGCCACTGTATGTTCTTGAGCAGAGGAGTGGCATGGTGAAAGGAGAGGTGTCTGGAGGCCTCCCTGGTCTCCAGGATGTGATGATAAAGTTTGGCATTCACATCGGCTAACCAACTGCAGCCAACATTTCTCTTCATTGTCGGATGCTTATAATTCTACAGCAGTTTTTCTCAAAGTAGGGTTAGCCAGCAGCAAAATCCTCTGGGAGCCCAGGAAAATTACACAGTCCTAAGCCCTGCCCAGACATAGGAATCCGGGAACTCTGCAGATAACACCCAGAAATCCACATGCTTCCAAGGGCCTGGATGATTCTTACTCACGCAGCAGTTTGAAAGCCAGTCATCGAAACCAAGGGGTTTCAAACTTGGAGTAAAGAGGAGTCCTCATCTGAACAGGCCGTGTGATGGTAATCAGGGCACTGGGTTTCCAAGGGCTGTTCGTAGTATAATAATAAACCAAGGATAGTTGTAGCACCCTTTTAAACTGCCAGACACCTAAAAATAAAGTCAGCAAGGCAATGTGAGTTCAAGCCTCAGAAAAGCGGCCAGAGGAGGAATTGCAATTAGTAACTGACCCCCTGCTACAGAGCAGGACTTTTTTTAGGCCTGTAACTCATGCCAATTCAGTGGCCTAGGGCATATCCCAATTTAAGTGCAGCTTTCAGAGTCCTGGAAAGTGGCCGTGACTCTGGCCAGCTCCAGGATTTGAGGCAGTGCTCCACAGCAGGCAGGGGGTGGCTGGGAGAGACTCAAGTCAGGTCAATGGCATTGACCGCACCTGTATCATGAAGCAGACACCGCAGGTACTGTGATGGATACCCAGGTGAGAGAACCAAGGCCTGCCTCAGGGGGTTACAATCCAGTATAGTACATGGCACAAGAATGTGGTATTAGATAGCTTTGGAGGATGAAAAAGGAGTGGGTCTTTGTAGCTGCCCCAGGAGTGGGAGCTGTCCTCTGAACCCTCCTCTTTCACTTCCTGTAGCAAACATGTAAAAAAAAAAAAAAAAGATATGATATGATACTATAGTTAAAAAAAAAAAAGTGATTAGCGACCCAGAGAAAAAGAAGAGATTGATTCTAAGTAGTTGGGAAGGGAGGATTCAGTGGAGGAGGCTGGCAACCGAGCAAGGTCTTAATAGCAAGAGTGGGATTGCAAGAGGCAGAGGTGTGAGTGAGCATGCGCGGAGGGAGGAAATGCTACATGGGGAAAAAATACGGCTGGGGCCCCGGAGGAAACACTGAACACTGATGAAATGGAAGCTGTGGTTCCTCACCCAGAAGTAACAGGGCAAGAGCCTAGGAAAAGAGACTGGGAACAACCTGTGAATGCCAGACTAGGAAGTGGGATCACTCTTTCGTAGGTAACGTGAAGAACTTTATTAAAATAACCTCAGTGACAGAGTGGAAGGTGATTTGCAGCAAGAAGGCACAGAAGCATTCATTGGTGTGCCTTACAGGTAGAATATGTCTGTACCTTCTTCTGGGCTGAGGTCCAGGGGAGAAGGTCTAGATCCTTAGAACACCTGTTTCTTCTTTGTCAGATTGGTTTGAAGGCAGGTACATCACTTGGCAGCTACCACGATGGTCTAGGCAGCAGAGATCAAGAAAGGCCCCCCTGAAGGGTCAGGGGACAGAAGGAACATGGGCCAGATAAAGAGAAGAGAGAAGCCACGTTTTCCTTTTCTGAGTTTACAGCATTAAATGACTTTCCCATCTTGGCGCAAAGGCCATCTGACAGATTGATAGCAAATATACTCTGATTTCTATCTTCCCTGTTTCTGTACCACTTCCAACCCGACTTTACAGCTCCTCCCATGAGGAGGTGAAGGTGCCCCTTTGAATCTGGGCTAGCCTTATACCTTGCTTTGGAAAACAGAATGTGGAAGAAGTGGGTCAGTTCTGAGCCTAGACTTCAGGAGACCTTGAACAATTCTGCAGTCTTTAGGAAACATGCCACCTCCATGAACAGAAGCCCAGACTAGCCTACTGAAGAATGGTAGACACTGCATCTGATGGCATCCTGTACCAGTCATTCCCCAGCTGGCCCACTAGCTGGTCCTTGGTGCATGAGAAGGGATGAGACCAGACGAGGCCAGCCCAGATGAGCAGAACTGTCCAGCTAACCCACAGACTCAAGATCTATCAATCAATTAATAAATAGTTGGGTTGGTTTGGTTTGATTTGCTTCCAGTGTAAATGTTGTGCTGGTTTGTTAGACTGTTAACAGTCTAACATGGACATGACATGGGAGACTCAAGATCAGCATTCCTCATGGCCAAAGAAGTTGGACCCTCTCCAGTGATTCATTTTAAGCTAGGTTACAAAAAGAAAAAGAATTTTTGAGTATCCAGCTGAAGAGGATTTTCTAAATAATACAAGTTATTTTATTCTTTCCACAAGCCTGTGGTCATTAGGCCCTTGGTACTTATTTCAGTGTGTGAGTGTTTGCTCAGTGGTGACCTAGGCCAGCCCTGCCCCTGCAGAGCTTTGGGGTATGGTCCCTTCACAATCTACAAAGTGCTTTCATATCCACTGGTTCACTTGATTCTTCCAACTCCAACTCTTGGAGGAAGGCATTCTCAGTAGCTTCCACTTACAAATAAGGAAATTGAGGTCAGAAAGGTCAACTAATTTTCCAAAATTGTGCAACCAGTTAGTAAGCTCTCATGCCCCACTAGACTGGGAGCTCACTGTGGGATGAGAAGGTGGCCTCTTGCCCAACTCCTGGGGCCAGATTAGTAGATCCTATAATTAGATTATAAAGCACAAATGCAAGGACTAGAATTCAAATCCACAGCTCTGAATCCAAGCACTCTGCCTGCTCTATAACATCAGCTACGCCTCCCATAGGCTGCTCTGAATCTTCTCTCCACAAGTTCAAAATCAGATAAAGAAATGGAATTCATAGTCTTCATATTACCAGCTCCCAACTCTAATGCTGAGTGCAGCGAGGGTCTCTATTCAATGAAGCTCCAATCTAAGGATTCAGGCATGGCAGGATCTAGGTGTTCAACTATTTCCTTTCTTTCCATGTCTGAACTCTGCTTTCATCCATGTGGGCTTCCTTCTCAGGCAGGCTGTCTCAGCATGGTGGGTGAAACGGCCCCTGACAACCCCAGACTTTCAAGATCCTTTCAGTTCAAGATCTGAGATACTTTCTCTGAATGTTCATGTTAATTCCAGATACTGAACCCTTGCTCTCTTATGTTATCTGCCAAACCCTAGACTAATTACATTGTCTAGAAGAATGGAGTACTCTGACTGGTCACCTTTCTGTTACAGTGAGCAAAGATAATAAATGTCCACCATATGTAATCAATAAGTATTTCTGAATGAGTGAATGAATGAATCTTGACTCACAGTGATTCAACTATATCTCCACTACTAAGGGACAAACCAACATCTTTTTTTTTTCCCCCTGCATTCCATGAGCTGAGTGTCATCTAACCAATAAGGCTTCCTGGGAAGCAAGATCTGGCCTGCAATTCTAGAGGCATCTGTACCCTGAGCATATAATTAAGTCAGAGGCAAGTACAGCTGGTGAAAGCAGGAAGACATGCATAAACTCTTCAATCTAGGAATGTTTGCGGACCCTATCATTACATACCCCACATGCTAATCTATCCCACTGGGACTCTATAAACTCTGTGACTCTGACTGTTCTCCAGCTGAAAATGCATGAGTCCTCTTCTGGGCCGTGATGTTCCTCCTCTCTTCCTAAACTAAAGCCTTTTCAAATTATCACCAAATTTAAGATTTACAAGTCATTGAGGGAGGGGCTGACCTAGGTGAGTACTGGCATTGGGAAGAGTAAGTTTTAAATAGGAAAACTCTATTCCACTTACTCACTGTCTGATCTTTGGTGGGTTACTTAACCTCTCTGAGCCCCAGTATCTACTAACATCTGTAAATGTTAGTAATAAAATCTGCCTCCTAGAGTCACTGTGAGGATTAAGTATCACTAGGAATGGAACAGGCCCAGCATGGTGCCTACAAAATGGCAAGTATTTGACAAATGTCAGTTCTCCTCCCTTTTACAGACGTGAAACGCTGACCCTATTTATTAAAGTCAAAACAAGGGGCGCCTGGGTGGCTCAGTTGGCGAAGCATCTGCCTTCGGCTCAGGTCATGATGCTGGAGTCCCGGGATTGAGCCCCACGGAATCCCAGGATCGATCTCATCAGGCTTCCTGCTCAGCAGAAGTCTGCTTCTCCCTCTGCCCCTCACCCCATGCATGCTCTCTCCCTCTCTCTCTTTCTCTCAAATAAATAAACAAAATATTTTTTTTTAATTAAAAAAATAAAGTCAAAACAAGACAAACAAAACAAAAGGAAATGTAAAAGAAATACCTTTTAGAAATGGTCTTCTTAAAGCAAAAGCAAATTATATACCTAATTGTCCAGGCTACTCATTTACCTGCGAGGCACTGCAATATGATCTTGAATTAGGACAGTCTCTAAGCTCAGGAGTTTAAAGTCTAGTGGATCGGGTTATCATCTGAGGAGGGATACTACAATTCGAAATTACAATTGCATTTTAACTGATGAACACTGCCCTTGAACCTTTGCATTCTTATTGAAGTTCTCGGCATTTGTATCCTGTCTGTCCAAATAAACTGTAAATTAAGCTCGGGCAAATTTTTTATACTTTCCACATTGTCAAATACATGTAAAGGCTTCTTTTACAAAGGGATCTGAAGGGAAAGGTGGAAATCAGAAAGGAAGCCTTTTTTTTCTGTTTTTCCACTGATGACCAATTTTCCTCTGAAGAAATGATTGGATCAGGGATGACCAAATTCTGGGATTCTGCCTTTAGCATAGCCACAGTGTTGCAGTATTTTCCCCTCCGTGAACTAGATACTGTAGCACTTTCCCATCTTAATCTCATTGTGAGTGTTTGTGACCCATTCATGAGCAGGGATCATCTTTCGCTCATCTTTGTGTTCTCTGCATTTAGCGATTTCTGGCACATCCTCAATGGTTTCAACAACACGCATGTCTTTCTTCTCTTGAGCCCGCAGGTTGGATGGCCGGAAGTAGGCTTGGCTCAGCTCATCTGGACAGGACTGGACTCACACGCATTGCTGGTCAGCTGGTGGGTCAGCTGGACGCTGGCTGGTCTAGGAAGCCCTCCGTTGAGATGACTGTTTAGTTTAATGCAGCCTTTTGGAAGTGATGGGACCTTCTGGAAAACAAAGATTTAGCAGAAGAGCATTGAACTTATTTAATGGCACCAAGAGATATCCTGAGAAAGCTGCTCCAACGGACAGGTACAAAGAAGAAAATAAGAAAACGGATGTTCTGGGGGCACCTGGGTGGCTCAGTCGTTAAGCGTCTGCCTTCGGCTCCGGTCATGATCCCAGGGTCCTGGGATCGAGCCCCGCATCCGGCTCCCTGCTCCTTGGGAAGCCAGCTTCTCCCTCTCCCGCTCCCCCTGCTTGTGTTCCCTCTCATGTGTGTCTCTCTCTTTCTGTCAAATAAATAAATAAATAAAATCCTTTAAAAAGAAGAAAGAAAGAAAGAAAGAAAGAAAGAAAGAAAGAAAGAAAGAAAGAAAGAAAGAAAGAAAGAAAGCAAGCAGATGTTCTGGTTCTACAGACTTTTATGTTCTGCTGGAGGAAATACACCAGCTTTCTGGAGGGCAAGTCAGTGATATGTGTCCAAATGTAGCCTAGCTGCTCATCTGAGTTTAAGATTAAAAGGTTGGGAAAAATTGGGCTAGGCACAGAGTGGCAGGGGAGGGAATAAGAGGGTAGGGGGTAAAAAGGGGTGGCAACGAAGGGTTGGAGGGAGTAGGCAGTGGGGAAGGCAGAGAAGTGAGAGTCCCTCTTAACCTCTGTTCTGCACTCTTCTGAGGACACTTGGCACCCTGAGACTGAGCCATGAGTCCCTCCCCACTTCCTGGAGACCAGGAAAAAGAAAATTGGACAATTAAACACTTACATGGGAATGCAGGGGGAGCAAACCCTGCAACCCAGACTGCTAGCCCCATTCTCTCAAGTGCATCGGGGTTAAGGCACAAAGCGCAGGGTAGAGCTCGGACCCTCTGGCAGGGAAACAAGGATTGAAACTTGCTGAGCACTGAGCACCGAGGACAGATCATACCGAAACCATTAGGTAGGCGGGTAATACGATGTTCAAATGGAACTGGATTTCTGAGCTTCAATCTCTGAAATCTCTGAAGGGAAAAAAAATATAATAAACTGCCTCTGTTTTTTTTTTTTTTTTTCCTTTCTCCTGATCTGTTCCCGTGTCTGGGTTGTTGGAGTTAGTAGCAGGCTCTCGACAGTCTGGAATATGTCCTCCATTGTGTTCTTTCTGTGAAGAAAATTACAACTTGGAAAGGAAAGGGGGCGGAGAGGAACATTACATTCTAAACAGTCTCGGGGAGATAATTGCGAAGTCTCCGTCCCTCGCTCCTTGCTCCCCCTCCGTTGTTGGCCCCTCTGATTCTTCTACGCCTGTAGGATCTGGCAAAGGGGAGCTACTGCAGGTGGACAGACGGCTTTGCAGGTGCCTCCCTGTCACGTACCAGCTATTTCTCCTCCTCTTCCTGGGGCAGCACGTACCCACATAGTGCTGCCACAAAGGAACGTTCAGGAGGTTTTGTCTAAGGAAAGGTGGGGTGGTTCGTTTTTGTTATTTTTCTTGGGGGTCTAGGTTTTCTCTGTCATACCTTCAACTGTCCCCTTGGCCACAATTCAGTTCAGGACTGGCTGTGCAGCTACCTCACTGTTTCAAAATTTCCAAGTACTCAGTATACCATTTATTGATTCTTTACAATGTGTCTAAAAGCATGCCAAGTGTCTACATCCTTGATTTCACTCAATCCCCACAGCCATTGTAGTATTCCTACGTCCACATCAGTGATACACTGGGTCTCAATGAGTTCACTTGTCCAAGTTTGTAATAAGAGGCACAGTCAAGATTTGAAACTAGTTTTGTCTGATTCCTGACCACTGTGCTGTAATATCCACCCCACCCCCCACAACAAAAACTGATACAAGGCAGTCCCAGGCTGTCCCTTCCTTTTACCTTAAGTGGAGGTGATTTAGAGTTAGCAACCTGACCCATTTCTGCCCAATGAGATCAGGCAGAAGAGGTTTCCAAGGGAGTGAAGGACTTGCCCAAGGCCACGTGGCTGTACTTGGAGAGTGGAGGGAGTGATTCATATAGCTCCTCCTAGCACAGAGATTGAAGGAATTGTGACTACCAGGTCATTTAGCAGATGCTTGAGAGCATGCTTACAATGATCATCTTCCCGGATCTCTGTGCACAGCCTAGAGGAAAATTCCAAAGGGAAAAAGAAAAGAGAGGAAGAATGACCTTGGTTTTCTTTTTCCTTTCTTTTTTCTCTCTCTGGTTTTGTAAAAAAAAAAAAAAATCTAAGCTTTGAGTTTGTTGGGTCTCTTTGTCCTCATTTCCTAGACCAGGAAACCGAGGCTCAGGGGCAATGAGTCACCTGGGATCTGAAGACTGGGGGTTCTTTCCTCTACACCAGCATTTTTCAAAGTGTGGTCCCAGGACCAGCAGCATCAGCATCATCTACCTGCGAACGCATGAGAAATGCAAATTTTTCAGGCTGCACCCCAGACTCACTGAATCAGAAACTCTGGTGTGGGGGCCCCACATTCTGGGTTTTAACAAGCTCTCTCTGTGATTTTGATGCAGCTAGAGATTGACAACTACTGCTTTACCATGGTTTGTAACTAGCAGTTTAGAACGAAATCCAGTTGTGAATCCATATATTTAAAATTTTTGCTGCCTTCCACTACAGATGGTTCTGAAAGCCACTTGATT
Source organism: Callorhinus ursinus (assembly GCF_003265705.2). Taxonomy (NCBI): domain Eukaryota; kingdom Metazoa; phylum Chordata; class Mammalia; order Carnivora; family Otariidae; genus Callorhinus; species Callorhinus ursinus. Next base: position 70,084,937 of record NW_027397067.1, on the reverse strand, counting down.
TTGACCTTGAAGAAATCCATTGCAAAAGCAAGATGCCAGAGAACTTTTAGAAATCTAATCAGCTGTGCAGCTTGTGATACACTGGCATTTGGTGCCTGCCACAGAACAGCAGGTTGCTGCATTAAGTACAAAGGTGTGAGTAAGAGAGGATTTCCCATGTTCTCATCACTTCCTTCTTGAGCTGTGCCTCGCTGGGGCTGAGCTAAATGGAGTCCTTCCCAGCTGTCAAGGCATAATAAGCCTTGTTAGAGGTGCTCTCATGCAAGGGCCTCTTAGTACCAACGAAAAACCACACCAGCCTCCTCAGAGGTAAAACGACTGTGTAAGGTCACCCAGCTGCAGAGTGAGGTTGAGGGAGGGAATCTACACAGCCCCTTGCAACACCAACACTTAATGAATCTGGCTGCCAGGCAGTTTTAGCAGATGCTTAAAACAGGGTTTAAAATGATCACTCATCCTGCCTCCCTGCGATGATTGTCATGCAGCTTGGAAGAAAATACCACAAAAATCCAAGGACAACCTTGAATTTTTCTTCTCCTTATTTTTGAAGTTTGGGGTTTGTTGCATTTTTTATTTATTTTTATTTTTTGTTATTTCTTTTAAGTAGGCTCCACGCCCAGCATGGAGCCCAACACAGGGTTTGAACTCATGACCCTGAGATCGAGACCTGAGCTGCGATCGCTTAACTGACTGAGCCACCCAGGGGCCCCAAAGTTCATTGCATTTTTTAAAAGTCATTTCAAGGGGTGCCTGAGTGGCTCAGTCATTAAGTGTCTGCCTTCAGCTCAGCTCATGATCCCAGGGTCCTGGGATCAAGTCCCACATCAGGCTCCTTGTTCAGGGGGAAGCCTGCTTCTCCCTCTCCCACTCCCCCTACTTGTGTTCCCTCTCTCGCTGGGTCTCTCTCTGTCAAATAAATAAATAAATAAATATATATATATATATATATATATAAAATCTTTTAAAAATGATTTCAAGATTTTTTTCAGCAGTACAGTGATAAAATGTTGTTATAAAAGTACTTACATAATCCTTCAGTTTTCGGAGCAAAGACTGAGTGATGTTCAGTTAAACCAGTGTGGAAATATCTAGTTGTAGCCTCATTGCTCTCTGCCTTTCTGCGTCTGAATTTACTGATAGCGTTGACCTCCTCCCTGGCTTCACCTTCCTCTCTGCACTCTGTTCTGTTTTTGCTCCATATCACTGTGATTTCTCTCCAGCGATTACCAGCAACTGCCTCATCCACAGTACCCTGGTTTCGAATCCTCCTCTGGCCTTCACTCTCTTGTTTTCCTTTCTCATGATTCCTTCTCTGTCTCCTTGCGGAGTCCATGCCCTTTGCTTGGTACCTGAACATTGGTAATCTCCAAACCCTTTGGATCTCAGTCCGTGCTCTTCTGGGATGACCCATCTGAGTATCCCATTATCTCAAGTGTCTATCAATCCTGCTCTGAGTTCTTTTCTGAGCCTCAGACTGGAATATCCAACTCTTTGCAGGACTTCTCTTATAAGTATTTCAAATGCCACATGGCCCAAACTGAATGCACATTCACCTCTCCAAAAGCTGCTTTTCCCATAGTCTTAGAGTAGACATACCACACAACCACTGTCCAGTTACACACTCCGGGAACTAGGGAAGTGTTTTTCACAATGCCAAACCTCACAAGCATCACCTCCATAACATACACACATACCACAAACACACACACACAGCACACGCATGCTTTCTTTCTTATACACATGTGAGTGCACACACATGCACAGCCACACACTCGCTTTCTCTCTTACACACTTTGCAGGCACACACACATATCCCATATGCAAAGACCAAACCCTGTATATTTTGCCACCATGTCCTCCCCTCCTTTCCAACCCTGCCACCATTGCTCTTGAGCTAAGTCCCTGATCATTGCTCACCCGACTATTGAGAGTTTCCGGACTGTACTCTCTCCTTCCTTTAAATCCAAGCTCCCATTGCAGCAGAGGAATTTCTCTAAAATGCTAGGCAACCATGGTTCTCTCAATTTATACATCTCATATCTCCTACTGACTGTAGAAAAGGTCTACATTCTTAACACAACCAGCAAAATCTTCCTTGACCTGTCTCTGTAGCCTCTTTATCAGTTTCCATGAGAAATATCCCACCAATGAGCACCCTGATATCCTCAAATATTCTACTGAAGTTCTAGGCACAATTTATGTCAATAAAAGACAATTAATAAAAAAAAAAAACTTTGGTGGAAATGTGATCCATGAAACAGAGATTTGGAATACATCACTTAGTCTTGCCAAACTGCCCTATTGCTCCAAGGCCATAGCATTTAACTAAACTGAATGACAACAGTAAGAGAGGGTATGCAACTATAAGAAAAAAATAGGAAATCTTTTATGCACCCATGTGGATATGTGATCATTTATTTAACCAGACCCCTACTGATGGAAATAAAGGTAGTTGCCAATCTTTACAATCTATGTTATTATAATATCAGTCTGTCTGCCTCTGGGATTAGAAGAAGGATAAGAGTGAAAATGAGAAGACCAGTTATAACAATAGACCAGTGAAGAGACCAGCTGGTGACAGTAAGGATGGAAAAGAGAGATATTTAGGGACCTAGAGGTCTTAGCCTTATGGAATTTAGCACTGTAAGGAAAAGTACAGTAAACTAGTAACTCCTGTGCACTGATTCACTTGACACATATGGATTGTCCACCCACTATGTTCTAAGATTGCCCACTTACTATATTGTGTCAAGCCCGGAAGATCAAATGTGGCCACTTCCTGCCCTCATGGAGTTTCAACCCCAAAAGGAAAGCTAGGTGATTATTTCAGAGGATCTAAACCGGCCTGGGACATGGAGCATGGGTTGTCAGTAAGCAATGTGCTAAGCAGTGGATAGGAAAGTCACTGACTCCATACTTCTCCAAGGGCAGCCATGACCACAGCAGTAGCATCACCTGAGTATTTGTTAGAACTGCACAGTCTCAGAGCTCACCTGAGGCCTCCTCAATAATAAATAGGGACTGAGCAGAGCCCAACAATCTGGGTTTTAACAAGTCCTCAGGGTCATCCTTATATAGTTTCAGTTTGGGAGCCACTGCCTAGAAACCCAAAAGATGTGGGGGTAAATTTCCCTGTTGGTGGTGGTCTAGAAAGGCTTAAGGCAAGAAGTGACCTATGAGCCAGTCTTCAAAGGAGAGTGAGAGTTCCCCAGAAGGACAAGCATAGCTGGAGGGGAACAGTCCCGGAATTCCAGGTGTTTGTGCTCCCTGAGCTAGCTTATAGTACCTCCACCCTCACATTTTCTTAATGGAGTTAGAACTAAACTGGGGGAAATGATGTATGCACAAAGTTATTCATTGCATTTTTGCAAACAATTTAAATAACCATCAGCTGATGACTTCTTGAATAAACTCTGAGTCATACATGTAAATGAATACTATCCCCCTGTTTATCAAGAGAGAGGTTTAGAGATGAAGTTTAGAATATGGTGCTGAATACAAAAAGCAAGGTAAAAAATCACATGCATATCATGCAACTTTTTGGGTAAACAAATGTAAATGTGTGTACTGCAGAGATACACAAGAAAGTGGAAACAGGAAATTGTCTCCTAGGTGGAGAATTTTAGGCGGAAGACAGGAATGGGAAGTAGGTCTTCACTGGATGCCATTTTATACCTTTTAAATTTCATCCTATGTGCATAGATTACCAATTCAAAGGAATAGATGCCAATTCAAAGGAATAGACGCCATACCTTTCTTAATGCAAGAACAGGGAGTGGGGAGGGAGAAGACATCTGCTCTGAATGCCTTCCTGGCCCTCAAGAAGGGTTCCCCTCCGCAGCCTCACCTACTTCACAGGGTGGGGGATGTGACAGGGAGGGGTGCTCGGTGTTATAATTATTGTTTTCAGTACCTATTTTGTTCTAACAGGATGTGCTGCTTGGGGTCAAGGCCCTGGGCCAAAGTCATAGAAGAGTAGCTGTTTGCGGTACTCCCTCTGAGTTCCTGGTATTTGGGAAATGGTCACCTCACAGCAGAAGCGGGGGCGGGAGAGTTAGGGAGGGCCCAAACCACCACTGTGGTGGGAAGCGGGGGGCCACAGGGGTTCCATTCAGAAAAAGAACAATTGGTGGTTTCAGGCAGCTGAAGTGAGGGCAGAAGGGAAATGAGATGGCCTGGCCTATCAGAGGGGATACCACTGACCCTTGCCTCTAGCCAAAAAAGGAAACAAGTAGGTACAGAAGAAGTGGACTTTAGTGCAAAATCCTTCTTCTTCAGCAGCTCTCAGCAATCTCAAAAAAGATTATCTCACCATCTCTTGTCCAGCTTCGCTTCCCCACTTTCCCAGGAAGAGGGGGACCTCAACGTGTTGAAGTGCCCAGTATACACCAGCTCCACTTTATTTCCATTTTTGTTATCACACTGAATCTTCTCCAAACCCTTCTAGGAAAGCACCCACTGAAGTCAGAAGAGCAATGTAACTTGCCCAAAGTTGCTATGGTGTCAGGATTAGAACCCAGTTCTTCTGACTCCAAAATCTCTGCTACACAGATTTTAGGCTACATCAGACTAGGGAAAGACCCCTTCTCAGACTCTGAAATCATTCACCATGGGGCCAGTCATGTGGACTCGGACTCAGACCCCTGGGTTTGAAAACTATAACTGACATCATCAGAGAGCACTGTGATACTTGCAAGAAGATAAAAGGATTAACCAAAGATATTCCGTTGAAGACAGAGAGAGGATTCCCAGGATTTACCTACTAGGGTAACAATGGTTTGTGACTGCTTCTTTAAAAATACTGGTTTATCAAGTCCATGTGCTTGATGACAGTCTCTGGCCCATCCATCGCAAGAGTCTTCTATTTGCATGTGGTCCAATAGCCAGGCCCACTCAACTCCCAAGCTCCATGAACACTGTCAAGATAAAAGCTTGTTTGGAAGGGATATGACCTTCTCTGGAGTTTCCAAAAAGAACCTTGCAGATGGCTTTCAACTAAAAGGCAACTTGACTTAAATAAGATAAGGCATCTCTGGGATTTGTTCATTGAATCATTCAGCAAGATTCACTGAGGACCTAATAAGTGCTGAGGATACCAAGAGGACTAACACATGGTTCCAGTCTCTATAGTCTTTTCTAGTTTCAACATAACACAAGTATAATGCTGAAAGGTAAACTCTGAAAGAGAGGTCTCAACAAAAGTTTAGGAGCACAGAGGGCAAGGGGTTAATGGTTCCTAGGATTGGGGTGGTGCAGAGGAGGTAGCCTTTGAGATGAACCTGGTAGGATGTGGAGGAGGACATTCCAGGCAGAAGAAGAACATGAGCAAATTTTTGAAAGCTCTAAAATTCATTATGCATGCAAGGGTGTTGCTCATTTGGAATCTGTCTCCAATTCTTGTCCCTGCTATCGACTTTCTATATAATTCTAGGCATCTCATCTTAGCTCTACTTTGAAGTCTCAAGTTCAATTTGTCTAGGCTGTAGAAGCAGAGGGAGAAGGACAGAGGCAGAGACAGAGACCTGTCTCAGTTTCAGGTAAGAGGGGATTCACAACTGCACGTCACAGAGGGTCCTGTTAGGGTTTTCTGCAAATCTTTAGGTATCTCTGCGTAAAAACACACATTTGATTCAAAGGCTTCAGAGGAAGGATTACAAGATTAGCTAGTGGCTGTCATTCACAGTGCTCCATGTCTCAGGTATCTGGTCAAGTTCTCCAGAAAAGAGGAAGGAAAAATAGAAAGGACTAGACAGCTGAGAGCAACTGATTACTGGTGCTCAGGGAGAACCTGAAGATGGAATTCCCCCTGAGCCTCATGCTGTTCTTTTGGACAAAACCACTTGCAATGTCTCTCTTTAACTCCAATATGAACTATTTCTATATTCCTTCCCTGATCCACCAAGATAGGTCAGATAGATCTTCTATGATCCACTATTTCTGTGCTTCCCAGCACCCGATGCTTCCTTCAGTGTTGCCTTTATCATACTGAATAATAATCATCTATTTCCTTGATAGCGTCCTTCATTATGTCTCATTAGGACAGCCATCATGTCTCTCCTTTATAGCCACAACCTGTTATATAACACGGGAAAAGTAACTGTTGAATATGAATAAGTGAACGGATGAATGAGTAAAAGAGAGAATGCAAGATGAAAGATAGTGAGCAAATGGCAACTACCACAGAGTAGTCCAGAAAGCTAGTGCCCCAGAGCTTGAATGACACTCTCTCTGGGATTCCAGGCACCATTACATGTGAGTATGAGGGAGGAACAAGGGAAGTCCCAGTCAAAGAAGTACCCCATTACAACTGTCACTGAGACCATATTTTACTTCCCACTGATAGAATTTTGAAGATCCAGGTGAGTTTTGGGCCATTTTGCTATGGAGATAAAAAAGCGTAATCTACTCCTGTCCTCAACAGTTAGCTTCAGATGGCTGAGCCAGCATAAGTTCTAGAAGTCACAAAAAGAATGAATCATTCTTTGCTATGAAATGGCAAGAACTGGGCTAGCATGAAATGGAAGAACTGGGATGGTCTCCATTGAACCAAGTAGATAATAGTAGGGAAGTCAAGGCAGATAGCGGTGATCATGGGGAAATTGGTGATGATGATGATGATGATGATGGTGATGGTGGTGATGACAGTGAGAACTGTCAACATCTCGAGCATTCTACATTACTATCTTATTTACTCCTTACAGCAACTCTAGAAAGAGGGTACTATCCCTATCTATTCTTATGTAATTCTGCAGATGAAGAAAATAAAACTCTGAAAAGTTAAATAATTTACTGAGGATCACACTGCTCATACGGCAGAGCCAGGACTTAAAGCCAAGTCTAATTCCAAAACCCGTTCAGCTAAACATGGCTGTTCTGCCATCCAGTTTCTCTTATGGGTTAATATTTTCTTAATTAAGATATTGATATCTTCATGCTAACAGGCCCCATATCCTGAATAACAGAGTCATTGAGTCATTGCTAAGAAGAAATAAACTTCATACCAAACTCATTTCCCTGGAAATAGGTCAAAACATTCATGATGATCTACACTAGCTCAATAGGCCAAAACACTACTAACTATCCACACTAACTCAACTGCATATTCCAAAATGAAAGACTGCTTTTGCACAGCATCTAAAACCTGATTTCAGAAGATAGAAGGTGAGTTCAGATGTGCTGGAATGAATCCAAATTTCCAATAGTGCATATCATACTTTTCGTTTACCACTGGATTATAATATATAGATCCCATCAGTTCTGTATGTTGCCCCTCTTTATCCAAAGGTAGCCCTGAAATCCTTTCTCAAACGTTCTCAAATCTTTGCTTTGACAAGAATAATCATACTGGGTGCCTGATCCATTCGAGGGAACTTAATCACTATGAGCTTAACTAATTGCCAGCTTTTAAAAGACAAGAAATATGACCATTAACTACCATCTACCCTAAAGTCGGGGGATGGAATGGTCTCATTAATTTAATAGTCTGGTGAATTAGAAAAGACCATAGCTAACAAAAGATGGATTTCTAGATTTCCAAAATGTAGGCTATAATAGAATATGGTACATTTAACCTCATGTGAAATAAAAATGCCTTACAGTTCACAGAGTACTCTGAAGAATATTTCCAAACATGACACAACAACGCCATGAGGGAAATAATAGGCCTATCTGCATAAAAAATAGAAGGGCTTGGAGAGATTTAATTATGTGTCCCAGGTCACACATCAAATAGGGAACAGACTAAAATTTGAGCTGAGTCTTCTAACCCCTCACGCAATGAGCATTCTGTCACCTGTCCTGCCTCATGTCTTTGGTTTCTCTTCCTTTCTGGCCAACACAGGCATTGCCAACATGGATGGACAAACAGAACTTATGTACAATGAGAAAGCCATACAGTAATTTGTTTTCATGCAAAGGAAATGTGGAATTTATTATGGAATATAGATGGCATATAATCCATTGAGTGCAAGGATCAGGTACTGTTAACCTTGTTATGCCTGGGACTCAGCACAGAGAGCACATTTGTTGAATTCAGCAACTAGCACAGTTACTGTTCTATTTGGATAACAAAGTTTGGGGCAAGTCCTAAACTGTGAGACAACTCTCTTCCAATTAGTCGCTCTCTCAAGTCAAATCAAATTAAGAGCTCAGATTTGGGCTGAAAATATTCCTGAACAGGGTCCCTTGTAAACTTTTGCCTAGAGCAATGTCATCAGAGTACTGTCAGGCTATGTCTCCTTGAGAGCAATAAAAGGAGCACTAAGTGATATCAGGCTGATGAAATCAGAGCTTTGCTGAGATCAGCCGGTGGATACCAAGTCAAGGACTGGCTTCCAGCCACAGCTTGCATTTACATGCAGGACACGCTAGATGTCCCTAAGAGAACCAGAGGATCATATTAGAGTGTCCCCAGTCTCCAGTAGATGCCCTTGGTCATGGAGGCTGAACTAAGCTCCCATGAGAGTGAATGACATGCCACATTTTCAGAGATGACCAGTTTCTCATCTCCCTTGTTGACCACTGACCCCTGCTCACATGGGAGCATGTCTGTAACCCACAGCCCAAATCAGTCAATAAGGTTGGGAATGAATGGCCAAAGGATTGGGTTTCAGGCTGTGTGATTTAAAAATCTTGATTTTTCTAGCTGTGTGACCTTGGGCAGACTGATTAAACTCCCTGAGACTTAAATTGCTCTTCCGTAAAATGAATGGACACAAAGTTTAAATGAGATAATGTATGGAAAGCATCTAACACATAGTAATGGAGTTGAATCTCATATGACATGTAAAAGTTACATATAATTAAAATTACCCTTAGGACTCTCTTAAGTTGCCCAGAAAGGATAATGTATGTGTTCTTTTATATATATGGCATACATACATACATACATATATATATGGCAGATTTTATATAATATACATATTAATATATAATGAATATATTATAAAATATATACAATACATATTATATATTATATTATATATTAAAATATATATTTTATATGATATATATAAAATATAAAATCTGACATAGTAATATATGCATATAAATATACGATATAAATAGTAGTATATATGCAGAAATAAATTTTATAGTATTCTACTTATATATAAAAGAGTATATAGTTAAATTTGCATGAGTTAAATAGACGTATGAGAAAACCCCTCTCTAAATAGAAGGTGAACATTTATGATGTTACTGTCCTGGGGGCAGAAGATGCAAAGAAGCATAAAATGACAGGTAACAGTGAACTAAGCATATTCTCTAATCAGGGCTCTAAGTATTGTCTCACATTTCTTCATTTAATTTCACAACTCTGCAATGTAGTTCCTGCTATTGTCCCCATTATACTGATAAGGAGGCTAAGGAACAGAGAAGTTAAAAATTAGTCTGCCCCACAAAGGACATTGTAATCTAGTTATATGGATGAACTACAACCAAAATCTATGTTATATAAATATCTGTAAGATGACTGCCTACAAGGATAAAAATGAATGGCAGAGGAGTGATGCAGATAACACTCCATAGGCTTAGGATTTCAGACCTGGAAGGAGCCTGAATACATATCATCATGTAGGGATGGAGAGTTCACTATGGGGTCAGAGTTCAAAAAAACTATTCTAAATGACAACTTAAGCTGTGTCTTCAAGGATTGGTTTTCCCAGTCAGGTGGTAAGAAAATGGAAGCAAGTGCATGAATAAAAATGTGGAGGCAGGCATATGACATTTTATTTAATGGACATATAAAAAGGCGAGCTATTGCTACAGTGGGAACGGGCAGGGATGATGTAAAAAAATAGGCCAAAGTCATATTGCATTGGTCTCTGGGATGATATTCCAAGGAATTTGACTGTGAACCTCAGTGAACTACTGAAGACTCCTGAACCGCGGAGCAAGAATATCAAACAGGGCACCTGGGAACGTTGGTTCTACTCCAAACCCAACACATTGGGGCCATTGCACAGCTTAACTGAGCCTTCACGAGAAACAGTTAAAAACAGTTCTATGGAGGTCATTTTTACTCAGCAAGGAAATAACTAAACAAATATGTCCTCTTTCAGGATGAATCTGGACTTTCCAAACCCTTGGGGGCTGTCTTCACATACAACCCACAAGGCCTCTGCTGCATGTCCCTTGCAACAAAATGACAAAGTCATTCCTGGCACTCAAGGGTAATGCTTTCTTTTCAAAGCTCTTGGTAAATTAAGTCTCCTGGAAGGCACCTTCGCTAAACCTTTCTCCCCTGAACTTAATTTTTTCCATTTTCACTGCTTCCCCAAATTGAATTTATATGCATACTTGGCAAAATGTTGACAGTGATGTAAACATTTACCATAAAGACAACCAGACTTTTGATACCTATAGCTTTAGTAGTAAATAAAATAAAGTGGTTTTTTGCCCAATATCTTCTTAGTATACTCACCCTACTTGAAAAAAGGTCCATTTATTTAGGAAGATTGTTTTGCAAAGCTAAGGTTTGCAAACACAAAGTTTTGATCAAATGAAGCCTTGGTTCATTTTAAAGAACTTGAAGGTAACTGAGCATGGAAGTAGCTATTTGTTACATGGCAGCACCTTATAGCCAACTGTGATGTGAAAACTCAGCCCTGTTAAACATAGTAAATAAAGTGAATCATCATTATTTGTGAATTCCATATTTGTGAATTTGCTTACCTGCTAATATTTATTTGTAACCCCAAAATCAATACAGCACTTTCAAGGTCATTCGTAGACATGAACAAAGTGATGAAAAATTTGCATCACCCACTGTGCATATTCCCAGCTGTGGCCTGACAAGGAGGTGCCCTGTCTTCTGGTTTCAGCTCTCTAACTGTAAACAAGTATCCTTTTCATGATCTATTTAGCATGACTCTTTCTCATTTTTGTGCTTTTTGTTGGTTTACTGTTTAAAATGGCCCCCGATGGTGGTGCTGAAGTGCTGTCCAGCATTCCTAAGCATAAGAAGACTGTGATATGCCTTACAGAGAAAACACCGCTGTTAGATAAGCTTTGTTCAAGCGTGAGTTATCATGCTGCTGGCCACGAGATCAATGTCAGTGGATCAATAATATATATTAAATAAGGTGTTTTTAAGGAGAAACACACATTAAACAAGTTTATGTACTGATCCACTGATGAAAATGTTGTGACCAGAAGCTCACAGGAACCTAACTTTGTATTTCCCCTAGGAACAATGGTTCAGTATTCACCAATTCAGCGTTCATGGCATCTTTAGAGAACATAACTACTAAAAATGAGAATAATGAGAATCCACTGTACCTGGGATGGGGGTAATAATGTGTGTACAAGATCAGCAATGGGGGGCACTAGCAGGGTAAGGAGAACCCATAAGAAAAGTTTCGAAGGAATTTCAAGACTGGAATAAATGCAAAATTTTGAATTCAGTTAATTGTTGATTTTGTTCTACATAAACATATATTTTTTTTCTGGGAGTCTATCAGGAAATATATTTTCTTTATAGTTAACTTCATTTTGGAAAACCAAGAGTCGCATTACTTTCTCCCCCCCCCCAGGAGAAACAAAAATATGAAATATAACCCTGGCCTGTGATACAAGTTTCCTTGTTTCCCCAAAGATAGAAAGAGCTGATCCCCACTGTGTCATTCATACTCTTTCCTGTGCTTCAAAGACTCCCTCCTCCCTGTGACAACCCACCCCACACGTTAGGACCCAACTTAATTCCTTTTTAGAGCATTCACAGTCATGTCCATATATTAGTTGAATGACTACAAGCATACATGTTAGAATCAGAAAGATGTGGGTCTGGATTCCAGCTCAGCCACCTATCAGATCTCTGACCTCTGAATTACTGAATCCCTCATATTTTAGTTTCCTGATCTCCAAAATGAATATTAAATAGGAAAATATATGCTGGCTTCCAGCACGCTTCCTGGCATGAAGCAGCTGCTTTAGCTGTGACTCGTTATTGAATTTTCTGTGTATCCAGCACTCTACTCCATGCTGTCCCATTTTGGGCTCTGTGCCCCAATTCTCCCCCATGCATGAAATTTGTCTCTGAAATAAGACCCTGAGATCTTTGACAGAGGGAGTCCAACCTGGGTTCATGGTTATCTCAGAGCCGCCTCCTGCCAACTCTGACTCCTTCTAGTCACATGCAGGTTTCTCACTTTCCCCTTCCCATGTCCGCTGCCACTTGTCTGTCAAGGACCTCCTAGAAACTCCTCCAGACTCTTGCACAAATCTCCCCACCAGAGAGCCAGCCCTCCTTTCCATCTCCTCCCTTTCTGACCTGTTATATTGTTAACAGCTATGCTTTCTTGAGCTCCTACTACCTACCAGGGACAAAGAGGAGCAAATGACACACCCCTTCCCTAACCTCTGCAAGGAAGGGGTGTTTCTTATTTTCCATTTTGCAGATGAAGAAATTGAGTAAGGTTAAGAACAGCTATTACATGCCTGAGTCTACTCAGTAAATGGGGCTCAAACCCAAATCTATGCCAGCTCCAAAAGCTCTCTCCAGTGTGTCCTGCTTCCCTCCCTACATATTTTAAGGTCTACTGCCAATGAGTCTTGCTAAGTCACAACTGCTCAAAAACGTCCCAGGGCTCCTTCTTATTTATGAAGAAAAAAATGGGAATCCCTTGGCCTGATATGTAAAATTCTCTATATCTGACCTCAGCCTACAGCCTGGGTTTGATCCCACTGTAGCGCTTCATGAACCTGGCATGGCAAACAAAACTGTTCTTTTTTTTTTTTAATGTTATGTTAACCACCATACATTACATCATTAGTTTTTGATGTAGTGTCCCATGATTCACTGTTTCTGTATAACACCCAGTGCTCCACGCAGAACGTGCCCTCTTTAATATCCATCACCAGGCTGACCCATCCTCCCACCCCCCTCCCCTCTAGAACCCCCAGTTTGTTTTTCAGAGACCATCGTCTCTCATGGTTCGTCTCTTCCTCCGAATTCCCACCCTTCATTCTTCCCCTCCTGCTATCTTCTTCTTTTTTTTTTTTTTAACATATATTGTATTCTTTGTTTCAGAGGTACAGGTCTGTGATTCAACAGTCTTACACAATTCACAGCGCTCACCATAGCACATACCCTCCTCAATGTCTATCACCCAGCCACCCCATCCCTCCCACCCCCCACCACTCCAGCAACCCTCAGTTTGTTTCCTGAGATTAAGAATTCCTCATATCAGTGAGAGCATATGATACATGTCTTTCTCTGATCCACTGTTCTTCATGAAAGCTCAGCATTTGCCAGTCTTTGTGTTCGTGTTTAAACCAGACCCCCCCTTTGGGAATGCTCTCAAGGCTGCCACTCTCATTGTCAAACCTGCAAACCTTTCTTATCTGTCCCCCAGGTCTCATGTTACATGCTGCACCCTCCCTGAAGCATGCACCCTGTTCACACCTTCGGTGATGCATCTGGTGTCTACTGCATGTGAAGCAGTTTGACCTCCTGTGCACTTCAGCACCTATGGGCGTGATTGTGCCACAAGGTAGGTATGGGGGAAGGGCACAGAGAAGCAGCACTAGACAATCAGGAGGGCCTTTCTGAGGGAGGTGATGGCTTGGGTGAAACTGAAGGAGAAGTTATCAAGACAAAAACAATTTCTCCTCACTCTGAACATCCACAGCTATTATTCTTTCCATCTTTCCCAAGATCCCTCTTTCTTCTTTATATTATAGTTATTTCTTTCACCCCTACTAGACTGAGAGCTCCGGAGGGACAGTATTTGTGACTATTTCATCTTTGATTTTTTTTTTTTTTTTTTTACAAAAGAAGTACTCAGGTGGTGGGCATGAACACAGACAGACTTTGGAATGGGCAAATGCGGATTAGAGATCCAGCTCTACCATTTACAAGTCATGTGACCTTAACTGGACTAAACTACCGTTTTAAGACTCCATTTTCACATGCAGATTAAGCAAGAGAAAAAGTCTATCTTACAGAGTTGTTATGAGAACACAAAATAATTGCAAAACTGTTTGTATAATGCTCAGCATTGTACCTGCTACACAGTAAAAGTTCAGTAAGTGGTAGCTTTGTACTTCTGATACATAGTCCAAGATTTTTTATTTATTTTACACACCTCTTAGCACAGCACACAGAAATAGTCCCATGTGAACACTCACTAACTTGAAGTATCTTATTCCAGCCCAGATATGTGCACATAAACATGATCATATTAATTAAGACCATATCACAGATATTTCTTTTGCAAGGCAGATTTTTTCTCTGCCCAAAAACTCATAGAGAGATGGCAATTGAGGTTGAAAAAACTAGTGCTTAATCATATAGCACTTTCTCCAGACTTTCTCAATTTCTATACAAATGAGCTTAGTAAGAGATTCATTGTTGTTGTGTATGTGTGCGCATGTGTGTATGTGTATGTGTGTGTGTGCATGCGTGTGTGTGTGGTGGTGGGAGCATCTTTCAATCAAAGAAAGGAAAAGAAAAAATGAAAATAATCCATGCTGCTTGAAAAGTTAAAATCATATTATTCTTTCTAAGCAGCTTTTGTGTTGGTACTCAGTGTAGATGATGGTGGTTTTTAATTACCCAAGATAGAGGAACACCCATCTAATAAAAGAAATCCCATTAAATAGTCTCAAGTCAACCTCCTTAATTCAGGCAAATAGAGAGAAAGAGGCAGATCATGAATTTGAGGGATTTTCAAAAAATGCCATTGTATTACCTTCAAATGCACAGGGGGACCTCATTACTAATTAAGCAGATCCACATTGAAATTCTCTGGATAGAGTGAATATAATAGATTAGACATTGAGCACATATCATATACCACACACCACTCCAGAGGACCTGGGAAGAAGACACACATGAATGAGATTTAGGTTCTCTTCTGGGTGAGAGAAGCATGCAAATACCTAACTTCATTTTAAGACAGAATGAAGCAGCACAAAATGGAGGCAAACTTTGCAAGCTGTATGAGGTTCCAGTAAGGAGCAGTCATTGCAGTTGTGGCTGACCACTTTCCTTTTCTAGAGGAGGAACCATTGCTCCTGAGCTTTGAAGACTAATCTCACAGGAGAAGTTTAGGAATTCATCCTTGTTGAGAACATATTCTGTGACATATATTTTATATACCATATTTCATTTAATTCTTAAAACTCTCCAAAGTATTAGTACTATATGCTTATTATCAAGATAAAAAGGCACTTTTCCCAAGGCCACACCACCAAAGAGTAGGAGATTCATTGCTAATATGGGCCTGAACGATCCCAGAGCCTGTGATTTCACCTCCTCTTTTGTCCTGGAGCACCTTTACAGCATGTATGAGGTCAGCTATCTGGGAGATGAGGCTAAAACCATCGTACTGGAGTGTCTGTCATTGTAATCAAACAATGAACACACGAAAGCCTTTGTAAGCGGTTCGTTCCTGAAAGTAGATTATGCTCACTGCCAATACTGCTTATACTATTCATTACCCTGTATAGATTAACTAATTTACAGCTAACTTATAGCTAATTTATACAATTAATAAGGATTATTGGATTAAATTGAATGAATTTCTCTCTCGTCAGAGACAGGTGTAGAGGTTAACTTTGACCCAGTTCAAGCCTAATTATAATAAATTATATAAAATACTGAATTAGCCAGAGATCTAATGACGTGTTCCCAGGGCTCTGATTAGGGCACCACCCCACCAGGTACTAACATGTAGCTGATGTCTATCTGAAAGGCCAGAAAAACACAAGAGAGCATTGTTAGAATGTAGGCAGTAGAAATCTTAGACTCCTTAACGGTCTTCCCCAGTGGAATGGCTCAGTACATTACAGTGCCTCCATGAAGCAGGGCATCATGCACCTCACTGATGCTGCTGCTCGGTCTTTTGCACAGGCCCCTTCTCATCTCTCTGAAAAAAGTCCTTGGTCCTCCCTCTGACTAATCTTCTCTCAACTGCGAGGTGATTTCACCTCCTCTCGTGGCTTTTAACACCATCCAACACAGGAAACCTCCAAATTCATATCTCTACACCTCTCTCCTGCATGCTAGACTTGTATATCCAGCCGTCCAGCTTGACAGCTGGCTTGATATCTCCACTCCTATGTCTGATAAACACCTCAAACTCAACACATTCTCACTCGATTTATTATTGAATTACTGATTTTGCCCTCCCCCTGCCTCCCTTTCCTACCCCAGATCTGCTCCTCCTGAAGTTTTTCCAGTCTTAGGCAATGGGAACAACGGGTATTCAGTTGTTGAGGCCAAAGGAACCTGGAGTCAACCCTCGATTCCTCTCTTTCCCCCATAGTCCACCTCTACTATCATCCCATCTACTAACAACACTCTACTCTTACCTCAACCTTTAAAATGCATGTAGGAAAAATAAAATAAAACAAAATAAAATAAAATAAAATAATAAAATAAAATAAAATAAAATAAAATAAAATAAAATAAAATAAAATAAAACGTAGGTAGAAACTGACCACTTCGGTTCACCTCCATGCTACCACCCTGGCCTGAGCCACCATCATCTCTTGCCTATATTTCTGCATTGCCCCCAGTGATCTTCTTGCTTCCATTCTTGCTCTCTACCTTAACACAGTAGCCAGAGGGGTGCCATTGGCTCTCCACCTCATCAGAATAAATGCCCAAGTCCATACTAGGAACCATAAAGCCCTACATGAGCTACCCCCAGCCCACCCCCCCCACTCACTTTCCCTCTGTCCTTACATCTTTTGCGGTCTCCTCTTTGTCAAGTACAATCTGGTGACACTGGCCCCCTTGCTATTCCTAAAAATAACACACATCTTCTCACCTGGGTCCATCATCCCATAGATGAATGGGCCTCGATCTCATCTGCAAAATGAGGTAATTGGATCAAATGACCTCTCAGGTCCCTCCACAAATGTTATGATTTTGTAACTATTTTCACCTGCAGTGAAGATCATGAAACTCCAAGCCTAACAATGGCACAATATTATGAACTCTGACCAATGGCAAAGAAAAACCTGCATTTCCGTATCTTTCATTATTGGTTCTGAAAATCAAAAGTAGTTGTAATAAGCCATTGGAGTGAGAACTGGAAAATTAATGATGGTCTGTTGGTATTTAACCATTTAAATGTTATGACCATGGGTACTGTATTATAAGGAAAATTATTCTGTAAAAATGTTAAGGGAGAGAAGGAAGACAGCTTTATATGAATACTATTGTAACAAATAAAAATGTAAAAATAAATAGAAATATTTGTGGAAGAAAAATCATCAATATGCTAAAAGTAATGGTGTTAAAGTCACAGAATTAAGGGTGATTTTTTTCCCTTCTTTTCTGAATTTTCTACTGTATAATTTATTTTACTACCTTTTATAATGAAGACATGAGTGTGTGTGTGTATATAATACTTAAAATTTTTAAACCAGGAGATTGCTCTCCATCTAGAAACAATACTTCATGTCCTTTCAATTATTGGATCCTCACACTACAGGCAAATTAGAAACAGTGTTCTTTGAACAAGAACATGGTAATAAAAGATTAACAGGCAATTTCCCTACATTGATGTGGATCAGTCATGCAGTCAGCACAGTTGGCAGCCAAGAGCCCAAACACAGGCACTCAGGTATTTTCTTATCACACAGACATGGTTAGTGGTGTACTCATTGATTCAAATGGCTGGATATGCCAGTGGCCCTTGGAGGGGTTCTATATTTTTTTCTCTCCCAGATAATGCCAAAATGTTATTCTCAAGTCAAGGGATAGAATAAGCCTCATCACTCAAGAATATTCATTGAGTTCCCCAAATTGTAATTCAATCTGCCCAATATTTACTAAGTGTATATTATGGATCTAAGTATGTAGAGTCTAAAGTTATGGATCCACAGTCTTCCCTCCATAAAAAGCTGCTTTTTTTCTTAAACTCCACATATGAGTGAAATCATATGATAATTGTCTTTCTCTGATTGAGTTATTTCACTTGGCATAATACCCTTTAGTTCCATCCACATTATTGCAAATGGTGAGATTACAATTTTTTGATGGTTGAGTAACATTTCATTGTGTTGCTGGAGGGGTGGTGGGTGGGGGATAGGGTAACTGGGTGATGGACCTTAAGGTGGGCATGTGATGTGATGAGCACGGTGTGTTATATGCAACTGATGAATCACTGAATTTTACTTCTGAAACCAATAATACGCTACATGTTAACTAATTGAATTTAAATAAAGTAAAATATTTTTTTAAATGATGAAAATAAAAAGCTGTCTGATTAACCAGTTTACATGCCATCGCAGGTCTCCATCTTCTCATCCATAAAATGGGGAAAACAAGACCCTTGCCCCAGTGGAAGAAGGGAAACGAGGAAGGAGCAAGGGAAGGAATGTCTTATGCGGTTGATATGTGTATTAAATATTATAACAAGTTACCATAAGATTTGGTTCACAATACAGGCTCAAAAATTCCATCCTTTCTCCATTTGACAAGCATCTATTGAAAACTTAGCCCTGTGCCAGGTCTATGCTAGGTGATATGGATACAACACTGAACAAGGCTCATTCCTCTCCTCAAAAGAAGTGTCTAAGCTGGTAGGAGAATCCAAGAAGTAAAAGACGACTTCAGTCCTAAAGGACGTGCAACTAGATGTGCAGAAAGCATGGTGTTTGGGGAGACAGAGAGGACAGAATATTAGGGGGCAAATAACCCCTAAATACATTAAAAAGTGTTTTTGATATCAACAATAACTTGAGTGCTTATTAAATGCCAGCCACTGTTCAGATATCAAAATTTTCCATTTACATTATCTCACTGATTCTATTCTATTATTAATATCCCCACTTCAAGACAATTGAGACATGAGTGGCTAAGTATCTTCTCCAGAATCATACAGCTAGTAATCTTATTGGAGCCCACATTCAAAGTCTTCCAACCTGCATTTCTAACTACTCTGTGCACGTCCTCCTTCATCGGCTACTGTGCTTATTAAGTTAGGTAACAAATATAAAGTACAGTATTACCTTTCCCAGTAAGAATCCAATGTTGACGGGGGGGGTGTTAGTAATAGCAATAGCAGCAAGAATAATAGCAAAAGTAGTAATGGAGTAGTAATAGAACACTAGAAGGAATAGTAGTGGTAGTGGTAGTAATAACAGCACTAGCAGTAGCAAAATGTGAAGCTCTCTACAAATGCTAGTGGTTATTATTAGTCTGGACTTAGGAACATTCTAAGAAAAAAGGTAAAAAATGTTTTTGTACTTCTGTGTCATATGGTTCCTGCCCTCAAAAAAAAAAAAAAAACCCACTTCTTGGTACAGAAGAAGGAGACACAAATATAAGACAGCGGGCGATTTAGAATAAAAACTATTTGTTTCAAATTGAATAGTTACATTTCCAAGAACCAAAAGATTTAGGAAAATGTCATCTTTAAGGGGTTAGTGCAGAAGGGACGTAATGTTAAGTCTTCGGAGTACACATAGCATGCATATGGCACTATACCAACCACTTCACAAGTAGCAGGTCATCTATTTCTTGCGACCATTCTGGGAGTAGATACCGTATCACCCCCTCTCCACATATGAGAACACTGAAGTTCAGAGAAGGTAAACCATTTGCTCAGGATTACACACCAGGTAAGTAGCAAAGCCAGGATTTTAACCCAGAGCTATTAACCATGCTCACCCGGCCACTGGATGAGGGTACAGTATGACCCAGGCTGAGGGTAAATCACACATGAACAGGGAAGAAGGAAAGGCAGGGCATTCTGAGAAGAGCTGCAGGACCAGGGTCCCTGATGGAGATGAATACCTAAGGCTGAGAGCAGGGAGGAGTGAGCTGGTCCAGCTATCAGGCGTGAGCCTGGGCCCTGCCCTTTTAGAGATCCCCACCCAAGAAAAACCACACGGCTGAGACACACTTATTTAGAATGTCTTGTTTTTAAGTTGCATTTTGTTTTTGTCATCTGTAGCAAGGTGTACAAGGCCAAGATGAGAACATTGAGAGAAGAAAGCTTTTGTTTTGTATTCTGGTTTCTTCCAAAATGTACCCAAAGTAATACAACTTTAAAAAAATGCTACTTTGGGTTTCAGACACTATTTAGGGCCACATTTATACACTCATTTGACTCCCCTCCCCATTAGTACTCAACTGAAGCAACCACAGAAGCCTTATAATGGCAGTCATTCATCCAATCAACACATATTTATTGAGCACTTAGTCCATATCAGACCACATGCTCAACAATGTAGACATGGCAGTGAACAGGAAAAGGCACCATCCTTGCTCCCCTGGAATTCACATTCTAGTTGGAAGAGAGGGTGATGAACATGAAACCGAATAAAGAACATGCCAGGTTGAGACATATACTTGCACAAATATAACTAGAGTGACATGAAAGAGAGCTACTCAGGTGGGTGGCCACTGTTGGCCCTGACAAAGTGATGTTTGAACTGAGAAAGAACTGTAAGAAGGAGCCCACAATGAGGATCTGAGGCCAAAAGGAGCCAGATGGAGGGAAGAGCTAATGCAAAGACCCCAACATTGATGAAAACTTGGGGTCTTTGAGAAACATGAAGAATACCCATTTGGATCACAGTGTGTAGTAGGAGATGAAATCCAGAACATATTCAGTAAGCAGATGAGGGAGGCTCTTGTAGTCTCAGTGTAAGGAGCTTGGATTTTGCTTTCAGTGCTGTAGAACCTACTTGAGGACGGTAAGCAGGAGCAGAGAAGGAAATTTTTTTTCATTGGGGAAAGCAGCTACTTGATAATTGTGTAGAGAATGGATTATAGATGGGCACAGAAAGGTGGGAAACCAGTTAGGAAGGTATTACAGTGGTTAAGGTTGGTGAGAATGGGGCGTAGACTAGAATGGTTTTGGTTTATTTGGAGCAAAGCAGTCAGATCTAGAAAAAGTGTTCAAGGCAGAAGTAAGAAGCATCACTTCTTACTGTAACTATCTTACTTCAAGAGTGGCTGTGGGGGTGCCTGGGTGGCTCAGTCAGTTAAGCGTCTGCCTTCAGCTCATGTCATGATCCCAGGGTCCTGGGATTGAGCCCCACGTCAAGCTCCCTGCTCGGCTTCTCCTTCCTCCTGCTCGTGCGTGCTCTCTCTCACTCTCTCTCTCTCACTATTTCTCTTTCTCTCTCAAATGAATAAATAAAATCTTAAAAAACAAAACAAAAAAGAGTGGATTTGGAGGATAAGGGCATTTGTGAAGTCCAGGAATATCCCTAGGTTCTGGACTAAGGAACTGGTTACATGGTGGTATCAATCAATAAAATATGGAGATTGGGTAAAGAGAAAATTGCTGGGGGTGCTGGAAAGGGGACTTATGGGTTCTGTTTGGAAATAATAGGTTAGAAATGGTTATTAGACATACACGTAGAAATGTCAAGTAAGCATTTAGATACATGAATCCAGAGTGCAGAGGAGAAAACAGGTTGGATAGATTTTGGCCTCAGATGATAAGTCTGACAGGCGACTGGATACGATCACCTTGGGGAAGAAAGAAGGAACAGAACTAGGTTCAAACCATCTCAAAATAGTGTAAGCCTAGGTTCCCTAATTTTTTTTTATTTTTTTTATTATGTTATGTTAGTTACTATACAGTACTTCATTAGTTTTTGAGGTAGTGTTCCATGATTTATTGTTTGCATGTAACACCCAGTGCTCCTTGCAATATTTGCCCTCCTTAATACCCATCACCAGGCTAACCCATCCCCCCACCCTCCTCCCCTCTGAAACCCTCAGTTTGTTTCCCAGAGTCCATAGTCTCTCAAGGTTCATCTTCCACTCTGATTCCCTCCCCCTTCATTTTTCCCTTCTTCTCCTAATGTTCTCCATGTTATTCCTTATGTTCCACAAATAAATGAAACCATATGATAATTGTCTTTCTCTGTTTGACTTATTTCACTTAACATAATCCCCTCCAGTTCCATCCATGTCGATGCAAATGGTGGGTATTTATCCTTTCTGATGGCTGAGCAACTTCTTTTAAGACACATCTCCAAAGGTAAGGGAAACAAAAGCAAAAATGAACTTTTGGGACTTCATCAAGATAAAAAGCTTCTGCACAGCAAAGGAAACAAAAGAGACAACCCACTGAATGGGAGAAGCTATTTACAAATGACACTACAGAAAAAGGGCTGGTATCCAAGGTCTGTAAAGAACTTCTCAAACTCAACACCCAAAAAACAAATAATCAAGTCAAAAAATGGGCAGAAGACATGAACCGACACATCTCCAAAGAAGACATATGAATGGCTAACAGACACATGAAAAAATGTTCATCATCATTAGCCGTCAGGGAAATTCAAATCAAAACCACATTAAGATACCACCTTACACCAGTGAGAATGGCAAAAATTAACAAGGCAGGAAACAACAAATGTTAGAGAGGACTTGGAGAAAGGGGAACCCTCTTACACTGTTGGTGGGAATGCAAGTTGGTACAGCCACTTTGGAAAACATTATGGAGGTTCCTCAAAAAGTTAAAAATAGAGCTACCCTTTGACCCAGCAATTGCACTACTAAGTATTTACCCCAAAGATACAGATATAGTGAAAAGAAGGGGTACATGCACTCCAATGTTCATAGCAGCAATGTCCACAATAGCCAAACTGTGGAAGGAGCCGAGATGCCCTTCAACAGACGAATGGATAAAGAAGATGTGGTCCATATATACAATGGAATATTACTCAGCCATCAGAAAGGATGAATACCCACCCTTTGCATCGACATGGTTGGAACTGGAGGGGATTATGCTAAGTGAAATAAGTCAAGTTCCCTCATATGTAAAACAGAGATAATAATAAACTTGTAGGGTTTAATAATAAACCTGTAGGGTAGTTTCACAAATTAAATTTTACTTATATATAAAACCCTAATCTGTCAGATGTCAAGTCCCTGGTCCATTTCAATATCATATCAAGGTACCATCAAGGCCAGTTTCAAAAAGGTTAGGATTGATCAAGAGACAGAGTTAATTGATTTGTAAAACCAAAATCCTATGATCCCATGGTTTCCACCCACATTGTTTTCTTTTTCCTTTCCCCTTGACCATTTCCATCCCTGACATGTTTTAATACACCACAAAAACATGCACAGTACATTTGGGTCATTTCTCATGGGCTGCTAAATCCCAGGTCCTCAGGAAAGAAAAGATCTTCAAGAGTCCTGACCTGGTGGTACATGACCTCAAAGAGTTGCCACTGGCATGGGTCGAATCCCATTACACAATGTCAAGTAGCAGCTAACTCCCCTTGGCTAGAATAAGTAATGGCTTCCCTTAGAGCCCTGGGTTAGTGCCCAGTAGGGTGAGTGGCAGGCAAATGAGTCTTCAATCAATAGGGTACTTCAGGACACCAACACGTGTCTGCCCTGAGCTGCCCTCTCTGCCACATTCCATTGTTCAGAAGAGTGGCAGAGTCTACAATAATAATAGCTAACATTTATTGAGTGCCTATTCTGTATCAGGCATGTTGGCTAGCACTTTCTATGCATTACCTTATTTAATACTTCCCGAAATCCAGTGATACTGATACTAATATAACTCCCAAGTTACATTTGAGGAAACAGAGACTCAGGGAAGACAGGTCATTGTCCAAGTCAAACAACTAAGAAGTGATGGATGTTTGAATGCAGGTCTTCTCTCAACCACTATGCACTATCAACTCTTAGCAGTATAGTTATTAATTCCTTACAGTCTATGTCAGTGACACTGACCTCCCATGCATACAGTGAGAAAAGCAGTGGATGAGGAGTCAGGATGAGTTCTGATCTCAGGTCTGTCACTTAAAATTATGTGGCCTATAGTACATCATTTACCTTCAGTGAGCCTTAGTTCTCCTATCTTCAGAGTGGAGACAGTAATCTTTGCCATATCAGGAGTTTTGCGAGCACACAGTGTGATAACTTTATAAAAATCATTTGCCAACTCTCAAGTGAAGAATGCATAAAAGGTGGTTATACAATTATGATGATGACATGATGATGATGATGATGATACTGATGCTGTTGCTAATGATGATGGTACACATGCACTCACACACACACAAACACACACACTAGAATGAAAATATCTCAGAACTCTCATCACCGATTATTAAAACACTTAGACTAGTGCCTGGTCCCTAGATAGTGTTCAATAAATATTATGAAATAAGCAATGAAGATGAAAGAGAAAGAGTTAAAGGAGAATTCATAGATTAATCTACTTCAAACATTTGGGTCTGGAAATTGATCACCCGTACATACATAAAGTTAAGGTCAGCATGGGATTCAAGGTGTTAATAGCAAGATAAAGATTCAATACCTATGGTTTCAGCTTTATCCTTCAGAGACTTCAGGAAGGATCCACCATAGCTAAAGAATTTCCCTCACTAAGCAGTTTGCATAGTGTTCAGCACACAGTAGTTTCTTTATAAATGTGTTTTTCTCATTGCCTCTCTTTTCCTTCTTTTTAAACCCTCCTCCCTTCTCCCCCCTCTCCATTCCCTACCTTTATATTATTTTAGATTCTCTTTCAGTCATTTCCTCTCTTCTCAAATTTCTTCTCTTTTGGTTTCTCCATATTCTTTCTTCACTTCTTTTGGTCCCTCCATATTCTTCCCTCTCTCCTCTTTCTCCCTAATCCTTCCTTTCTCTCCCCAGTCATTTTTCCTAGCCCACTATGTAATGAACTCTCTTCTTTGTCTTTTGGGTTTTCACTCCTTAAGCCAATACTTAAAGACATCTTGTCCCCCATGGGTTTTCCAGCAAGTCTCACTGGAGCTAATTACAACTGGTCCAGATAATCTAGGCTCAGAAAAAGTAATCACAAGAGTTTTGATAATACCCAGCCCTAGAGAAGCCTGGGTTGCTTCCTTCCTGCACAAGGACCTGAGTGTCTTTAGGACAGCTACATCATGGGCTGTCAGAGAGGGCATGACAGCACAAGTCCTTATTCTCCTATTGATTAGGAGATGGTTTGGCTACCATATTCATTTACCTCAAAGACCACAGATATAACTGGTGGTTGGGCAGGGGATCAGCTGCCTCAGACACCCTCTAAAAAGAACACAAATCTGGATGTTAGAATTAAGGTGTGACCTCACACTCTCCATTCTTCATACCCATGACAATGCTGCCTTGAAAAGGGTTCAGATAGACCTCACAACATTACCTGAAAAGTAAGAGTCAGAGGTGAGGTTCAAAGCCAGCCCAAACTTTAAAATGTTCTTGTGGGTCCTTCAGCACTACCCACCACACTTACATCTTTTATTCCTGTAGATTATTAAACCTACTATGAGGAAGGCATTATGGTAAGTATTGAGAAAACAAAACTGCATCCTTAGTCTCACTTGACCAGGAGAACTGTGGACAATAGAAATAATTTGTTGGCATGGCTTCTCTTTCATACTATTCTGCAGAGTTGAACTGAGTCTCCAGAGGGACATGTCTTACCTCTCCAGAGGCCCTTCCATGACCTTACTTCTGGGACTCATTCAAAGGCTGGTAGAATAGGCCTTTTGGGATACTGACCTTTGCTCTTTGAATAACTGTCATTCTGTTCAAGGTCAAGGTGTAAGGTTATTTCCTCTCCTTAGCCCAGACATCATCATATTTGGCAGTTGCAAGGTTGATCTTTGGAGATTCCTTTGTTTAACTGAAGTCTTCAATTCATATTCTTTTATTTCTTTGTTGTTTTTCTTGAGAGTCAAGGGAAGGCAGAAGAATCTCCAAATACCTCTATTATGCCATCTTTGAACCAATCCTGTTATTTTCAAGGTAAGTAAACTGGTCCAGAGATAGAGTTACAGTCAAGAAACCCTGGGGACACCTGGGTGGCTCAGTCAGTTAAGCATCTGCCTTTGGCTCAGGTCATGATCCCAGGGTCCTGGGATTGAGTCCCACATCAGGCTCCCTGCTCAGCAGGGAGTCTGCTTCTCCCTCTGCCTACTGCTCCCCCCAGCTTGTGCTCACTCACTCTCTCTCTCTCTTTCTCTCTCTGGCAAATAAATAAATAAATAAAATCTTTATATATATTTTAAGTCAAGAAACCCTGAACAGCAGTGTTATGTCAAATCCTGGCCTCTTATCTCCAACTTGGTGCTGGACAGAAATTCTGGGAAGGAGAGCTCCCAGTTTTGATGCCTTGATGATAACTTGAGGGGAAAATGTGTTGAGAAAGGATGGCCTCCAGTAATTTCCCATTCAGTCTCATTGCTGTCCCCAGGAGAGCTCAGATGGTCTCAAAAACTTGGAAATGTAGTTTGGCCATCAAGTTCATTACATGTAATTTACTATCTCATTTGATGTGGAGAATCAAATTTGGTGAGAGAATTAGAAGGAGCTGTGGTTTCCCAGTCAATTAACATTTATTAAGATCCATCTGTAAGATAAACTGATTCATTTATTCATTTGATACAGCTTGTGTCCTTTTCATATGGCAGAGGCAACACCATGTGATAGTCTAAGAACCCAAGCTTCAGAGTCAGGCAGCTTTATTTTGCCTCTTGGATTTGTTATACACTAGCTGTTTGACTTGGGGTAAATCCCCTAATCTTTTTGAGCTTGGGTTTCCTCAACATTAAGATGGGAATGAAAGTTTCTACTATACAGCACTCTTTAAATAAAATAATGTAGGTTAAATTATTCACATGGTAGCTGGCACATTGATATCTGAAAACTGTGAATAATAATCATAATCATAAGTGCTAGATTATGATCAGATGTGACTATTCTTTATGAGCCCACTATCTCCTCTCTTATTTAGGAAAACATCTGAGAAATCCTTCAGATGTTTATTTTGCATCTGAAACACTTAGTAAAAGGGCAGTGTATTTGCATGTGTGTCCTACTTGGTCCAACACATATTGACACAGATGAGTTTCACTCTTGAATCTGCTCAGTCTTGAAATTTTCTTCTCACTCATGAAAAAAGATTCTGACTTGACCATGGTTTTTCCAGTAAATCATTAAAAAATAAGGACATTTTGGATATCATTTGCACCTTCATCTCTTTTTGCTTTAATGTTGAACTTGAGCATACAGTCCATCTGAGTGGACCCCTATTGCATCCTGTAATAAATTTACATCACGCCTGGGAGAGATCACCTCTTCCAATCCAACCAGCCAACACTGGAAAGTGAAATGAAGCGAATGGATTATTAATATGAAAAATCAATTGTAAAATAAGATGCACAATTCTAATTTTTCATTCTTTCCCCTTTTTTAAAGTATATACTTACAGAGTAAAAACCATGGTAAAATATATAGCCACCTGTTAGTAGTAGTAAACTCTAGAAAGTGAGACTATAAATTATTTCTTACTATTATTCCTTTTTGTATTTTCAGGAAAGACTACAATGAACCTGTGTTGTTTGTGTAATAAGGAAAATAGCACAGTAAAAATTAGATTAAAAATACCCTACTTACACAGTTCCTGGCAAATTTTAGATGCTCAGTGAATGTTTAATGGTTGAATGAATGGCCCACAATCTGGGTAACTCCTGATGAGCCAAGGGTTCAGCTGCCCTGGCATATCCATCATTCTGGCTCCAGCACCAAATGATCCCTCCAGGATAACAAGAGAACAGCGAGGAAGGGGAAAAAATGGAGAAGAGAATTGAAAAAGAAGGTTTAGGAATGAGGCTTGGTAAGAGACCAGTTACACCACTTGATAGTGAATGTTTCACCTGGAAGGCATTCTATGAACAGGGGACTCACATCTCTTGGGCACCACTCAGGCACCTCACAGAGAAAACAGTTCCCTTCTCCTTTGCAAGCTCTCTCATGCAGATGGGGAGTCAACCTGACCATCACAAGTGTCATTAAATGGCAACAGTTTGAATCAAGGCCTCCTGATTCCACTTCAGGGCTTCTTCTGAGAAAGAAATAACATTATGAAATGTATAAGTGATATTTGCAAATTTAGTTTAATTTAGGGGCTCAGAAGGGTGATGGGAAATGGGAAAGACAAAGGAGAATCAGAGCACTGAAGAAAAAAAACTTCAGGGCATATTTTCAGCCCCAGTGAAATATATAAACCCTACAGTCAAATAATATTTATGCATGGCATGAAGGTTTTCAGGAACTATAAGAGAATCAATCCACAAAGAATAAATTAGTAACTCATCGAGTACAGAAACCACCTCATCAGCCCAAACACAGAGGAAGATATTTACCAACGGTCTGTGGGAGAATTCCCGTTGTGTATTTAGGATGTCATTCATTTTCCTGTTGAGTTCTTGCGTTCAGAGAAATGTGTCAAGGTCTACTTCTCTTTCTTAAATCCCTGGATCTTTGCCTCCTACCCAGCCTAATCAAAGCCCTACTTGACTCTATTATCAACTGCAATCCACAAAAGTGAACTCCCAAATGCCAAAGGGATGACTTAAATGTAGACCACTGATGCACCCAGAGCATTCAGTATTCAGTCAACGTGGAAAGAGAGAATTATGTCTCCCATATTGCAGTTCTCTACTTAAAGGCAATCTCTTCTTTAGGATTATCCTTTCATTTTCAACACTGGAACAGGACACTGCCTTTTAGCCAGGATCTCAACATGCTTCACAGATGTGATGGAGAGGCCAGTATTACTTTTGTCTGTTCTTTAGACCCTTCTTGTACACAACAGTTTAAACAAGAAATAAGAGCTTAATGTAATATTGAGGGTTTACATTTTAGCAGAAGTAAGGGCCAAAAACTGAGGTGATACTCTATTCCTCTCCTTCACCACTGACATTTGTTCTCTGGCTGGGAAAGGTTTGGGAAAGGCCATAAGAACTTCAGAATCCCTTGGTCCCACCCTGCCACACCTTCATCTCTTCCCCTGCATTGTCACTGACTGACTAAATCTGAGAGAGAACACTGGCTGCATTGATTCTTTTTTTTTTTTAAAGATTTTATTTATTTATTTGAGAGAGAGAGAATGAGAGATAGCACGAGAGAGGGAAGAGGGTCAGAGGGAGAAGCAGACTCCCTGCTGAGCAGGGAGCCCGATGTGGGACTCGATCCCGGGACTCCAGGATCATGACCTGAGCCGAAGGCAGTCACTTAACCAACTGAGCCACCCAGGCGCCCCTGCGTTGATTCTAAAAAGGCTTTGGTGCACTTGAAGTCAATTCATCACAATCAGTTAAGTGAGATTTGGGTTTTGCACTTATTTTTATTAGCAAGTGATAAAGACATTAATTAAGGTATCATTAGCTGCTATTATAAACAAATCCCCCAAATTTACAATGTTCCAAGCACAATAGAAGTTTCCACAAATGTATAATCCAAAATGGGTGGTGCTGATCAGCAAGTGGTCCTCTGTCTGATTCCAGAGAACAGATTCCTCCATACGATGGTTCTATCATGTTCAACACGGGGCCTCCAAGGTTAATGGCTTCCCTGGGTCTGCATTAAGCTGATAGACTGGAAAGAGCACAAAAGAGCCCATGAGAACTCTCTATGTGCTGGGCAGGAAAGTGGGGCAGATCACTTCTGATCTCATCCTATTGAGTAGAGTTCAGCCCATGACCAGGTCTAAATGCAAAGGAGGCTGGGAAATGTAGGCTGTGTGCCCAGGGAGAAGAGGAAACAGGTGTGTTAAGGGGCTAGCCAGTCACTATCACAATACAGAAATAAGTCAATATCCACACAATAACAACAAAATGACAGTTTCCAAACAAGTGAGGCTCCTCCTCTAATAACAGCATCTTCAGTCCTGCAATAGGACTTCAGTCCCTATACAGAAAAAGATTTGGTGAGGTTTTCTCTCTAGAGATATTTAATTGTCGTGACAGGACACCTCCCCCTAAAAAATGAAAACAGGGAGATGCATTTCAAGAGGAAAAAAGGGTTTTAACAACCACAGTTGAAGGGGGAAAAAGCATCAAAATCCCTAATTAGTTTGAAATTTTAATTTACCAATGAGCTGATAAATTAAATGGACTGAACTCATTCAGTCCAGCTAATTTAGGTTTTGCCCTAACCAGTTAATAAGCCAAGGTTATTAATAGTGATATTATAATATATTCATTATCCCAATGAATCCCTATTTGCCATATATTCTACCTCAGACTAGACAGATGTCTCATGAAAGAAAGAGAACAAGAAAGAAAGAGAAAGAGAGAGAGAGGAAGGATCTGGAGGTGGAGGGAGGAGAGAAAATAGTTCCCCTCATTTTGTGTGTTTTCTCCATCATTTGGACAACTACACTTGGCTTTTAGTCTCCCCTGCTCTAATTGCAATGACAAAAAGGAGCTTTGAGTGAAGAAACCCAAGAGTATTTGAAACCAGGTTATAACTCCCTTCAGCAATTTGGTTCTGTAAGAAAATATGCATGCCGGCAAATTATCTTTAACTCCTGCAAGGAGTCATCCAGCTCTCGTGGGAATTTAAATTTATTTCGAGGTGGGGGATGAAGGCATTCTTTTTGCCAGTTTTTAAAATGGATTTCATGACTGTAAGCATGAAAGACAAGTTTCCAGCAGAAAAACACCTGAACTCCGATCAAGCTGAACTGATGTTCTTGATGCTGTAGGGTGCCGAGTGAAAGACAATGGATTGTTCCTGCCTCAAATCAGATACACATAATCACCTTGTCTGCTCCAATCTGAGCCATTATCCAACAAATGCAAACAGTGAGGTGCAATGTTCTCTATCATACATATTTTAAATATCCCCTGATATTGACAAGGGTAAATTAAATAGATACACTCAAAAATCACTAACGGAAGTATAATTTGGAAAGCAGTGTTGTTGGAAATTTTATCAAGGTGAGATGCATTCATATTTTTATTTTCTTTCTTTCTTTCTTTCTTTGAGAGAACGAGAGAGCAGGAGAGGGAGAAAGAGAATCTTAAGCTGGCTTCATGTCCAGCACAGAGCCCAACGCAGGGCTCAATCTCACAACCCCAAGATCATAACCTGAGCCGAAATCAAGAGTTGGATGCTCAACTGACTGAGCCACCCAGGTGCCCCCAAAAATATTTCATATTTTTAGAACCAATGATTAAATTTCTGACCTCATTTCAAAGGAAATGCTCTTGATTTCAGAGAAAAAAATCCGATACATAAGATGTTTGTTGTAAAGCTATTTAAGACAGCAAATGCCACAATGAGATTGGCTAAATCAATTTGGCATGTAGACTATAAATGAAGGTGGGATTGCCTGGATGGCTCAGTCGGTTAAATGTCGGCCTCTTGGTTTCAGCTCAGTTCATAATCTCAGAGTCATAAGATCAAGCCCCACATTGGGCTCCATGCTCAGTGTGGAGTCTGCTTGAGATTCTTTCCCCTTCCCTCACTCTCTCCTTTTGCTCCTCCTCCCGATCGCACTCTCTCTCTCTTTCTCTGTCTCTGGCTCTGTCTCTCTCTCTCTGTCACTCATAAATAAATAAGTAAAATCTTTAAATGAAGGTGTTTGAAATTATGCTTTCGCTCTAGTCATATGCAAAGTATTACAAATTGTAGATTAGTTAACTCATAATTACTGATTCTTTTAGAACTCCAGTATCAAAAAAAATTACGAGCTCAGTCTTTAGCTTTAAGTACATTAATGCATTTTCTCTGGATGGCTAGAATATGTATTTTTGTTTCTAATTTGGGGGCCTTTTAATGACCTTAACATTTGGGAAGGAATTGAAATTGAATTTAAGTATCACTATGAAAATGATGTCACTTTGCAAAAACTTGGAGACAGGCTCACGAGATAACAACAAGTGAAAAAACAGGAAAGTAATTTGTTGGTTACAGTCTTTTAACAAAAATGAAAATTTCTAAAGTGGAAAAAATCTATTTTTCCTCATTTTTCTTCCTTCTTTCAAAATTTCATCAAGAAAAAAATTTTTGAGAAAAAATATAAACTTGACAAAAATTCCTCCTTAGGTTTGTATCTTCTCGCACCTCAACTGCAGCTCTCCAAATGCAAGATCATTTAGGTTATGTGAGGCCTGACATTAACCATGCATCCGCAATATTTCCTATGAGACGCCACAGGCCTCATTCCCAGGAGCAGTGAGATCCCTGGAAGGACCGATGTCCATGTGGCCAACTAAGTGTTCTGTGTCCACCCCTACTTCATTATGGAGCCAGGAGGATGAAGTGGATTATCAATTAACAAAACAGATGCGAGCAAGAATTCCATTCTTTCACAACTCTGTGGCTCTCCTCTGCCTTGGTTCTAGAAATTACTTCTCAGGCTGAGCAAATGTGGGGCAGCAGAAGAATCAGAATCTGCCTTTCACACTCCTCCTTAAATGTACCATTGACAGAAAAACTTCAGCCACCACAAGTTAACAATCTCCTTATTGCTGTTGCGGCCAGAATGCGGTTTTGTCTCTCTTTCCATCGTAGTGGCACTGAGCCTACCTTTGGTCAGGGTTTTCTGCATCATTCTAAGAGAACTTGTTTTTTTTTCTCTCTCTCTCTCCTGCATTTAGTCACATTCTCTGCTGCTAAAAGAAGCAGTACTTAGGTCATGTTCAGCTGGGCATGAAAGATCACCTGTGTTCCCAGGGTTTTGATGAAGAAGACTTGCCTTCGAATGATGAAATATCTCAAGGATCCTGCTTGCCTGTGATCCCACTCCAGCCCCCAAGTCCTGTCTCCTCCTGAAAATTCAGCACAGGGTTGGGTTGAAGAGGTGCAGTGCAAGCTTGCCATGTCACTTGGTTGGTACAATGCTATTTCCTTAGAACCTACTAGGTTACAGGAAGTGCATTAGCTGCTGCAAATAGGACAGTGGAGATGTGCCTTGAGCAACTGCTTTCCAAAAGTTATTAACTCATTAAGCTCCACTGTTTAGAGTACTACAGGGGTATCTCAAAGGGAATCATACTTTAGTCTAAGGCAGAGAATCCCAACTGGGGTCCCCCCAGGAGACATAAGGCCGTAACTGAAGACATTTTCAGCTTTTACAACTTGGTTGGAGATGAGGACATGGCTGGGAGTCTATTGGCATCGAACAGGTAAAAAGTAGGATGCTGCTAAAGCACCCTATAATGTCAGTAGCATCAAGGTTGAGAAACCCCAGTGATTTTCAAACTTAAGCGAGCAGAGAATCACCTGGAGAGCTGGGCCCCATGCCCAGAGTTTCTGATTCAGTAAGTCTGGGGTGGGGCCTAAGAATTTGCATTTCTCACAAGGTCCCAGGTGATGCTGCTCTCTGCTGGTCTAGGGACCACACTCAGAGAACTGCTGGTCTGTATTTTCACAGAAGGCATTCCCCCAGAAAATGATGTGTAAAGTTTTGCTGGAGAAAAAAGGAAAAGATAAAGCTTTTCAGGTAGTTGGTGCAAAAACCCAGAGGTGAGAGGTTGGGGTTCAAGGAGCAGAAATAAGGGAACAGGACGTTGAATGGAGCTAGAGGGAGCCCGAGGCAGATGTTGCAGGGCCATAGTAGAATGTGGTCTCTAGTCCATTTAAAACAATGGAAAGGCACTGAGGAATTTTTACCAGGGAACTGGAGAATTTGACCAGACAGTTGGGGTGGGGGGGTAGAAGAAGGCATGGTGCCTACAGTTTAACGTAATAAAAAAAACATGGCCTTTGGAATCAGACAGTCTCGGGTTTCCATCCTAGTTTGGTCTCTTACAAATGCTATGATCAAGGGCAAATTATTCAACTTCCATGAGACTCAGTTTCCTCATCTGTAAAATGGGGCTGCTCATATCCACTTCTCTGGATAGTTGTGAGAATAAATGAGATCATGTTCATAAAAGGGTCTGGCACACAGAAGGGCTCATTGAATGTTAATTCTCTTCCATTAAGTGTCAATGATGAAAGGACCAGGGGCTCCTCTAGAAGCTAATTTGCATCTCAAAGAGCACACAGCAAAGCATGATGTCAGCAATCCAGGTCTGTCCAAAGAGCACTTGCATCACCTGTGTGTGCCAAAACTGTGCCAGGACCTGCTGCTGGCATGTTTAAGTGAAAATTAGGCAACCACCAACCCACACAAAAATGCTGCAAAGTTAATGCTAGGTTTGCAGATACCATCACAGGGCTCAGGCCAAAGTTACCTAATTTACTGATGTTTGGATACTTCAGAGGCTCTTTTACCACATCTCTTATTGTTTTGTAGCCTGACAATGGGGAGGAGAAACAGTGCTTGGAACCACAATAAATAATAATACTTAGCACTTAAATAACCTTTGCATCTTCAAAGTCATTTCCAAACACTCCCAAATTAAGACTTACCCAGCCCCCGCCTTGGGAAAGTGTCATTATCTTTGTTTCTTCAACACAGCAAGAAGAAGGAGGTGATGGTGTTGCCCAAACTCTGGCCAGTTGGCATTAGAATGGGCTGCTTTAATTCAATCCAGACATCCCTAATAGGCCCATTGCAGAAGAATCTGGGCATTTCCTTGGACCACAAGTAGAGCAAAATATTTAATTGGAAGAGCTAGTTCCACTCTTCAAGAATCACTTTAAAGTATAATAATAATAAATAAAGAAGGTGGAAGAAAACTTCTGGAGCAGACAGATATGTTTATGTTATAGACTGTGGTGATGGTTACCAGGGTGTATACTTATCTCCAAACTCCTCAAGCTGTATACATTAAATATGTATGGCTTTGTGTATGTTCATCATACCTTAATAACTTGGTTTTTAAAAATTCCTTGTGAGTCTAATTTTGCACAGATGTTCCCAGCACATTCTGCACTAGACTTAATGGGAACAGTTGCTTTTTTGCTATCTCTGGTTCCCCAACTCCCTTACTCTGCCATCTCCCAGGAAGCTGGGCAAATGTTAGGATTTTTTGTGTGTTTGATAATTATCCAATTAATAATGATAATTTCTCAAAGTTTCCTCATCTATAAACTGGTGATAATGACACACAGGGTTGTTGTGAACACAACGTGTGAAGAATGCCAAGTAGGTAATGAACACAAGGAAACGTTCTTTATCATTGTTGTGGTTGACACCATAGCCACTGTATTTATATCATTTTATTATTTCCTATATGTTTCCCATATGCTCTGTTTTATAGTGTTCATAACCATTCTCTTTTAAGGATAAGCAGGTAGCATTATCTTTTGCAGAAATGTGGGCTCAGAGACAGAAAATAGACTCATCTAAAACCACACAGCTAATCACTGCAGAGCAGGGGGAGGACCCACAGGTTGTCTTTATATCATCCTACTTCATTCTTAACTTCCTCTCCTCCTACCCCAAAGACTTCATCTTTGTGTTCATGAAGTCTAGGTCTTTGCATTCTCTCCCTCTTCCAAGAAAGAAAAGGCATCTCTTACCTCCCCATTCCATAAAGCCACAGCAACTAAAGACATTTACTAAAGCCCTATTACGTGCCATACACTGGACCCAGGGTCTGTGGAGTATCTTCAAGGAGCTTGTCCTCAGGAAGTTTCATGTCAAGGGGCACCTGGGTGGCTCAGTCGGTTAAGCGTCCAACTCTTGGTTTTGGCTCAGGTCATGATCTCCCAGTCGTGGGATTGAGCCCCACTTTGGGCTCTGCACTCAGTGCAGAGTCTGCTTCAAATTCTCTCTCTCTCTCCGTCCTGCGCTCCCTCTCTCTCTCAAATAAATTAATAAAATTAAAAAAAAAGAGGTTCATGTCAAAGGTTCACCAAAGGTTCATGGTGAGAAAGATGATCACCAGCTAGAACAACTGCTTCTTAAAATCAAGATTCAGAAAGGACCTTTAGAATGGTCTCCACTACAATTCTAGATCTGGGAAACACCAACCATCCCCACTTTCACCCCTATTCCAAGGACACCATGTTTTAGAAAAAACATGCCCAAGACACTCGTTTGTCTCAAGGAGTAAGGTTCTCCTGCTAAGGTGCCCACAGGCTTATTTCAAAGTGGATGATGTTCACTAGTGTATTGCACTGAAAGTACCCAGGCTTTGGGACCAAATAGACCTGGACCCCAATCCCAAGGCCCACAGTAGCATGACCTTGTACATCTTACTTAACTTGTCAAGAGCTGGGCTTGTGTAAAATAGTGATGACGTATTTTGGGTGGAGGACATGAAGAAGAAAATGTACATGAAATGCTTAACATAAAGCCAGACACATGGTAGCTCCAGAAAGAGCAGCTATTTTTTATTACATTATTATGCTATTATTGCTATTATTATACCGTGGTATTATTTACACAAAATTTGTATTAAAAATGAATGCAAAGTGTGCCAATGATGCTTCTGATATTTCTTTTTTTTTAAGATTTTATTTATTTATTTGAGAGAGAGAGACAGCCCGCTTGCGCAAGGGCAGAGGGAGAGGCAGAGGGAGAGGGAGAGGGAGAATTCCAAGCAGGCTCCATGCCCAGCACAGAGCCAGGCATGGGGCTCAATCTCACACCCCTGAGATCATGACTTGAGCTGAAGTCAAGAGTCAGGCACTCAACCAACTGCACCACCCTGGTGCCCCGCTTCTGATATTTCTCCTATACATAATCTTAGTGAAAACTGACTGGTTGTGTATGGTAACAAAAAGGGGGTCCTTGAAAATAATACAGCTATCCTTGATGTAGTTGCATAAATTAATTTAAAAAAATTATTTGTGATTGCAATAGCTCCATCTGGAAGCATTGGTCAGTTCATGACCATTAGAAATAAGAAGAAACCAGCTCAAAGGAATAGAGCTGGAATCAGACAGTGCAAATTCTAGCTTTGCTTTTCACTAGCTGTGTAGTCCTGGGGAACTCAGCCACCCCCCGGGGCTCCGTCTCCTCATTTATAAAATGGAAAACTTAGGATTAACTTCCTTGGGTTACTGAAGAGTTAATGAAACAATATGTGGCATTTTACAAATGTTACTAAAATACTAATAAAATACTAGGATTTTACTGTTCTTAGAATAGTGTTAGCTTTCATTAATAAGAAACTGGACAGCATACTAATAACTATTTTATAAATATAGTTATTTGGTACATAAACTCTTTAAAATAGGTAGTTCAAGGAAGGAAGGAAGGAAAAAAGAAAGGGAGGGAGGGAGGCAGGGAGAGGAAGAAGGAAGGGGAAGGGAAGGGGAAGGGAAGGGAAGGAAAAGAAAAAAGGAAAGAAGGGAGAAAGAAAAAAGAAAGGAAAAGAAGGAAGGAGGAAGGAAGGAAGGGAGGAAGGAAGGAAGGGAGGAAGGAAGGAAGGGAGGGAGGAAGGAAGGGAGGGAGGAAGGAAGGGAGGGAGGAAGGAAGGGAGGGAGGGAGGAAGGGAGGGAGGAAGGGAGGGAGGGAGGAAGGGAGGGAGGGAGGGAGGGAGGAAGGGAGGGAGGAAGGGAGGGTAGGGAAAGAGGGGATAGATGATAGATGATGATAGATAATTATTGAAAGTTACCAGAGGGGAGAGGATGCTGAAGTTGAGAAAGAGGCTGTAGGGACTACCCCACTCGGGTGGGCTCTAAAGGAAAGAGAAATCCTCTAGAGACTGGAGGTTGTGTCAGTGACCTCTGACTTCCCTTCCAGCTCTCAGATTCTGTGACTGTCTCCAAGGAATGGACACAGTGATGATTAACATTCCCTTTTCCCCGAGATGGGTGGTGCATGCTTTCATCTTTCAATGTTTATAAATGCCTTTGAAAATGGAATGTGCCACATACATACTATGAGCTATTATTAATATGGTGTCCAAACACCTCTCTCCACATGATAGTTAAGGAACAAAGCAACAGGGGTGTGAGTGTTAGAGAACTTTCAGAGTAAGCATGTGTATGTGCACACACCCGGGTCCAGGAATGTTCTTTAGTCTCACCCCGGCCTTGGGAGAGGCAGACTATTTCACAGGGGCCAGTGATGGAGCAGAATTGGGGACGTACAAGGGCCTGAACAAGAAGTCGGTGGCAAGATTGGAGCGTAATTGGTCAAAGCCGTTTTCCTGGACCCCCTATAGGCTGCAAGACGTGCTAAGCGCTGTGCAGAATATCAAAACTTGATGGACACAAGCCCTGATTGGAGCACACGTATGACAAAGACAGTAACCCAGTTTTGAAGAGGTCCGCCCTGAAAAAGTGGACTTACAGGCTGGTTGACCGGGCCCCAAATGCAAATGACCCCTGAGCAAGGAGCAAGATCCTACTTGTAGATAACCAGGGGTAAGTCATCGAAAAGTTCTGCTGTCATTGCAGAGGCTCTGGTTCTAAGACATTTTGTTCATGAATGCTTTAAGAAATCAAGTGGAAGTTACAAATCTCTTCCCAGAAAAAAATTTGCATGCCGACAAAATCTCGCACTGCATGTCTCACATAGCTCACACATTTCCTAAAGCTCTGTCTTCCCTGGGCCCTTTTCTGCAGCTCTTGTGCGGCTAAAACCTCTAAGATGCAAAGTCAGTGAACTGAACAGATTCAAAGCAGAGACCAGATCTTCTCTAACTCTGGATCCCGGGCGCCTAGCGCAGATTCTGGGGCATCGTGCACCTAAAATAAATGCTTGTTTAAGCATTTATTTAAGCACAGGATTAAAGTATTTTAATGAGCAATGGCTCCTCCTTTAGCTATACTTCATACGGTCTTCTTTATTTGTTTGTTTTCTTGCTTGTTCTTTAATACTTCTCAGGAACTTGACCCCCATAGACTAGAGAGCGAAGAACACATGAATGGATACCTGAATCGCCCAGAATCATTTCAAGAACAAGGAAAGGTTGAAACATTTACTCTCTTACCCCCAACACAGGATGCAAACTCTGCGTTGAAGAGCATTAAGGGACCATGTGTAAATTGCAAAATCCACACCTAAAATGGACACATTGAGGAGGTGTCTCTTTAGAAATCCCAAAGAAGAGCAAAGCCGTGTGTCATCCCAGCCTTTGATCTGCCTGAGCAGAACGAGCGTGGCACACTTCTTAAACCTCCGAGCGTCCCTCCAGCATGAAAGACGGGAGTAGGTCACACTTGAACTCTCCCTGGCTGCAAGCACCTCTGGGATAAGCCCGTCCTCCACAAGACAAATAGCCTCTGGCAACCATGCCCTGGGAGAAATGGGTCCTATCATTCAAGCAGTGTCCTCATTCAGAAAAGTCAAGATGGCAGGGGAGAGGCAAAGTCGGGAGAGAGTGAAGGAGAGCGGGTGGGCGGGCCAGAGGGCCAGAGGAGGGCTTCCGAAAGTCCCAGCTTCTGGTTTCGTCTCTTTCTAAAGTAGCCATTCCCCCTCAAAGAGGTAAATAAAACAACACCATATGGGTAGGGCATTATGCAGATGAGGAGGCAGAGACAAGAGACCTTCAAAGCCGCTAAAAGCCAGACCGAAAGCCATGTGTGCATGATGTCCCAGCACCCCCACCCCCACCCCTGCCCCTCCAGTGCCTTTGCATGCTGCTCCCGGGCTCAGCCCTTGAGGGCTTCCAACTTCCGGCCACCTTGAGGGGCTTTTTGGTGAAGTGCCACAGAAGATAAAATTAGAAACCAGGCTTCATTTCCCCCCCCACTCTGTTAGTCACACATCCATCAGCCCTGACTGAGAAGCACCCTCATACCAGCTTTCAGTGACAGACGCTCAAGTGAGCTGAACTTTAGCGGCTACCTGCGCCAGGCCCCTCAGACCTCTGCTTCTCCACCTGCCCCCCCACCCAGCCAGAAGGGAGCCCTGCCCCTGGCCCCACGTTCTCACCATGTGGTCTGTTCCCTCTTGTTTCTGAATATGTGACCCCAGCAAATGGCTTAACTTCTTCGACTTCATCTATGACATGGAGATTTAAAAAAAAGAAAAAAAGTCTCTCCACCTGCAGAGTTGTTTGAAGGCCCAAATGCAGGAATGTGGGTGGCGTTTGCCAGCCAGCCGGGCACTGACTTCACAGCAAAAACTGTTGTAGGAAAACCACCATGAGCTCAGTTCTTCAGGCTGATAACTTCCAATTCAGCCTCAAATATGCTCCTGGAGGGCAAGGACCTGCTGCGCCGGTCACTCACCGTGGGGTCTGCGCCCCTCATAGGTGGTCCAAAAATGCTGCAAGCCCCAGGGGTTAGGGATAAAAGATTCACTGATCCTTCTCTTTTCCCCCAAGGCCTCTTATGCCATTTATGTTTATCAAAAGGCGAAGAGAAGGTCAGGAGTTTCTTATTGTCTTTCCATGAGGGTCATGGCTTGATTCGTTTGTACATAGCTGTCACTGGCTTTGTGAGGGCTCTACCTTTGGAAATTATCCAGAGTTGGAGCATGGTGGTGTGCCTACTGAAAGCCTGCAGGTGAGTCTGCAGGTGAATCTGACAGGTGAGTCTGCAGGAAATCCTGGCAGCTCCCTCAAGTGTGGCCCCACATGGGAGATGCTTCTGGGTGGCACATGGATAAACGTTATCTTTCTGTTGTCACATTTAGAAGTGTGTTTTAAGTCATTACAACAATGACAACTATTTTCCAGTTAAAGTAGTAAGATCAATTTTTCTTTTGTATTATTTCTATTCAGATTTTTTTTAAAAAGTTACTCTACAGAAAATATGAAAAGAAACAGTTAATACAGATGGTTTCTAAGTGAGTCTAAAATCTTGAGTTGGTATTCAAATTATTTATTTTTGAGAAACTATGGACAGATAGGGAGAGCTCTGAAGAAAAGTTAGGGTACCTGGCCCCAGTTCTAGCTTGTTACTTTTCTATGAACATGGAGGCATACCATATGACATCTCTGTGCCCAGATTTCCCAGTCAGTGACAGTGGGGAGGATGCTCCAGGTGGGAGAAATATTCTCTCCCCACCCCCGCTTGTGGAAAACATCCTCAGTCTTTCAAGTTTACTCTACCTTATGGCCGTCTCTGTTGGATGTGCCTCTCCTTCCACCCAACTCCCGTGTCATGGCGCATGGACTTCTTGGTGACCAGCACAGCAGAGTGATTATGAGCCTGCTGTGGGCTCCATATTCCAGCTCTGCCACTCCCCAGCTGTGACTCCATTTCTTCCTCTGAAAATAAACTATCTCCCTCATAGAGTCATTATTAGAACCAAAAGAGAGTACACAGAGTGTGTACAGTGATTCTCATCTCTTCTTTTACAGAGCGGGGGATTGAAGCCCTGAGGTAAAAAACAGGTGCACCCAAGATTACAAAGTGCATTAGCGCCAGAGCCAGAACTTGAACATTTCTCTGTATGCCTGGAAATATCACTACGATTGAAGTCTGTTTGGCCACTATACCATGCTCTGTTCAAAAAATATTAACAAACTTTATTGCCAGTAATCATTTTGAATATATACATATATCAAATCATTACACCCTAAATTGTACACCTTAAAATGATACAATGTTATCTGTCTTTTATATCTCAATAAAATTATAAAAAAATTTTAGTTGAAAGAAATTTTTAAAATATATACAGGAAGGGTTTGAATGACTACGTGAAAGACTTGCTTCTCCAGGAAAAACACACCATCAAGTTTCCAGAAGAGAAGGATTTGATGGAAACCCACCACCCTCTGTGGTATGCATCAGTGTCAATCAAAATGATGCCAATTATTACGAAGGAGCCACTTAGAGCAAGGGTCTGTAAACTACACCCAATGGGCCACGTTGGCCAACCACATGTTTTTATACATAAAGTTTTATTGGAACACAGCCACCCTTGTTCAGTTACATAGTGTCTACAGATGCCTTCATTCTATAATGGCAGAAGACTGACTCAACTAATAAAACAGACAATATGACTGGCTTGCCCGAGGCAGGGGTCAATCATCTCCAACCTGTGGACTCCTCCTACATAAAAGAAAGAAGGTTCAGGAAGGAGGGGTAGTTCATTCAGTG
The DNA here is from genome assembly GCF_003265705.2 of Callorhinus ursinus. Classification (NCBI taxonomy): domain Eukaryota; kingdom Metazoa; phylum Chordata; class Mammalia; order Carnivora; family Otariidae; genus Callorhinus; species Callorhinus ursinus. Next base: position 70,043,332 of record NW_027397067.1, on the reverse strand, counting down.
CGCACCTCTTCATTTTGCCTATTTTGACATTCATGCATCAACGTGGTCAGAGAGAATTTTCCGACACATATGGAAGCAAGATGTATCATAGAATATACCCACCTGAGAATAAATCCCCACTTGAAAATGTTTTTCTGATTCTATCAAGATCAACAAGGTTACTAATACTATAGGTCCAAGTTATTCAGAATTATATTTATATCCTAAAGATCAGAAATGCTGAAAGCCAACATCTTAAGCCTTCAAAGGACCTGCAGTTTGACCTCCAGGTCTAATAGAGGTTTTCCCTTAAGAACCAGCAAACCCAGGGAGGGACCAGAAGGGTAAGAAGACTGTAGATTGCTGAATCAGCATCTGAGGAACTGAGCAATAAGACTCTTTAATTCCTAGATCTAGCTGCTCAGAATTTTCTTAAAGCCTTTGAGGTTGTGCTCATTGGGAGATTGTATTATTAGTCAGGAAATACTCACTCTCCTTTCCCCAGCACTATGGACAGGGCATACCACCCTCTTCAATGACTTTGGGCCTGGCCCAGTGACTTGCTTTGGGTGGAAGTGACAGGAGGTCGGTTTTGAGCGCTGCGTATTTCCAACCTCTCTCTGCCCTTCCTACATCCATATGAGAAGTAGATGTCCCAGGGGCTGCTGTTTTTTCAGCCTGTGTTCAGGAATGAGGGACATGTGGGAATGCTCCTAAACCTGACATGCAGACAAAATCCTACATCCATATGAGAAGTAGATGTCCCAGGGGCTGCTGTTTTTTCAGCCTGTGTTCAGGAATGAGGGACATGTGGGAATACTCCTGAACCTGACATGCAGACATGCAGTCTGATCCACAGACCAAATCTCACCAGCAGACCCATGAGCAAGAGATAAAACTTGTAGTTAGAGGCCACTGATATTGGGGTTATTTGGTGCTACAGTTAATCTGACTAATACAGTTCATTTCTTTGTTTGCCCACGAGGCTGTGGAAATGGTCGGTTTACTGTCAGGTGTGTAAATTAAAACTCTTAATTAATGCTTAAACAGTAATTAAATGCCCTTTATTTCAGCTTCACATAAGGACACTGAGATCCAGAGAGGGAGTTCCCCGAAGGCCCTAACAAGTTAGTGGCAGAGAAAAAAGGATTCCTGCCCTGTGATCCACCATCCTTGTGCTGATTGGTTCATTCATCCACCAGTCACTCTTCTTAATCACTTGTAAACTTAACATTCTAACCTAATAAACACTTCACTCCCTGAAAAAGTCCAGAAATTGTTATCAGGAAAAAACCCAGCTGAATTATTTGGGGATGAAATAGATAACAATATATCAACTTTGCACCAGATCTCCTCAGAAATGCTCTATGAGGTCACAGCAAGATGAGTCCTAACGGTAAATACAACCACATCTTATTTTTCAGCTTGAGAGTTGACATTCACATGCTACAGATGCTGTTTTAGATTATCTTTATAAGAAATCTAAATGGTCATCTTGACTAGCCAGCTACTCCCCAGATGACTCGGAAATATGTCCAAATTAGACAATTAGACTATGCGCTTCTCATCCACTAGCCCAGCATTAGACAGCTAATTTTTCAAATATTCCTAGAACCACAAATTTTTCAGGTTATATGCTTCAAGCTTCTAATTAATAAAGCTGGAGTTTGAGGATCTGAAAGATCCTGTTTGAAACCTCACCTCTTGAAACAATTAGTGCGTGGCCTTGAGAAAATTATTCAATCTCTCTAGGGCTTGTGTTTTCTATAATATGAAGATGACACTACTACTACTTCAAAAGATAAAGGTGGAATTGAATGAACACAGGCACTCAAGGAGAGATGGATGGAGTGAGTAGCCCCAGAATTGTTAACTTAGAAGAAGCAGTTGGGTTGCTAAAAAGCAAGTGACACTTGAAATCAACCTCCCAGCCCCAGTGATGTCACTATATAACCTGAGTAAATCATAGAACCTCTTCTTTCCTCATTTGTCAAGTCGAGAGAAGCCCATGGGAAATGCTCACCAATGTTCCAAGTGACTGTCACTGAATCTGGACACAGAAATGCTCCAGGCTTCATTTCTGCCCTCCAGCCTCCAACGAGGAAAAAGAAGGAGCAGGGTAGAGCAAAATATAGGACTTAGAACCAGCAATTCTGATTCCAAATAACTTCTCATAACCAGCTCTGAGCCTCTATTTTCTCATCTGTAAACTTCACATGGCCACTCTTGTACTGCCCATATCCCCTGACTGTTGGGCTAATCAAATGACGTAATGCATACAGAAGAGCCCCATAGCCCACGGTAGCCTCTGCGTTTGTCAGTGCCTGTAGGAAAAAAACAACAATGGGGATTGATCAGGTCCTAGGGCTAGTATTGAGAAAATGGGAAGAGAGGGCAGGAGTTTGAACTCAGCTAAGCTCTCCCCTTTTGGTCTGAACCTACAAAACATCAAATATCCAACCACAATAACTGGATCACGCAACAATGTGATTACTATGCATATATTTCCAGAGACAGTAAAGAGAGGACAGGAGGAAGGGAAGAAATAACCAGCTTTGTTAGAAAGGAAGGAGGGGGCAGAGCTTTAGAATATGGATCCCATTGCCCGGTTCTGTTCCTGAATATAACACTTCTAAGATCCATGACCTTGGCAAGATAATTAAACATTTTAGAATATGGATCCCATTGCCCGGTTCTGTTCCTGAATATAACACTTCTAAGATGCATGACCTTGGCAAGATAATTAAACATTCTCTGCCTCAGTTTCTTCATCTCTAAAATGGGGATAATAATAGGGCCTCCCCTAGAGAGTTGTTGTAAAGATTCTATTAGTTACTGCAAGTGCTTAGAACTAGAGTGCTTCCCATAGAGCCAACACCGAGCATGTGTTATATTTATTCATTCATTTATTCCACTCCACAAGTATTTATTGAGAGTTCACTCTGTGCCAATCCCTGTTGGGACTGGGCATACAGTCATGAGCAAAACAAAGTCGCTTGCCCTCCAGTAGCTTGGAGTTCATTCCAGAGCAGTTCCAGAAAGACAATAGAGAAATTTAATATAAACTATGTGTCAGTTCATGATAAATACTATAGATATAAGTCAGATGTGGCAGAGGGGATATGAGATTAGGGCTTTGCAATTTTAGGTCAAGAGGCCAAGTAAACTTCCTTGATCCCGTGCTATACTGAGCATGTAGGTGGAAGTATGGTGAGCTGCCCAAGTACCCCCTGAGGATGGAGGCACTCATTCCACTGCTCCCAGGAGCTCTGCCTGCTACCCCCAGATTCAGCCAAATAGAGCTTTCATCTCATACCCTTTCTCTGAAGGCAGTCTGCATCTCTGACTGGTCAACACAGATGCACAAGAGCCCCATCACTTGTCCTTTCCTGGGACAACTCTGAAGAGACATCCCAGCTCCAGGGTTCCCTGTGGGATTGCCAGACGCCACTGAAACTGTTTCATGGTCCAACTCCTCCTCCTGCCCATCACAGATGTTGCTCCTGAGCCTGTTACCCAGTTGGCTTCCTCCACACAAATCTCAAAAGTCTCAGGCTCTCTTCCCAAGAAAATCTGACCTATGACCAAGGCTAAGGAACTTGTACAATATCTCTTTGGACAGAAAGTAGTAGATCAAGGGTTTTCTCCCGGGGCTGCCTGCCTCTGTGGCTTTGAGATTCTTCTGTTGTTATCAGTGGTATTGTATTCTCTAGTCTGTTCCAGTCAGTGCAGTAGTAGGAAAACTTCTTAGAATTTCTGAGCCATCCAGAGCATGAGGGTGTGGCTGTGGATGAGAAAAGGAGAAGAGGTGTTAATGTCAAGAGCAGAAGACACATTGCCCCCATTGAAACCCAGTGACCTTGAAACTACATCAACACATTTTGAAAAGAAATGTAGTATTTTTAGAATTTGACTTTTTTTGCTACAAATTCTTAGTGCTTTTGCCATAAACATACAATTGTTTGTTTTATATGAATTAAAAAAAAAAACTCTTTTTAAGTAAGTTCTATCTTTAGTCCAGTTTTCCATCAAGTGTGTTTTTAGGTATTTTAGGATGGAATTTATATCTTGGGTTAAAGTGACTTTTGGAGAGTCCTAAAATGTGATCTTCCTCCTGGTCTCAATGATGCATTTATTTTTATATTAGGATGACTTGAAGGATACTTGCCTTTGGCTTCAACCTTGATCCCAGACACGGTAGTTCCAGAAGCTGGTGATATGGTAAGTAGGTATCCTGGACAGGGAGGGGGGAGCACAGAAATTCTTCAGGTGTTGGGAAAGTTTTCCTGAAACAATGTCACAAGCTTCTGGATGGGAATCTAGGACATAAGAGAAGGTTAGAGTCACTATAGTAGAATCTTACAAAGAAAAAACAAACAAAACATCCAGGACTTGAGGAGAACCAATTCCAGATTCATGTAATTTAAAAAAAAAAATTAAAAAGAATCCTTATCATCAGGATCCACTTTAGATGTATGTGTACAAAATACATTCGCATGACATGGAAGAGGGTATTAAATTCGCCGTACAAGGAAGAGGCTTTTAAATTCACCTTAGAGGTATGAAAACTGAGATTCAGGACAGGTAAGTGACTTCCCAAAGTTTACACTCATGAGTTGCAGAGTGAGTACTTCAACTCTGATGGACCTACTCCCAATTATGCCCCAAAGCAAGATTTCATTTTTATAATGACTGGAAATACAACTCAGGAGATAAGTATCCAGTTCTTTCATAGTCCTACCCTTTGCTGGCCTGAGGTGCAACACTGAAACCCTTGTTAAACTGGAATTCTCTGGGTTTATCAGCAAAACTGTGTGAAAGTATCATCCACTCTGAAGGTATTTGTAAATGTCTAAAATTTCTTCTGCTCTCCCAGGATCATTGAGGTCTCCACCATGGCATTAACGTCGGTGGTTAAACTCTACATTATCAAAGCTGACACAGAAATTGGTACAAAATTTCTAGTTGCACAGCATTCTTTAGACAAGTTCCAGTCTGGCTGAGAGCCAGTGATAATAATGATACATTGGTTCTGATTAAGAAATTATTAAAAGGACAAATAGTATCTTTACTAAGTATTAATGACTCTGAATTGTACTGATGTAGTGTTGGTCTCTTTCCATTTCAGAATCGTGGATGAGCATCTAAGCCCTTATAATGCCTCAGAGCAAATGTTATTTAACCTTTAACTGAAGTCTGTAAGAATTCAAAAGGTTCTTTCAAGCAGAAATATGAGGCATGATATTGAAATATTATTTTTAACTTCTATATTCTTTGAGTAGTGTACCTTTGAGCATTTAATCTCACCAAGACTCAGCCTTTCCATCTGCTAAATAGAGATATCTAAGCTGGTTCACTTATCACACAGGGCTAATGTGAGCAAAAAAATCATCCCTTTGGCTTGCTGATAAGGTATTTGCTGAGTTACCTTGAAAACCTTATATTGGAAATTTACTGCTTAATGAGAAAAATTTGAATCGTGTTCCCCCTCCACCTGTCCGTGCTCAGCAATTTTTGAGAGCTGCCCATTGCCCAGTGCAACCACTAAGCTTGGTCCTTGAGCCCTTTATGACCTGGCCTTAACCTCCTTTCTCTCTAGCTGTGCTTAGACCACAGTCTAAGATACACCTAAAACATGGGGCACCTGGGTGGCTCAGTTGGTTGAACGTCTGACTCATGGATTCAGCTCAGGTCGTGCCTGATCTCATTCAAGTTTGTGAGATCAAGCCCCATGTCAGGTTTATGCTCAGCAGGGAGTCTGCTTAAGATTCTCTCTCTCTCCCTCTCCCCTTGCTCTTTTCCCCACTCAACGTGCTCTCACACTCTCTCTCTTTCTAAAATAAATAAATACAATTTTAATATATATATATATATATATATATATATATATATATATATATACACACACATACACACACACACCTGAAACATTATCAACTTTTGCTTTGCGTTGCTCTGTTCAGTCAGCTTCCTCTATGAAGAATGTCCCTTGCCCTTGCTTCTATCTGCCTGGTGAAATCAAGTTCATGATTTAAAGCCCAACTCTCAAATATCCCCCTAGAGAAACTTTCCCTGCTGCCCCCTAACTTCCATGATACTTTGTCCATACCATCAACCAAGACCAAAGGGTTTCTGGCCATACTCAAGGTTACCCCTGAGACTGGCAGAATCATGACCCAGCCACTCAGGTCACCTGCTTTCTTTTCACAGATGTCTGTGAAAATTACAAAATCATCCTAGGAAATGTGGGAGACTCTAATAAGCACTCAAAACAGCTATTCCGTGTTTAACAAAGCTAATCTACCCAGCCATCCTAATAAAATTGTGGAAATGCAATTGAGTGGACCCTATGACTCATTCATGGCTGGCTCTGTCTCCTCAGATAAGGCATGGAGAGCTAGGTATAGAGCTTATTCAAATAATAAATAAGAGCAAAAATGAACCAAGGGGTTGTAATTCCATCAAGAGTCTCTGACAGTGACAGAAACCCCCAGAGGAGGCTTCTCTGGTCACAGAAATAACTGCCTCAGTGAAACCATTAGTCCCTGCAATGTTTGGCTTTGATTCTGACAGTGAAAAGACTCGCCAGATAAAGCCATGGGCTGCAGTAACAGATGGGGTTTGAGCAGTAAGGCCGTCCACAAATGAAAGATTCACTTTATGTCGATGAAAGCAGATGAATCTGTTTAGTGGTGCCTTGAGTCTACAACCTCAAAATAGAATTGCATCTCCTTCAATTGGAACGCATTCCTCTATGCAAAAAGTGAAACACTTCAGGATGCATGTAAGTCATAGCAAGAGAGATTTTGCTATTACATCCACTATCCATAAATTCACATCAGGCAAGGAATGCCAAGAGGGCCTATAGGCATTTAGAAAGTGGGAGCAAATTCTTATTCTTAGAATAAGAAAGGGAGTCTTTTGCACAACATTTACACAATTACCTCAATAGATCCTCGCAAAATCCATAAATGTAGGCAAGCACCCCAGCAGCATCATTGCCCTCACCTCACACATAAGAAAAATGAGGCTCAGAGATGTTGAATGAATTCCCCAAAGTCATGCAAAGGAGAGACTCGGGGCTAGAAACCATCCCCAGTCCAGTGCTTTCCCCACTCTCCCAAACAGCCTCTCTGACCAGGGGGTTTCATGCACCATCAAATAGAGAAAGAGAAAATCGGAAACAGTGGGCTTCTATAAAAGGAAATGAAAAGTTCTACATTCCAAAGGAAATTGGTAATTTCTAATGTTTTTTTTTTAAAGATTTTTTTTATTTATTTATTCATGAGAGACAGAGAGAGAGAGAGAGAGAGAGAGGCAGAGGGAGAAGCAGGCTCCCAAGGAGCAGGGAGCCCGATGCAGGACTCGATCCCAGGACCCTGGGACCACGACCTGAGCCGAAGGCAGACGCCCAACCATCTGAGCCACCCAGGCACCCCGGAAATTGGTAATTTCTAAAGCTATCAGGCAATAATAATAAATATTCATAGTTACTACTGGACTAAGTTTTCTGATCTATACTTTTGGTCTTTACTCCCATGGAATGTGCTTCCCTAGGGGGAGAATATAATATGTTTGGAGGTGCATGGGGATTTGGCTTCAGACAGACTCGGGTTGGAATACCAGCTCTCTAGTTACCAGCTTATGCGACCTTGAATCTGAATTTTCTCATCATGAAAATAGGGGCAATAATTCATCACAGAAATAGGATGAGTAAACAAGTTAGCATGTGAAAAGTGTTTAACAGCGTACCTTGCATAGAAGGTGCTCAAAAAATGTCAGATCCTGGGGTGCCTGGCTGGCTTAGTTGGTGGAACGTATGACTCTTGATCTCCAAATTGTGAGTTTGAGCCCCACATTGGGTGTACTTAAAAATAAAATCTTAAAAAAAAGTCTTTTCTACAGAAACAAACTTTAACAATGTCTCATCTGCTAAGGATGAACAAGCCACCCACAGGGTCTTTGAAAGAGTGGCTTTATTCAATGTGGCACTGATCTCTGTTCAACCTCTCATACTGGGAAGAAAGTGCATGTTCATAATTCGGTAATCAAATCATTGTCTTCAGGTTTCTGCCACTGGGCCAGGAGCTAAATAAGCCTTTTTTCCACCAGCAAAAGATGAGGTACTCTTTTTCTTTATTAATGGAGTTGCTGACTCATTTGAACTATCAAATGAAACATGCTCCCAGCATTTGAAATAAACCCTCATCCTAGAAAAGCACTAGATGCCAGTTAAAATTTTTTGAGCACCTGCTTAGTGCCAGTCTCTCGGGAAAGCACTTCTACCCACATTAGCACATTTGAATCTTGCAAACAACTCTACTAATAGGTTCTAGAAAGATAATATTCTCTCCATTTCACAAGTTAGGAAACTGAAGCTCAGAGTTGCCCAAGGTTGTTGCAGAGCTCCTACAGCAGCTGAGACAGGGTTCTGAGTCTAATGTTGTTCCCCTTTCCTTCAGGACAAGGGCTCACAGCCATATGGCTGCCAAGTCACCGCCATGTCAACATCCCACAAAAAGTACCCGAGAGCAAGCAGGGACGGATGAGAGGTTGCCCCCACCATTGATTCACGACCAGGGCGAACTGCAGCAGCGCTTGGCCTGCTCTGACTCTTCACTTGTGAAATGGGACAGCACCATGCTTGGTTTAGATTTAAGTCAGTATCAAGTTACCAGGTAGCCTGATTCATTTCAGAATTTTATGTAGTATGTTTCCCAGAAAGCCATTTGGAAAAGCAGCCTCTAAGTTTGTTTTTTATTACTTCACTAAGAAAAATATCTTCTTTTTATCCTCACCCACTGTTTATGGAGTGAATGCTATGGCCAGGCACTCTGCTACATTCTAGGGATAGAGCAACGACCTGAACAGACTCCATCCCTGCCCTCCTGGAGCTGATGTCACTGGGAAATAATGGACAAACACTAATCTGTAGGAGTGGTTATATAATCAAAACTCTGATGACTGCCACAGAGAAGCCTAGGATGCAATGAGAGACTATCAGGGGACATCCCCTAGTTTGGGGGTCAAGGAGGGCTTCCTTCCCTGAGAAAATGATGTTTAAAGAGAAAGCAGAAGGATGAGTACAAGTTGGCCGACTGAATGGAGGGGAATGATACTCCCAACGAAGGAAATCAGAGCTTGCAAAGTCAGGGGAGTAAGAGGGAGCATGCCTTATTTGAGGAATTGAAAGACCAGGGTGGCCAAAGCATAGAGACCCAAATGGGAAGGAAAGGATATGAAACCTGGGCCAGTGAGAGCACAGCACTGTTTCCAGAAGCACTAGCTGGTGGTGGCTTTAGTCACTGTGAAGCCCGTGTTCAGCCCAATGCATATGCCAGTTGATATAGCTCCTATTTACAGAAGTGAGACCCAAACAAATGAAGAGATCAATGGACCGACTTTTCGTTCTCCTCCTCTTTCACCTTCTTTTCCTTCTTGATCATCAACCTACTTTCTAAGTACCGTAAAAAAAGTCAAGACAAAGAATTTCCTATGAAATGGTAGGTGTTCAAAGGGTACAAACTTCCGGGTGTAAGATACATAAGATCTGGTGACTAATGCACAGCATGGTGACTATAGTTAAGTATACTATTCTGTATACATGAAAGTTGCTAAGAGAGTAGATCTTAAAAGTTCTCGCCACACACACGTACACTCATATACATAACCATGTGAGGTGATAGAGGTATTCAGTAACCTTATTGTGGTAATCATTTCTCAATATATATATATGTCAAATCATCACATTGTACGCCTTGAACTTACAGTGTTATATGTCAATTATATCTCAATAAAGCTGGGGGACAATTTGACTCAAATACAGTTTTACAAAGAAAAAGAAAGAAACTACATGTACTGCACAGCCTCATGTACTTGTACCCAGGGGCAGGTGGTAAAACCTGAAGGAAACCAGTACACTTCGGGAGTTTTTTCTTCTGAAAATCAGGAGTGTTTCAAAATTTCAGAGCAATTATAGGATTAAATGGGGGGTAATGTACACAAATCTACCAGCTACAGCGATCGGCACTAATAGTTATGTACCGAACACCACCTTACCTATGCAGGTGAGATAGGAAACAGGAAAAGTGTATTGGTTAAGCTAGGCTAACTTCTATAGCAAACAACCCCTGTGCATCATGGCTCGAACGTGATAAAAATTGATTTGATTTCTTGCTCATGTAATGTCTAAAACGAGTGCTCTTGATTGGTGGCCAGCTCTCCTCCACACGGCGGGACAGGGGTCTTCCTTCCCTCTCATGCCTCCACCATGTTCTGCATCAGAGAGGCAGAAAAGACAAAATGTGGAGGTGTGTGTATAAATCAGGCCTGAGAATATCATTTCTTTTGCTAGGCTCCCATCTCATGATCACACCTGACTGCAGGCAATAGACTTCAGTGGATACTCAGGAAGGAGAGGGACCAGGTGTCAGTGACCAGCCAGCAGTCTGGCCACTGTGACACCAAGATGAGAAGGAACTTAAGTCTAAGTAAATCAATGTGCCTACAAATAAGCATTGCATACGTCCTTTCTGCAAGCCCTCCTTGCAATCTAGGTGCAACAATGATGATGACTAAGACCATTATCTTCCTCCCGATCTGGAAGTTCCTGAGAACTTATTAGCAGCCTGAGTCCTCCCACTCTTATCTCTACAACCACCCAGCCATCAGATTTTCTACTTTGCTTTCTTAACATGTGCGAAAGTCCTTCCTCTTACTATGACGACTGTCACAGCTCTTTATCCTCTGTCCCTGGATCATGGCAAGAGATTCCTTACCTCCCCTTCAGCCAGACTGGCTCCTACCCCACCCGCCCCAGCTTCCAACTTCAGTCCACCGCCCTCGCCACCGAAGGGCTGGCCCTCAAATGCAAATCCCAAATGCAATCGCCACTAGCCTGCTTCAAATCCTATTTGGCTCATCAGAGATTCAGGGTAAAGTCCAAACCCCTCAATTTGGCAGTATACAGGACCTGGCCCTGCCTCCCAATGTTCCCTCATCCTTCTCCATAAAGTAGTTATGGGAAGGACCGACTGGATGCAAAACAGCCAGCATGGAAGGAAGAAGACAGCAGCGTGGAATTTGCTGTACATCCAGGGTCTCGGGATTTGGGTGCCAGATGTTATCAGTATAACCTTGAGCACACCACCTCTTGGAGTCTTGTTTTATTTATGAACAAAACAGAAATAATAAATCATTCTGGACCGTCTCACCAGGTCGATGTGAAGACATTGCAAAATAATGTATGCCAAAGTGCTTTATAGATTCCAATGAAATTAGTAAGGCTAGTACTTAAAATCCAAATGACTCCAAAATGAGACAGTCTCACCCAGCACTCAATGTCAGCATCCCTCCTCCAAGTCAGATGAATTCCAGAACTCTCCAGTACTCCCATGTGTAATGTGAGCCTAAGATTATCCCTGCTTATCTGTCACCTGAAAGCTGACTTCTAGTATCTGAAGGGTTGTCATGCACGAGAAGAATGGGGTTGACTCCACAGAGCTGTGTGGCAGTTACCAGGAGGCAAATACTGGCTCAACACAAGGAAAAACTTTCAAACTGTCAGAGCTGTCCAAAGGCTGCCCAGGGCTGGGAGTGGAGGTGGGCTGTGAACTCCACGAGATTGCAGATGATGAGGCCAGAACTAGGAGACCACGGCTGCAGACTCCATGCATCCGACAGGTTAGGACTGGCCAGCTTCGAAGTTTCCCTCCAATTCTAAAATCATATTATCAGCTGCCCCTGGGTGCACCTATCTCACCGCATATTGCTCGGGTTGTAATTGTCAATTTATGACACGAAATGGTCAGTTTAGAGGTCTTTCTCTTCCATTAGACCAAGACCAGAAGGCAGGGACCAGGCCCCCTTCAAGCCAGGATCCTCAGTGCCTGCAACAGCTCCCAGAACACAGGGAGCCCTCAGTAACTGGTGGTGGAAAGAATGGATGGATGAATGAATTATTCTGAGTTTCTCAGGATGACACTGAAACCCCACAGGGGAAACACAATGATGACTTAATCTTGGGCTGGGATGAGTCCTTTCATAGCAAAGCTTGTGTATGATGACCTTGGTCCTGGTTAGTACTTTCCAGCGGGGAGCCTTTCAACTCCTAGGGGTCCTATTTTCAATATTTAAAAAAAAAATTACTAAAATCAGGCATTTATTCATTTACAGAGTGCCCAGGTTTCAAAAACATCCGACTTCCCTGCATTTAGTGGGAATTTATAAACTTGGCACGGTCACTCTTTATCTCATACAGCAAACCATCACCTTGGAACTTTACACATACTACCTTATTTCATCTTTACATGAAGCATGCGTGTGAGTCATGCAGCCTCTAGCTCACAGACAAGAAGACTAGAGCTCAGAGACGTTTCATGACCTGCTCAATGATGGAAGTTTATGGTGTTACAGGCAGAATTTCAGTCTAGTTCTGCCTGACCTGTTAGCACATTCTCTCCCCATGTAGCAGTGGGCTTCATTACAGAGAAGGGCCCTCTGATGTGTGTTTCCATCACAGAGATGCTTGAGATGGGGGGTCTGTCCTGGCCATCAGCCATTCCTTCCCTTTCTGGGCACAATGCACACAGGGTTATATGACCACTTAAACAACCCTGGATTTAATGAGAAGGCAGATACACTACCCACTAAAGTATACCTGACCTCATAGGCTTCCCAGCCTCAGAAAGCCCTCAGCCCCTCTTCCAGGAGAATCTCCTTCTTACTCTCAGATGAGATCCCATAGAAGAACATCGGGAAGTCTCCCAGACCCTCTATTTTCAGCCTTATATTTTTCTTGTGTTGACAACTTAATACATGTTGTCCACACTTCCTTTTACGGGGAAAGATAAGACTCTGATGGTAATCAGAGCACCAGGATAGGAAATGCCACATTCCTCCATGTAAATATTTGACTAAACTTTCTCCAGGCCATGCATCATTGTGCTGAGCCCCCAGAAAAGCTTCAGGTCCGCAGATCTGCAGGTGAGATACCTTGGCAATGAATTATGAGAGGGTGTGTTTAAAAACCAAGGCCAGAGCAGCTCTACATGACCAAAAGCTGTTCTGGGGAAGCCAGGAATAGAGCCTGGTCTCAATGGGGATGGAGTTCTCCCCTACGGTCAACTAATACCTGATAAAGGGGACCTGTTTGGATGGCTTTTAAAAAAAGAAATGACTACAACCATTTAGCTAATGTTCAGGTCTTTTTATAAACTGAAAAATCAGGAACATCTGAAGGTCAGTAAGGAGATCCTTATTGATCTGTCCATGCAGTGGGCAAATAATCATAAAAGTATTGGTGATGATAGCTAACATTGATCAATTGCTGACAGTGTGCCAGTAACCGCTCTAGGTTCTTTTCATGTAATCACCTCATTTAACCCTCATGACATTCTTGTAAGGCCTCTCAAGGTATGTTATCACCCCATTTTACAACTGCAGAAACTGAAGCAGGGAAAGATCAAGCAACGTGGCCACGGTTGCAGAGTAAGCAAGCGAGTGTAGGAGCAGAAGCCTAGGCAGCCAGTGGAAGCTATGTTATCAATGGATACTTGATGGCTAAAAAAACATTTATGGCATTAAAGGGGGAAATGCAGGTTTCAAACCGGTATGAATCCTTTTATTAGTAATATTAAAAGAAATGGAGAACGACCTCACACCCATTGTGAGTGGCTACTATTACACACACTCACATATACACACAAACTAAAACAGAGAAGATAGAGTGACGGTGAGGACAGAGAGAAATTGGAACTGTTGGGGAGAATGTAAAATAGTGCAGCTGCCATGGCAAACAGGATAGGGGTTCCTCAAATATATAAAAATAGAATTACCGTATGATCTGACAATTCCACTTCTATCTACCCAAAGGAATTGAAGGCAGTTTATCAAAGAGATACTTGTAGACACCTATGTTTACAGCAGCATTATTCACAATAGCTAAAAGGCAGAAGCAACCCAAGTAACCACCAATGGGTGAAAGTGTTGTATACATACAAAGGAATATTATTCAGCCTTAAAAATGAAGGGAATTTTGTTGCATGCTATAGCATGATTGAATCCAAGGATATTATGCTCAGTGAAATAAGCCAGTCACAGAGAGACAAATACTATATGATTCCACTTATGTGAGATACTTAGAGTCATCCAATTCACAGAGATGGAAGTAGACATGTGTTGCCAGGGGCTGAAGGAGGGATAATAAGGAGTTACTGCTGAATGAGAAAAGAATTTCCATTCTGCAAGATGAAGAGTTCTGGATAATAATTGTACAACAATGTGAATATACTTAACACTACTGAACTGTACAGTTAAAAATGGTCACGATGGGGAAGGAGAAGAAAAGAATGGAAAGAAAAGAAAAAGAGAAAAGAAAAGGAGAAAGGAAAAAACATAGTTACAATATTCAAGGGAAAATTTCAAAAGGATATATATCTAGTGAGTTGATAGTGATTTGCATTAGGTCATAGTTTTATATGTAAATGTATCTACTCTGTGCTTACTTAAATTTTCTGACCTTTCCATAAGGACTGTGTATTGTACTTGTAATAAGATCTTTAAAAATTACCTTCAAAACAAGAGAAAAGCAGCAAGGAAGAGTAAAATCCAGAATGCAGGGAAAGCAGTCACTCCTGTACACAGAGGAATAGCATGCCCGTGGCTTCTGCAGGGGAGAAGGTGCCAACAAAGGAGGCTCTGCACACCACTCCAATTAGGTCCTTATGCTCAAACACTCAGCGTTTGTGAGCAAGGGGCTTAACAAGGAGCTTGAATGACCAGAAGCAGGGGATCCTCCTCCATTAAAGAACATGGATGGCAGGAGAGTGAGAATTGTAATTCTGAGGGGAAGTATGCATTGCCTGCATGAACATCTGCATGGAGGATCCTGTATTGCACCTGTCTGAGCTCTGTTGGAAGTGGGACAAACAGGGGGAAGGAGATTTGTGGGGAGGAGCAAGTCTCATCTCTCGCTCACTATCAATTCAGATACAGAATTTGAACCTCTGAGCTTAAAAGAACCTTAAAAACTATTTAGCCCAAATGTCTCATTCTACAGAATAACTGAGGCCCATTCAGGTAATGGGACTTGGTCAGCATGCAGCCAGGTTTGTGGCAGACACTGGATTACCATCAGCTCCCTGAACGTGCCTGCTTTGTCAGTCCCTCCGTCTCCCTATGCCTGCATGCACTGTTCATTCTTCTGTTCTTCACTCACATTTGTTCAGCTTTGAGGCTATACCAGGCTTGGAGAGAGGCACTTTTTTTCCCATCTTTTTGTCCCCTGCAGTGCTTCATGCAGAGGATATTTGCAGAGGTTGTACAATATAATAGAATGATCAGATGCAAGTTTATGCTTTGCCACACTGTCACTTCTCTTCCTCGTCACTGTGTTTGCATTATTGCTCACCCTTTACTCCACTCTGCAACAGTCACCCCATAAATAACCCAACCACCTCCCTGAGGAAAATTTCAGAGATGATAACTATGTCACAATCTTCCCTGTGAGTCCTGTCTCTTAATTAGGTTTGTATAGTCAAGGATTTGTTGTGTTTATGTGAGTTATTGTGCAGGGGGCATAGAGACAGTCTGGCTGCCTTAAGGAAGCCATTGTAAGATTTGTTAGAGGTACAGCTCAAAGCCAGACAGAGCTGTGTACAAATCCTGTGTCCACCACTTTCAGCCATGAGAGTTTAGGCAATTATTTAACCTCTCTATACCTGAATTTCCTCTTCTATGAGGGCCATAATATTTTACCATGGACAGCTATTAGTAGTAGGGGTTGAATAAATGTTAACTTTCTCCTTCAACTGTATACCATTCTTAAACTTTCATACCAGCTTTGCTTTTTCTCAAGGCCAACTCCCAAGGTCAAAGAACAAAGATAAATGATAGGCAAAGTATTCTTAGGCAAAAAGAAGTAAGTAGTTTAGCTCATGTTGAGCTGGTTTAGAGCAGAGGTTGGTGAACTGCAGCCCCTGGGCCAACTCTGTCTAATCCTCTGATTTTGTAAATAAAGTCTTATTGGGGAATACAGCCATGTTCATTTATTTACAGATTGTCTATGGCTGCTTTCTGTACAGTGGCAAAGTGGAGGAGTTAGGACAGAGATTTTGTATGCCCCACAAAGCCAAAAATACTTACGATCTATGTTTTTACAGAAAAACTTTGGGTGTATGTGGTATTTCATCAGGAGGTGATTGACACATGTAATTTTCCTCTCCAGATCTTCAAGATGAAGCAGTATACATTGGCAAGGATGCTGAAAGAAGGAAGACCTTATGTTCTAAAGCAATCTGAGGATTACCTTTTACCAAATTCCTTCCACCCTTCTTTAAACTAGATGCTGATGTTGAGTTCTTACAAAACCAGAATGTGGTTGTCAAGTGGCAGGCGGTGGGAAGACTTCATTGGTTTTCCACTGGTAGATAATTTGTTAGATCCTAAACAAAGAAGAAAGACTAATGACTCTAAGAGGCCAATAACTAAAAGTCACAGGATATCTGCGCGGTTAACCCTGTGATACCAAAATGACTCATCAGAGTCTATGGCTTTCCTACTATTGATTTCATGGTTTCAGTCCCCTTTGGTTCAATGTGCTCACCTTACAAGTGCTGCTAAGAATCTCCTAATGCATGTCAGAGTTAGCTGCAGAGGCTCTTGATTTGCTCACAGTTGTGTGTGTGTGTTTTAGAGCTTTTGGCTTCTCTTGGCAGTTGAAGAAACTGTGAAAGTTTCTGCTTTACTCCACAGTCTCTGGGCTCAACCTCTGAGCTAATGATTTGGTCAACAACAGGAACAACAACTCCAGGACAGAGTGCTTTACTCAGCCTGGGTGCTTCAAGTTTGGAAAGGAAGACAAGTGTTCTGAATATTTCAAGCAGAAAGGGACTTAATACAAGGAATTAAAGGTTTAAACAATTATGGGATGGGCTATAGACATGTAAGTAGGGAAATCTGCAAGGGCTGGAATCCAGGAAGCTGCCACCCCTAGAATCTAGGAAGTAGTGCTGAAGCGGATGGTTCTGAAGAGTGTGGGTGCAAGGAAGCCACCGGCAACATGCCACATCTACTGACACCTACTCCCTCACAGCCGCAGCTGAGAATAAGGACCTCTCCTTCTCCTTGGCCTTCAAAACACCATACCAGCACCTCTCCTTGGCAGAATCCAACCCTGAACCCTGCTGGCAAAAGTCTAGGGAGTGTGGTCCCAGGCTGGCTTCACCCATGCAGGGAGAATGTAGAAGGAAGGAAGAGATAATGTCTAGTTGATATGAAATGACTTAGCTTTGAGGAAGCTTCAGGAAGACTTCCTAGAGAATGTGATGCCAAAGACTGGGTTTTGAAAGACCAAAGTTGGCCAAGCCCTGCCTTGGTCACTGATTCATCAAAGTACTTTCCCTTTCTAGGCTGCAAGAGCCAAAGTTAGGGAACTGATGTTACCATCTTCCCAAGAAGTGCTCATCTTATGCAACCAAATGAAGAGGTAGCTATAAATACCCTGACTTTCTCATTATTTTGTGTTCAAATAGATAACTGCAAGAAACGTTTCCTTCCTGAAGAAAGAGAGTTATAGTCACCAAATCAAACAGCAATACCTCTCCTCATTGGAAATACAAGTGGGGAGAGTTTTCTCTCTGAGCATATTTCATAGGCAGTTTGGAATTGTTGTGCCAAGGGAAGAAAGATCTGCCAACTACAGTGGTTGTTAGGGCAATGTACAGAGTGAAACTCTAGCATCTCCACCTTGATTTGATCCTCCCGGTCCTTTGTAGCTCCTCCTCTCCTTTTCAGAGATACATCTGGAACTCTCCAGACAACCAGCCCACGGACAGCTCATATTTTTTTTCTTTTCCTCAAAGTTTAGATTGATAGAAATCTTCCAGTGCTGTGAAGGTAAAGGTACAGCATCAATTAAGCACCTGCTGTTTCTTTTAATAGATTAGATGCTTTGTGCACCGACTGAATCTTGTAAGGGACCTTTGAGATAAGCCTATTACCCTCATTTTCCAGATGAGGAAGCAAAGGTCAAGAAAGGTAAAGTAATATTTCCAACGTCACATACCCACTGCTGTTCTCCAGAGGATAAGGCCAGACCCCCACTGCCCAACTATGAATGAATCCTGAATTCAATGATGTTCTTGGGTCACACAGAGGTTCATAACATCCTCATGTCTCTACAAACCCATGCAGAAGCTTGAGCCCATCCTTGGTGACTTCCCTTACTTCGCCCTTTTTCCCAGGAAATAAGGGACAGCCAGAACTCACAACTGCCAGTGGCAATAGCCACAGTGGGGTTCCACTCCCACCCGAGCCTTCCTCTGTGTCATTTTCCCAAAGACATGAAAAAGAAAAGATAACTCCTTAGAACTTAGAACCTGTGTAGATTTTCAAAATTTCAGAATGTGTTCAACACTCTATTTTTCTTCTCCATACTTCATCTCATGGATGTCCCTGTCTTTGTTTTTTTTTTTTTTTTAAAGATTTTATTTATTTATTTGACAGAGAGAGAGAGCACAAGTAGGCAGAGTGGCAGGCAGAGGGAGAGGGAGAAGCAGGCTCTCTGTTGAGCGGGGAGCCCAATGCGGGGCTTGATCCGAGGACCCCAGGATCATGACCTGAGCCGAAGGCAGCCGCTTAACCGACTGAGCCACCCAGGCGCCCCTGTCCCTGTCTTTGTTAATAATTCTTTGACATTTTGGGATCCAGATTATTTTTATGACACTATTATTTTAGAGAGTATAAAAACTGTTTCCTTAATGAACTTCAGGCTTTCCTACAGTTTTAAATCCATAGTGGTGATATTTGCTTACATCTTCTTTAATTGCTATCACCGCTCACTGCTTGTTCTTCTAAATGGTGACCATCTAGTTCTGAGCTCTTGTTTTATGACTCAGTTTGCATACATGTCTTAAAGAAGCTTTTCAAGGAGGGTTTGAAGATAATACATTTTTTATCTCCTTTGCGTATGCACTGATACGGTTCTATTCCCTGCATATGTGAGTACTAACCAGAACTCAGAGGTAACATTGCTGGGTCAGATCCTTTTCTTCTCCAAACTCTATAGATGCTACGAAATTATCTTCTGGTTTTTAATGTGCTGGGAAGAAGACAATGAAGTTTAGGTAAATTTTCATCTTCAGATACAACCCATTGTTTTGTGTCTGGATATGGTATTTGTGGAATCTGTGGATTAAATACAAATACTTATTTGTATTTTTCTTAGTAGGCTGATACTTTCAGGCTGGCACTTTCACCAGGCTACATAGATGTGAGGCTCTGATCCTTGAGTTTTCCTAAATTGGGGTCAGTTCTTTCTGTCTCCCATGAGCCTCCTTTCCCTTTAGCCAGGAACGCTTTCCTGTGTCACACACATTTCACATTTTCTGCCCAATGTTTCAGACACCTCCTTTATTGTCACTATCCTTCTTTTACCTCCTGGTCTCCTTTCTCTAATTTGGGAAGGGTCTCTCAAATCCGTCCTCCACACCAGTGACCGAGCTTCATGCGGCACCAATACCTGCCTCTAACGGGGATTGAATTCCAGCCACTGAGCACGTCTTCTCCTCGCTTCATCCCATCGCTGTTCCCCACCCAATTCTTCTGCCTTTTCTCCCTCTGGATCCTGCCTTCAGATGTTCTGCTTCTATTTCAGAGAGACTTTCACTGAAATTTGTGGGAGTGCCATATAGTTATCCGAGATGATCATCTAGATTCTGAGGTAAATTTTTCTCAGAGTTTCTCTGCCTTACTGATGTTATTTCTTTTTTCCTTTCCTTTGCAACATTTTTTATGGGCCCCTTATTGTGGATAATGATGATATTGTTCATTTTACTCATTCTTAGACAGGACAAGTTCAGTTTGTTGTAATTCTTAGAATGGGAGAGAGAGAGATTTGCTCCGTGCACTGCCCTGGTGGTCAAATTCCCTTCTCCAATCCAAAATTTATATTCACAGATCCCAGTCTGCTCTCACTTAAATAGCCAGCTGTCACCTGGGACACCGTGCAGTGAATATGGTCCCCCTGCCCCAGCACTCAGCCCAGCTTCTTGTTCTTAGAAACAACGTGTGACGGGAATAGCCCAGTCCCTGACAGGCAGAGCTAGCTCATATCTTCATGCCTCGGCAGCCTTCTTCAGAGCTTTGTCACCGTTGCTTGCCTCCCTGAGGTCACTTCAGTTCAGCAATTTGCTGTGATTCCCAAAATCTGCCTGGATTGGGGGAAGTGGGAGAAGAGGAAGCCTGAGAAAGGAGAAATAATGCTATTCAAAAGAACAACTCCTGAGGAGGGGAAAGAAGTGACAGTTCCATTTCCAGTTGACACCAGGCTTGGGACTGAGTTTGAGTGTAGAGGTTGGGTGGGAGTAAGAAGGAAACTTCCTACCCATTTAAGGGAATTTCTTCATGAACGCGAGCAAGAGTAGGTCACATGCTAGAACCAAGGTAGGCGATCCTCAATCCAGATCCATCCACCCCATGCAGTGAATTGTTGCAGATTCTGTCATTAGGTTGTACTGCCAGTCTAAGCATTCTGTCTCACCTATAGTTTCCACGAGAAGAGCTGAAGGGCTCAGCTTTAGGAACCACCAGCCAGCTGCCATTTTGAACCAGAAGGCAGCTTACCTTGACCTCTTCCAATTTCCAAGCAGCTATTACCGCAAAAGGCCAAAGAGAAAATATTCAATAACTAAAGCTCATGGTGCCCTGTTTCTGTCCTCTACACAGTCTGGTTTAAAACTTGCTGTAGAACAAAAGAAAAAAAAAGCAACAAAATATTATCTTGTTTATTTTTAATCTTTAAGATTATTTTAGTAAATGCTTTTCACGGAATCTTTCAAAGTTCAAGTTTAGTCTTCACTCAACACCGCAGCTTCTGTAGGTTGTCCCAGCAGCAGGCTCTCAATTACTCTGCTGAGCACCCCAGGCTGGTCTGTGAAGCCCCATTTCTAACAGCCTGTTGTAGAATCCACAGACAGCAGGCTCTGTCTCTCTCACTTGGAGGCCCAGGCAGTTTGTTCTGGGCAGTCAGGGCCTGGGGAGGAAGACGACCTCACCCACCCTCTCACCTTCAACTGTAAACTTTAGACACCTCGTGACTTTCCATCCCTTCCACCCTTCACCCCTTTCTCAACTCTGAAACCTCCTTCCACTGGAGGGGCTGAATCTTATGCTCAAAAAAATGTAAAATGCATCCCAAAAGAAAAACAAATTTAAAAAGAAACCAACGAGTTTAGGGTATATTCATATGAAGAATAGCACGATGCTTATGTTTGAAGGCTCTGGACTGCCAAGGTTTAAATCCCAGCTCTGCTGCCTGGTATCTGCACAAACTCGGGCAAGATATCTAACCTCTTTGTGTTTTATTTCTTCATCTATAAAATGAGATAATAAAAGTACTTATCTCATTGAGTTGTTGTGAGGATTAAATGAGTTAATGTATTCAAAGTGTTTTAAGAGATAAATGCTTCGTGCCTGTTAGCTATTATTATTGCCTATTACACAGCAAGTGCTTTGGGGCGTGTTATTGCTAGGCACTCTATCCTACTATTTAGTTCTTCTCCTCTCCAGGATTCCCTGCTCCGGTTGCAACACACAAAAGGCATAAGAGGAAACAAAGTCAGAGCCTTATTACTAGAAGGGCAAGCACAGCATTGTCAAAAGAGAGCAGGATTTCTCAGCCAAATTCAGTAGTAGTTGTGGCTCAGGCTCAGGCCTGAGCGAAGCCATTCGTGTTCCAGAATGGCTGGTTGTCCATGGCAGTCTCTGAGCCCACTCATCCGTCCCTCTGCCAAGACAGAGATGCCCAACCTGCCTCTCCCATCTGGGACCAACTGGAAAATAGACCTGACCTGAGTCGCCTTGTAGAGAGAGGCCTGTTCTGCCTACGTGGAGGCTGCATGTGGAAAAGAGAGTCCATCCTGAATGGGTCACACTCTGATGAACAATGTCTGCCTTCCTTCCTCATATCCTCTCTTCTGTGGAGAGGGACAAACGTGCTTACACCACACCAACAATTTTCCCATGGAAGCCTCACCATAGCTCTGCCAACTAGGCATGCTTATCCTCACAGCCCACTTGAGGAAATGGAGATTCAACGAGATGAGAACCAGATTGTCCCCAGTCAACATCCATGCTGCCGCCACCACGCCCCATAAGAGCAATGTGTGCGGGCAAAAGTGAGAACACATTAGGTCTCTGCACTAGGTGGCTAAGCCAGGTGCAGAAAACACATCCATCAAGAACCTGGAATCTTATTTCAGCTCCAAGTAGGAGCCTGTGAGGGATGTCCATTAGGGCAGGTCCTTCAGATTCTCTTCGTACACGTGCACCTCTCTCTGACTTCCCACTCGTGTGGTAAATAAAACTTGCTCACACACCTGCCAGCAAAATTTCTACAGGGTTTCTCAGATTTCACTGGGCCTTGGGTTTCCCGTCTGTAAAATGGAAATAGTAGTATTAATTTTGCAGAGTGTTGAGAGGATTACAACTCATCTAACTGAGTCTTGGGTATATATTAGGTGTTCACTTGAGAGATGGTATTCTTATATATAAATGTGGTCTTCCCACTATTTCCTGACACTTCTGGTCTTTCCCTGACCTTCTTCCATTCTGGTGGTTAGACATAGTGGCATCAGGCGATTCAGAGGAAAGAAATATCAACAAAAGAAGAAAACTTTTTTAATCTCCCCAAGTTTAGATATTGGCTCCAGACACAGAATTAAGAATAGGTCAGAAATAGGCTTTTCCCTGTCTCCTGAAATTAAGTAAAGACGTTGGGGGATGGGAGAATGGAGAGGAGAGGAGGCCTTGAAAAGGGGCCCCCTACCCGTCCTGAGTATCAGGTAAGGAGGGGAGGTTGGGACGGACAGTCCCCCCAGAGAGTTAGGGTTTCTATAGGCAAGGGAGCCTGTAACTTCTTTCCCAGATAGGAGCTGAGAAAGTGGCAAGGCCCCAGACACTAAGTAGGGTGTGGGAGCAGAGGAAATATTTACCATGTAGCCAGGAGCATCCAAGAGCCAATGGATCTGAAGGGCCTTGTGAGCAACAAGGGGCACTTGTGGGGACTCGCAATAGGAGAGCAGATGAGAACAGGATGGCTCAGTTGATGGCACCAAGGAGAGGTAATGATCCAGAACAGATGCCTTCTCTTCCCTCTCTCAAAATTTCAACACCATGTGATGCCTCATTTGAAAAACAAAGAGAAACCACTTAGTTGCCTCACCTGGGTAAAGGGAAGAGATACTAAGTTTTAAGCTGATATTAAGTTGCTACCACCAGAAAGGCAGCTTGGAATAGATACCAAGTTCTGGTAGAGAAGAGAAAGGACCTAGTATGAGTTGTGTGCATGTGGTAGATCAAGTTTTATACCCATTGCACTACTGTTGTGATTACTGTGGAATATAGTGCAAGAAGGCACATAATTTAGTGCAAATTTATATACTTGTAAGTTTCTGGATAAAACCGGAAGAAAGAAATAAGATCACAGAATCTCCTTCCCCAGTACCTACCAAAACAAACACAAATTAGAAAATAACTAAAAGCTAACAATTCACCAGGAACTACTTAATAAGAACAGAGCTACAATCTTATAGAACACACTTGGAAAGTAGCCCCTAAGGAAAGGAATCGAAGATTCTGATCCACTGAAATGTGGTGATGTGCATAATCCTCAATTTCTGAAAGATGTCTTCCAGTTTGGAGAAGAACAGTGGGAAGATTGTAACAGTAGATTGTATTGCACAATCTCTAAAAGAAGTTTTTCAAAGAAGGCTGTTAGACATAAGCATGACCTTGCAGTTTGTTTCACTCAATAAATTAGGTAAATGCTTTATGGGAATCAGCATGTGCAAATAGGCTGCCATGGGAAAGATCAGAAACAAATATTTGAGGTGAGAAGTCCCTATACAGCATTCACCCATTCAGTGCCTACTCTGTGCCAAGCATCCTTCTTGGCACTGAAGACAGCGGGGAACAAAGCAGACAAAAGTCCCTGCCCTACATTCTGACGGTGGTTGAAGGAGGAAGCAAATGATAAAAAAATAAAAGACAGTAAAACATACAGTGTTTCTGGTGATGAGAAGTGCTATGAAAAAAGAATATTAGGGAAGGGGGAAGAATGTGCCTTCTCACCCGCTGTATAAAATAAGGAAGACCTCACTGAAATCCTGACATGTAAGCGAAGACTTGGATCTGAGAATGAAGCTGTGTGACTATCTGGGAGAATGTTCTAGGCATAATTGAGGCTCAGCTAGGAAGCCCGTGTGGCTCAAGCCAAGCGAGCTAAGGGATAGAGCAGTTCCAGGGGCCACCACACCAAGAGCCCAGGATGCACAGGAGCAGTGGGTGGGGGAGTTTTTGGAGTGACATGCTTTGACAAAGAATGTTAAAGGAGTGTTATGGCAGCTGCCATGAAAATGGGACACTGGTGAAGCACAGAGGATTTGTGCAGGGAGAGCAGGGGCCTCTGGGACCAGCTTTGGGCTAAGATGGTGGAATGCACGGGAAACACATCTAAATGACTAATGGTGGGCCTGGTACAGGATACTTGGTGGGACCCTAGAAGACAACCCATGTTGGGCCAGCCAGCAGCCACCGCCCTACATCCCCCAGAGGCCAGAGGGGTATTCAGAAAAGAAACATCCACTCCAGTCACTTTAACTAAAATAACAAGACAAGACCACGTGATTAAAGACTGTCTTTTCCACATTGGCTCAGAGCAAAGAGAAGGTCTGGGCCGAGCTCTCCATACAAAGCATAAGGAAAAATTGGGGAAATGGCATTTTAACTATGCAAGCTTTCTAGAACACAAAAGGGAAAGGAAACACAGTCTGAAAAAGAACAATAAAAAACTC
Source organism: Callorhinus ursinus (assembly GCF_003265705.2). Lineage (NCBI taxonomy): Eukaryota > Metazoa > Chordata > Mammalia > Carnivora > Otariidae > Callorhinus > Callorhinus ursinus. Next base: position 70,018,502 of record NW_027397067.1, on the reverse strand, counting down.
AGTGTGGTGTCATTTATACAAGACTCAAAAACAAGACGATGAAGCAATATACCGGGATGGAAAGGGAGATTGTCGGGTTAAGGAAACAATCGGGGGCCAAAGCAACGTCCTTACAGATCCAATAAATAAATGCAAACAAGCAAAGAACAGACTAGGCGCAACTAAGAAAATCAAACAATGACAAAAAAAGAAGGCTTCGGAACATCACAGTGAATGCAAAGGAAGAAGACAAACTGAATAAATCAATGAGCGATGATGATAAGTAAGGACTTCAAAGATGACCCACTTAAAGGTCACTTATATTTCCTAAGAACGTGCCCCAAAATGGAAAAGTGTTTCACAGATGTAATTTCGTGAGGGATTTTTTTTCCTATTAGAAAAATACTAAATCTGCACATCATAAGAAATTAATACACTAGGAAAAAAAACACAATTTACATGGAGACACTGAGCATGCCCTGATCAACATTAACTGAGTGAGATCATCCAGGCACAAAGAAGGATCTCTCACTAGAGGTGGGATCCAGCTGGCCTCAGATACCTCCACACCGTTATTTTTCCAGAAGAAACCACAGTAATGCCAAAAGTCCCAAGTAAAGGAAAGTGTAACTCAAGAATATTAAAACTGAAGACATTCTCAAACATGAAAGAATTTGGGAACTATATGAGTCCTTTTGGGAAATACGCTGGGAGATTAATTCAGTTACAAGATGAATTTATTGAACACACACACACACACCTCTAGGATGAAATTATGGGTAAGAAGAAGTGGCAATGAGGATTAAATCCATTTACACAGAGATAAACAACAGCACAACAGTAACATTTTCTGTCGCTGAACAGAATGTGTTATCAATCATTTCAAGTTTAAAATTATAAAAGTGACAAAAGTCAGGAGACAAAAGCAATGAGAGAAAGTATCAGAGTATGAATCACTTCATCTCTCATGGTAGGAGGTTAATTAGTACTGCCTGGAAAGTGTAAACATGTAACTTAAAAGGGGAAAAAAATAACACCAACTTAATTGATGGCAGCAGGTTTTTACTTAGCCTTACTAGAGAGAGATTAGAGGAAATCCTGTTGCTGGCAGAGGAGAAAAAACATGATCTAAGTTTGAGCAATTCCTTCAGCTTCACTTCGGTTTATCATTCTTTGGTTACATTCCAGTGAAATTAGGTAAATGCTTTATTGGAATCAGCATGTCAAGTAGGATCTCTAGTTAGCTGGCTATTTATCTACCTAAATAGTCTCCCATCCTTCCAACCTATCTGTCTATGCACAGAGGTATCTGGAATGATGTGCACCAAAGGGTTAATGTTGGTTATTTCTTGCTGGTGGAATTTCACAGTGATTTGTTCTTTCTACTTTGTGCTTTAAAAGGTGTTTCAAAAAATAATTTTATCATGAGCATGGATTATTTAATAAGAAATGGAGTTATTATGTTTTAAAACTCTATGTTTACTTAAGGCTTATATTGTGGTAAATCACTATTTGATGGTGTCCTGAAATCAGAATTAGTACTCGATTGTAACTGATGTATTGTAAGCTTGCTGTGTGCCAAGTGCTCTGCAAAAGGCGTTTATAAACAAGGCCATTTTCTTTTAAATGCATCACTTCATGAGCATGTTCCCATTTTTCTTTTTTCAGAGAGAGAAAAGAGAGAGAGAGCATGAGCAGGGCAAAGGGAGAGAGAGAGAGAGAGAGAATCTTAAGCAGGCTCTATGCTCAGCACAGAGCCCAATGCAGGGCTCGATCTCACAACCCTGAGGTGGTGACCTGAACCAAAATCAAGACTCAGATGCTCAACCGACTGAGCCACTTAGGTGCCCTGAGCATGTTCCCATTTTAAAGATGAGGAAATCAAAGCTCATCTATGTTGAGTGATGATATCACACACTTCCAAGCAACTGAGAGCTCCAATCCATGTTTCAGATTCCATTCAACAGTTTGTACCCAGACCCCACTCTGTGCCACACACTATTTATTCTCCATGGCACAATTCTTAAACTTCCTCCTGATGACTAATCTTGATGAAGAATTTCCTCTTTAAATGGTTAAAGAAAAGTATATGGCAACATTTCACACTGATTCAGAGACTCTAATTCATAAACTGTCCTAAAATAGTGCCTCTCTCTGGCTTTCCTTTCTTTTCTTTGAAGATGAAATAGTTACTGATTTTGCATGTACCCTGCAGATTTATTTTATTTAAAAAATAAAATATACTGAAATTGGAACCAGGGTGTTTGTTTATGATTCTTTCAGCTGCATATTTGTCCCTTGTGTATTTTCTGGATGTGGCTGTATTGCACAATTTCTTTAAAAAGTTTTTAAAAGAAGGCTGTTAGACACAAGCAGGACCTCGCAGTTTGTCTCACTCAATAAATTAAATTTTGATCTGTGATAAGTTGTAAAACATAGATGCTTAACCATATTTATATTAATGTATATAGGATTGTGCATTCTATACCTATTGTTATATATCAGACCACCCCCAAAGTCAGCACCATCAAACAACAAAAGTGTATTATTCCACAGATGCTGGGTCAGGAATCCAGGCACAACTTAGCTGAGTGTCTCTGGCTCACTCTCTCTCGCAAAGCCAGAATCAGCATGTTGACTGGGAGAACCACCACCATGCTCAAATAGGGCAGGGCTGCCTCCGCACTCATCCATGTGGCCGTTGACGGGTCTCAGATCTTTGCTGGCTGTGGATCAGAATCATGGATTACTTAATCACATGGACTTTCTAATAAGTCTGTTCACAACATGGCAGTTTGCCTCTCCCAGAATGAGGGATCTCAGAGACAAGAAGAGAGATCCAAGATGGAAGCCACAGTCTTTTTTATAACCTAATTTCAGAGGTTACATTCAATTGCCTCTGTTTTATTATATTCATTAGAAGTGAGTCCCTAAACAGCCCTTACACAATGGGGAGAGGCGATCCCACAAGCGTATGAATAGCTGGGTGTGGGGGTCATTGAGAGACATGCTAGAGGCTGCTTATGACAGACTGGAAAGCCACATATCAATATGTTAACACTGGCTGCCTCAAGTAGCAGATAGGAATTATGGGGATTTTAATATTATTTTTATTGCTTCTCTGGTGAAAGAAGTAAAATTGTCCATGGTGAAAAAGTAGAAATGGTTGGACTCACAGGCTCTGTATTTCAATTACGCTTCTGTTATTCACCACCTGGATAGCATGTAGACCTGCTAAGCCTCAGTTTCCCCAATGCCTGCTTATTACGGCTGTCATGAAGGTCAACATGATCTGCATGTGAAGCAAATATACAGTAGCACATTTCATGAGCTTATTCAATATGGGTGTTCATCGTTAATGAACGCCTAATTTTTGAAATACAAAAAAAGAAGATGGGTAGAAGTTCTACTAATACAAAAAAGTGTTATCGCATTTAAGTTTACACTTATATTTTCACTGGCAGGGGAGGACTATGAACACACCAGACAAGGAAAAGTGGGGCCATAATATAAGCAAATGCTAAATTATATAGATCAGACGATAAATGAAGACATTAGAAATAAAGAGAAAATGGGAGGCGGAGAAATCGTGGGGAAAGATGCATTTCAGGGGAGGCAGGGCAAGCTGAGGATAGGCTGAAGGGCAGTATTAGAGGATCCGAAATTCTGGTCAGTTCCTCCTTCGCTGAGTGCCTCCCCCAAGCCAGCCACTGAGGATGCAATATTAAGCAAGACCAAATGTCTGCCTTCAGAAAACGCATAGTCTAGAAGGCAAGGAGATCAATAAAGAGATCCCGTCAAGACATTTGGTGCTCTGTACCTCTGAAACAAATAATGCAGGATATGTTAAGAAAAAAAAGAAGAAGAGAGCAGGAGGGGAAGAATGATGGGGGGAAAATTGGAGAGGGAACTGAACCATGAGAGACGGTGGACTCTGAGAAACAAACTGAGGGTTCTAGAGGGGAGGGGGGTAGGGGATGGGTTAGCCCGGTGACGGGTATTAAAGAGGGGACGTTCTGCGTGGAGCACTGGGTGTTATGCACAAACAATGAATCATGGAACACTGCATCGAAAACTAATGATGTGATGTATGGTGATTAACATAACAATAAAATAATTTAAAGAAAAAAATAAAAAAAATCTACCTTAAAAAAAATTCTGTTACATGAAAAGAAAAGACATTTGGTGCCTTCAGAGATAGAAGTAAACATTTAATTAACAACTGTTTATTGAGCACCTACTATGTGCCAAGCATTATAGAGGATGCCAAAAACCACTGCCCTCAAAGAGCTCAGTGCACACTGCAGGAGAGGAATAATGAAACAAGTCATTTTAAGATAGTGTAACAAATGCTAAGATGAGCAGAGTCTTTTTTTAAAGAGATTGCATGAGGCACCTGGGTGGCTCAGTCAGTTAAGCATTTGCCTTCAGCTCAGGTCATGATCTCTGGGTCCTGAGATCAAGCCCCGCACTGGGCTGCCTGCTCAGCAGGGAGTCTGCTTCTCTCTTTCTCTCCCTCTGACCCACAGCTCATTCTCTCTCTCTGTCTCTTAAATAAATAAATAAATAAATAAATAAATAAATAAATAAAATCTTGGGTGCTACGAGAGCCCAGAGGAAAAAATGACATAAGTGAGATGCAACAGTCTGGAAGTAGTTTAGACAGGTTAATCAAGGCCAGGTGAGGAAGAGTTCAAAACCACAGACAACAGGAAACAGGGTGCATGTCTAAAATTTGCACAGAGAGCTCTGCAGAACCAGGTGATGCTTATAGAAATGAGTCTCATGCATCATAGACTGAGTGTTGGAGAGAATGAGACAGGAGAGGGAACTGTCAAAACAAAAACATACCAGAACCCAACTGGGGTCCTCGTCAAAGGCGTGCTCAGGGAGGGGGCTGCCGATAAGAGAAGAGCAGAGCAGAGCCAGAAACAGTGTGGGAGAAGTTACTAGTCCCCAGTACAGTGGGATGACCACCTGATTTCACTCTTCCGGAGCAGGATGACTTTGGTCTAATCCCTTCATCTTTTTGACCCAAGTTGCACACCGGTAAAGTGTGTGAAGTGTGTAAAGGAAGGGTAGTCATTAACCTCTATTTCACAGGACTGCTGCAGGGATCAAGTGAGATTATCTTTATGAAAGAACAAGGCAATATCCAGTTATAAGCTTACTGGACTATAATTATTACAACAGAGTATAACTATTAATGCCTGGATCCCAAAGTCCAAGCTTGGGTTCAAATCCCAGTCTTAGAATTACTAGTCGTGTGATTTTAGGTAAGTTACTTAACTTCTCTGGGTCTCCAATGCCTTGCCTGTAAAATGAGAAAATAAAAGTAGCTACTTCATAAGGGTTTTTATGAGGTATAAATGATTAATTCATTTAAAATGCTGAAGCAATGCAGGCATGTAATCAATTCCCAATAATTATTAGCTATTACTACTATTGGTGGTAGTAGTAGTAGTAGTTGTTTAAATAGTAGCACGAGTAGCATTTCTGGACTGTATGACCTTGATTTTTAGAAAATGCTGATGGGGGTAGAAGAGTATCATATGCATGTCAATGACACTTAATTAGCCCCTCAAAGTTGCTTCATGTATTTGATGCTTTTCAAATGTAGTAGTAAGTTTGTGGCATTATTCTTATATTAAATAGAAAACAGAAACTTAGAGAAGTTACATGAATTTTCCAGGACCACACACCTATAACAGGCTACAAACGGAGTTGGCCTCAGGCATCCTGATGCTAAATTCAGTGTTCTTCCTGATAAGCTGAGCTGTCTTTCTGTGCTGGGTATGCTGTGGCTTTAAAAAAGAATAATTTTGAGACATCTCACCAGGAATTACCTCTAGGTTCAGCTGAAATCAAACTATCTGATATTAGCAAGTCTTGCTGTTCCTTTAAAATGCTTTTGTTTTCTCTGGTATTGCCTTTCAGATTTCTCCTCCAAGAAGAAATTTTCAATTAACCATTAGCTTATGTTGCAAACATTTGTTCTTAAATGCACTCATTCATTCTTGTAGGTGATTAAGGATGATGGGTATATAAATATACAAGTACATAAATGACAAGCCAAACCATGTACATATGGTAATTTAATTTTGAGATGAGTACCATGTTTATGCACTCTATCAGGCCTCCTACTTTTGATGAATGTGCAATTTCTTACCCACCATTTTATCACTGCCAATATTTAAGTAAATATCCTAAGTGCGGTGCTAGAGAAAACCATCTATGCCATACAAATAATTTGCAGCTGGGAAAAATAAGAAGCCAGTCTTTCTAGATTCTAAATCTGGTAAATTGTTGCACCCTGCTACATTCATGCTGCATGTTTAGCAGGTGTCCTGTGATTTGAACCATGCCACTGGGGGAAGTAACATTGATCATAGATGGGCATATAGATGTAAGAGAAAGTTCAATCATTCGTATGAAAATTGCCAAGAACATTTCAGAAACTATCACAGATTATAGAATTTTAGAGTTATTTATATAGAGAGAGGGAGACCAAACCCAGATAAGTGAGATTAGCCATAGATAAAAGAAGAGGAAGAGCGTTCCAGAAAGTAGGAGCCAGGTGAAAAATAGGATGGCTCTGTGCCAGGACCTATGGGGAAGTTCTGTGTTGCTTAAGACAAAATAGTAGAGAGAAGACAGAAGTGGGCAAAAACCAGGTTGTGGAAGGTCTTATGTGCCACACAGAGGGATAGGACTCTACCCTGAGGCCATGGAAAAGTTTAGGCAAGGAGTGGCCTGGTCAGGTGTACGCTTTAGTTAGATCCCGCCAGTGAAAATGTGGAGTAGCTGGAAAGATGGTGTCTTATTCCCATAGCAGGCTGGGACTCCCAGTATTCTTTGCTCTTCATTCACTGTTAAGTGTGGTCTGGGGCTTCTCTCTATAACAAGGAGGTTTACAGAGTGATTCCAGGAAGCCAGGAACATTCTGGGTTGCCAAAATCAACACCTCAAATCATCCCTGACCATGAGTAAAGTTGAAATGTTAATAGGTTTCATAGGGCTCACTGCTAAGGGATGGGAACCCTTCAGATATGATGTGAAACCAGAATTGAGACTCTGGGTGGCCATATACCCTCCTAGGGCTTTTTTGCACCTCTCAGGGTGTTGGCTTGAGCTGAGCTATTGTACAACTGTGGGTTTTGCAAACCTGAGCTTCTGAGATCTTTTCCACACCTCACCCTGCAATTTCACCCCTCTGGGGTCTCCGGGTTTGAAGTAAAACTGAAAGTTCCAAAAGAACCACAGGAGACCCCTGTAGTCATCTTCTCCCCAAACTTCTCTTGCCAAACTCTACCCTCTTCTTGTATTACACATCCACTTCACAGATGTTGGGTTGACTCAGGTTCCGGATGTTGTACTGAAAGAACACTGGTGTTGGAGTCCAGGCACTTGGTTTCAGTTCTGGTTCTGCAGCTTTCTGACCATCTGACCTACCCCTCCATTTAACATTTTGAGGCTCAACTTTCCCATCTGCAAAATAGGAAATTAGTGAGATGTCGCCTGAGGGAGCATTAAACTCTCTAATATTCTGTGATGACGAGAACATCCTTTTACTCATCATTGTCCTGAATGCTGAAGAGTGATAAAATGAAACAAGTCACAATCCCCATCATCACAGTATAGCCCATGATAATCATAATGGGCAGGTACCCAAATGATGTCGTGGGCAGATACTGAGTGACATGGAAAACTCTTCAGCTCCACTGTCAAGTGAGAAAAGAGTCTACAGAGAAGTACAGCATGATCTCTATTTTTGTAAAACAAATATATACATACAAAAAATATCCAAAGGACAGTCTCATCGTCATCCCTGGTCATGAAATTTTCTTTGGTTTGTTTGTTTTGATTTTTTTTTTTTTTTTACAAAGAAGGTGCATTATTTTTGGAGGGATAAAATAAATCTTATAAAATATTAAGAGTTATTTTCTGGTGCATTATTATGGATCACTGACCATTCTTATGGGGAATTAATGAACACTTTGCAGATGGTATGACATTTAATCTGTAATGTGATGGTCAAAGAGGAATAACTTATTTCTCAGCAACCCCTCCATCCACTCATTGTCCCATTCTTTTCTCTTGAATGCATCATATGGCTTCTCATGAGTAAGTATGACTTCCCCCACTAGAGCAGACACTGCTCGAAGGCAAAAGGTAATTCTTCTGGTTTTACTGCATCCTCTCTAAAAATAACAAGGATTTGTCCCCCAGAATATACAGAGTAAATAAACTTGCACTTACGATGGGGGTTTTGCTGAAGGTAGGGGTGTGATTAACACCTAAGTCTGTGGGAATTTGTGCAAAAATCTCCTGTCTCCAGTTTCTCAGTCTTCCAAATCTAAGGTCATGAGTTCACTTCCTGCATCACTTAGCTTCATTGTCTCCTTCCGTGGCTCGAACCAAAATCCCAACAAAGTATGGCAGTCATTGTACCAGGGAAGCTGAGTAGAGGCAGAAGAATAAACTGTCAAAGCACAAAGGGCCAAAGATGTGGATGGATGGTCCTAACCTGTGCAAAAGCAAGGAGTCATTAGGGGAGTGCAGAGAGATGGAAAGAACAGAGGGAGGAGAAAGGAAGGAAGAAACTCCACTTCTTGGACCTAGGCTAAAACAAGGTGAAATCAGTCTTGGGAAAAGATCGGTCGTCAGCCTCACTGCTGCTCTTTAAATACCATCTATCTACATGCCAACAACATCCAAATGTATGTCTCCAGCCTAGACCCGCCTCCCAAGTTCCAGACTAGTGTGTTCAACTTTGTACTTGATATGTCCACTTGGATGCCTAACCAACCTCTCCAGCTCAACATGTCCTAAACAGATCCTGATCCTTCCTCCCCAAGCCTAGGCTATCTGCAGCTTCCCCATCTCAGTGGATGGCAATCCCATCCTTCTGGTTGTTTAGGCTAGAATCTAAAAACAGGAGTCATCTGTGCTGTCTCTCTCTCTCTCTCTCTGTCCAGAAATACTCTTGGTTCTAGCTTCAAAAAACACCAGAATCCAATAGTTCCTCACCAACCCCACCACTACCACTCTGGTCCAACCCATCATTATCTTTTGCCTGTGTCACTGCAATAACCTCCTAGACTTTCCCCCTTCTTTCTTAACTCCTATGCACAGCAGTCTATTCTAAGCACAGCAGCCAAGTATCCACTTAAGACATACATTATTTTATGCCACCCTCCTGCTAAAAATTTTCCACTGGTTCCCCATTTCAATCAAATAAAACTCAAAGGTCTTTGTAGACAGTGATCTACAAGACCCAGTGTGATCAAGTCCCCATTACTTCTCCTGCCTCCTCTCAGTTTTTGGCACATGACTTCCTTACCACTCTTTCTACACAATTATCCACTGCTTATTATTCAGAGTTGTGTGTATACATTTCATCTCACTGTTGAGTAATATGAATAGCTAGTATTTGAAATCCCATATTTGCATAAGTTAACAAATTATGCCTACATATAACATTTCATTTAATCTTATAATAGTGTTGTAAACTAAGTATTCCTTTCCCCATTTTATGTACAATAAATCTGACTTCAGAGAGGTGAAACAACTTGTTGAGGGTCATGTGGTTAGTAATTGGAGTGCTTGTATTCAAATATAGGTCTATTTGACTCAAATGGGGAAAAGGAGGATTTAATGTTGATTGATTTCTACTAGATTAAGGTCCTTATATTAATAATTTCATTTAATTCCCCTTAATCTATCATTTTCCCTCCTTCCATTATGTTCTACTCCATTATACACGGTGTTTTATACATAGCAGATGACTATAAAATGTTGATAAGCATCATCATCATCATGTCCTTATACACATTCTATTTTGAGTCTTTGCTTCAGTCATCATGGGTCATGTTCTATTTATTTCTTCATTCCTGCAATAAAGAAAGAGACTTATGGGCAGCAAGACTGGATAGTTAAATTCAGTGGGCAGTAATTGCATTTCTTTTTCTTCTTTCTAAAAATTGTTACCTATTTGTTCTCAATATCTGCTCTATGGCCATTCCCAAGGGAGTTCTTGGTTCCTTGAGCTCCTACCTAATTCCCTTCCCAACAGCAAAGCAGTTATTCAGCTTGCCAATTGTATGTTTTCAAGTGGCCTCTCAGTTCTCTTTTGTAGAAGTCAATATGGTCTAATCATTTCCTAAATAGTTCACCTATATCCTTGGATATCATCCTTTTTCTTCCTTTGCAGATACTGTTCAAAGCTTGGTCAGTTAGTCAACCAGTGTTTGTTTAGTCCCTAATACAGGCCAATCCCTGATTCAGGAATTGGGAATGGCCAGATAAGACATTTGGTCCCGCAGTGGTTCTTCAATAGATGAAGATAAGATGTGAGGTTGTTTTAGTCTATTCCTGGGTTATAAATCTGAGCTAGAAGTTACCTAAGAGATTGATCAATCTCCACTTTACAGATATTAAAACTGAGTCCCAGATTTTTAAAGGCACTTTCCAGTTTTTATACCAATTATTTTTATCCCAACAGGTTTTAAGTTTCTTAAAGATTGTGTATCCATTTTTTAAAAAAATACTACATTAAGCAATTTTAATGTTTCACGGTTTTGCTAATTGAAGATGCCAATTAGAGCTTCTAAATAGCATGAGGTTGTGTTACTACACTAAATTGATTTCATTTCAGCAAAATTAGAAAACCTTGACATTTTGCTAAGCCTATGCATTAATAAGAAGGCCAAACATAGTTTTTTTTTTCCATTGTAATCCCCACAGTGTGTGTCTGTGTGTGTCTGTGTGTATCTGTGCGCACGCGCACACCTGGACATTCAAAAAGTACAGTTTAGAAAAACTTGATAGGATGGGAGAATAAGAATGCCAATGTCAAGACTAGAGTTCTCAGGCCTGTCGTCTACTCATATCTCTTAATACATTTTTCATTCAACAACCATTCCTTGAGACCAGCTCTGCTATGGCCACTCTTATATATACTATGATACAAAGAGCTGCAGAAGCTCTCAGAGAAGAAGGGAGCTGGGACATGTAGGCTTGTGAGCAGCAAACCATTCAAAGCAGTTTGACCAAGCATAATGAGTAGAGGGTTGGAGGAGGTAAGTGAGGGATCTGGTTTTAAAGGAGTTTGAACTTTATTTCATAAGTAGTAAGAGGCCACCAAGAAGGGGTCCAAATGAGGAAAATGACATGGTCACTTCATGGTTTCTAGAAGCAGCAATGTGGAATGTATATTAGCATGGGGGAAGAGATCAGAGCAAGGAGACCAAATCAGAGTCTATCACAGTAATCTAAGCAAGAATGTATGAAGGCAAAAACAGTGGAAAGGGAGAAACAAAAGGGAATTGATGTGAGAAATATTCAGTGTATTAGATGGCACTAGAGAAGCAGGAAGGAGGAGTTAAAAATTGCTGTAAATGTCCACCAGTCAATTTAGCAGTCATTCCCAGCCTCCTTTTTAAGCTTAACATGTGCCATCTCCCATGGGACCCTCTCCAAGTTGGTGTTAGCTTGTTGGGCCCAGAAGTAGATACCCAACTCCAAATGGGCCAAATTTTCTTTCTTGGAAATCTTATAGTAAGTCTTTGAAGCTTGATTGCCCATTCACTGGAAAGTCTTAGAGATTAAGGTTAGCACCGTAGAGATTCAAGGGCTAAAGGCCATGTTGGGCTATGAACAAGTAGTCGAATGTAGTATCTTGGGTGGAGAATACAGACGACTCATAAAAAGATGCCAGAGATGGAGCAGGGAAGGGAAGGGTAGGGGAAAGGGAGAAGGGAATATAGAGACCTGGATAGTACCTCATAGAATCATAAAAAACAAAATCATTCTTCCTCAGAAACAAGAAGACTTACCCACCGCACCCGAAGAAGGTGTTGAGTAGAATGTTATATTCCACTTTAGAGTGGTTCCAGGAGACAGAAGAAGAACCTGGCAAAGAAGACCTTAGGGAGCACTGGGACCCTGTTATCATGAGACCAAATATGACACAAAGAAGCTGTGGCACCTAAGTGCTTTAGATATGAGACAAATCAAAGTGTTGGTCTGTCTTTAAAGAAAGAAAGCCTTTCACAGGAACAACCGGGTAACCACAGCCATTATATTTACATATTCATTTAGCAGTAGTAAATTGTAATGCCATATTTTGGGGTTTTCTAAAGAATGTTTGTGGCAGAAGGGTAACAACAAGGCTCATTAAAGAAACATAGAAATAAATATTGTTGGCCATTGTTCCAGGTGTCACAGAAATTGGCGAGACATTTCCCCCAGAGAGAAGCTCATAACTCCAGACGATGTGGCAGTATAATGCTAAGTGCTATGGTGGAATTTTGAAAGAGAAGCCTTAAGAATCAAAGTAGGGATATTTGCATGAGCCAAGGTGAGATGGAGAAGTATCTTCCAAGGAGGAGGCATTTGAGTATTACAGGAGAAAGAGAAATCGATTGGGCAAGTAAGGTGGAAGAGTACGCAGTGATGGAGTTATCACATATTTCCTCTCAATGGTCTTTCATACATGTAGACACTGATCTAAAACAAAACCTAAGCCTCATGAAAGTAGGGTCTTTTTTTTTTAATTAATGAGCTGATATTTCTCTCTTTGGGTCCCAACCAATCTTTTTTTTAATTTAAATTTAATTAGCCAACATATAGAACATCATTAGTTTTTGATAAAATGTTCAATGATTCACTCGTTGTGTATAACACCCAGTGAACCAGTCTTAGCGTATCTGGTGTTATACTTTCATGTTCGTAAACCCTATGTGAGCTTTGAAGTCCAACACACCTGCCCATAAGTTGTAATACTGACATTTCCTAGGTGCGAATTGACCAATGTTGTGTTGCCCCTTGACATTTAACTTTTTAACTTTTCTTTTTTTTTTTCTTTTCGGGCTTATTTCTCATTGTAAGAATAGGATAAGCTAGTTTGTACATAGGCTCATATGACCAGTGTCAAAGACTTTGAATATCCGTAGACCTTCCCCACTCCGTGTCTCCTCATGCAGATAAAGCAGCAGGTGACAGGCAGAAGCTAAAACTCCCTTTGTGTCTAAGATGTGACGATTTCATGAAACACAACTGAAAACAGACCAGTTGTTTCAAAAACATGCAATCCCTTCCAGTACTCATCATGCTGTTTTACTGGCTAGCTAGAGAATTTTTCAAACTTTTGTTTCAAACTTCAGTATATATATACATAGACATGTATATTTATTTAAAGCCATCCCTGACTTGCCATGACAAAGTACCTACTAATCCTCTTGGGTCACTGTAGAAATTACCATCATGAGACCATGCATAGAATTCGAAGAGAAAACAGGATGCATCCCTGGAACTGCTGGTCAGATCCTAAAGGTCTCTCCTTGGAGCCAGAATCCTGTGTCCTTGCCAAGACAGAAGAGACTGTGGAGACTCCCCAGGGGACTTGCTGACCAGTTGTTTCAAAAACATCACTGTGTAGTTGGGGGGAATCCCTTCTTAGAGGGCTTTGAATCAGCTTCTTCTAAAAGCATCATTATCTTCCTGGCTAATCCAGAAGAAAATTAGAACAAAGTGAAATGGTTACAGATGTTGAAGGAAAATAAGCAAGGCAAAGTCTTTTTTCTTACTGTGCATTAGAAAAACTACCTCTCCAGAGTTTTTGTTTTAACTTTTGAGTCAAAAGCATCTTACCAGTAAGTATAAGTGTCATATGCATCGTTACGAGAATATTATTGCTATGAGATAATAAGCCATATATGAGTGTTGTATACACCTTTAGGGTTCGCATTTAATCCTAAAGTGTTCACCTCCCTTCACCTCCATTTACACTAGACTCCTATTTACTAAGTGGGGAGGGGGCTCCTTTATATAGTGCTTCATCGTTAATAAGTCAATACCTGTTCTGTTTCTGAGATGTTCTTTTCGTGCATTAAAAAAACTTCAAAATCAAAAATATATGTATCCCTGTGCCTCAGTGTTCTAAAACTACCTACTTTCTTGGTTGGTTTTGAGAATTATACCATATAAAGCACATAAAGCGCTTAATGCCCCTCTGGTAATACAGAAAATATTTGAAACAAGTTATTTAAGAACAAGCTTATGCTTTATATCCCATCATCCCATGAAATCATCTCAAAAATGTAAATATGTTGACAAATGTGATTCATTCATTTACTACCTCTTTTTAAAAATATTATAGGAAGTTAAGAAAGGAAAAATTTTACCTATTATGTCTATTCAAACAAAACATCTACCTTTCACACCTCTCTGAAACTCCCTTCAAATTTTTATCCCCTATACCTGCAATTTTATTTTATTTTGTTTTGTTTTGTTTTTTACCTGCAATTTTAAATGGCTAAAATTCTAGCATATATCTAAGTATATGTTCTGCTCCTTTTTGGCTAACATTATTTACAGACATTTTCTCTTTTGTTATGTTTTCCCTTTTAATTATTGCTCAAAATTCTTTAGTACTGACACATCACAGTTTATTCAACTTGCTCCCTATTGTTAGCTATTTGAATTGTTTACAATCTTACACTGTTAAAAATAATAATATATTGCCTTCATTTATTCCATAAACATGTATTGAGCAACTACTAAGTACAAAATATTATACTGCCATGTGGGTTTAGGAAGTTTAGTCTGGCAGAAATTCCACTTGCAAGTTTTCAGTCTAGTAGACTACAACTAGATGAGCAGGTAGATAAATACATGCAATAAGAGGAATTCCATGGGTGCTATAGAAGGTGCTAATTTACTCTTCTAGAACAAGGGATTCTATTTGGCTATAATTCAGTATTAGCTGAAGCAACACACATGGAGATTAAGTGGGAATAGTTAGGGCAGATCACATAAGGTCACAAACTCGGAGTTAGAGACCCTGAACTACTTTCTATGATTGATGAGTTACCATCCATTGGGGCATCATGGAATAATGGTTAGAAGAGCACAGGTCCAACAATGAAAAGTTTGTTAAGTAAATCATCATATGCACAAATAATGGAGCACTGTGCAGCCATTATAATAAGTGACTGAAGAATAACTGATAGCTTGAAAGTAATTTATAATGCTATCCACATAGAAAAGTAAGATTGTAAAGCAATACATCCAGTATGATCCCAATTTTGCGTCAGAAACAAAATCTAAAAAAAAAAAAAGCTGGAAATATTTGCTCAGATTTCTTTGTGGTTATTTCAGAGTATAGGGATTATGAGTGATTTCATTTTCTACTTTGTACTTTGCTTTCTTTTTTTTTTCATTTTTAAATTGAGCACTTAATATATCCCTAATAATTCAGCATTTGGATTGTTTCCAATTTCCATTACTGGAAGTAATGGTTTAATGAACATCCTTGTACATAAATATTTGTATGGGTCTCAGTTAATTCATGTAAGTGGAATCAGGATCAAGTGGTATGCTCACAGGATATATATTACTTTGTTATTTAAATTTTTAATTTAATAAAAAAGCATGGGCTCTAGAGTCAGTCTACGTATGTTTGAACATGAACTCCACCACTCTCTATAATCTCAAGGAAGTTACATTAGTTTTGTGTGCCTTGTTCCACTCTTTTTAAAACAAGGATGTTAACTGTACCTTCCTCGTGGGTTGCTGTGAAGATTGGATGCATTGATTCCTATAAAGGCTTACAACAGAGCCCAGCCCACAGTGAGTGCTTATTAATACATGTTAGAAACCACGAATTTTTATTGTTGATAATACAATAGAAGTTTTCTTATTTTGTTTTCCCTGATGCATTTTTGTCATTTAATGTATTCTATTATGACAGTATCTTATTTAATTAATTAATCCTTTAATTAATCCATCCCCCAATCTTTTGCTCTCACAATTTCTTCCTCTTGCCCCTTTAGGAAACACTCTTTAAGGATAAAACTCGGGTCATGGGATATGAACCTTTTTCTTTTTTCTTTTTCTTTTTTTTTTGCTCTTGATATGAAAGCTTACTTGTAAACATTCTTTACCCAATAGCTAGTCACAATAGATTTTGGCATGGAAGTTAGTTAGAATGTAGTTCTACAGTGTCAAAATCAATTTTGAA
This sequence comes from Callorhinus ursinus, assembly GCF_003265705.2. Classification (NCBI taxonomy): domain Eukaryota; kingdom Metazoa; phylum Chordata; class Mammalia; order Carnivora; family Otariidae; genus Callorhinus; species Callorhinus ursinus. The sequence goes on along the minus strand of NW_027397067.1, from coordinate 70,002,499 downwards.
GGAACACTGGGATCCCTAAAGGATTTCAAGCTCCCCTTTTCAAGGGAATATTACAGCTGAAGCAAGTGTTTGTTCCCAACATTTCCCTCCGGGGCCTCACAGAGATATCAGATGAAAGCAGGGGAAACAGGTCTTTTTTTTACAAAGTGGAAGGTGCTCCCGTCAGAAGCAATTACTTATCACCCAAGAAAGCATCCCTTACATTTTTTGTTTTTTGTAGAACATAATCCTATCACATGAAATATTCTGTTAAACAAAGCCTTACTTGCAAGATGAGACTCCTTTAGAATTTGGAAGCATTCTGTGTGATAGCAAAAGAAATGAGTCCTTCCCAGAATTCTTTGCGCATCCCCCCTACCTAGCTGTAACTGATAGAAGAATACTAGTGACTCACAGCAAGGAACTGAAGACTGGAAATCAGGATAGCTAGATTTTAAACTCATTCCACTACAATCACCTGGATGACCTTGCACTAATAGACAGTGTAACTTCTCTGAACTTCAACTTTCTATCTGTAGAAATGAGGCAGAGAATCAGCAGATGTCCAAGGTTCGGTTTGGTCCAAACATTCCACACACTTTTCCTTTTTTGTTGTTTCCTTCTAGATTTGGCTCAGAGTTAGGAATGCAGAAAGCAGTCATTAAATATTACAACAGAATTCCCCTTAGCACTGAGAGGGAGAGGGTGAAATCCGTGTGCTAACATTTTCTCCCTTAACACACAGCCCATATCTATAAGGTACCTACACGGTGCTGGTACTATTACGTGGTTGAGACACATTAGGAGCAAAATAGAAACAGTCTCTGTCTTTTGAAGTTTATAGTAGATCAGATAATGACCCAAGGGATGATAATTAAGTTTGATAGGTACTGTGACCTCAGGGGTAGCCAGCTTTGAAAGGCTGTAATTTTAAAGCTGGACCAACAGTAGAGAAGACACTGATGTATCAGTTCCTTTAGACGAGGCTCCCTGGCCATTCCCAACACCCTTAGCTCAGGCTAAGGATGCGTTCCTCCTTGGGGCTCCCGTGGCACCCTGTGCTTCCTGCCATCTGATCCATTAATACATTGCTTTGGAAAATATATGGACATATGTGTCTACCCCATTAGACTGCACCATCCTCAAGAAGGACCATTTCAATTTCATTTTGTGCCTCCATCTACAACCCTTAGTGTAGCACACAACACGGATCTTGATATATAGTTGGGACACAGAAAATGTTTGTTGAATAGACACAAGACCTAATTCCTTTATAATTTCAGAAGAGCAGTGACAGGTGGTAGAACTCAGGATATAATCAGAGTTCAATCAGCCCAAGAGCCAAGGTCCACCTCTGGCCGACCAAGCACTGTCTTACTTAGAGAATATCCAAACACAGGCAATTCTTTGGTTACCTTCATTCTCATGTAGCATTTTCTTCTATGGCCCATATATCTTTAACTTCCTCCTTTAAAAAGCCCCCACTGGAGCATGAAAGCTCAAAGGGATGATGTTGGCCAAGCCCTTTGACCTCTGCAAGAAGGTGAACACATACACACACAGAATAACTTGGCATTCCTCCGGCTTTTTCTTCTCAATATTGAGATCTTATCAACATGTGATATAACAAGTGATCCCACTCATTTCAGGATACATGTTTCTAATAAACTCTGTAGAAGGACAAGATGAACAAACGTACTCTAACTCAACTCCAAGGTACTGGCATCCCCTTGCTGATGTTTAAAGGCAAACAAGCAGTGTTCCAACCAAGTTTTGCACCTCTGCCACCAGGCAACCTTCTTCCAACTTGAATCTGAAAGGAAGTGTTCTGCATTTCCAGCTAGCTTCATGTCTGGGGATCTGCAGGTCCGTCACCAGCTCACACCTCTGCTTCCTCCATCACCTGGCCCGGTTCTATCTTTCCTCCTTTTATTTCTTCAGTTCTTCCTTGCTCTTGCTAAGCTGGTCTCTTTGTTCTCTCTGAAAACCCAGCTTTCTTCTACCGCCTTGCCTTTGCACAGAATGAACTCTGGCACCAATACTCCCCCACTTCCCAAACCATCTGCACGTATTTAAATCTTTCCCATTTTCAAGGTCCAAGTCACATAGCAAATGCTCCAAAATGTTTTTTCTGAATGCTTCAGCTTAATATAGTTTCTCTCTCTTCTGAGCTTTATATGGAACCCTCTATTTATGCATATTCTTCTTATAACTTCCTGCCTGGTGTTCTGGGAGTTCACGGACTGGCCTTATCTTCCCTGCTAGCTGCAAGTTCCCCAAAGGATGGTTCATTGCCATATCCCCAGCACCCAGTACATAAAGGATGCTCAGCACATTGGAGACTGTGACATGGAGCGGTAGTCCCCCACTTGGATGTCTCATTCTTCACAATAATAGATGAATCTGGTATTTGCAAGGAGTGAGGGAGAACGGACGGGCTTGGTTGCCTTAGAACTGCCCCAAATTGCATCCTTTGCTCTCTGTAGTCTGCTCCCAAGATAGGCTGATTAATGGGGGAAAAACATTCAATTCCAAGGAAACTGTGTAAGCAAAGGCCTAGAGAGGTGACCAAGCATTGACTCTTCTGTAAACTGTAGAGTGACTTCAATGCAGAGCCTACAATGGGAGAAGAGATATAACTGGAAAGGTAAAGAAAGCTTCATGGTAGAGACACTCGCCCACCATGCGAGGGGACTGGAACTTTATCCTCTGACCACTGAGGAAGTCACCAAAGGACATTACCCATGTGAGTTCCTGAAAGATGACCCTGGCTGTAGCATTAATAAGAGCCTAGAAAGGGCCAAGGAGACCAGCTAAGGGATGTTCATTGTGATTCATTGACTGTATGGTTCCTTCTGATTTACCCTGGGGTAAAAGAAGGAGAAACGGCAAATTTGTACAGTATACAAACACCTTTTTTACAATTAAAAAAAAAATCTGCAAAAAACAAATGAGTTAAGTGTTCACGGAAGCCTTCAAACACCCAGGCAACACGCAAATGTGAGCTACACATCCCCTCAGGCTAAGGAAAGAATGCAGCTTCCAGTGAGGTACTGTTTCGAGGCACATCATATTTATTCATTTTATTCACACAGTGACTTACACCTATTTTTATATGAAACATCCATTGTTCCCAGAACATGAGGAGGAGAAGGGTGCTCGAGAAGCTTGCTAAGTGGAGGAAAAGGAGCAAGTTACAGATCGTTAAATTCAAAGGGGTATTTTAAAGTAAAAGTCCAAAGTATTTTTTCCTTTTTTGGTTTAACTCTTCATGCTCATGTGTCTTTTGGGTAAGTTTTCATTCATTTCTGTCCTGAGATTAGTGGCCAAACCCAAAGTAAATAACTAGTATTCGCTGAAGAAGGTATTCCCCTTCATCTTGATTCCCTTCTTCTGTTTTGGATAGTCTGTGTTCCTGTGGCTGCCATTTTGAGAGTTCTAAAAATAATATGTAAAGAGAGCTGATCAGTGAAGAGAAATCTGAGGTGAACAAGGAACTCAAAAATCAGCACCTTGAATTATTGCAGTTCTTCCTTTTTCACTGGGCAGAACACTTGATGACAATCCACCTGGCAGAAATTCCTGTCCACTTATCTTGTCAAGAACCTTGACTGACATACCATTATATACAGAATCAAGTCTAATTTCCTTCGCAGGACATTCAGAACCTACATGGGTTTGATCCCAAGCAACTTTCCAGCTATATCTTTCCCTGCTTCCCCACATCCTAGTCTCCTCAACATTCTCCAAACCATTATCTTCCATCCTGTGACGATGCTATCTTTCACGCCATGTGTCCACCCATCAAGGTCTTCAAACACCTAATGCCACGCTGAGATGCCACTTGAGGCACCTCAAGTGAGATGGAGGAGAGGGAATATATGTCAGTCATCTCTACTTGTCCTACCGTGATTAGCCCAGTGGCTGCGCACAGCAGGTCCTCGATATTGGCTTGTTTGCTGTTATGTTCCAATCCTTTATCCATCTACTTGTTCTTACCTGGGTCTTTTGTGACCAGATAAGGGTCAGGCCATTGCAGAAGGGCAGGGAAAGGAGCAAAGGCTTATGTGTTATGCATTATATATTAAATTATGTGTTATGCAGTCCTCAGGCTCATTCATTCATTACCTGTCATTTAGTAAGCACCTACAATGTGCCAGGCACTGTGCTGAGAACTTCACATGTATGATCACTCTCTCATTTACATTTCAATGAGATAGATATTATTACTAGTTTTATTAGTCAAAAAGGGAAACCCGGGCTCAGAGAGGTGGTGCAATTTGCCCAACATCACACAGCTAATTTGTGTCTGATCATAGAACAAAACCTATGGTCTTTCCATTATATGTCATTGCCCTAAGACAAATACCCTGACACAAAGGAGCTCACAGACTTGAAGGGGCTTTGAGTTTTATAGCCTGTTCCCTAACACCCATTTATTCCACAAATATCACATCAGGCGTCGGGAACACAGCTGTGAAGAACAGGCAGTGGTGGATGGGAGGGAAAAGGGGAAAACAATGAAATCCAAGAAAACCCAAGAAAGCAAAATAACTCATTCAAAAGATAAAACAAAAGAAGCGCATGTGCCTTATTCACATACTTTTTTTTAATTGTCAAATGAGGAACTCTACAAACTTGGGTGGGGTTTTCAACATGATTGGTCTAGCTGAAACCAAGGAGGAAGTGAAAGTCAAAGAAAGGAATGGAACATTGACTTGGGGATACTATCACAAATGTCCTGTTTTGTTTTTCAAACTCCTTAAGATATGAGTTCAAAGAGAAAATGTCTGACAATTTGCCGGGTAGCCATGAAATTGTATTGCTCAGGTCTCCTTATGTGGGAAGCATAGTTGACTGAATGTCCCAGCTGCTGGATCCGCTACTGTGTTCATGCCAAGGACACACCTCCCACAGGCTACTCACTGCCAATGACTAAGCATGACAAGGGTTCAAGTCCAGGCCCATTTCTTCAGGACATGGAACTGCTCGCAAGGGCAATTTGGGCTCTATCCAAATACTGGATCTTAGAAAAGCACTTCTGTCTCGGACTCTTTCTGCTGGTCCTTTCCTTCCTCCTCTCCTTTCACAGGTGTGAGACCTGCACCAGGGTCTGAAGGCTCTCCCTGCCTCCTCCTACTTCCTCCCTCTTTCTCTTCACAGGTGTTTCCTCCAGTGACTGTCTTGGGCATCTAACCCTGTCTTAGTGTGTGCTTCTCAGACGACCCAAACATCTACACTAGTCCATTCAGAGTTCCAGGCGGTCAAGTCAGAAATATTTTTAAACATATCCCTTTAGTTAGTTTGAATTGACATGGAGAGTTGGAAAGAACTTGCCATAGAAGAACAATTGTTCTCATGCTCCTTGACCCAAGGGCTTTCTAGCATCTGAAAGAACTCTCCTCTCAGACCAGCATAAGGAACCATAATAATAATTACAATGAAATCATTTCATCTTTTACTCTGCAATAACCAGTTAAATGCCATGGGTGGGTATTTAAATGCTCACGTTAGAGATTAAGAGGCCCAGAATAATGAGCAGGCTTGCCCGAAGTGACGATGTCTTAGTGGGTAGACAGGCATGGTGGAGATTGACTTTGCCCAGCTCCTGAACACCCCTCTTCTCCATGCTGCCACCATGACATACTCTTGGTTTCACACCCAACTGCAGGACAGAATCAATTCAGAATAGATTCAATCTTAAGGGGCCATTTTGGGTGACATGATCAGTCAATTCAACCCAAAGAACTTCATTTCTGCAAAATAAACATCAAATTCTACAGATTTTTTTAACCACCCTTCAGTGACAAGTCAGAGTCATTCTCGGCAACATGAGGCCCCATCAGGTTCTAAAGATAATCCCAGTGCCCAGCACCATGCCAAGAATGCAAGCAGTGCCTCGCAACTATTGGCGGGCTGTTGTTGGATGGACTGACTTTGGGTTTTCCCAGACGGCATCATCTTTTTTCAAAGATGACAACCACAGATGTCTTTGTAAAAAAAAAAAAAAAAAAAAAAAAAAAAGTGCTCATTTCAACGGCAAACTGATGACTATAGCATGTGGCAAGAGCAACTACAGATAGAATTTGTTGCACCCTTTCTTTGTTGCAGCCATTGCGCCAGAACCACCCTCAATTATTGTCCCATTTTGTAGATGAGAAAATTGAAGCTTAGATGTATTAAGCAACTTGCCCAGGATGTCATAGCTAATAAGTGACCGAGTTCAGATTCCACTCAGATTAGACAACTCCTCATCATTCTATCTCCTTCCCAGGGATACTCCAGGATTGAGCATAAAGTCCCCACTTTGGTCCAACAGTGGGGGATAAACAAGACTGAAATCACGAATAACCCAGGATAGTCACTTATTTAAAGAAATATTTCCCAGGGCTTCATTCAAACTAGATTGACAAAGTGATACCTAGAAAGGGTGTTTAGACCTTTTGAGCTATGAGCTAAGTGGAAGGGGCTTATAATAATCTCATTAAATGCTTGGTAACAAGCGCTTCCAAGATGCCTGGTGCATATCAAACCGTATCTCTTTAATATTTTCCACAGATCCTGTTATTTTGTTAACATTCTAATACAGGAGTTTAAAAACTCATAGAGAACTGCCCAGGGAGAGGACTGAAGGGGACGGATGACCTTGGCTCCCTGTCCTGGCTGTGCATGCAGTCCTCGAGCGCACAGCCAGCCTCATCTACCTGTCCTCTCATTGACCACGCTGACCAACCGACACCAAAGGCTGAAAATGGACAGTGTGATAGGCCATATTCACCTCTTACCGTGTTACCAAATTTAGGAAGCATCACCTGCAGATAGAAAGAATAGCTCCAGGACTGCCTACATCAGACTCAGAGAAGTGAGGAAACCAAAAGAATAAATAGGGGGAAAGGCAACTAGAAGGATATTCTAGTCATTATTTATCCATGCATTACTTTACTCATTCCCCAATAAATATATACTGAATGCTTATTTTAGATCAGGCACTGGGTTAGGAACTGGTAAACCAAACAGACATAAGAAGAAAATGACAAAAAAGGTATGGCAGACCCTGCCCACCCATGTGCCATGCCTCCTCTTTGCTTGTTCTAGCCCCAGTGAATGAATCATGACTCTTCTCAGCCAATCACAGTTACCACACTCCCTTTGGAAGCGACTGGTCTAAGGTTAGACATGTGACACATTTCTGGTCAATGGCACATAAAAAGAAGTTTGCAAGGGGCCTTCTTGGGAAGATTTCCTTCCGCAGCATAAAGGAAGTACATAAGGAGGAGGCCCTTTTTTGTTGCCTGCTTTCTTTCATCTTGTCTGAAATGATGCCGAGAGGACATGATGTTTAAAGCAGAGGCAGCTGTATTACAACCACGACGATAGTCATTGCCGGAACTCTGAGAATGGAAGAACAGAAAGACATGCAGAGCATGGGTCTTCAATGTCACATCAAAAGGTGACATGCATCAGAATCCAGCCAACATGTGATCAGTTCAGATAGGCTTAACCCTCGGTAGGATTTGCGGAGTGTCATGTTTTATTAATAACTACAATAAAGAAAGATGGAAATGTACGACATCCACTTATTCCAGCTCTATTTTGTAAGAGGCCATGTGTAAATATACATATATATGTATATATATATATTTTTTTTTTAAATATGCTCTTCTCCCAAGACTTGATCAAATTAAAAAAAAAAAGACTATATCTTTAATATCTTTTGCAGGAAACCACTTATTCTAAGAAGATTTACCATATAAGTAAGGTTCTTCTTAGGAGACAAGGAAAGTTCCAGTCTTCCAAATTCCCATTTTTCTCACCACAGACTAGCTTCGTGTATGTAGAGAAGGTGCACTAGTCCCAGTTAACAAAAAGTTGGAGGGAAAATATGCGGGAGGGCTCTCACCACTCACACTTGTTAAAGAGGTATTATAAACAAATACAAATTCTGAGAATAAGATTTCCCTGAAAGTACCCTGTCACTGCCAGGAAAATATTGCTTATCTTTAACACAGAAAAGAAAGGAAGGGATAAGCCTTGCCTAGAAAGTTCAGGAATATTTACAGTCTGTTGATGTGACCCTAGCACAACCCTTTAGATTCATACTGCTCAGACCATATAGTACAGGGGTCAGCAAATTACAACATGAGGGCCAATGGCCTATTGCCTGCTTTTGTAAATAAAGTTTTATTGGAACACAGCCACACCCATTTGTTTACGTATTATCTATGGTTGTTTTCACACTACACTGGCAGAGTTGAGTCTGCGACAGGGATCATTTCTTCCACAAAGCCTAAAATATTTACTGTCTGGCCCTTTATAGGAAAAGATTGTTGGGTGCTGGTATAGCCTAATAATATTAGCAATTATTATCAGTTACTGAACATCTACATTTATCACCGCTTTTGGTTCTCAGGACCTGTGGAGTAGGTACCTGGTCCCATATTTCCAAAAAAGAAGGAAAGTGAAGCTTAGGAGTTTTTAGTAACTTGCCCAAAGCAACAGAGACAGAGCGAGGATTCAAACCTAGACATGCACGTTTATTTACGAATATTTGTTGGTCCGCTACTATGTGCAGGCCATGCATTAAGTACAGGCGACACAGTGGTAAACAACACTGTGTAATCTTTGTCTCATAGAACTCAAGGTAGATGGAAAGAAATTGTTGTCAAACAGGTAATCACACAAATGCATATATCATATATGATGACCAGTTGTGCCAGATAAAGCTGTGAGACAAAAGAATAGAGCACTTGAGTGAAAAAAACAGGTGGTCAAGTTTAGGTGGGAAGGGAGGTTCCTTAGGCTGGGTTCCCAAGACAGCAAAGCCTGCAGTAAATATCACTTGTTAATGCTTTATTGGGAGGGGCAGTCTAGGACAGCAAGAGGAAAGGACAAGGGGAAGTGAAGGAATGAGGGAAAGCACACGCAAGGTGGTGTTTTACCAAGCCGGCATCAGCCTTGCAAGAAAATACAGCTGATGGCTCTGATGGATGAGCCATCTGGGACAACTGTGACTTGGAGAGCCCATTCAGGAGAAGAACAGAGAGAGATTTATCTGCTGGCTCCTTCCCGTCTCCTGTTTTCCCTGAGGAGAGCTGAGACAGCCTGAGGTGTGAGGAGGTCAGGGGATGCACCGGAGATTGGGCTTTCCATCAAGCAAGTCACCACAGCAAAGAAGGTCAGACAAGGCTGAAAAAAAATCTGGAAAACCCAAAAGAGTCCATCCTGGATCCTATTTGAGGAAGTTATGTTTCTACTGAAACCTGAGAAATGAAGTGAACGAATGGGAGGAAACTTAGTTCAGGTTAAGGAGAAAGGAAGTGCAAAGGCCCTGAGACAGGAGAGAAATTGGCATATTTGAGAAACTGAAGAAGTCTTGGGACTCAGGAGTTCCATTCCACAGGTCCATAACCCTGCTCCACTATTTACTAGCTATTTAACCTTGGGAAGTTTCTGAATGTCTCTGAGCTTCTATTTCTTCATCTATAAAAGGAAGATGATAATTGTCCCCATCTCATAGGGTAGTTGTAGGATTAAACAGCATCATATGTGTAAGCACTTAACACAGTGTTTGGCTCACAAAAGGCAAAAAATAATATTGGCCATTATCTTTATGATTATTATTACTGTTGTAATAATACTACTACTTACTCTGACCTATTGAATTAAAATAGCTGGAGAAGGGCCCTTGAATTGCATGGTTAAAAAAAAAAAAATCCCTGTGACAATTTGCATTACATATCAGTCTTCTGTAGAAGGATTATGCTTCCACACCCTTGCCACACTCCCTTCCAGGCCAGTAAATTTTCCTATTCTATTGTCAGATTTGGCTCACTGAAATTGTTTTGGCCAGTGGACTGTGAACCACATCCCTGCAAAAGTCTAAGGTGACTGCATACCTGAAGTTGGTCTCTTGCACTCCTGCTTTCTGTTAGAACAGCACTCTGTGCATAGGGCCTGCTCCTTCTCATGCAATCACAGACCAGGAAGACCTATGGAACTGACCCTTAAGCAACCTACACCCTGAAGCACAGCGATTGCTGAGCTGTAGGCATCCTGTGACATAAATGGAAAATAAATTTTCATTATTACAAGCCACTGTGATCTGGGTTATGCAGCAAAACTGATAGATACACTCTCTGTGATTCTTTTACAATGACATTATGGAAATATAAAACACTGAGGCCCTGCTCTAGGCTCTTAAGGGAGCTTCTTTTTTTCAGGGACAGATATCTGGCAGAGACTCCGGAAGACACAAGTGTGTATTGGGGTGGAGTGTGAAAGATGGCAGTATGAGAGAATTGACCCTACTAGCTGATGTTAAGAAATACCCAAAGCTAACATGAAGGCATTCACTCAAATCTCTCCATGCTCTGTGTTAGAGGGGCAACCCCTTTTTGGCCTTAACACACACCCCACCTTCTGCATGTCCCATCTGGGTGATTTCTGTTCCTTTCCAGGCATCTCGAGATGTGCATTTTCATTTTCTGCTGATAGCAGAGGTGTGGGGTGGGAAGGGTTGCAAGATCCCAGTTCCCAGTGAGTTTTTCTCCAGACCTCACTTGGCCCTTACACCACAGGTGATCCCAAAACAACTCCAAGCCCTTGGAAATGCTCATAGACCACCTTTGCTCTATGCTTTTCTCTAAGAACTATGTTAATAACAACATTCATAATTATACAATTTCGATGAAATATATATTAGAAACAAGACCTCTTTCTACTCTTACCAACACCTGCTCTCCCCTCCCATAGTGGTTAAGAGGGGAAATTCTGTCATCAGAATGCTTGCATTTAAATCCTGCTTGCCAGCTGTGTGGCCCTGGACAAGTTACCCAACTCCATGCCTGTATTTTCTCATGTGTAAATGGGGATTATAAAAGTAGTTCTATTGTAGGGCTATTCTGAGAATTATTTGAGTAAATACACATAAAGCTCTGAGACGGGTGCCTGGCATATAGTGAAATGCTCAAACAAATGTTAGCTTTTCACTATCTTTATGAATATGCCCAAGTATCTTGATCACATGGGCAGAGGCAGAATGAGAGATTACAAATTCCAACCTCCTCTAAATGCTAGAGATGGCCTGCGTCCCAGCCCTCTGCCATACCTCTCAGGATCCACCGCTGTTTTTGCCCTCACTCTGTTGTTCTGGTCTAGGCTGCGGGTGTTCTTACTAGCAGAAAATGAGCTGCAGCTCAAGACTGGAGTGGGAGCCTGCACAGCAGTGTCCAGGGAACCAGAGGAAGGAGGGGAAGGGGTGAAAAAAAGAAGAGAGGGCCTGAGGGCCTGAGTGCCATTCTAAGTGGGCTGCACTGAGGGGTGGGAGTACCCTGCACAGGGAAATCAGTCAGGACATTTCAAAAAGAAATTATTTATTTCATAATCCATTATGTACAGGAAAAACAGAGAAGCAGCCTTAGCCTCCCCAGTGTCCACTCAAACAATTCCGCTCTGGCCCAGACTTGCACGTCATCCTGGCATTGACCATCATCCCTGGAAAGTAACTTAATGGGGAATTATTCCCACACTCCCAACTCTGGTTAACATTTGTTGAGCACTTCCTACACAAGCCAGGCAATCCGCTAAGAGTTTTGTGTACATTAACTCCCTTGAAACTTCCCTCAAATCCTGTGAGGCCGGAATTGTAAAGATCCTCATTTTGGAGATGAGGATCCAATCTCTGAGAGGTTAAATAAACTGTGTAGGGTCACTGGCAAAGCCAGGAATCAACCTCAAGTTCAGCTGTGCTGCACTCTATGTCTGGTACCACTCTAGAGCATTTACAGTCCAGTAAATGCTGACAATGATGACCAAGATGAGGAGACAGGCGGGGGGTTCCAGAACAAGACATCTCCCTGTCTCCTCTCTGTCCCTTTCTGAAGCCCTCCCTTCATATTTCCTCCTTCCTGGTACCAATAGCCTGCTGTACTTTTTATCCTCTCTTATCTTTGTCAGAAGGTTGTCGCCATTACCAAGAAGAGTTTCTCATGATTCAGAGGGAATCTCTGAACATCTATGACTCAGCCTGCTCTGGGGTAGATGCAGCTGCCGGATACTCCAGAAGGAGTCAGGGACTTGGCTTTGAGTCCATCATCTGTCACTAGTTACATGGCCTTGGCCAAGTCACCTGACTTCAGTGAGCCTTCTGGATAAATGATATGTGTCCTACAAACACTGTATTCTTGGAAGGTGGCTGTGATGTCACCCCTTCCCACCTTCTCTTCCCATCAAATCCTCTCGAGAGAGAGATTCTGCTTCTTCTCTACTCCCCCAGGTATGCTACACAAACCAAAACAACAGCACGTTCTGGAAAGCCATCTTCCCAAGACCAGGCTCATCTGGTGGCCACAGTGCTCTGTGTAAGTCCTTTCTCCCTTAGAGCACAGCAGTGCAGCTTAGTCCAGCTGTCCTCAGACATGAGTGTGCATCAGGATACACGGAAGGCTGCTACCACCCGGAGGGCAGGGCCCCACATCCAGACTTTCTGATTCAGTATCCCTAACACGTTGCTGGTTGATATCAATGCTGTATCTTAGGACCACTTTGAGAACCACTGATATCATCTTAATATCTGAGAAGTACTTACAGAGGCAGGATTAAGTACTCAGACTACCTCTTGCCAATTCCCAGCTCTTCTGCTTTCTGGCTGTGCAATCTTGGACAAGTCAATTTCTGTGAGCGTCAGTCCCTTTATCTGTATATGGACATGACAATGATGTGTACCTCATAAGGTTAGTGCAAGGAAGGGTGAGCTCCTGCTGAGAGCCTTCAGCATTCTGCCCGACACTTAGTAAGTGCTCTGTTTGTGAGTTCTTAAGGTTCAAGGGGTTCTAAAGCCCTTGGGGTCATTTAACCTGTATCTGCTCACTCTGCTACACCCCTCAACCCCCAGAAACAACATCTATTGCCACTACTGAATGTGTCTCTATTCCGGGAGCTGCCCAGAAATGAAGGCAAGCTTCAGAGCAAAACAGTAATTAGATAACGACAATGAGCCAAACATGTCGAATCCCCAGGCTGGTGGCTGGGAAAAGGTCAGGCTTCTCAGATTCTTGCTATAGGGAAAAAACTCAGGACATGCCATCAAAAGCTCAGAATTTCTGGGTGCCTGGTGGCTCAGTCAGTTCAGCATCTGCCTTCAGCCCAGCTCATGATCCCAGGGTCCTGGGATTGAGCCCTGTGTCCGGGCTCCCTGGGAGCCTGCTTCTCCCTCTCCCTCTGCCTGCCCCTCCCCCTGCTTGTGCACGCTCTCTCTCTCTCTCTCTCTCTCTCAAATAAATAAATAAGCTCAGAATTTGGATCTAGGCCCTACTAGGTTTTGCCTGGGTAATCTTAGACAAGTTCAATGCAATCTCTGAGACTCAGTTTCCTCATCTGTTCAGTGGGGACAATAATGCTTACCTCAAACTGAGTGAGCTGCCAGTTTGTTTTGTAAGCTATGATTCTCCTAGTTGTGAGAAACCCAGCAGCTACCTAAATATTTGTGCCCCTACTGCTCCCAGCAATTCAGCCCGCACTCCCTGCCCACCTGGTTGTTCCGCCATCTGGACGCATACTTAGTGGACCCTCATTTCTGGGAAAGGCCAGGACACTCCACTCAATCAGCTTTCCCTGGCCTCAGCCTATCCGTGTTTCTGGGGAACAGTACTGGCCTATGTACCCAACTACAGGTCATCCCCCAAAAAAGTAATGTTCAGCAAAGGCTAGCAAGAGTCATGGTCAGCTACAGCCCTAAACCCCTCAAGAGACAAGATTCATGATAATGTTCATTTTCCTTCCTCTTCTCTTTCCCCCAAGAAGTCAATTTCACCCATCACTGGACATACTTTGAAAGACCTCAGAAAATCCCAGAGGAAAGCACCAAAGATTGTTTTTATCAGTTTGTTCCATTCCCCTTGTTTGCTTAGTAATCCTGGTAAACTACTTTGTGCAAACAGAAACCTTTTTCATTCTATTGAGTTCTTGCCTGGGGCACTGTTGCCTCAATCTTAAGGTTTGGGGGTAGGTGGAGAAAGCACTTTGGATTTAAACTTCTTGATAAGTGGGCATGGGACAAAAATGAAAGAACACCCACTGGCCATTTATTTATTCATACAACCCCCTTGAGGGCGTTGGATAGGAGTGGCTTTCTAGGTGTCCACATGGATGGTCTATTTTTTATTACCATTATTAATACCATCATCATTCTTGTTGTCATCATCATCAGAGGCTTGGGCCACAAACACAAGTTGTATTTGTAGAGTGTGAGTTACTCCAGGGGATCAGAGAGGGGAGCCCCCGGTCACCTGGTCAGTCATAGGCAAAGCCCTAGAGGAAAAGAAAACCTGGAAGTGTTTGGGTCCAGAAGGGGGGCAACAGCAGAACTTGCTGACCTGGTCTGAGCCAGGTACTCTGAACCAGGTGCACCTTAGAGAGACCCAAAACTCTGCCAGGTTAGAGTTTCCACACTGCCCCACTGACCCTCACCGAATTATCACAGCCAGCGGCATTCAGTGACCCTGCATGGGGCACCATGTCCACACCAGGAGCTGAGAGGATAATGAAACCTTCAGCTACAGTTTCCTAGCCTTCTTACCACATACTCTCTTCCCTCCTGAGCCTTTCCACACAATCCCTGGTCTTTACATTCTCCGTCTATGCGGTCTGGGCACCTGGCTTTTTTTTTGCCTGTTCCCATGCCTGGAACAGATTAGCGCTCTCCACAGCCTTAGCTCCAATTAATTCTTTGTTTTGTTTGATTTCTAGCCAACGGCCGGCAACTCCCTGGGTTTTACTCCCAGTTGCTCAAATAAATAAACCAAATGTTAATTTGTTGCTCTTTGATTACAATTAAGTGCAGAGATGGTGGAACCTGAAATACTGTTTGTCGAGGCGTCCTCTGTAGCACAGTGGTGGCACTGAGTTTGGGTTTGGTTTGGTTTAGTGGGGGAAGGGGACGCCCCTTCTTTGACGTCCATTATCTCATTGGATTCTCTCAATGGCCTCGCAAAGTGGACAGGACAGGAATTATTATCTGCAGGTTGCAGATGAGGAAACCAGGCTCAGAAAGATGAAATAAGTTGCCCAAAGCCACACAGCTCAGAAGCAGCTCACTAGGGCTAAAACTCAACCTGACTCCCCGTTCAACAAAGCTGTTGTGGCCACATGGCTCTGTCCCCCATCAGCTCATCATGTGGGATAATAATAATACTTTATATGATAGAGTTTCACAGACATTTTCTGGGTTATCCAGAGTGCATTCTATAGAGCAGCAGTTGCATGAAACACTGTAAGAAAAAAATTCTGCGGTCAAGTAGGTCTGCAATAAGCTATATACTATATTCTATTCTTGGAGATCTAGTATATTGATTAGAACATGAAAACCTCTGAGAAGTTCCGCTGTACAAGACTTATACAAACTTATGACCGAGAATTGTCTGAACGTATTTGACTCTGGGGAGGCCAGAGTGGAAGCAAGGAGATCATGTTCCAGCAACACACACAAGAGACTAGGCATGTTTGGACAAAGAGGGACAGCAGCAAGGTGGTGAGACATGGGTAGATTCTGGACATATTTCAGATGCAGAGCCAACCAGATTTGTTGGTGGAGAGGATGTAGGGTGTAAGCAAATAAGAAGCGGCCAGGATGGCTCAGAGCTGTTAGGCCTCAGCTACTAGATGAGAAGAATGGCCACTTCCTTAAGAAGCTCTCCCTGGACTAAGAGCTCCACCCTACCATTGCAGCTTCCTACAGCATCTGATCCCCAGCCTTCAGAGGTCGCAGTTTTCATTTTACCTGTTGATGAGATCACTGCCAATGGCTGAGCTTACAATTTTTTCCTTACTACTGTATCTCCAGTGTCTGGCACATTGTAGTCAATAAATCTTTGCTAAATAAATGAATGAACAGAGACTATCATACAGTAGTTGCTTAACAAATTGTAGCTACCATACTATTAACCAACCCAGTACGCAGGCATTATGAATATAACTAGTTGATTAGTATGCAGAGGGCTGCTTGGAGGGAGGTGGGAGGGGCTTGACTGCTAACTGGTTGGAGGACCCATTTCTAATCTAGAGCCCTGTCCTTCCATCTCTCGACTTGGGTAAGCCCCTTCCCCTCTCTGAGTCCGGTTCTTCTGATCTCATTCAACAAGAGGTAGGATAATAGGATTTCCATCAAACTGCACCTCGCTGCCCACGAATCTAAGTGGAAACCAGGCCTGTATCCTCTGGAATGTGTGATACAGGACAGCCCAACAGAGACCAGGTCTGATCAAATGCTCCACGATCTCGCCCAGCTTAAGTTCTGGACATGCACAAAAAAGAAGAATGCAGTGGTAGCTAGAGTCACCAAGAAGGCTTACTGGAGGTTCTCTCTCCTTCCACGAGTCTGAAGTAACAGATGAATATGGTGATGTTTGGCGGAGAAAAACAACAACAACAACAACAAAAATTCTTCTGGTTTTTCTTACCCCTAGTCCAATTGGCAAGACTATAAGAAGAGCTTGCCCCTTTCCCGCCCCTAAAGAGGGATCACTGAGCAAAAGCCACTTATTCTATTAGACGTCACTTTTCACCTTGCTTTATGCATCTGAAGTAGTCTTTCTTTTCTCCTCCAGTTAGGAATACACAAAAATACACTTCCCATCGGGACCTTTTTTGATCCATTCCCCCTAAAGGTTGGTCTTGGATCCCTGGATCTGGGTAGCTTGCATGACCAGGAGCCTCACCACAAGGCAAAGACTGGGTCCCCAAAGTTTCAGCAGCTCTGTCTATGATAGCTCTCTCAGGGAGGGCTCCTGAGCAAATGATTTTCAGTTTCAGTTCATTTGTTTTTGTTTTCCATTTGGTTGCTCAGGGCAAACATCTACCCTGAGAGTTTCTCCCCTGGGGACCATCCACTCTCTCGTTGCTTGTCTTGGTGCAGATGTGTAAGGGTCCCCTAGTGCTGAGGCTCTGCTTGCCTCTTTCGTTCTCCAGAAGAGGTCACTACTTGATTAAGAAAAACGGTAATCCCCCCCAGCCCCCCAGTGCCAATCAATGCACAGTTACCAGCCATTAATAACCAAACCCCCAAAGCCACCCAGTCCTTCCTAATATTCTCGCTATTGATTCTATTATCACTGCCATCGTGAAAAATACTCACAGCACCATGTGGTGATTATCACCACCTCAGTCTCGCTTTACAAAGATCTCAGCATGACTATCACTTTATTTCTGCCTCACACTGTCCCAGGCCAAGCCCTGGATATTTGCTCAGCTCTGGCAGCCTGGGGATGTGGGGTCAGCCTAAACTCTCTGACGTCTGTGGTAGGTGGAGGCCACTACTCTTCAACAAGACTCCAAAAAAAGAGAGTCTGTACCAGCAAATGGAGGAGGTTGGATATAGCCCGCCCCCAAAATGAAAGTCTATGAGAGCCCACCACACACGGGATTGGATGCAGCCTTATAAATCCAGTGGTTCTGGCAAAGAAGATGTGGACCACTTTAGCATCTATAGTAAATATCAATCACATCTAGAATTTAATAAGCACCTAGTATGAATTGAGCAAGATAATGAGTGCTATATACACACGTCATCACATTTAAATTTCACAACTGCCCCTGCAAGGGGTTTTCTGTATTCTATTTCACAGAAAAGGGACCTGAGGCTCAGAGAGGCAAGATAACTTTCCCGGTGTTGCTCAGCTTGCAGTTAGAATTATAACTCAGATCTAGACATCTAAGCAAAGCACCAGCTCTTTCTCCCACCTGATACTATGATCTCCTGGCAAGACCAGCTAACCCTGCATTTCCTTAGCAAGAGGACTTTGACGGAAGAAGGATGAAGAATCGATGGTAACCAGGTTGGAGCGGACACTGTTGATAAGAGTTTGAACCAAGTTGGCATCTGAAGTCATCCCCCAAAATGAGAGGGAAGCAATCAGCTACTAGGATAATTCTAACAGTACATTTATTTCCAGTTTTTACATTTTATCCTATGGCTCAAACAACTAACAGGCAAGTGTTTGTTGAGCAGAACACTGTGATGTTAGGTCCTATGGAGGATGCAAGAACAAGTAACCTTGAAATCTTACTGTTTCCCTATATGCTAGAAAAGCTATGCAGCAGTTTGAATTATATGGCCTCAGATATTAAGTGACAAGGGTCCCAAGGGGGGATAGTCAGAAGAATTTCACAAAAGAATTAACTTTTGTTAGCACACCACTGAACATTAGGTTATGGACGAATAAAACAGAGACAAGGCAGTATATACTTAGAAGGGGGAATGACATCTGCAAAGGCAGAGAGACGGTGAGATTAGCCCAGCCTAGAGTGGAGAGTTGATAATGTAGTGAGAGAGAAGGGGATTAAAAAGCAGGTTGAGGGGCGCCTGGGAGGCCCAGACTTTAAGCGTCTGCCTTCAGCTCAGGTCGTGATCCCAGGGTGCTGGGATCGAGCCCGGCATCGGGCTCCCTGCTCGGCGGGAGGCCTGCTTCTCCCTCTCCCACTCCCCCTGCTTGTGTTCCCTCTCCCGCTGTGTCTTTCTCTGTCAAATAAATAAATAAATTCTTAAAAAAAAAAAAAGTTTGAAACAGATATATGCATGTATTTTGAATTTCTAGCTTAAGGGGCTTAATATTTACATCGAAAGCAATGGGAATCTGAGGGAGGTATTTGAACTAGTTAGGCACATGTCCAGCACCCACCAGAGTTCTTGGAAGCTAACAGATATTCGATACATGTTTGCTAAGTGAGTGAATGACTGAACACTATGTATAGGATGGGCCAGCAAGAAGAGAGAACAAATCAAGGACACCGATTAGGAGCCTATCCCACTTAGCAGTCTGCATGATACAGATAGAAATAGAAAAGCCACAGAAAGCTTAGAGACAATGAAAAAGACATCATAAAAGGAAAAGAAAATTATTCCTATTCCAGCACTATTTTCTGATTGGTAGTTTGCACCAAGAACAGAGGGAAACAATCTACTAACCTCCAAATAATTCAAGACTCCATAAATCTACCAGTGGAACCAAAGATGCTTGTGCGTATCTCTGGAAGTCCAGAGATAAGTCAAGAGAGAAAAAGGAGAAAAAATTTTAAAACAGAAAGTAAAAACATAAAAACTCACACATGTTAAGTTTTGGAGCCAATGTTTCATCTTTCTGCCGACTGGTTCATTGATATTCAACGTACCTGTGGTGAATGCACAAGCACAGAACAGCAGGTCTTATGTCCAATTTGCAGATGGGAAAAGTGAGACAGAGAAGCCCAACACCTCACAGCGACTTGACTCCAAGTAATCTGGATGTAAGTCCTGTTAGTTTTTTGTTTGTTATTGTTGTTTTCTATGATCCCATATGGCAGAAGGAGAAAGGAGAAAACAGAAAGAAAAATATAGAGAAAAATACAAACCTAAGAAGTCCCACTGGTAGACGGCTGGGGAAATACGTGGTGAGGCTGCATGAACCTACGCTCAACTTTTCTCTTTGCCGTAGGAACGCTCATATGTTTACCTAAAAGGATGAGCAGTGAATCATAATCCATTTTCTCTCCTGACAGTATATATTTTCTTTTTAATGCAGAGAGATGGCATATATGTACTTGGCATTTTTTAACAAGTCTGTGTTAGGTCAGTAAATGCCTGCCTTCCCCATTTCGCTCCCTGCATCATCACGTACAAATTCCAGCAGATGCCAGGGAGCTCTCCCCCAAGCCAGTAAGCCCCAGAGTTACATAAAGCTACACCCTTCTAACCAAACAAGATCTTACCACTGGGAACAAGTCGCTTGGTTTCAGCAATTTGGTTTCTTGACAAGAGCCAGAAAGTGCTGAGATCCCCTCCCTGGAAGGATCAGAAACCTGGAAGAAGTCATAGATGGCATATTCCTCATGCTCAGCATCCTTCTTCATGACACGGGACCTACCAAGGGGATGACAGAGGTACCATAAAAGCTTTACAAGGCACAGTGGAGCACAAAGGCTCCAAGCCACAGTTGCCTTCATAAAGATCAGCGGTTGTGCTCACCTCTCTCATAAAGCTTCAACAGAAAGGTTGGCCAGATTCCTTTCTGTGTCTTGGGAAGCCCCAACAAGTTATGCTTCTTCATTATGATTCATTCAGACTCACTGAGTTCCGCTGACAAAGGAGGAATGATCCAGAGTTAGCCTCCAACGTAACTAGCGACTTCTTAGAGATTGTCACCTGAAAAATGTGTTTGAGTTTTAAGCCACAACAGCCAATGACACCCCACTGAAGGCTCACAAGGTGATACCTCTTCACCTGGGCCACCTTCTGCCTTTTCTCTGGTCCCCTGCCAACACCGCCGCCTAGCCTTGCTCCCTAAGAAAAATGGCTCCTTTCGGAAACCAGAATCCAGGGTTACTGGGATATATGAAAACCCCTATAGACAGGAGCTACCCCATATTACGGAGCAGCTCACCAGCACACGTGGGTGAAGGGGTGAAGGGGTGAAGGTCATGCAGGGACATTGTTCCCTTCAGCCCTGTGGGTAGCTCAAGCCCCCAGGGAGGTTGGCTTCCAGCATATTCTTCTCTTTGCCCTCTGCCCTTGTTTATGCGTCCCTAAATTATCCTTTCTTACACATGCCAAGAAGTTTAAAAAAAGAAGTTGGAAAACACTGTCATCGATTATTTTGGGAACACCTTGGTAAAGCCTTTTAAGGGACAACTGGGCAGAATTTATCAAATGCCTCAAAAAGTGCATGCCTTTTAAGCCAGAGATGCCACCACTAGTGATGTATTCTAGGCTGACAATTAGGTATAAAACTGTAAAAGTATAAGGATGCTCATCACATGTTGTTTATAATGAGGAAACGTTAGAAACAATTTATATGTCTACAAATAGGGCTTTTGTTAAGATCATTATGGTAGAATCATTCAAAATCGTATAAAAATCATTTCATTAATCTGGCAGGAAATTTATGATATATTAAGTAAAGAAAAGATCAAAAGACAGTAGTTGGAAGTAGTATTACATTTTTGTTGAAAAACAGAACATTAAAAGAATAGAATATATTAACATGGTCATATATTCACAAATATATATATTACAAATATAATAAAAGCCTGTGGCATGGTGGTATGGGGATGGCTTGGTGTATAATCGCTACTATGGTGGTGGTATTGCCTTAAAATTTGGCATTTCTAAAGTTAGGCAGTGGCTCCTGGGTGGCTCAGTCGGTTAAGCATCTGCCTTGGGCTCAGGTCATGATCTCAGCGTCCTGGGATCGAGCCCCACTTTGGGCTCCCTGCTCAGCCGGGACCCTGCTTCTCCCTCTGCCCGCCGCTCCCCCTGCTTGTGCACGTGCTCTCTCTCTGTGTCAAATAAATAAATAAAATCTCTAAAATTATTTTACAAATTAAAAAAATTAAAAAATAAAGTTAGACAAAGGTGAAGCCCTGAGGATAAGGGAGAAGGTCTTTTCCAAAGTGGAAAATCCCTGCTGTGGTCAGTCCCTCAGGAATAAGGGTGTGTATCTTAGCAATTAAGCATTAAAAAAAAGAGATTTCCTTCTTGGATCTTTTGTTCCCTGGTAATCTCCTTGAAAGTCTATAAGATCCATAATCCTTCAGAGTGAACTAGTCAAGGGAGGAGATGTCAAGGTCAAAGCTGAATTCTGGGTCATTTTCTTTGTGCAATCCCTTAAGAAGTTTTAAAATCTTTTCTACATTTTGATCTGTTCTGGGGAGCCAATAATAATGATTGCAATAACCACCATTTGGGGGCCAGGCACTTAATATCCATTATTTCCAATCCCCCTCCTTCCCCATAGCTGCGCGAGATGGAAAGGAACATTTTCGTGTTGCAGGAAGAAAGAGCTAACAATCCTGAGCATTTATACTAAGCCAGACACTCTTCAGGCCTCTGCCTCGACTCTCATTAATTCCTCACGACAACCTCCAAAAGTACTGATTCGCTCCCACTTTACTGTTGAGGAAGCCAAGGAGGAGCTACAGAGAGATGAGTAGCCGCCCTCCCAAGGTCACACAGCTTGTTCGTGGGGGGGATGGGACTCAGATTCAGGTGGTTTGACCCTAGAAGTTCTAACTGCTAAGATCTACTCCCAAATGACGGAAACACAGGAAGGGGGCTTATCCTTGGTAGGGCCAAACTGTTAAATCAGGAAGCAATTAACACTGGAGGCCAGCGTGACAGTGGCAGAAGGATTAAAAAGAAAGCCATCCTCCCCAGATGGAAAGTCAAATCTCCCAGGGACAGATGGATGCTGACATGGCTGGCTTGTCCTCTGACACTCTGCCACCCTCAGGCTCTTCGTCCAACGCTAACTTTGGGCGACTTGTTCTCCACTTTATTGAGAGAGGCTGCATTCTTTAGTCATATTGAGAGGAAACTCAGATCTCCCTGTGAGATGTGTTTTTTGGTCATTTGATACACGTGTGGATCGTGGTAGTCGTTTACAAGGCTGAGGTCTAGATCGTGGTAGTGGGTTACAAGGCCGATGTACTCCCAGTCCCGTGGTAAACATATGAACCGTCTTAATTATGGAGCATGGCCGACATGTGAACAGGGTTCATAGAAACAGGGAGGGGCGCTCTTGGCTCTGTTGGGGAGAGGAGTGCTGTGACAGGCAAAGCCCATGGACACCTACAGCTTGGTCACAGGCTGGCAGGCATCACTCCCAGCATGCTCTCGGGCTCTTCCAGGGGGCTCCATGAAGTGGGGAGCACTTGGCCTTAACTTTGGAACAAGCAAAGACCCTTGAAGCAAAAGTCTCTAAGGGGATCCTCTGAGACCTAAGACAGATATTCCCTGTGTCCTCATCAGCTGTCTCTCTCTTCCCTGCCTATCAGAACAGTGACAATGGCCAAGGTGGCTGAAGGGGATCCGATGAGCCTGACCATGGACTGAGGCGGCCTTCAGACCCAGTATAATAAAGTTCTCCTCCTCACTTTATGCTTCGCCTCTTCTAGAAGCTCTTTCAGCTGGATCTATACACCCAAACATGTACACACATGCCCACGTGCATACACTCATGCACGTGCCCAGATTCTCCTGAAGCAAATATTATTTTTAAATATTTGAGGGCAGTGACCTGCGGGTCTATTGAACTGGAATTACTGCTGCAACAGTCTCCCTTTCAAGCCAAGCTCTGATTCGAGTCAATACCTCCGGCCCAGATGCTATGTCACGGAGCAAGAATTTCACGTGGATTATGTCAAAGTGAGCCCGGCACGCAACTGATCCATAATCGTGCTTGCTAAGAGCATTTAGCCTTTTGGCTCCAGCCCCTCTGATGTGGGCCTTAGACTTATGTCAGGGGCTAATGGCAGAAACAGGGGCTGTGCCATTCAGCTTAATTGGGCGATCATTAGGACTTCCTCCAATAAACAGAGGAAGCTGGGAGCTGCAGCTGACCTCCCTGAGGCTGTCTAGGGGTCTCCTGCCCAGGAACCACCTTACACAGGATAAATTTATCTGCAGTTGCCTAACTGCCCAGCCTGATCTAATTAGTAAACACCTTCAAAAGGGATCAAGCTGACTTTTGAGACAAAGTCTACCACACACGGCAAAGGTGGGCAAATAAATATTTAAAGGGCACATCTGTGTAGGTGGAGCGGGGAGGGGCAAACAGATTAGACACAGATATGAGTTAACTCTGGGAGCTGTGTTGTGTAATTGTCCTTGCCCTTGCCCCTCCGCTGGCCCAACTTGCCCCCTTCTCCAGGGCTTCTGTGGGATCTGGCTCCCTAGACACTCAGCTACCCAGTGTCCAGAAAGCACCATCGTGAGACCTGAGCATAGCCCTGGTCATTCACTACCACAGTTGTTTTTGGATGTTAGTACTGAACAAGACCTGTGTAAGGGCCTAGAACAGAACGGTGCTATTCAGGAACTGGCTGCTAGCAGCTAGCATGCAAATGACTGCTTGGTTCTTGGTTGTTTTTATTTTATTTTTCCAATCCAGCAATGATTGAAACAAAAGTCTGACCCTCCATCGATGACGTTCTGGCAACACCAGTGGTTATCAACTGTCGCTCCGCCGAAGACCCACCCTGTCTACAGCATTCCCTGACTCTTCGTGCTTTTGCTGTGGTTTGCAGCCAATTATCACGTAGCCCCCCCACCACATGGTGCAAAAACAGCAGCTCAGCAGAACTCCTGGTCACACGGTGGCTTCAAAAGAATCAAAGCTCATGGTGCACAAATGAACCAAGATCACTCCACCTCCACTGTTAACACTCTGGAAGAACCTGTGATAGGAACATTTTCACGAATGGATTTAAAACCAGGAGCCAGACTCGGAATCGGAGTTTGGTTCTCTGGAGTGGATCAGATGGGGAGACCAATATGAGCTTCCTTAGTATGCTCGATGGCACTCGTCTGAGGGGAGATGGGCCTGGGGGCGGGGGAGAGGAGACCTTTCTCAGAACAGCGGCCGCCTGCCAGGCATGATGTGGAAGGGGGCCTCGTCATCATCCCACTTAACCTTCCCAGCAAACCTACAAACGAGGTATTCTTACCCTCATTTCACAGAAAGAAGCTGAGGCTTAAGGACATGAATTGAACTACATACACTCCAATCTGTTCTATTTCGTGTTTGTTGTTTATCGCTTTGGTTTTAGTATTTCTGCTCTAGCAGGTATACAGTGATCATTCATTCCGCAAAAATTATAAAACACTTGAAGGCAAGATCCTTGTCTGTTTTCTCCTCCACTGTACTCACAGTACAGAGCTGAGTGTGGGACGCATATTCATTCATGCATTCGTTCATTCATTCATTCGTGCATGCGTGCGTGCGTGCGTGCGTGCATTCACTCATACCTATTCATCAAACATGAGGGATACAGCTGTGAGTAAAACCAAAAAGATACCTGTTGTCATGAGCTTAGATGTTAGTTGAGAAAGACAACCCATCAATAAATAAGCGTGCTGATAAAAGAAGAATGGAAGAAAGAAAGAGAGGGAGAGAGGAAAGATAATTATCAAAAAGTCATGACGGTCAGGCAGAGAACTGAGATCAGAAGATACGACGGAGAAAGGCAGTGCCCATGAACTGGCCCCTCAGTATTCTCAAAGGAGGTGACCTGAGATCTGAATGACAAGAAGGAGGAATCTGTAGAAGATCAAGGGAAAGTGATTTCAGCCAGAGGGACTGCAAAAGCCTTGAGATGGGAATGAGTTTTACAGGTTCACAGAAATGAGAAAAGCCAGTATAGTTTGAGCAGGTCAGCGACGGGAAGTTACACGAGATGATGTCATAGACATGGCAGGAGCCAGGTGACGTAAGGTTTTGTAAGCCAGGGTTGGACTCATTCATTAAATATTTGTTCATTGAATAAATGCACAGGCCTTGGAGCACTATGGGAATGTAAGCACCAGCTGCCCTTTAGGAGTTTACAAGTTGCACCAAAAGGATGAAAGAAATCCACATCCATTCATTCAAGAAATATTTACTGAGGCTCAAGCTGTACCAGGCACTGTGGTAGATAGAGGGGGTACCAAGGTGAATGAGACATGCTCCTTACCTTCAACCAGCTTTCAGCTTTAAAGAGAGAGACAAGACCACATTACAGAGCAATAAGTTCCTTCCTTTAAGGAAGCACTATGTGAGCACATAGAAAACATCGGTCTCCACCTGGAAAAAGTCAAGGAGAACGATGAGACAGCCAAGAAGAATCCAGAGATGGGCGGGTCCCGGGAGGCTGGAAAGTTCAGGTAAACTTCCCATAGAGAGAACCAGCCTTAACCTGGCACTTCAGAAATGAGTGGAACGTAGAGGAAAGAGGGGGAGGTTCCAGGTTGAAGAACAAGAGCGCACAGGTTTGAAACAAAGGTCAACACTTCAGTGGGCATTCACAGCTCCCACAGCGTTTGTCCCTCTTAATCAACACCTTCCCTGCACACGCATGCTTACTCCTCCATGCTCATCCTCCCCCTTGTGCCAAAACACAACTGAAATGATCTGCTCACCACTCCCCAGATTGCTGAGTGTCTCAGTCACTCTGAAATGAAAGTCTGATCCTCATTCTAAGAACACCATCTACAGCTTCCTGATGATTGACTATTTCATGGATAGGGAACGCCTAACTTCTCCATGTGTTCTACTTTAGAACAGTTCTTTTCCTTGCCAAAGAGACTCCTCCTTAAACAAGCCTGCTTCCTTGATGCAGCTATTCTTCTATCTTAATTTTAATTTCAGAAGTGTTTTGGTCAATGATTACCAGGTCTGAATCAATAGTAAAACCCTAGGAGCATATAACAATAAGCATTAATTTCTCACTCATGAAATATGGGCTGGCTGGAAAAGCTCTGTTGCTTGCTGGGGGGGGGGTTCTGCTCCACAAGTCTCTTATTCTCCTCTGGGACCAGTGGGCCAACTGGGACATGCGGTTATCATGGTGATGGCAGAAGTATAGGAGAGTGAGTCTGCCACAGACAGTAAGTAACTTCTGCCTCCATTTCATTGGCCAAATCAAGTCACATGTCCAAGCCTAAGGTCAAAGAGAGTACTCAAGAGAGGAGTATACTCTGCTCACCATAAGGATGTGGCAAGAAGAGATGCAATGGGATAAGTTACAGCCAATTATTCAATTGACCACAGAAGTTATAAAGAGTTCATCCCACTTCTCCCACTAATGTCAAATCTCAAAAGGTAGAGCTCATGTTCCTATAAACATCCTTACTTTCCAGATTAAGCTTCCTTAACTTCTTATCCAGCAGGTTCTTAGAACCCTAATCCTCACTGTGCCCTGAAACACATTCTAGTTTATTAACATTTCTAGCTAATATTTTTGGCAGATGCAATCATGGTATTGCCTTCCACTGTGGATTTGCCAGTGCAGGATAGTGCGTGCATCTGTTAGGATTTGATGCCTAATAAAACACTCCAAAAGTTAGCTCCTAATTCTTTGGGTCAGCTAGACAGTTATTCTGGGCTGGGCTGGGCATGGTTGCGCTCTTCTGTGTTTGCTCAAGTGTCTGCTATCAGCTGGCAGATCAGCTAGAGGTTGGTTGGTCTAGGATGGCCTTGGCTATGATACCTGGGGTCTCTCTCCATTGTCTACCTTCCACCAAGAGGTTAATGGGGACCTGTTTGCATGTCTGTATCAAGAGTTCAAGAATGGAGCCTACATGCTTGAGGAGTAGGTTCAAAATGGTACAACATCACTTCTGCTACATTCTGTTGGCCCAAGCCAATCACAGGGTCAATTCAAAATCAAGAAGCAGGGAAATAGACCCTAGCCTCCCATGGAAAAAGCTGTAAAATGCTTTGGCCATGTTTGCAATCTCCCTGACAGAGGTACTCTATATCCTCTGTCCATGAATGCATTGCACGAAGGCAGGCTTACCTTAGGTCTTGGCCTCTGCCACACTGTTGACTCGCAGAGTTAGAAGTCATTTAACAACCTCAGACACCAAGCCATGAACCGTTATCAAGCAAATGCATACTGCATTCATATTTATGCTGTTGATCTGAACCAAGGTACGATCCCTCATATTCCATTTCAACTCCCTTGCTTCAGCCACCTTTGATCCTTCCATATGCCTGCTTGTAACAATTCTTTGTATATCTTGTAAAAGAAGTTGCCAAATTCTGAACATCTTCATGTATTTCCTTACTGTATCTGGTGTAAGCAGCAGGTTGTTATCAGGTTGGTTATAACAACTGTTTAAGGACAGCGATGATCACACTGGCCAACACTGCAGGATACTCTATGGCAGCATCACGGTACTGGGTACACAGCTGCCCCCTGCTTAACATATGAAGTCACACAAGAGTGAATCAACACTCAATGCAACACAAACCCAATGAGGTAAATCAGTAGCTCTTCGACTCTTTTTTTTGGTCGTGTCTCTTTTTTTAAATGATGAAATATCATATAAAAATCTAACACAAGAACCAGATAAACATGAGCCTACTTTGGCCAGAAGAGGGGACATTCCTGGAGCTCTTCCTACCCAACTTCTCCCATCCCAATCTCCCCTAAGATATCTGAGGCCTTGCTGGATGCCATGGAACAAAATTTGAAAATCACTGAATGAAACCAATGCTTTTCAAACTTGGACAAACGTGGCCCTCAATAAGAAATGCATTTTACATAGTGACCCAGAACACACACACACACACACACACACACACACACACACACACACGTAACTGAAACAACTTTCTCCCTGAGTGCAATATACTCTATGTTTGCTATTCTACTCACTTCACTTTTGGAATATTGATCATGAGCTAGGAAGTTGTTTTTACAACCCACTAAACAGGGCATGCCCCATAGTTAGAACCCACTGGACGAGATGACTCCTGAAGACCGAAGAAGTCTTTCAGTGTTGAAATTCTATTGGCCTATTGTTCAATAGCTTCTGTACCCTTAGTGCTCACTGTTTGCTCTCAGGGACAAGGAGAAACGGGTGATGGACACCACCAAAAAGAGCAGAAGTGAAGTTACAGATAAGCCATAATAATGCTCCCAGGAGTAATGGAGATCATGTGCCCTCATGGACACTAATAAAATTAGTAGATTAGCTCATGAGAAGAGTTTACTCTGGAGCCAGACTAGCTAAGGTTAATTTCCCAGTTGTGCCAATTGTAGCCTGGGTCACTTGGGCTTATTACTTATTCTATCTACACCTCAATAATGACTTCTTCTGATATACAGGTCTAATAATTAGTATCTACCCTGTAGGGTTGTCAATGGCACTAAACAAGATCATATCTAATGGACTTAGCAGAGCCAGGAACACAGTAAGTTCCCAGAGTTCCCTAATATTAATAAGGGAGTAGATGGAGCAGGTGGCTTTTTCCCCCCAAAGAAGTGGGTTCAGTAATCAAGACAAACAATGAATTGGTCTCTCCTCCAGTCCCTCTCCCTTTCTAATAGCCAGAGGGATCTGAGTTCAAATTCTTGTTCTCTCAATTAACAGCTGGGGTCCTAACAATGTTCTTGGATGACTCACACTTTTTGAACCTCAAGATCCTCCATTGTGAAATGGGAATAACAAAACCTCTCCGAGAGAGTTGCTCTGAGGATAGCTTAAATAATGAATGTAAGACACCTGGCCCAGAGCCTACTCTGTATTATGTCCTCAACAAAAAGGAGAGAGACACAAAAAGAACCAGAGTCAGAGACGGAGAGAGGAACAACTTCCCAATTATCTCTCCAAAAAAAGGAAAAAATGCTTTGAAAAACAACTGTTCATATTTTGAAAGTAATTGAAGAGCATTCAAGTTGTGTAAGAAACAGCCAACCACAGCCAAATCCCATCGGTTATCTTAGCTGTGATTTAGTGGTCTTAAATGCAGAACCCTACTAAGAAGTTCCAACAACATGAATCATTAAATTCGCCATTTGGGGTGTGTGTGTGTGTGTGTGTGTGTGTGTGTGTGTGTGTGTACGTGTGTGAGTCTTACATCTGTTTGACTCAGCAAACACAATTGTCTTCTGGGTGTCATGAAATGTGTTGGGGTTCAGTGATAATTCAGGCAAGTCCCTCCCATCAGAGAACCTATAATCAATCAATACCTCAACCCTGCTCCCCTTTTTATTGAGCACATACTATGTAGCAGGGGTTTTAGACTGTATCAGGTGTTTTAGACACATCATTTTGCCTAATCCCCAGAGCAACCTGATCACATAGGATTTGTTATTCCCATTTCACAGTTGAGAATGCTGAGGTCACATAACTGGTAAGAGGAAGAGAAAGAATATGGACTCAGATCTCCCTGAGTATTAAAGCCTTACTACTGTGCATCTTCCCATAGATTAACAGATGTAGGTATAAAGATGCCAGAAAGAACACAGAATACCAACTGCGTGGCACCTCTGTGTACATATCCCAGTAGTATAGGGTAGTGGTTAAGAACACAGGCCTGGCCTCAAAATTCTTGTTCTTGACTGAATAACTCCCGAGTTCAAGAGAGAGAATTAGATGGATACATGATATAATATAAATTTTCTTCAAATGCGTGCGCACGCGCGCACATACACACACTCAGAGCTGAAAGGTACCTTAGAGAACATTCCATTCAGTCTCCTTACTTTGCAGATGAGAAAGCCAACACAGGGTGGAGGTGAGTGCACCAGGGGTTTCATGGCCAGGGTCCAACGGGGAAGGAGAGACAGTCACCCTTAGAACCAGGGGCATCAGACACCCCAGCCCTGGGCTCTTTCCAGCACCCCACCCCCACCTGCCTCTCTCGATAAATGTGCCCAAATTTTCAAATGGTTACTCCCCGAATCGAAGGAAATGTCTCAGATAAGGCAGATTCTGGCAGAGGAAGACTGTCCACCTCATTCTGAGATTTTCCCCTATCTGCTCATTCGTAGAGGTCATAAGAAGGGCAGGGGAATGCTCGCATGACGTGACTTCTGGATCTTCATTCCCAAGAATGCAGGAAGGTTTAAATAAATCAGACTGCAGGCAAGAATTCAGACAGGCTCCCCCACATGTTCGGTGCTTTTTTTCCCCTGGTGGATACCATCAGCTGTCCTGTTGCTAAGAGACCAGAGTGGGTGGGAAAGGCCAATAGTCATATTTTTCAAACTTATCTGCAAAACTGGTTGTGCCTCTGCTCCCTCCAGGGGTTCAGCTTTCTCAAGAACAGGATATTACAACCAGGCAGATGGAGAGAGTGAGAGTACATTTTTTCGAGAAATGAACTGAGCTTTTCCTGGACATTCAGTATCATCCAGCAGAGTCCTGGGAGCTGCCAATTATGGGTCTGAGGCAATATTTGGGAAAGAGCCTCAGAGTACATATGACTCAACAAAATATTCTGATTTGCATTCCTATCTGTTGGGAAGTTGCACTTATCAGCACCAACAAGTGCTGAGGGTCTGTAGGAGTGCTGGGCTGAGCTGGTCATTGGAAAATTAAAAAGGAATAAAAAAACAAGCAGGGGTTGTGGGGAGGAGAGTATTTGAATCACTCCGGGACTTTCCTTTTCAGTTGCATTCCAATCGGACAGACCTAAACCTGGCAGAGTCATTCCATTGCTCAATGTCAAAAACATTCGCCTGGAATGCAGGACATGTGAACTTGGACACCCCCCGCAGCTTCCCTGTGTGGCCCAGCATGCTGCATCCACTATAAACACACCCATCATGAGAGCAGAAGCAGAGCCCAGGCTGGGGTAAGCAGGAAGGTGGCACAATATCACATAAAGCAAAGCAGGGATACAAAAGGTGAGCTCTGGACAGCATTCCTCCCTCAAGGTCTTTGTACTGGCTCACAATACACTCTGATGAGCCAAGCCCACATGGAAAATGAGCCCTTGGGAACAAGCTGGTGGATTTTTCTGCCTGCAGAAGAAAGCAAGAATGTGAAGTAACTTCCTCCTTTTCTGGGTTCCTACTTGGCAGTTTGAAGGCAGGAAAAAAAACCGAACCTGCTCTAATCACATATTTCCAAAGAACTCTAAGAGAGATATACATGGTCATCTGATTTCCCTATTCTGCCCGCTGCCCAGTGACTCTTCCCACCTTGACTTAGTCAAAGTAGCAATCATTGTCACTCTAGTATAAATGAGGCTATAACTCAGCATACACAGAAAGCCCACTTAGACCTGCATCATGTTCCAGAGCTCAGTGTCCCGGCCAGCAAAGAACTAATGGTTGGCAGAGCAATCTGGGTAACCAAATACAAATCACATCACTCCCTCTCCACCTCCAAATTCAGGATAAAAGAAAGGAAGACATCACCAGTAATGTGCCTTCCACCATGGAGAATAATGGAGTAGAGTATAGGATGCTGTGTGTGAGGATCAGGGATACACAGGTTCTAGAAAAAAAAACAAAAAAACACTTAAATCAAATGTTTACTGTAAGCTAAAAACTTGACAGCTTCATCCCATTTAATTTTCACAAAAGCCAACAAAGTGTCAGCAATCCCTTTTCAGACTTACTGTTCTGTAGGATATACTGGCTTTGAAAGTCCCTACTGTGCCGAGGAGGAAAACTTGCTTCTAAAAGTGATGATTACTCAGGCCAGCTGTCACAGATGATGCAATCTTTCACACAGGACAGCAATTAGCTGAAATAATCCCAAACCACTGTTGCCCTTAATTCCTGATTGTCCTTCTGGGTTTGCCGTTTTGTCTACCAAACAGACACTTAAAGTGGCAAAGAAGATTCTAGAATGAGGTTAAGTGTGCCTTTTTGGAAGACTGACAGGTGGGTAAGAGACCACTTAGCCAAGGTGAGTGAGATCAAAGGCAGGGTGCTCAGAATTGAGCTTATTGCCCTTTAATCTCTGGAGCTCGGCTGGAGGAGGTGGAAGTGGGAGGGGTTGAGGGCAGGAACACTGATATCAGGGCAGGTCCCATTATTGTTTTGATTGTGGACTGACTGTGTGACACAGACGTTTTATTTACGAAGGCATCAGAATGTAGTAGTCTGGACATCAGCCACCTTGTCCCTCTTCAATGGTCTGATGAAACTTATTGTCTCCCTCACGGCATGAAACTTATTGTCTCCCTCATGGCTGAGCCAAGTGATAGCATTCAGAGCCATGATTATGACTTCATACATGATCCACTGCAAGACAGGGTTTGATCATATTGACGTATCGTCAATAGATAAAACAATGAATCACATTCATGTCTGGCTTTGTATTTGGAGAAGGTAGTAAAAGAGTGGGTCAAATTCTCTCTTGCATTGGCCAAAACATAAAGAATAACACTATCCTTGCAGTAGATGCCTCTTACATCGAAAGATGCTTTGTCATGGGCTGAGGAGAGTAACGATCACTTCCAAGTTAAACTTTAACACTGTTTACTGGGCCTTTCGGAAAATTGCCAAAAGAAAATTGTCAGCATTTCATTCCTAGCACACAGCACAGTGCAAAGCAAGCAGTAGCTGTTGAATAAATCTTTGTTGAGTAAATCAGCGGTTCAAGGGAATTCAACTTTTATAGAGTGAGAGGAGATCCTTCTCTAACGATAGTTGGGATTTTGTCTATGGAGGACAACTTGCGCTGGGCTGGGCCATGACTTTCAACCCCCACAAACTTGCCCCCCTTATCCTGCATCGCCTACATTGGTCAACACTGCTTCCCCTCCATGAAATGCCTTTCCACCACATTTGCCTGGAAATCTCCTCTTTTGAAACTCTTCACAAATCTCAACTCTGCTGAAAGACTGTCCCTGCTGTAGCTCTACAGACAACTGGTCACTTTCTCCTTTGTGTCCAGCCTAGCAAATAGCATCACCAGAAACCATGTTGATTGATGAGCAAATGAACAAGCGGATGGTCAGTAGAATACAAACACTGGGAGTAAATCAGTGTATAGCCATGAGATGCCTACTAAGTATAAGGCACGGTGCTCCTGACTTTAGTTAGAATCACATTGCATAACACGTGGCCTATGACAGGGGAGTAGGGAAGAACCTATAAAGTGAAAACCCATGTAGCTTTTGTGGTACTGCAACATTCCCAAGAGTGTTTGGACTGACCCCAACTAAGAACATTCTATAAAACTGAGGAGCCGAAAGGAGCATGGATGCCAACATTACCCCTTAAATAGGAACCATTTCAAAGTACGGGATCCAACACCATCTCTGAAGGACTTCCACCCACTCTCAAAAGAGAAAAGAAAGCAGAAGCAACTTCCTTCCTCCTCTGGGGTTGGCATATGTTTTAAAATAATGTTGGTCATTTTCACAAGTACTTTGACTCATGCAATTTGTCATCCAGACACTTGTTTCTGCCTGGGTCTGTCCCATTTCCTCTTGGAAGAGGAAGGATCATTCGAGCCAAAGGGACCAAGTCTGTCAGGAGATAGACTGTCCTCCAAAGCAGCAGCCCAAGGACTACAGCAAAGCTTTGGCCATGTGGAAATCTAGAATGTCAAGAGGCTTCCCGGCCATTTCCAAACTGAGTAAAGCATTTAGGTTCTTCAGTATTCACCCTGGGCAGAAAAGCTATGGTATGGGAGGGGGGATTGGTTAGCCCGGTGATGGGTATTAAGGAGGGCATGTACTGCATGGAGCACTGGGTGTTATATGAAAACAATGGATCGTGGAACACCACATCAAAAACTAATGATGTACTGTATGGTGATCAACATAACATAATAAAATAAAAAAAGAAAAAAAAGAAAAGCTCTGGAATGGAGAAACAACAAACAAACCCATCCTTCTGCTCTCTTTCACCAGCATTTTATTTTTCTCCTGAAAGCTTCATGAACATTCAAGTCACAAAACATCTGTAGCACTGGCAAGGAAGTCCATGTCTGAATATGTTACAAATCCCTAATAAAATGTCTAGGAAGGTGCACACACAGGACACTTTTCACTGCAGTTATCTCTGGAGATGTGAATGGGATTGCAGGGCAACTAAAGGGAATTTTTACTATTCCCTCCATATGCTTCCGAATAATTTGGGTTTTTGCACCAAAAACACATATTGATTATAAAATTTAAAAAGATAAAATAAATTTGTCAAAATGAGGATAAAGGATGAGTTGGGGCCAGTTTGGCCTCAAGAGCTCTCTTTCTCCCCAGAAGCACTAAAAATCAGTGCTATGTGATTTCCTCACTCCAATCACGGAGCCTCTAGGTACTCAGATTCTCCCATCCTCCCCATCCTCCAACATTTACCAATGAGTCAGGAGGGCATGAGAGGGATCCCAGGGAAGAGAAGATGCTAATTAAAACTGGTCCCAAAACTGGTTGAGCCTTTCATTTGCATGATCTCATTTTGATACTCTTAAAACTTCCACAAAATAAGTACCACTAGCTACATTTTGAGGATGAGAAAATGGAGTTCAGAGAGGTTAGTCACGTGCTCAGGGTCACACAGCGATGAGTGACAAAGCAGGAATCAGAACTCAAATCTGCCAGGGACCCAAGCTCCTACTTTTAAAGGTGTGCTCCTCCCCACTCCGTTCCAATGACCACTGTCTCCTAGGATCTCTGCCAATGACATCCTCACTAGACCAGTCCTGGCCTCTCCGCTTACCCACTCCCACATCAGGAGAAGTTGCTCTTTCCAGATGAGGTGAAAAGGAAAATGCAAAGCTCATGCATTTTACTCCCCCTGGGCTCAACCGTGTGTAGTAGGTGTGATCAGCAACTTCCCACTACCAAATTACAAGGCTTATTCTTAGACTTCCTCATAGTTAATGGTATGATTTGAATGCTCAGGCTTCTCATCCACCTGTCGGCTCCATAATAAGTTCACTCAAGTCCACAAACAAAAAAGAGAGAGAGCAATAAAGTACAAGCAAAGGATAGAGGAGAAATGGCCAGTATGAAAATGTCTGGGGATTTTAGTCAAAGTGGGTCCAGAATGAGTCAGCAGGGAGATGGGGATGACGGGAGGACAGATGCAAACTTCAGCACCTTTGAAAGGACCGAGGTGTCAAAAATGGGGAAAGTCATGGCCCCCTTTTGTGTAGGAACAAGGCCAGTTTCTTAGTCTCCCTAGGCAGCAGCTTCCTCATCTGTAGAGCGGAGATCATAACAGAGAATGTGCACCTCAGTTGCTTAGCTGAGTACCTAGCACACAGTCAACATTCCAAAAACATAACCAGTCCCATCATTTCTTCAACAATATAAGCGGAGGCATTGTTTGTTATTTTACAAATTATGAAACTAAGATGACAAAGCTCTCAAGTGGCAGAAAATAGACTAACACCAGGTCTGCCTGATTCTGAAGGCCATTTTCATAACCACTAAGCTATACTTCCTCCCTCAACAGAAAATTTAGAACAAGAAGAAAATCCCCCATAACCTCATGACCCAGAGATAAGCACTTTTACCCTCTTACATACTTTCAGATTTTCTTTCATACAGATATGAATACTATTGTTCAAAATTGGGGTTCTTGCTTTACATTCTGCATTTGCCTTTTACACTTGTCAAGACACCATAACCATCTTCCCAGGTCAATAAGTGTTTGTTCATCTAGCCATTCTTGATGGCTACTTAGTATTTATTCATTTGGACTATGGACATGCTGTATCCCCGTCATTAATCCCATATTGTCGAATATTTAAGTGGTTACATTAAGATGTTTTTAATTTGTCTTATTATTTTTTGAAGATTTATTTATTTTTAGAGAGAGAGAGAGCGAGAGAGCACAAGCAGGGGGAGCGGCAGAGAGAGAATCTCAAGCAGACTCCCCGAAGAGTGAGGAGCTGGATGCAGGGCTTGATCCCGGGACCCTGAGATCATGACCTGAGCTGAAGTGAAGAGTCAGATGCTTCACTGACTGAGCCACCCGGGCACCCCGAATTTGTTTTATTATTGAGGTATAGTTGATATACAATGCTGTATTAGCTGCAGTGTGCAACATGGTGATTGGACAATTCCACACATTATGCAGTGCTCACCACGATAAGTGCAGTGACCACGTGTCACCATACAACGTTATTACAACATTATTGACTATATTCCCTATGCCGTACACACTTACTTGATAACTGACGTTTGAACCTCTTAACCGTCTTCCCCAAGTGTCTCCCAAGTGTGAGCAATGCTGCGGTAAGTAACCGCGCTGCTGTGTCTTCATCTTAGCTATTACTTAAGGAGGGACAGAAGCAGTGGGGCTCATTCTAGAGAAGTGAGGCTCCAGAGGCAGGAGTAGGAACAGGACAGCTGCCCTCAAGGCTGGGGAGGAGCCTGTGGCATGAGGACTAGACCTTCTCCAATGGTCCTGAGCAAGTAGACCCTCTGCTGAAGGACAGACCCAGCTGTCAAAGGACCTGTTCATTAGCCTACCTCAAGAAATGGTGAGTTCCCCACCATGTAGGAAGCTCAATGTGGGAACCTACTGAAAACCAGGTGCTTTATAAACATCACCTTGTTTAATTCGCAGAACATCCTCATAAGGGATGGGGCACAGCTCGTAAGTCCTGGGAATTCAGACCCAGATCTTTCTGATACCAAAACCCTTACATCCAGGTACAGTGATGAAAAGCATGAGTTTTAAAGGAAACCAGACTTGGGCTCACTTGCTGGCTGGGTGACCTTGGGCTAGTGACTCAACCTCTCTGAACCACAGGCCTCTCATCTATTGCAGTGGGGATAATAACTGCATTCGCTTCTGAGAACGCTCGTCAACATTAAAGGCACTGACTCACGTAAAATGCTCAGCACGGTGCCCAGCACAGATGAAGCTCAATCAGTGTGGAACATCTGCTGAAAGAAAGGTCTAGAAGAAAAACATCAAGGTTTTCAGACTTCCTTTGGTGATGCATTAGTTCTTCTCTAAAACTAGCCCACCTGGAATTATCCATGAAGACCTCTGAGCACCCCAGCGCCCAGAGACAAAGTCTGAAACACAGACTCACACATTAGATTCATCCATTCATCCATCACTGGGCCGTAGACCAGCTTCCATGGCTCAATCCTGCGTTGAGCAAGACAGTGGTGATGCCCAGCCTAACGGAGCTTCCAGCTTCTGGGAGGAGACAGATCCTAATACATGATGATAATTCCGGGTGGAAAGTCCACTCTAGAGGAGAAAAGCAAGATGTGATGGGAGCACGCTGCGGGGAGTCAGGGCAAACTTCATAAATGGTGGCATCTATGCTGAGCTCTACAGAAAGAGGAGTCAGTAACAGAGAACAAGGTCCTGGGTGAGCAGAACTACTTGAAGGTTAGCAGGAGGGGGTGAGAGATCATGGTGAGGCCCGGAAGCTCAACAGGAGCCCCTTAAGAACAATCAGACTTTACCTTGAGGGCAATGTGGGCACATAGTGCAGGGTTTAAGCCAAAGAGTAATAGGAAGAGACTGGTACTCAGAGAGCTCCCTGGGCACAGGAATGGATTAAAGGGGGCAAGCCTGGAGGCAGGGGCTTCTGGGAGAGAAGAGAATGGCAGCGGGACACAAGAGTGGTTGGAGTGGGAACCTCAGGAGCCCACACCTGCCAAGTGCACCCACACTGAAAGCAACCCCAGGGCACCCGGATGAACAGGATTTTTCTTTCTGGATTCTGTACGGAGCTTGACATGGTAGCTCCCGTTAGGATATTAAAAAGCCAAGCAAGAAAGACTTTGGTGTCAGAATCCTTTATCCTTCTCCGGTTCCACATGTTTAAATCATAGCAATTCAGAAGACTCTCTTGGTAAGCAGAGCAGGATTTTTCTAGTTTCTGGGTCCAAAGGTATCCCTCCGCAGAGCTTCAGCCTCAAGCCAGTGCAGGGGTTGGATGGAAGGATCAGGGAAACCAGTTCTTAATAATAATGGGTCGGCTCCGCATAATAACAGCTTCTGGTTTACAGAGTACTTTCACAGACATTATCTCATTTGATTCTCACAGTGAATGGGGAGTGGAGGGAGGAGGGATATGAGGCAATTAGCATCAGCCCCACCCTTTCAAATATGAAGGCTTGTGGCTCAGAGAAGTTCAGTGATTTGCCCAAGATTACAAAACCTGTGAGTGGTTTTATGACTCTCACTTCAGTGCCTCAGCTCCCTCCCTTAGAGCTAATTTTTTGGGAGTGAGAGTGGTTCTTTCTGCCTTCGGAGAAGGATGGCATATGTATACCATTAACTCCTACCAACAGTATTCACTGTTGGTGAGTCACTGTTGCAAGGGGATCGTTGGGCATTGATGGGGCCCCAAACAGGACAGTTTTGAATGCTGTGGGCAGGGGATATTGGTGAAAGGAAAACATACTCTGAGTACCTGCCCAGGCTGGGAGTGAGCTGGATGTGCCGGAGGCAGGAAAACGCTAGTGCGCATCTGTGCCCGAGGGAATGGTTGGAATGAGGACCAGGGGAAAGAGCGGAAGAGTAGGAACTCCACACAAGAGTCCAAGGCTGCTGGATGGCTGAGTCCTTCAGCAGAGTCCAAAAGCCCATCGAGATATCAGGAAACAAGAGCAAATTCCACAAGCACTCCCACCAACTCTGAGTAGGGACGTTCAGGTATGGTGTCCTTGCTCTGGTGCCTATTCATTTCACCACAGAGTCGATATGAAGAAAGACCTGAATTCTGTGTTGGGACAGACAACCTAGTGAAATCCATAAAGCAGAAACCAGTTCTTGTGGCCTTGTGGTACGGGGTCTGGCAGCTGACCAGGAAGCTGTGAATGGTTCCTGTTTCCAGAGCAGTTGAGCTGGGTCCCTCCCACCCCAGAGAACCACAGAAAGGAATTTTGCAAGGATGATGTATAACTGCCAACCAGGAAGGAAAGAGGGAACGGTTTCCCAGGATCCTGCTGGAGACCCAAAATCAAAAGGGCTCTGTCGTCTCCATCCTGAAGTGGGGAGAATCAGGGCATATGAACTTCAAACTACAGGCACTTTTGGCACTTCCCGCATACCCACTGTACCCCAAATCCTATGCAAAGCCCTTTAGGCTTGACCCCACTCAATCCTCATAACAACCCTGCATTATGTTGAGGAATCTGAAGCCTAAAGTGGATAAGCACTCTGTCCAAGGTCACATCACAACTGAACTGCAGAACAGATTTGCCGGGAGGTCTGGAAGCACAGGACTCATGTTCTTTCCACTCCCCCACGAAGCCTTGTGAGTTTGAGGGCTCTAAATAGCAAGGCAGGAATATGAGAGGAAGGGTACATGGAGTGGGGTGGAAATTGTGTCTTAAGCCACCACCCTGACTCACTCCCTTAATAAGCATCTAATGACAGCTGAAGTGTCTGCTTTGGGGGTAGTGGGGGTTTCTAGAACGGTACTTTGGAGAAAAATCCAGACTGGAAGTGACTGAAGCATGAATCAGCATGGCAACTTCCAGGTCAAAGAGGAAGGCTTAATGAGTAGCAGCCCCAAATGCAAGAGGAAAAATTCAGTGTTATCTAACAAATCTGGGACCCAAAGGAACAAGGTCTTGGCTTTCTGCTTCCATCTTCAGCCTTATTTCAAACTGCTCCCTAAAATGCAAACTCCTGCAGCCCTCCCCTCTCCCAGGTCACCAATATAAGGATCCCCATCTGGCCTCAGGTCTTTGCTCCTGAAGTGGTCTCCATTAGGAATGCTCTTGCTCTCTTCTCTGCCCCTCTGACTCTGACTAGTTGAACCCACCTTCCTCTCCTTCCATGAGATCTGTCTGACCTAGTCTGTTCACTGATGAATTCATTGAATCATCGATTAGACCACATTTGTTAAGCACCGCAATTCCTAAGCATCACGGAAGATAATGGGATGCATTGACAGAAGACTCCCAGCCCTCATTGCATAGTTGGAAAAACATGTCAATAGAGTATAACAGAAATAACAATAAGAGCTTGGGGGATGCTTCAGTGTTACAGAAATGCTTAACTTTTCTGGACTATGGAGGGGTTGGGGAGGCTTCCAGAGGAGGCAGCATCCTGGACATGTTTTGAATGATGGGTGAGAGGCATGAAAAGCAGTGTACTAGTAGTCAAGAGACCTAGGTCCAGTCCATACTCTGCCTCTGTGCTGACCTCAAATGAGGCATCTCTCCTCTTTGGACCTCATGAGAGGGGTAGACTGGCCCAGCAGCCAACATCTCTCTTGCCTGAGCTCTGGTCTTCATTTTCACTGACTGCCTAATTATTGCTCATCCTGCATCCTGTATTTCCAAAACTCTATTTCCTTATATGTAAAATGGTGATGCTAATAACCAAACTTTGGGACTCTGGAATATTCAACAGAAGAATGTATAGGAAAGTGCTTTTGAAATGCTAATATGTGGAGCTCTGAGAAGGGATGTGTGGCTATAGGTCAGCTCTCCACCGGATCATGCTTCCCTCTGCCTTCTTTGGGGGTCTAGCATAAGGATGGACACACCGTAAGAACATTATAATACATGCTGAATTGAGCTTTATTTTACACATACACACGCACATACTCACCCTCCCTACATCTCAGAATAGTCTCCTCTTTCATCCCCATCAAAACACTGAACTCCTCTGTCCAAACCCTACCCGACCAAGTGCCCACTCCCACAACAAGACACTAATTCATCTCTTCTTTCTCTGCTCCTTGTCATGACTCAGCTACCTACCTGCCATGTGTGAACACCACTTCTGGGTCCTGCCTTCCAAGAATTCCTTGTGGCATCTTAGACCCTCCATTCTTGTTGGAGTATGTGGTTGGTGAAGCTGCCATGGGGGTCACAACCACTTACTGAATGCCTGCTCTGTGGTCTGGCTCTGTGACGTCTCCCACTGATCCTTACAACTCCTCTGTGTGATGGGAATTATGATTCCCACTGTTCTGGTAGCTGTCATGAAATGAATGCCTATTTGGGGCCAGGCACTGTACCTAGTGTCTTACAAGTCCAAACTCATCAAACTGTAAATATATGA
This sequence comes from Callorhinus ursinus, assembly GCF_003265705.2. Lineage (NCBI taxonomy): Eukaryota > Metazoa > Chordata > Mammalia > Carnivora > Otariidae > Callorhinus > Callorhinus ursinus. Next base: position 69,961,318 of record NW_027397067.1, on the reverse strand, counting down.
AATTCATTACACAACAGTTATACATAGATAAAGCTGGTTGTTGGGTTTGTTTGTTTTTTTAAGAAAACCCTGGAATGGGGGGCAGAGGATGTGTATGTCAACAATATGGGAAGCTTCTCAGTCTTGTGTAAAGTGGGCTCTGAGAGGACACATTTGCCCTGTAACAGTAATCCCAGGAAAAGACACATTCGGGCATCTGCTGGGACCTCCCCCGAGGTAGTTGATATAGAAGAAAAGAAGATTGGTTAAGTAAGAACAAGAGAAAGAAAGGAAAGAAGGAAAGAGAAAGAAAGAAGAAAGAAAGAAAGAAAGAAAGAAAGAAAGAAAGAAAGAAAGAAAGAAAGAAAGAAAGAAAGAAAGAAAGAAAGAAAGAAAGAAAGAAGGAAAAAAGGAAGAAAAGAAAGAGAGAGGGAGGGAGGGAGGAAGGAAAGGACCTGATTTCTTTTTTTCTTTTTAAGGTTTTATTTATTTATTTTAGAGAGAGAGTGTGTGTGAGCAGGGGTAGGAACAGAGGGAGAGAGAGAATCTCAAGCAGACTCCCTGCTGAGTGGGAAGCCCAACACAGGGGCTCGATCTCAGGACCCAGAGATCATGACCTGAGCTGAGATCAGGAGTCAGATACTTAACTGACTAAGCCACTCAGGCACCCCGGACCTGATTTCTAACTCAGGTCTTCACATGGAAATGCCCCATGCATTGACTGGGCAGGAGCCAAGATCTCATTGCAGGAGGCAGCAGGGCATAAAAAAATGGCAAGAGTTTGCAACCCAGACACACCTAGATTGGTTTTCCCACCTTGTCATTGAAGAATGCACAAAGCCAAAGTGTGGAGTGATGCATTTTCACACCCTGAAGCCCCTCTCCCAAGTGACCTGTATCCGGATCAAGAATCAGAACAGAAGTGTCCTCATGCCCCTTTCCAATCACTCTGTCCACCAAACAAACCTTGATTTGACTTCTACTTCCTTCACTCGTTAGCTGTGTGACTTTCAGCACATTTTCTCGTCTATAAAGTGGAGCTAATAATGCTAATTTAACGAGTTTTATTTCTTGAAGAAGAAAATGAAATAACAGGTTTAAAACACCTAGCACAAGGCCTAACATGTCAGAGGTGTTTCATACTTGGGAGTTCCCTTCCCAAGAGGAAGCTTGGAAAGGCCAGACCCCGAGGGGCAGGGGGCATAAAGTGGGGGACGCAGCACTGGCATATCCCTGGGTGAGTCATTTGGGCTTCCTGGGCCTCTGTCTCCTGTCCTGTAAAGTGAGGGCCCTGTAAATGCTGGACTCAACATCACACCCTTCCAGGGCACCTTGCCCAGGATATAAATAGGACATAGCTTTTACTCCATAAGAGCTCAGAATCCAGAACTCCCCAGTTCTAGGGAACCCCGGCTTCTGTGCAATGGGACAAATATCTGTGAATGCACAAGTGGGGAGACCAGAGCCACCTTCACTGGACTGCTCACCAGAAGGCTTTTAAAATGGAAGTGTCCCCCCTTCCCCTCCCAAATCAGGATCACTTAGAGTTAGGGCCCAGGAATGTGGATGTGTTGCTCATGCCCCAGGTGATTTGGGTGCAGATGATCTGCAGAGACCAAGTGGGAGCTACTAGGGAAGGATTCGGACCAAAGTGGTGCTGAGACTAGGACACACTGCAAGTTAACCATTTCTTGTTACAATAGGTCTCCAAGACCACTTTGCTTCTTCATTTTCCTTTTCCCCTTGACATATGCCCCGAACATACTCTCATAAATTAAGAGCATCCAGTTATTTGAGCTCCAATCAAGCAACTCATTTCTTCTTTCAAACCAGGGTCTGAATTCTCAATTCCTACTGAACCTGGGCTACAGGAAATGACTTAACCTGTTTTTGAGCAGCACCTGATTACGAAGTGACAAGCCAGTCCCAGCACCTCCTTTGAGCAAACAGCCTCCCAGGGCCAAGAACAAACTATTCTGTCAACCGGCCGTCTGCTCGCACTGACAACTCTCTACACCCATTGTCGTAAGTGCTAATGGTAAGTGATGGGTATCACTGAGGATGTCCATAACAGCCTTTCCAAAGAATGGACCTCTACAGAGGCGCCTGGGTGGCTCAGTCGGTTAAGCATCCAACTCTTGATTTCGGCTCAGGTCATGATTTCAGGGTTGTGAGATGGAGCCCCAGGTCGAGCTCCGTGCTGGGCATGGAGCCAACTTAAGATTCTCTCTCTCCCGACTATGGACTCTGAAAAACAAACTGAGGGTTCTAGAGGGGAGGGGGGTGGGGGGATGGGTTAGCCTGGTGATGGGTATTAAAGAGGGCACGTTCTGCGTGGAGCACTGGGTGGTATGCGCAAACAATGAATCATGGAACACTACCTCAAAAACTAATGATGTAATGTATGGTGATTAACATAACCAAATAAATAAATAAATAACCAAATAAATAAATAAATAAATAAAAGATTCTCTCTCTCCCTCTCCCCTACTTCCCCCTCTCTAAAAAAAAAAAAAAAAAAAAGTTCGAATTTGAACAAAAATAATGGACCTCTATATCCAATTGCCAGCCCTGATCTGTACTAAATAAGGAATAGTTATTAATAATGCTAACAGGAGTGATGACACTAGCCAGCCTTTCACGGCACTGACCACATGCCCAGATACCTCGGGGCACTTCACAGATATTATTTTATTTAATCCCTCCATAAATGGAGATATTGATCCCAATTCTTCAGCCCTCTTTTTGGCAGTATCCATGCCCTCTGCCATGAGACTGTAATTCTCCCTAAAGATAGAGTGTGTGTCTCTACCCCTTTTCCCTCAGACAATCCTAGGCTAAATCAGTGAACCTGCAGATATCTGAGCAGGAAAACTGGCTGTGTTTTGAAGTCACTAAGTATTGAGCTGATTTGTTACACAGCAACAGCTGACCAAACCAGTCCCCGAGGACAGACGTTGGCAAATACATAAAGTAAGTTTAATCGGAACTCAGCAACACCCACCCATTTCTGTTTTGTCTATGGCAGCTGGCATGGTACCCAGCAGAGGCAGGTGGTTGCAACAGGGACCATATGATCTGCAAAACTTACACTGTTTACCACCTGGCTTTACAAAGAATGTTTGCTGATCTCTGCCCTAGAACACAGTTTCTCAGACTTTAACCAGCATCAGAATCACCTGGAAGCCTTATAAAAACACAGAATACTGGGTCCCAGCTTCAGAATTCTGATTGTGTAGGTCCGGGGTGGGGTTCAAGAATCTGTCTTGGTCTCCTGACCCTCCCCACTCATTGTGCTCCCCACTCACCCCAGACAGCCATCCTGTTCCTTTATCAGGGCATTTGAACTTGCTGCCCCTTTGCCAAGACCATCTGGGCCCCAGATATCCGCCCGGCCTATTCCCTTGCTTTGTTCAGACCCCTGCTCACATGTCACTGCATCAGAGGAGTCTTCCCTGACCATCCTTGCTAAAAACAAGTCTCCCCAGCCTCTTCGATCTTCATCCCTTTACCTGGCACCCCTTCTTTCTATAGCATCTACTATCCACTTACACACACCTTCGCAGTTGTCTGTCTCCGTGCCCTAAACGGGAAGCTCCCTGAGGGTAAGGATTCGGCTTCAGTCCCTGCCGCATCCCCGGCACTTAGGACAGACCCACGGCAGGGGCTCCATCAGTAGTTTTGAATGAATGAGCAAATGAACAGCCGTTATTTAAAGTGGGACCTTCTAGTTCCCATAAGAAGTATCTTCTCTTATTCCCTGCCCCTGCTTCCCTTCAAAAGGACTCAGCAAAGAGCCTAGAAGAAGCAAAGGAAGGTCTGTCAGCTGGCGGTCCTGCCCCTTCAGCACTCCCGGCCTCCGCCACCCGCCGGACCGCCCCGGCTGCAGCTGGACCCCCGCTGTGCCATCTGCAGCCCACCGGGCCCAGGGCAGCTCCGCCGGGGACTCTGCAGGGGCCCCTGGGGACACACGCTTCAGGACTCACCCTGCCAGGACACATGTGACTCTCCCCTGCCTGGACGGCTTCTTCACATCTGCCCCTGTGTACTTTGGCTTCCACAGCCTGTGTTTACAAATCTGGGTCGAGGAAGGACAGGAATTCCAACAACATGCGATTCACAGAAGCCGGCCAGTGCTTCCTGTTCTGGTTTTTCCTCGTAAGTAGGCAGTGCAGAGAGACGGCAAGTCATCTGTTGGACTCGGAAGCCACCCAGACCCCGGTCGTGTCCAGCTGGGACTCTGGGCAAATCGGACAGCCTCCGTGAGCCTCAGTTATCTCATTTTAAAGGAAGATAATAATACAAATTTGTTATTGGAATTAGAGCCAATATGCAAAGTCCCTTAAGAATTTCATAATATGGTTTCTATTTCTGCATTATGCTCCACTATGTCTATTTTGGGCAGAGTCCCAGGCTCGTCCTCAGTTCCATTCTTTCCCTGAGATAAGGGACCATCCTCTTGACAGTCTATCTCTTAACATACCACAAGACCACCTCCTTCTCCCTCTCCCTGTGTGGCTCTCCCCAGGAGAACTGGCCGTTCCAAGCGTAGACTCAGGCGCCGTCAGCCTAGGATTTTAACCATATCTCCATCCCTTCTAGCTGAGTGATCTTGAGCAAGTTATTCTCTTCCCTATGACTCGGTCGCCTAATCTGCAAAATGGGGTTGAAGGTGGTAGCTGCGGAGCAAACATCGCCAGGTGATGGCTTTAAAGCCTCTTCCCTCCCCCCTCCCCATTGCCCCCTGCCATGCAGAAGCTGGGAAACCCATCTCAGAGTCCCCAGCCCTCCTTGCAGCTAGGGCTGTGAATAACTCACTCTGGCCCAAGAGATCCAAGAGGAAGTCTGCCCGGGAGGGCTGACAAAGCTTGAGGATTAAATGATAATATCCCTGTGAAAAGTGTGGGGGAAAGCCTGGCAAATCATGCATAAATGCCTGTGGAAAGTACGTGGAAAGGTAGAGGCTGCATGAGTCAGAATTCAGCCGGAGGCACGAGGTGAGGCCCGGAGGGGCAGAAGATTTGGAGCAGTGGATGGTGCTAGAAGAGAGGATAGAATCTGCGTAGGAGGGGATGTAGGTGTAGACAGGACGCAGGTTGGGGCCACAGAAAGGAGCACACGTTCAGGCCCCCTTGATTGCTGAGCCTGGAAACACTCCCAGCCCAGGTTTCAGAATGGGCTCAGGAGAAGCCTGTCCCTGGAGGGAAGCCAATTAAAGGGTCAATCGCAGGGATCCACCATTCATCGAGGGACTGAGAAGTGCTTATGAATTGGTCTCCACATCCACGGGTTTTATAGAGAGAGCATTCCGGTCACTGTGAGCGTGAACGGTGTCTTTCATCTCACACTGCCTGGTGGCCTGCAGGCCAGACAGGGCTAAGCTCTGTGGGAAGCCCTGGGACACAGGGCTGCAAACAGCAAGGTCCCCTGGGCTGCTCTGCGGGAGCAAAAACAACCACAGCGCCGCTCTGGAGAAAAAGCAAAGGACCACGTCTGCAATCCCCTCAGGTACCCTCTCCCCAGCTGGAGAGCTGCAATGCAGTGTCCATGGCCTCCATCGGAGAGCAAAAGACGGGAGGAGAATTCCCTGTGAAGGGACCCAATTTGGCTAATTTGGCTGATCATTTTCCTGAATCCGAGTGGGAATCTCCCACCCCCAAAGCCCCCCACAGGGAGGAGCTACTGGTATTGGGGGAGAAGCTAGTGAACACACCGGGAGCACCGATTCCCCCGAGAGAGTGACTCTCGGGTGCCCCGCTGGAGTGACTGGTTGCTACAGAGGGCGTGTCCGGAGGCTGACAGTGAGCAGGGGTGGTGCTAGCCCAGCCTGGAGACTTCTCAAATATGTAAAAGGTTATATTATGCTGGGCACTCAGTAGCCCTTTGGAAAACATGTTTCAAATACCTTGGGGTATCAGGATCCAGTTTCTTGCAGGCTGAACCTAGAACACCACCACGGGCATGTTCTTTCCAAAATGCAAACCAGAGAGTGTCACTTTCCTGCTCAAAATCTTTGGTGGCTCTGTATTAAGGACGAGATTGAAACTTAGCCTGGCAGATGCTCCTGTTGTTTACTTTTTCTTCATTTCTCTTTCTACACTAGACATCCCAAACTAATTTATATCCACCACCCCCCCACCGACACACAGTGACTCTCATCCCCTGCTTGCCTCTGTACATGATTTCACTCATTCAGTGATTCATTCATTCACTGAACACTTAGTAAGTGCCTAGTGCATGCCTCTGTGTCAGTGACTAAGATACAATAGTGAGCAAGAGTGACTTCCTATTCCCAAAGATCATAGCATTGAATTCAGGAGTTCTCACACCTGGCAGCACATCAGAATCAGCCAGAGGGCTTCTTAAAAGCGCAGAGGTTTGGACTTCATCCCAATATCCCAGGATGGGAAGACAGGGGAAAGAATCAGCAGGCAAAATTGTTACAAAAGGAGCGGGGAGCTAAACTCTAATTTCTTCTGTGACCTCCCTAGGAATCAATAGGATGAGTGGGGGAAAAGCTGGGTTTGGGAATCAAAAAGCCTGTCTCGAAATACAGGCATCCGTATATTCTCGCTTTCTGGAACATTCAGCGTTTACACGTGTTGTCTGGCAGAACTCCTAATAGTCCCACTTTACTCTCCAAAGTGCCCTGATTGGGATGATAAATTACATGGCCACTTTCCTCCAAACTCCACTTTACCCTGTCCTACCATGAGAACCTGGGGTCTGTTGAAGATCCCCGAGCTTCAGTTTCACAGTCTACACCACGGTGCGAACAGTACCCGTGTCAGAAGGTAAAAGAAGTAAAAGCAAAAGATCACGGCTACCTCGTGCCTTGGAGAATAGGTGCCCTAATTCACAGAAGCCGTCATTATTCTTCACCTTGTAGGAAGTAGCCCTCACTTGTTCGCGTTGTTCCCTGGCAAATGAAATGGTATGTTAAGGATGAGAACACAGTCAGATGAAAAATAGAGCATATATATTCGTGGAGAAAGTGGCCCTGAATCACCAGGACGCGGCTTAGGTGGTTGCTGGCCAGAACCCATCTTGCATTATCTGTTACAATATTTAAACAGCAGCTCAACCTTCTAGAAAGCAGAGCTTTCCTACCCTCCTCATTGGTTAAAATTTCTCAGAGAGTTGGGTCAAATGTCTCTAATGGGCCCAGATGGAAGGAGAGGGGGGCTATGGTCTCATGTCTGGGGCCAGGCAGAGGGAAGAGAGAGACTGACACATCCTCTGTCTGGGTGACCATCCACTCGTGACTCATCACATCTTGGCCTGTCTGCACTGTGATTCTGCCAGTGATTCACTGATGCCCACCAGGAAGCCCCCTTTTTAGGTCCTCTTTCTGGGCTCTTCGATTAGCATTTGGGGCCAAAGGGAACCTAGAAGGAGACAGAGATGTAAAGATCTGCCAACTGGATGGAGTATGGCTTGACCCAGCGGCAGTGAGAGACAAGAACAAGAGGAAGAAATGCTAGCATGCCTGGTTCCCTGCGTGGAATCTAACAAACAGCTAGAGAAGAAAATTTTAATGCACAATGGTAGATGTTCATAATATTTCAGAGATCCTCAAGGGCTGAGGATTTCCCACGGACAAAGGAAAGGCCTAGAGCTTTACAGAAATCAGAAATCTCTTTGGATGAAGTTGTATGAAGGAAGAGCCGCATGAACAGATTGCTTAAAAGTCTAAGGTATGCATCTGAAGATAAAGTCAAGCAGCATAGAGAAGGGGTCCGTAAACTCTAGAACAACAAGGAGACTGAGACAGGAGTTATCCAGCTCTGTTCTAGGACAGGCACTGAGGCTGGTAAGTATTTGAGTCTCTAGAATCATTCTGAGTTCTCAGGTGTGGGTCGAAAATAAGTGATTAGTTTTCCCAAAGTGTGATAGGCAAATAAGCACGGCATGGATACAGAAAGAACACTTATTTTAGTAGTTGTTATGCATTAACTCCTACCATTAGTACATACAGCCCGTAATATTACGTGTATTTTTCTTTGAACACAATTGGGTAAAAATAAGCAAACTTCTTTCTTTCATCAGATATGCCAAGTCTCAGAGCCCATGCAGTTCTGTCTACCTGAAGTGTTCTCCAGCCAACCCTCACCTGCCCTTCTCCTCCCTACAGAGCGCCGTCCAACGCCACCTTCACAGAGGGTGGCCTTCCCCGGCCGCTATGTCAGACGTGAGTGTCCCTGGTCATCCTCTCTCCAGCCTGGTGCCTTTTTCTTACAAAGCACTTCCAAGATCCTGGTTTATTTCTTTATTCCATGTCTCTGTCCTCCCGAAGGTAAGTGCCATGAGAGGAGGAGCTCTGTCTTAATTTTGCCCCATCTCCAGCATCTTGCCATTGCTTGACCCATAATAGATGCCTAATACCTATTTATTGAGTGAAGACCTATTGAAATGAATTATGACCTCTGACCTCAGTAGTGACATTCTGGCATGCAAGAAATAAGTATGAGCTGTGGCTAGGGCATGGTGAAATGTGTGGCACCCTGGATATGGCCACCGGAGGAGATAAAATGTTTGGGGATAATTATACCCGTCTCCCCTCCAGCTGACCTATAGGTAAGCCACAGACCTGGGAGTGAGGTAGGGATGGACAATATGCCTTATGGTGGGAAATATGGATTAGAGAACATGGCTTAGAACTGAGTCCAGAATAGGCTTCCTGTTCCTTCCTCTTCTGAGGAGCTCACTCACCCCATTGCAACCATAAAATTTCAGGCCTTCCTCCTCTCTTGCCTCTCTCTCTGTCTCTCACCCTACCTACCCCTCCTTCACTCTGCCTCAGGGTGAGGTCTGCTCCAGCGGATTGACTTAGGGCAAAGGTAAGAGCTGAAAGAACACGTGTGACTCGGAAGAGAGAGAAAAAGACATAGCATGTCAGTGCTAGCCAGGGGCCCTGGTCCCAGCCTCACCAGTCAGAAAAGCCATTCTTTCATTCGAAGGAGGAAGCCAGGGTAGAAGCTTCCCCTCCAGTTCTTCTGAGACTGTGGAAGTTGCTATGTGGAGGAGGGTACGTGCAGGAAGAGTCAGAAGAGAATGGTTCTCTATAGAGTCAAGGTCACACATGCATCTGTGTGAAAGGGAAGACAAAGACCACTGTGAACAATGATGAGCTCCTGGATCTCGTAAGTTATGTCTTGGATACCACTGGCCCTAACATATATCTCTATGCCTGGCCAATGGTAGTGGTCAGTAAGTGTGTGCTTAACAAAGTGTGCTGAAAGAATGGAAGACTGTATGAATGATTAAATGCACTAGTGATGGAGTGAGTAAAATATGTATTATATATCAGCCTCTTATGAATCTTGTTAATATGTCTAATCTTAAATCCTGATCACCTTAAGATACATACCCAAAAAATGACTTTACAAATATGTAAGGGTGAGACCCAGAACCTGGACCATAGCGCCCCCACTAACTTCTGGTCAGCGTGTAAACCCTCTTGGAATAACTTTTAGCTCCAAGGAGGTTGAATTACTTAGAGTAGGTGGTCCATATCATCTGTGATCAATCAATAAGCCATCTCTTGAGCAGGGTATCTTAACTTGGGTCCATGGACTTTGCAAGGATCAGAGGACACATTTCCAGAGGTCTGTGAACTTGGATGTGGAAAAAATGCACCTTTATTCTGACCCACCTCTAACTGAAATTCAGCATTTTTATCACACGTGAATGTAGGCAACAAACCCCAATATTAATAAGATCTGTGATTTTATCATCAACAGGAATCACAGATAATTTCATATCATGTGTCAGCTTTTGCAGGTATTCGTGTCTACTTCAAAATTACATTAGTTATTGGACCTCTTAGACCTTATATAATGCCTTCATAAATAAGCACGTGCCATGCCCACATAATCATGCCCCCGAGATGATCCTTAATGACCCCACCTCCTGGTGTTCACACCCTGGATAATCCTCTCCTGTGAATGTGAGCTGAACCTAGTGACCTGCTTTCTAATGCACGGAGTAGGGCAAGAGTGAAAAGTCAAGCACAAGACTCCTTCCCTGCCCTCTCATTCGGATGGTGACTCCTGTCTTGCTTTCATTGTCTCCCGCTTACTCTGATGAAGCCAGCTGCCATGTGTGAGCTGCTCTATGGAGAGGGACTAAGGGTGGCCTCTGGCCAACAACCAGTGAGGAATTAAGGCCCTCAGTTCAACCTCCCATGAAAAACCAAATCCTGCCAACAACCACGTGAGTGAGCTTAGAAAGCAATTTCATCCCCAGCCAATCTTAAGAGACTGCAACCCTGGCCAATACCCGCATTGCAGCCTCAGGAGAGGCCCTAAACCAGAAGCCCCAAGCTAAGTCACGCTCAGATCCCTGACCCACAGAAACTGTGAGATAATAGATGTCTGTTGCTCTGATATGCTAATTTTGTTGCGCAGCAATAGATAATGAATACGGTTACCTAGTTATCTATCTATCTCCTGATTGGTAAGTGCACCTCAATATAACTAGTTTCCTTTGAGGAGGGGTCCTGGGCTTCACCAGTCTGACAAGGTGGTCCATGCCACCCAGAGGTTAAGAGCCCCTACCTCAGATTCTGTTTTGGAGAGACACTGGTTCTGGAAGGGACATTAGGAAGTAGCATACATCTGAAGTCACATCCTCCTGACCTTGGAGGTAGCAAAGGGAAGGAATAAAGAGAACCAAGGAGTGAGTTTTGGTTCAGCTGGTAGGGTGTCACAAGTTGGAGCATTTTCATCAAGATAGCCAGAAACATCCAAGGGAGATAAGACAGCTGAGAACCTAGGTGTTAGGTTTGAGCCCAAAGTCGGAAGGGTAACAAAGTAGAGGGTAGATGGAGAAGCCAGGGATGGAACCAGGAATGTCAGACCTGGGGAGAGAAGAGTCGGCCTGGCTTTGTAATGCAGGGGTCCCAAGCACACGCTGTGTCTCGGGTACTTTGTCCTGGTGTTTTTTAAGGGCAAGACCAGCACAGAGAATATAATTCCATCTCCCATTCCGAGTAGGAATCTCATGTTGGGTGATAGGGATTTAGACACTACTTCCCTGCCCTCTCATTCGGATGGTAAGTTCCTCAAAGGCAGGGCCCCCGTGTCCTTGTTTCCTCGGGACCCCAGAGATGGATGGCAGCATAAACTTTCATACATCGAATATCTGCTAAGTGATGGTGCTGCACTTGGGAACCGCAGATGAATTAGGCTCAGTCTCTGCCTCAAGTTGTTCGTGGTCTAAAGAAGGAGTCAATAAAGACAGATAGTGGCTTTAGAAAGCCCTAATTCAAATATGAGCTGCTTTTCCTAACTGTGCTTACTAGTTTGGTGGTTCTCCAAGCCCTGATTTTACATTAAAAGCAAGGTAGTAACACTCATTTCCCTGGGTTGTGAAACTTTAAACCATAGGATATATTTAGAGAACGCCACTCAAGGCATGACGTGTCATGGGTCTTCTACTTCACCTCCTATTCTGCTTCCAGTCTTTGGTCTCAAGGCCCCAGGGTTTATATGAGATTTAAGTCCTATATGAATGTTATAGCCATGTGCCACAGCCCATGAGCTCTCAGAGGCAGGGACCATGTGGAACTCATTTTCTCAACCCCAGCGAATGGAAGAGTACGGCCTCAGAGTAGGGGCTGCTCAACACATGTCTGATAAATGATTAAGATGATAAATGACAAATCCTAGAAAATCCTCCAAAATTGAGTGCAACAGCCCTCCACAAGAAAGATCATCATGAGCTGGAGGATTGGAACTTTGACCCTGCTCTTAAAAAATGCAGAGGACTTGGGTGAGTGGATAGGACCTGGTAGCAGAGAAAGGAAGATCCAGAGGCTACACACCAGCCTTACAATAGTGGTCACCTCTGGGCAGGAAGGAGAGGTATGTGTTGGGGGGGGGGGACACAAAGGGAGCGTCAATGGCCCCTGCCAAGTTTCCTTTAAAAAAAAAAAAATATCACAATCAATTGCAGCAAAACGTCAACATGTGTTAAATTGGAGGCGTAGGTGCAAGGGGACGGTTACAGTCCCCTTGCTTCTTTCTGTGTTAGAAATATTTCGTGCTGAGAGAGGAAGGAGAAGCATTTCAGATGGGAAGAACGCTGGGCAAATGCAGAGGGGTCGGGAGATTGTAGCAAGGACTGAACAGGGAAGGCCTAGGTAGATTTGTCTGTGGGCCCTACAAGCAGAGTGTCCCCAGTGAGGGGGCAGTGAGCAAGTTGGAACTGTCCTTGGTCCTGTCCTTGGTCCTGAACGAAAACCCCACCCTTGGACACTGTTATTTCTGGTTATCCTAGAGCACTGGAGGTTTCTGCCCAGTTCCCCAAGTGCTCATTGGTCTTCTTGGTATTCTCTAACTTAATGTCTTTAAGTCCAATTTTACCTAACTGCTGCAAAAAAAGAGCATAACATGAGTATTTCTCAGCCTAATAATAGTATCTACTACTGATCTAGCTGTCATGTGTGGCAGGCACTGATAGCAGTTTTTATACATTGGTTCATACTGTTATAATTAGCCCCATTTTACAGATGAAGAAACAGACAGAGACCGAGATCACATAAACGGCGACATTGAGATTAAAGCACGTCACATAAGTACATAGCCCAGGAATAAGCTAATCATTCCCTGGCCCATGCAAATAGGCCTTAACTCCGAAGAAACTATCCCTTATGAAGTCATTGGCTCAATACTTTCTGGATTTTTTTCTATCTACAAAAGCAGGATTGTGGATTCCAAAAAAAAAGACCATGTGGGTGAAAGTATCTTTAAACTATCAAGTCCTCTACAAATGTTGGCAGCTCTCTCTAGGCTTATTATCAATAGGAATGGTGATAATGAGGATAATAAGCTTTCTGCAGATGTCAACAACATAAACCATATTCTACTTCCATTGTCCATGGAGGGGGGAATATATACATATCATATATGTATATACACATTGAGAGAGAGAGAGAGCCCCAAGATAGAGTGGGACAGACCTGGATGTACGGCATCATCTCAACATGTATTAGCAATGTGATGGTGGGAGAGTCATTCAATGGCTTCCCATGCTGTGTCCCCAGCTGAAAAGTGGTCAGACCAGAGTAATCAGTAAAGGCAAGAGATAACATGAGATGAGTTAGCCTAGGAAAATTATGGTAACTGATGATGGTGACAGAAGCTATTATTTATTGATTGCTTGCGGTCTGGCACCAGGCATTGTGTTGGGCACTTTATGCACATTAGCTTCTATCCTCATTAAGGCCCTAGGAAGTGTCGATTATTCTCTCCATTTTAAAGATGAGGAAACTGAGGTTCAATGAGCCCTTACTAACTGTCAGCTCAATCAGAGGGAATGTGACTCATCCATAAGCAGATGGCACTTGAGAGGCTGGATGACAGGGACTGGCAGGTACAAGGTGGCCCTACTCTTTAATCTTTCTAAAGCCTAAGCAGGTAGTCCCATTATCAGGTCAAATATGAGCTGCATTTCCTAACTGTTCTTCCTAGTTTGGTGGTTCTCCAAGCCTTGATTTTACGTCTACTAAAAGCAAGGTAGTAACACTCATTTCCCTGGGTTGTGAAACTTTAAGCCAGATGATATATTTAGAGAACGCCACTCAAATCATGACGTGTCATGGGTCTTCTACCTCACCTCCTATTCTGCTTCCAGTCTTCGGTCTCAAGGCCCCAGGGTTTATATGAGATCTAAGTCCTATGAGCTGGTGACATGGTGACTGGAGAGAGAAAACCTCACCCCACACACAGTTAAATCACAATTCCAAATTCCACGGATGGTGGAATCCAGTCTGGCTCCCCCGATGCTCAGAGGCCAGCTGCCACTGGCTCTCCTTTTCCTGAAGGTCTGGATCTAAGGGAAACCTGCCCTCCAAGCAGGACAGAGCCAGTGCAAGGGAGCTAGGCTCCCTCCTTTCTGCCTGGAGAGCAGGAGAAGAGATAGGAGGGAATTGTGCCAAGGTCACCGTGTTCCCGGTCAGTGTGTTCCAGCTTTGAAGTCAGAGAGCTGCCAGTGTCCAGGCAAGAAGAATGCTGCCGGGTGCTCCACCTGCCAGGCCTCTGATGAGCTCCAGCTGGGCCTCGGCCTCCACACAGCTGCCTGCTGCAGAGAGGCCACGCTCACCGAGACTGCCTTTCCAGCCTCCGCGGCACCCCTAGGAACCTGTAACTGGGGAGAAAGCCAAGCCATGGAGCACACAACAGCCTCACAGATGTGCCCAGGTACCTTGCTCCCAGCGCCTCTGCAAAGCAGGCAGGCATGCCTCCATCACCAAATCCCGTGAGAAGAATTCTCCACCCAGCCCCTGGGTCTCTCTTCCTTCTGTCACTTTACTTATAACTTTTCTTTAATTCATTCAGTCCTGGACCCCTAGAAAAGGTTTATTGTGCACCCACTAGGAACAGGTCCCACTCAGAGCTGGAGCCTAGGGAGAGCACAGGAGTCTTGGAACAGCAATGCCACAACCCACATGCTCAGCACGTCCTCCCATCCCTGAGCCCAGCCACCCAGAGCAGGCCAGCAAGCTCAGATGTGGGCACGCTGGGGATGGCCGCCTCCTGCACTTAGGGCAAGCCCCAGTTTGCTGTTCTCACAAGGGACCAGGACTGACACGTAAGGGGAATGTGGGACCACTTGGAGAAGCAGGAAGGAAAAAATACCATTCAAAGCACTAAAGCGTACAGTTTTTTCCTTTGTGCCACAGCCTTGCCCTTGACTTGCTGTGGTGGTTTTTATTTGCCATTTAATGTCATTCTAAGTAAAGCATAATTACAATTGTAAATTACTAGCATGAATTTTAGCCTACTTTAGCCTAATTTTACCCTTAACGTGAAGTTAAGGGCAAATGTGAGAGCATTTGACTCGTGCAGAATCACCACTATTACACAATTTGCATTTTGTCGCTCTTGCCTGTGTATATATTTTGTTCTTACCAGAACAGTGGAAACACAGCACAAACAACTCAACTATTTGATTTCACCTTCTCAACATTCGTGCATTACATCAACAGTCAATGGCAGTGGCAGCTTCCTTAACACATATTATTTGGTATTGGCTTTGAGTCTTGCCAATTCCCATGAATCATGGGTCTCCCAGAATCCTGTCCTCATGGGGCATGGCAAGCACTCTGTGTGACTGGGGTGGCAATGAACAATGGATACAGTATTGTGCCTATCTCCACTGATCACTTATGTGTTCTGTTGCCCCATCGGACTTCACTCACAAAGCTCAAGTTCAAAGATAAGCTTATTGAGAATTCCAAAATGGTAACAGCATAGTATGACACCAAGCGTGGGGCTCTTCTGAGCACAAGGCCTGATAGGACTTTCCTGGCTGCACAAACATGAAGCCAGCCCTTTGGAATGATTATCTAGGTAGGAATCTGGACTATAAGCACTTATGTGGCCAACTGTTTTGACTGTCATAAAAGATTTAACCTTTCTGGGTGTAATTTTATCTTCTAGAGGCTTTCGCCCTGTGGTTTGCCGATCAAGTGGGGGTGATGGGTGTGGACATGAAAACCAGGGAAAAGTTCTCCTAGAAGAGCCCGCACTCGTACCAGCTTGTGTAGTGGGTAGAGCCAGATTCAAAGCCCTGTTTCACCACTGAGTAGCTTAGTTACACTTGGCAAGTGATTTAGCCTTCTGAAGTCTTGATTTCTTGTGTTGTAAAACAGGGGTAATGGCTACCATATCTCAGAGGAACTGCTAGAATTCAAGATAACTCGGGGGAAGTCCCTGCGCCCAAGGGACACAAAATTAATTAGCAGTATGGTACTGTTTTTGTTAAAACACTTCAGGTTTCTGAACTTCAGCTGCCCTGGTTGCTCCTAATACCCCCCAGATACTCCCTAAATCCCTTGTTGCCTGCAGACACACATGTCTGGCAGAAGAGGCAGAAATGTGCTGTGAAGGAAGGTGAGTGGTTCGGTGGGTTTCTGACTCAAGCAGACATGGGTTCCAATTCCATCCCCACTTCCTGCTTGGCCCTGAGCACATGACTTCACCTCTTAGGGTCTCAGTTACCTTGTGGGTAATGCAGAGGAGAGGAATGATCCTAGGGGCTGCTTTGCGAAGCCATGGTGGGGATTCCATGGGCTCTATGGAGTCGGCCCCACTTAGCAGACTGCTGGGCTCAGAGCAATGCTCGGTCATTGATCCCATGCGTCAGTTACCTGTCTGCAAAATGAGGATGCTGGTAGTCCACACAGCATGAGGTTATTTCCTGGGACAAATAAGAATGTCCACATAAAGTTATCAAATACAGCACCTGGTACATCGTTAAGGCATCATGCCTGTGAAATGTTAGCAATGATAATAATTGGTAGTTATCACATTATTGATGATAGCAGATAACCACCACACTTACCTCTCCCCCCTGCACTGGGTGTCCCTGACAGTGCCCAAGAGTACCTCCTAGTTCAGTGTCCAGTTTCCAGCTTTTGCTGGGGCCACTTCAACACCCTTCCCCACCAGAGAACACAGTTTACCCAAGGACTGAGTATATTTTTGTTTTTGAAGATGGAGAACAAATCCAAGTTCCAAAGCACAGACTTCTTCAAAACAAGACAGGGCTCCAGACAAGGCCATGGCCCTGACTTTTAGGAACTGGAAGGAGGTGTACTTTCTAGTAACCTCTTGGAGGAAGATGATAGCTACAGTTGCGAACCAAGGTCTCCTTGTCCTCTAGTCTAGCTTCCCTGTTAGAAGCTGTGGGATTATCTTGCTTCAAACAATCACAGAGCACCAGCCTTTGTCCCCAGGCTCCTTCACCTTTCTTTCTGTAACAGGGAGCCATTCCCCATGAACCCTGAGTACATTATCCAGGCCACAAGGTGACCACTATATGCATACCTTTCAGATAAACCTCTTGCTTCCCCCAACCCCATACAGGTCCACCTTGGTTAGCTCATTTTTGCACTCAACAAAAACTTCTTGAGCACTTACTATCTGCCAAGTATAGTGCTAGACACTCAGAGACAGACCTGCTGAGTTAGAGACAATCTGTTTTTTGTGTGTAAGCCAAACTATAAATAGAAGTTATTAATATAATGTGTAAAATGCAGTGAGGAAGGAGGAAAAGGAGCACCATGGAAACCCAGAGGAATAGAAGAGGGACTTAGGTAGGGTTTCAGCATGAGCTGCAGAAGGTGACACCTCATCTAATCAAGAAAGGAAATTGCTATTTCTCACCTATAACTTTACTAAGTCATTCATCTCACACACACACACATGGAGGAGGTGACCCTTCCCTCCAACCCACTCACATTCTCTGGTGGCCCGCCATGTCCGGCCATCTCGGCTCTCGGCACACAACTCTAGAAGTGCTCACTCCATCATCTGGCCCCAGGACCAGACTGTAAGCCCTGGGAAAACAGCAACAAGTCCAACCAGGTTCTCTGTCACAGCCACAACCCTTAACAAAGAGCCCAGCTTCTAGTAGGCATACAGTTAATATTCATCACTTTGAATAACACATCTTTTGAGAACCTAATATTGTGAAAGCCCCATGTTGGTTCACGGTGATATAAGTTCGACAAATATGCTTACATAAGTAATTAACAAGTGGAGTTGACAAATGGAAATATTAAATGAATGATACAGATTGAAGAAGTTGGGAAGAGTGGCATGTTCGATTCAGTTCAATTAGATTCAGTCCAACAAACATTAACTGTGTCTTCTGAGAGGAACATTCTATGAACAAGTAAGGATACAAAAATATATCAGAAGAAGGAAGCCCTTACACTTACATGTAAACTTAGAGGAAAGGATACAAGTGCACAAAATAAAGATCTACCTAAATCAGAGGCCATGAAGTTTCAAGGGCAGGAGCCTCAGAAAAGATTTTAGAAGGGCTTCAGAATGCATCTTGAAGTAAAGCACTTCTCCCATGTGGGCTCAGATTGAGTGTGGGGAAGAGCTCATTCTGGGAAGAGAAAATACCAGAGGCAAGTAGGAAGAACATGGGTGGTGTGTTTTGGAAAGTCCAGCTTGACAGTCATCTACAGACAGTGCTCAGGAGGAGAAAGAGCCTGGCTTCAGGGACTCAATGACCCAACCAATTCTTCCAGAGCCTCCTACATCCACAGTGTTGCAGCCCCAGGACCCCAGGTGTCTGTGGAGTGGACACAATTTGCTTTTGTCCGCCCGATACCTCTGCTTCCTTGGAGGGCCATCTGCCTGCCCCCATTCTGCATGGTCTTATTAGGACTTCAGTCAGGGTAGCCCACCCCAAACCCCAGACTCAGGGGTGGATACAGAGAGCTCCATCAGAAAAACCAATCCCCTGCAGTAACGGGGCGGCCCAGTGGCTGGCATGGGACTCAAGGAGGGCCGTTAATACCTTGTCCTGGATTGATACATAGACATCGGGAAAGAGAAGTACCTTTTTAGCTGATGTTGCTAAACTGGGAGAAAATGAATTGGAAATATTTGTGGCCATCCTCTCTGCCCCATAGAAACAGCCTGCCAGTGGCATGAAGGCAACACACAGAGGAAGCCAAGCTGAAGAATGGAGAAAGGGCTTGATAACAGGCTTTAACAGATGCCTGCGTTTTTAAACTTGGATGGATCCATTAACAGAAATGCAGAAGTCAGGAGGATGAGCTGACATCCAGAAAGAGATGGTATCACCCCAAATCACCAAATCTCAGAGCTAGAAGAGATCATAAAATGATTCGGCGCAACCAGTCCTGCGATGCTCGTACTTTCTGTTTTCCCCATAGTTAAGTTTCACTCCGCTGGCTTCCTTCAGTCAACAATGTTGATTAAACATTTGATCAGTTTGGTGAGCAAAGCATTAAGGGCCTTCTTTCTGAGGAGCTTACCATTTAGTTGAGGAGAAAGGAAACCAATGAATATATAATATAGTGTCAGGTTTCAAACGTAGGCTATTAGGAAAAAATGAAGAGGGTCTCATGATGGCTTTGGGTATGCTGCGTTAGATTAGGCAGCCAGGGAAGGGCTCTTGAAGGACAGCATACATAAGCAGAGCTTGAATGATGGGAGGAAATAAGTCATACAACTACCTGGAGGAAAAGAGGAAAGCTGTTCCAAGCATAAGTCACCGAGGTAGGGGAGTGCCAACAGGGCCATGGGACGCCCCCGAAGCTAGGTGTGTGCAGAGATGGGAGGGCATGGGAGAGACCTGCAGGGGAGGAGGTCATGGTAGTAGTCAGTGGGCTTGGTGAGCCACGGTGAGTATGACCAAAAACCATCAGAGAGTTTTAGGTAGGGGAGGCCCATACAAAGAATACCTACGAGAGTCCTGACCCAGGTTCCATTTATTGGAGATGGACTTGACTTGAAAGTAGAGAAAGACAGTAAGTGGGCAGGAAAATAAAAAGGAGGTCAGGCAGGTGAGCCACACAGATCTGGGAGCAGCCATAGAAACACAGCTGAGATGTTTGGAAGAGGGGCAAAGATGATGGATGCAGTGGAAACTTTAAGTAAAACCCAGCGGATCAGAAACCAGAAGAGGGAGGATGGCATCCTACTTTGGTGGGCTTGGATGTCAGGCTGGAGGAATGACTCCTTATCAGGTGCGCAACGGGGAACCATTAAAGGTTTTTGGAAAGGGAGGGTGACCTCATTCTCTGCCTCAGCAGATCATAATTGCGTCCCAGGAGAGGACATGTGTTGAAGTAGGAATAAGCATGAGCTTGGATTCAGGCAGGGCTAGTTCAAGCACAGATTCCACTCTTACTCTGTCTGTCATCTGGGACTACCCATGAAAAGAATGAGACCAAGGAAAGAAATCAGAAATATATCAAAGAGGTGCCTCATCTCCCACAAGGAATGGAGGGGGCAAACTACTTTATCTTTGTAAATAAAACTTTATTGGAACACAGGCAGGCACACTATCCATGTACACATCATCTTGCCCACAACAATGGCAAGGTTGCGTGACGGTCATAGAGACATATGCCTGGCAAAGCATGAAATAACAACTGTCCAGTCCTCCTCAGGAACAGCTTGCTGGCCCCTATCGCTCAAATCTTACAGACTCAAACTTGATGTAATAGGTTGGCCATGGTGCAGAAGGAGAGAAAACATAAAAACTCCTGGGGTCACACATAGCAACCTAGAAGGGAGGAGAAGTTAACAGGATTGGCAGTTTTCCCTAGGTATAGGAGAAAAAATATTTTCTCCTGACAGACAGTCAGACAATGGCAGTTTTCGTGTGAGATAAAGAGGTCAGAGATAGAAATGGACAAACACAGATGAGAAAGATGGGCACACCAAAGAGAGAGAGAGCGAGCCATGGAGACAGGTGAAGAGATAGTACTTGATATATTTCCAATTTATTTATATAATGTATCTGTATGTGTGTGCTTATATACATGTGTATGTGTGTATCTGTATCTATGTGTCAGTGTATATATAGTAGCCCCACTCTGGGGTGTTGACAGAGTATTTAAAAAAAAATATCCTCAACACAAAGAAAACTTCTTGGGTGGAGATGTCAGAAAGTCATTTCTTCATTCCAAACTGTCCTGAGATAGAAAATCAGGACATATTGTCCCAAGGGGTAACCGTGTTGACAGAGACTAAGACAAGATCAATACTGGGTTTTGATAGTGAAGTTTGCAGTACGTGGAGGTAAATAAGACCATGTTCCCTGAATGCTTTTATCAGAAATATCGGCTGCAGGTTTATGAGGCTTCCTTCCCAGTCTGTCTCTTTCTGAGCTTATAAAAGTGCTTTTAGGGGATGTCTTACTGATTGCAAATATCACAAATGGAAGTAATGAGTTTTTAAAACCACAACCCCACCCCCCCCAAGAAAACAAAGCTATTTCCTGATTTTAGAGACAGGAAGAAGGGCCTATTATCCCAGGGAAGAAGAGTCTGGCTGGCCTCGGGAAAAGCCACAACCCCTTTTCTGAGTGCACGCCATCAACCAAGACCACAGTCTGATGACTGAACGGTATCAAAAGCCTTGCCAGAGGCAGAAGAGAGGGCTCGGGAGAAAGGAACAGAGGGGGAACTAGAGAAGATCCTTCCGCGCCATTCACCAGCTTTGCTCTGGAGTGATTCGTGGTGCCTGGTGTGGAGGCTGGTAAACCAGGATCTGAATTCCAAATCTGACACAGGGCTGCTGGTGGATCCTGGGCAAGAAGGGAACACTCACCACTTCGTCTGAGGACCCACAGATAGTTTCCTATAGTTGAGGCAGGTGGCACTTGTGGTGACAGAGCAGGAGGCAGCGGGCATGAGAATGCCAATGCACAATCACAGTAATAGCTGTCGCTGCCCGAGTGTTTGTGCCCAAAAGTGCTTCCAGTGGCTTAAAATATGAACTCCTCTTGTCACGACAGCCTTCAGAGGCGAGTTACTACGACCCCGAGTTCCGTGAGATGAATGAGACTCAGAATGGCAAAATGGAAAGAGCGAAAATTTGAATCCAGAAAGCCCACCTGAGGGCCTGCGGGGTTATCTGCTCCGCTCTGTGTCTTCTACGATGAGGCCGGAAAGATGAGCAGGAGGTAGACCCGAGTATTAATTTCCTACAGCTGTCGCAACAAATGACCACAAATTGGGTGGCTTATAACAACAGAAATCGATTCTATGTCAACAGGGCCATGCTCCCTTTGAAGGCTCTGGTAGAGGATCCTTCTCTGCCTCTTCCAAACTCTGGTGGCTCCTGGCAACCCTTTGCTTCTTGGCGTATAGATGTATCACTCCAATCTCTGCTCCCATCTTTACATCACCCTCTATTCTGTGTCTCTGTGTGTCCTCACTTCTTCTAACAAGGACATCAGCCATTGGATTTAGAGCCCACTCTGACCCACTATGACCCCATCCCAATCCTCAACTAATTCTATCTGCAAAAACCCAATTTCAAAACAAAGTCACGTTCTGAGGTTCCAGGGAGACATGAATTTTGTGGGGACATTATTCAACCCACTACAATCATGAAGCCCTTAAGTTCTAACCTTATCCTGCAGGGGCTAAAGAGACAAGGCTCTTTCAGCCAGGGCTCCTTGGGTTATAAGTGACAGAAACTCAGCTCAAATTGGCTTAAGCATAAAAGGCATTTTATAAGCTCAGGTAACTAAAAAGCCTGGGTATACACTTTAGGTATGAAAAATTTCAGGCAGATCTGCTTCCAGGAGCCCAAACTAATACCTTATCTCACCATCTCTCAGGTCTAATTTCTCTTGTGTTGGTTTTCCTGAAGCACAAATTCTGCCCAAATCCCTGGCTGATAGCTAAACTATGCATACATGGGAGAGAGGCAGACAGGCCAGCAAAAAGCATAAAGAGATCAGGAGGAAGTCTATTCTTTTTTTTTTTAAAGATTTTATTTATTTATTTATTTGAGAGAGAGAGAGAGAATGGGAGATAGAGAGCACGAGAGGGAAGAGGGTCAGAGGGAGAAGCAGACTCCCTGCCGAGCGGGGAGCCCGATGTGAGACTCGATCCCGGGACTCCAGGATCATGACCTGAGCCGAAGGCAGTCGCTTAACCAACTGAGCCACCCAGGCGCCCCGGAAGTCTACTCTTTAAAGATAGAGGGACAAGGGATGAGATCTGTGAGTGTTCTGTTCTCTTTTGTTTTGTTTTTTTTTTTTAACTCTGCACCACTTCGCACAGCTTGGGGAGCAGAAAGCCGAAATCTTATGGGCTTGAAATCTCAGGAGACAGAGCCCGGGGTTAACAGACAAATTAGAAATTCAGGGGGTGGGGGAATCCCTGGGGAACAAAATTACTGAAAGTGTGAGTCCCATTGTCGCCCAAATTCTTGACAAATAATCAAGTTATGCAGGCATCTGAAAGACTCCCTGGGAACCAGGCTAAAGAAGCCACAGGAATAGAGCAAAAATATCAGGTACTACATACCTTTCAAGCCAGTCAGGTTAAGTGCTTCCGATAACAAAAATCCAATAATCCTCAGAAGAACACAACATCATACAGAGTCACTACAATGTATTATCTGCAATGCCCCATTTTCAACCAAAAATTATTCCATGTGCAAAGAAACAGATAAGAAGAATTCACACTCAGGCCTTAGGAAATGACAATACCTGGGAACGGATGTTGTAATTATCAGACAAAAGTTTCAAAATATGAATGATTGATCAATGAATGATCATGTAACAAATGAGGAAAACAATCAGTGAATATGTAATAGGAAGTTAAATCAATAGAAACTATCTCATCCAAACAACAGAGATTAAAAGTAGTGAAAGAAAACAGAAGCTCAGATCCCTGTGGGAAAATATCAAGCATGATCCAGCATGTGTAGAATTAGAATCCAAGGTAAAGAAAAGAGGTAGAAGGGGGGCAGAACAGTTCTTTGAATCAATAATGGCCCCACACTTCCAAAGCTGGCTGTAAAGAGGGTAAGGGAGCCAGCCTTCTTCACATAGACTCAGATCTTCATCAGGACAGAATTAGCTTCGGAACATTTGGTCCAATGGGTCACAGCTGAAGGACAGCTCTTAGGTGGTGGCTTGTGGGCAAAGCAATGCAGAAGTCAGAAAGACCTAACGTGAGAGCTCAGGTGTACCCTTTCCCTGCCATGTGACACTGGCTGGTCATTTCAACGCCTCGAATGCTTTGTATCCTCATCTGTAATACGGGGTGTCTCCTATGCAGGTGATCTTGCTCTCCCGTCCTGAAGTGGCATATGAGGAGCATACCTTTTTTACTAATTTTTTTTTTTTACTAATATATTTTATCTCTCCCACAGAACATAAATTCCAGGAATGGCGGGGTGGGGGGGGGACTTCTTCTTCTTCTTCTTCTTCTTTTTTTTTTTTTTTTTTTTTTTTCTCACTCCTATTCCCCCCCCACCAAGAACAATGGCCAATGTGTGATAGGTATCCAGTAAATATGGGTTGGAAACAGACACCTGTGACTGAATCAAGGAACGGGTTGCCAGCAGAGCCTGCAGAGTGTGGGGGCTGAGCGAGCACTCTTTTCCTCTCCTCCCACACTCAAGGAGATGCATCTGCCAGTTACTGAGGGACTCTGCTCTCCGCTCTGGATGCATTCTCATCCCAGTCAAAATAAGATGATTATTTGGCTGAGTGAGACAGGAAATGACCAATAGCCACAACTAATGACACAGCTCCGGGCCTGGGAGACAAAAGAACAGCTCTGTGCAGAGGCAGCAGCGAGGGAGCCACAGAATGTGAGACAGAAGCATTTTTTTAAGGATTACTACTAATGAAATGATGCAGCTTGCCTTCCCGTTATTCTTTGATAAATCTGACACTCACCTTACACAACTCAGTTAGGATTTAGTCAGACGGAATCCTCCCTGCCTCTACATCCACTTCTCAGGAAAAGGGTAAATCGTACTCAACAAATGAAAGAATTAGAGTCCTGCTTCTCTTCAGGGCCACAGACCTCTGCCAGGACCTGACAAATATTATGGACCCTCTGCCCAGAGAAAGAAAAACACAGACACTGTTTTGCATACAATTTCAGGGTGTTAAAGGATCCCATCAGCCAGATCCATGAACCATACGGTCTGAGACAAAGTGCTCCATTTTGCAGATGAAAACACCTGGGTGCAGAGAAGGTAGCCTAAGGTCACACAGTAGGGTCTCTAATAAGAAACAGCTACACACCGACCCCCTAACTCCTGGTATCAAGTCGAATGTCATATTCATTGCTTCGTAATTATTTCAATTTTCATTAGCAGCCAAAACATCTACTGTCACCTCTCCTGAGCAAGGTATGTGACTCAGCCTGTAAATATCCACTGTGGTGGGATACAGTAGGAGCAGAAAATCATGACATGAGGGTTTGTGCCTGAGACCAATGTGGATTTAAGTCTTGGTCCTCCTCTTAGGTGTGTGATCTTGAGTCATTACTGAACATTTCTGAGCTTCTGTTTCCCTTGTCTGGACGATGGAAATTAGGAATACTGACTTCCCAGGGCTGTTGCCAAGATTAAATAAGATAGTGTTTGTGAAGCATGAGCTGTTATCAGTAGTAGCTGGACCTTTAAAACCTTAAAGCAGTCTCCAAAATGGATGTACCAAATATTTTGAGTAGCAGCAATTTGAGAGAGGTGCCCAACTATCTACAGTAAGGACTGCAGTCAGGGGCGCTAATAATGTGCCTCCTGAATTTAGGAGAAAGGCCATCCTGTGAGAGTTAAACTCATAATATTCAAAAGAAAGAGAATGTTTCATCAGGATAGGCTGTTATTCTCCCACAACAAATAATCCTCCGAGTCTCGAAGGCTTACAACAATAAAGGTTCACGTCTTAGCCACACAGCTTACCCTCCACTGGTTCTACTTGGCCTTGACTCCGTGACCCAGTTGTGGAGCAGACTCTGTCTAGAACACGGCCTGGCATCAGGTCAGTAGGGAGGGAAAAAGAGATGTCACAAACCACACACTGTCTTCTGCCTGGTAGCGACACGTATCACTTCCACCTACGTGTCATTGGCCAGAGCCAAGCCACATGGCTGGGTCATTTATCCATGGGGTAGGGAGGTATAACTCCACACCCCTCCCCGAGATGCGATGAATGTTCGTGAACAATAACGCAATCTACCATGGTAAATGGGAGCTGCTCTTTGCAGAATGGACTATCCTAAGTGATGAAATGTAATTATGGAGCTGAAATACTCAAGTCCCATCCAAACGGCCAGTTGAAAAGAAAGATTCTTCCCATGACATAGAACAAAAGCCAAGACCAAATCAAAATGATCCCAATGAGGCAAACCTGAAAGAAGTAGCTGAGTAAAAAGACCATGATCTACACAGAGGCTGGAAAAGGGGAGGTCTGGGTGGGGGCAGGGGGGGGGATAAACCCTGAATGTCACCATCACTGCTCAGGAGAAAGAGGTTCTAATCATCCGACAAGAGTTTCCTGGCACCCCCAGCAAGCATGTTTTTGCCACAGAGAGATCTGTAAGATAGGGTGATAAAAATACATACCTCTCAGCATGGTCATGGGAACTTTTTAGATAAAATAATGAGTGTGACCTACCGAGCACAGTGCTTGGTCCCTATTACAGTCTCATTAAACGCTAGCTTATATAGATAGAGACACAGACAGCGACACAGACACTGATGTATTTCCCATCACACCCAGCAAGGCTGTGAGCCTCCGACCCTGACTGGACCCAGCACTCCCCTGCATCATCATGAAGCATGGCCCAGAGCCCTCGTATCTGTATTGTGCGTTAATGCTTGCGGGGTGCATTCTCATCCACTTTTTCCTGTTCAATCCCTGCAAGTCCATGAAGGACAAGATCCCACCATTTGCTTTTTGTTGTCGTTGTTTTGTTTGTTTTTATTGCCGCATAGTTGGCAGACAGTGTTACACTGATTTCAGGTGTAGAGCATCATGATGCGACAGCTCTATAAGTTACGCCACGCGCACCACAGGGCAGCCACCATCTGTCCCCATTCAGCGCTATGATACCACTGACTATATCCTTACCTTTTATGCCCGTGACTTACTCTTTCCATAAGTGGAAGCCTCTACCTCCTACCCCCCTGCATTCATTTTGCCCATTCCCCCACGTCCTCCCCTCCAGCAACCACCAGATTGTTCTCTGTGCTTATGGGTCTGTTTCTGCTTTGTTTGTTCATTTGTTTTGTTTTTAGATTCCACATGTAAGTGAAATCGTATGGTATTTGCCTTTCTCTGTCCGGCTTATTTCACTCAGCATAATACCCTCCAGGTCCAACCACGTTGTCACAGATGCAAGGTTCCACTGTTTTTTAAGCAGCAAAGCCGGTCTCCAATGCTGACTTCACCTGACGCCTTTGGGCTCCAAATCCTGTGCTCTTTCTCCAAAGAATTCTACCTGAAGCAGAATTCTCGCCACATTTCTTTGATCTCTCTCTGTCTCTCTCTGCAATAGTTACTTCAAAGGGATATTATTTGAAAAATAAAGATAACTCAGCTACCTTACTTTTCATTCAGGGCATGCATCCTTTCCCCCATTCTCGAGCATGTCCGACCCGGGATATGACTGGCGTTGGGTAGTGTCGGTCCCTGTTCTGGGCTCTGTATGCCCTGGCACAGAAGGCTGGGCTTGCTTCTCATTGTAACAAGGTTGCACTAATTAGCTGCATTTGATTTTGCATATGGAGAGCGGATGCAAATGAATGCAAAGCAGTATGCAAATGAGCAACATCCTGGCTCTCCAAAAGAAGGATCCTGCGGTACTGATGTCATGACAATGTATATTAATAGTCCATCTCACGAAGGCGTGATATTTTTTCAAAAGGGGCAGGCATCCAGGTTCTTTTTTTCTGGAATAATAGTGACTTTATATTGAATTCCAAGTTTATGACCCTTGACAGGAAGTCTGTTAGCCATCAAGCTCTGTTCTCAATAGAAGATTCTTGTAGACAATGCCTACGAAGGACAAGCTTGGGAACTGAGCTGAATGGACTGTGGTTCAAAGTCCTGACCTTTGCCTGGGCAAGCAACTTAACCTAAGTCTCAGTCTCCCCAGCTATAAAATGGGGTTAACCAACCCCACGACAGAGCTATGGGTGAGGCCTAAAGGAGGTGACGTTGAAAGTCACCTGACATACAGTAGGCGCTCAGTAAGTGTTCATTCCCTTCCCACACTCACTCCTCTGGAAGTCTAAAGCGACAAATAAAAGGCATAGAGGGGGCTCATCTCCTAATCCTTGCTTGCCTTGCATTGCAATCCTAACTTGCCTTTCCAGCTAACACATCTTCTCTAGTACAAAGCTGTGTTAGAGCTCAACCATTTTTCTTAAAGATTTTATTTATTGATTTGAGAAAGAGAATGAGAGAGAGAGAGAGAGAGAGAGAGAGAGAGCATGAGCTGGGGTGGGGAGCAGACTCCTTGCTGAGCAGAGAGCCCGACATGGGACTCCATCCCAGGATCCCAAGATCATGACCTGAGCCGAAGGCAGACGCTTAACTGGCTGTGCCACCAGGCGCCCCTCAATCATTTTTAACATAGAACTATGTGATCTCTTAGAGTCCACCACAAGTGAGTAGATGACTGTCCTGCTCCCGAAAGTACCACCTGCTGAAAAATAGCAGCTACTCTTACAAAGCTTCTTCCATCATCCACCCTTCCCCAAGCTGGTGAGTTCCCCCACTTTCAAGATTTAGTTCAAGTACATGGTATCCTGGAAGCCCCTGAGAGACTAGGGGCTCCCCTCTGTGCTCCCAGAATGCCTGTGCTCCCATCCATGCCTGTGCTCCCAGAATGCCTGTGCTCCCATCCATGCCTGTGTTCTCTTACTGTAGCCTCTTGGCTTATCTTCCTCCCTAAATATACTCGATGTTTCTCACGGACAGGGACTGTTTCTTTCTTTCCCTCCCTCCCTCCCTCCCTCCCTTCCTTCCTTCCTTTCTTCTTTCTTGTTTCTTTTCTTTTTAAGAGAAGCAAAGAGAATCTTAAGCAGACTCCACACCTAGCGTGGAGCTAGACGTGGGGCTGGATCACAAAACTCTGAGATCATGACCTGAGCCAAAATCAAGAGTCAGATGCTTAACCAAGTGAGCCACCCAGGCGCCCCTGGCCAGGGACCATTTCTGAATCATCTTTGTGTCCTTAGCCCAAGGAACACAGCCTGGTACAGAGAAGGTGTTCCGTCTGTGTGGGAGGCAGGCAGGGAAGGAGGGAGGGGTGGGGAGGAAGGCAGGGAGGATAAGGGAAGAATCATCATCACATATTTAGCTGGAGCCAAGCACATACACACACGCAGTTACAAGCAACAAAACCCTGATTAAAATCAGACAAATTCTGGAAAGGCATAAACACCTGAGCTTCAGTCCCTGACACCAAGTCCCGCCTCAGAGCAGAACGAAGCCACAAGGACACAGATGTGCTCTCAGGCAGAGACCTCTCTCCCAGTGGGCAGAACAAGGATAGAGGGGCTCCTGTTTAGGGCACCACATCTCCCAGGCCAGCCTCATGCGCTCAGAGCCACACAACGGAATATTCTGACCATATGCTGAGGAATCATACTCTGTTCCTGGGGCCTCCAGCCTGATGCAAAATAAATAAGCGGCTTGCCCCCACCCTTGGGGAGGGTGCGCGCACACACACACACACACACACACACACACACACACACTGCCACAAGCACACGTAGGCATTCTCATGTGTGTGCACAGAACTACCTTCACACTGTACACGTGCGCACACGCATATGGAAACTCTCACGTGTATACACCACCGCGTGCACACACAGGCATGCTCGTGAGTGTACGCAGACCCGCCCTCACACGACACAAACACACTTAGGGCCCATATTTAGGGCTACTCACAGCTACTACACACTCTGACATTAGCTTCATCTTCCTCTTTTGTGCTAAACACCCACACCCAGACACTGCTCTCCATTGGCTTTGGCACACTGGAACGCCACAGACAGAAAGCATAAAGGCAGCCCCAGGGGCTCGGCCCGCCCATGCCAGGCAGGGCCTCAGCTCTGGTCTGGCCTCCTAGGGGTCCGTCCCAAGGAGCCTCCCATCCTCCCTGCAGGCCATTAACAAATAAACTTCAGGATCAAAGGCAGAGGCATCAGCTGAGGACCCGGAGGGCCCACGGGAAGGAATCCAGGTACCCACCCTCCCCGGCATTTTCTCATGATAGCGCTTGGGAAGGTTATTCTCACTTTCCAAATGAAAACTGAGAGGTGAAGTGAGCCACCTAAGGCCACACAGATCTGTGGCCGGAGAACCAGAACCAAGCTCATGTCACAGCCGCTGGGGCCCGGGGACCAGGCGTGCCAGAGCGCTCTGAGCTCTTTGCAAAATAAGCCCTTAGGAAGACAACAGTCCCGAGATCCAGGGTGCAACTTCTCAGCCCCCAGAGGATTCTAAGGACCTCTCCATAAGGGCATGAGGAAGGGACAAGCTTTCCTTTTCCCGGGAGTGAGACTCAGGCTAGCCTTTTGCCCGGCTGCTGGCTGCAGCTGGGGTGGAAGGAGGGAAAGGCAGAAGGAACTGAGCAGTAAATGAAGGAGAAGGAGAAAGGAAAGGGAGAAACAGAGAAGGAGAAAGAGGAAGGAAGGCGGGAGGGAAGGGGGAAGACAGGCAAGTGGGCATTTACCTTGGAGGGAAGAGTGCGTTCTCCATGGAAACCAAAGTGCCTGTTGGTCTTAAGATGGCACTAAAGAGGAAAATTGTAAATCACTTTCCACCCAGGAGGCAGGCATGATTGCCCTGGCTTTGACAGCTGAATTTGAAAAACATTCCTATCCATCACCCCAGGTGCTATGGGGGCTGTTTTTAAAAAGGCAGGGCCACACACCCTATTTTATTGTAAACATTCCTTTTAGATAAATAATATCCAGGGATCATTTTGTCTCTTCTTCCATCTTCAGTTGCAAAGAAAAGAAGGGAGGAAGGGAGGGAGGGCCGGAGGGAGGGGGCGAGAGAGGGGAAACACTAACAAAAGGGGATATTGGGGCAAAGCTTATTCACCTGGCATGACAGCAGGAAGGGTCTTTGACCCAGACAAAGTTGCTGGAGGTGGACAGACTCCTTCCTCTCTCTGTGTGAAACTCAGCAGCCCTGAGCCAAGTAACCTGGGAAAGCACCTCAGCCCCCGACCCCCCTCTCTGGGAAGGAGCAGTGATTTACCCTGTGTTCTCATGGGGTGGTTGTAGGCTTAACTTAAACATGACGTCTGTGAAAGAACGTGGTGAAGGGTCAGGTGCCTAGTGAGCCTGCATGAAACTCGTCCTCTTCCTTCTCACGGGGGGGCATCTACAAACACACGCATATGAAAACACCCTCCACCCCCCTCAAGGTAGCAATCCCTCCTTCCCCAGAGGAAACATCGATCTTGATCTGCCGTTTCTCGTTCCCTTCTATGTTCTCACAGCCTGCTGGGCAGGAGCCACATATGTCCCAGCTACTCTCCGTTTGTCCCCGGCCCCACCCAGATCCATTTTCTGTGCCTAAGGAGCCTGGCGCCAAGAGATGGCCTCTCCCAAACCCCCTTGCCTTCTGGTTTCTGGTTGGGCTCAGCCAGGAGGAGGGCCTGGCGAGAGACTGGTGACAGGAGGAGGGAGAGATCAGGTCAGGTCTCCCCCCACTCCGTCCCCGCCACGGTTCTATGTTCTGGGGCTCTGCCGGGAAACCCCCTTTGAAGCCGCAGCTCCTGCTGGGTTCCCATAACGTTAGTGCCCTGCTTCAGGAACCCCCACCTTGCTCCTTCCCAGAGACCTGAGTGCCTCTTCCGGGTTCCTGAACTCTTCTACGTTGATTATATACTCCCGGCAAAACACCCCAAAACTTAATGGCTGAAAATATTAACCAGTTTTTTGTTCATAACTCTGTGGGTTGGCAATCTGAGCTGGGCTCAGCTGGGAAGTTGTGCTCGGAGTGGTTCTGGCCGGCCTCCTCACACATCTGTAGCCCACTCGTGGTCAGCCAGGGGCTGGCTAGTCCTGGGCGGCCTCACGCACGAATCTGGTGGTGGGTGCTGGCTGGCAGTTGGGTCTTTTCTCTCCAGGAGGACTCCGGTAGGCTGGCGCAGGCCCCTGGACGTAATGTCAGCAGGATTTCCAAAGTGTGAAGGGAGAAATGGCAAGGCCTCTGGAACCTACTCCAAGTCACTTTTGCCATTGTATCTCATCAAGACAAGTCACAAAACCAGCCCAGATTAACGGGGATGGAAAACTAGATTCCACCTCTGGATGGAAGGAGCAATGTGGGAATTTGTGGCCAGGAAACAATCAACCACACTGGCCAGCCCTGGAAAGGGTCCCTTCTTTTCCTTCTTTCCAGTGTATTCCAAGCCTGCCTTTTGTTTCCTCCTGGGACCCAGACTGGCACAATACATAACGTTACTTGTGACGTCCTAATAGATAACTCTCCTTCTTGAGACGGCTTTTATGCTTAACATCGTTCCTGAGATTCATTTCTATTTAGTACATGCAGCTCTAATTCATTTATTTACACTTCATTTGTGCTCTTTGTATGCGTTCGTTTTGTCCATTCTCCAGTGGATGGACATTTGGCTTAGCAGTTTTTTGCTGTTACAAATACGACACGACTCCTTTGCACATGAGAGTTCTCCGGGGAGTATAATTAGGAGTAAAGTTGCTGTAGTGTAATACTGCCAAATTACTCTCCAAAGCCAATATGGTTTTTAATAGAACAAACAGAATTTGAGAGCCGAACAAAGACGAAAAACTGGGTTCACCTTACATTATGCAATTAGCTGTGTTTTTGAAAAACTGCAGCAATGTCTGGTTGGAACGAACCTCCCACCCAATGTAAGAATCCTTTCAATGGTGTTCCCAGGAGATGGTCAAACAATCCTTGCTTGAACTCTTGTAAATACACAGGGGAAGCTTGTTACTTTAACTGTGATTCCCTCTGCAAAGCAAGAATAATTTGAGAAAAAGAATATTCCTTTCCTCTTGCAGTGCGACTGCAGGCCGGGGTGCATGGCTAGAGGAAGAAGGAGCAAGAGACGATGAAGGTAGCAAAGCAAGCTGGGATAGGCCACCGAGGGATCCACCTGCCCCCACCAGGAATATGCACTTTATCCTGAAACAATGGGGAGTTATCGAAGGAAGGTGGGCAGGAAAGAAGCAGGTTCATATTTGGGTTTTTCTTTTTAAGATTTATTTATTTATTTGGGAGAGATAGAGAATGTGTGTGTGTGAGTGTGAGCAGGGGGAGGGGCAGAGGAAGAGAAAGAGAGAGAATCTCAAGCAGACTCCGCCCCTGAGCACCAAGTCCATCGTGGGGCTTGATATCAGGACCCTGAGATCATGACCTGAACCGAAATCAAGAGTCAGAAGCTTAACCGACTGAGCCACCCAGGCACCCCCAGATTTGCTTTTTTGTTTTGTTTTGTTTTTTTAAGATTTTATTTATCTGACAGTGAGAGAGGGAACACAAGCAGGGGGAGTGGGAGAGGGAGAAGCAGGCTTCCCGCGGAGCAGGGGGCTCGATCCCAGGACCCTGGGACCATGACCTGAGCCGAAGGCAGACGCTTAACGACTGAGCCACCCAGGCGCGCCCCATCCCAGATTTGGGTTTTAAAAAAGTCGTTCTATCTGCAGTATCTAAACTGGAGGCAGAGAGACCAAAGAGGGAACAGTTACCGTGACTCCCAAATGTCACAAATGATGAGATTTTAATGACAGAGAAAGAAACTTGCTCGAAGTGGTGGAGGCTAAAATCTGGCCTAAAACTTCTACATGGTACTTACCTACTCTGCTAACCTCCTTGAACACTTGTTTCCTTATCTGTAAAACAGGAATAATAATAGTACCTATTTCATAGGATTGGTATGAAGATAAAATGAGCTCTTATATTTAAAGAGCTTAGTGTCTGGCTCATAGTTGTGTGCTTAGTTCATTCAAGAATTATTGACAAGACTTAGTGACTATAGTAGTTAGGGTAGATTAAGTTGCTAAAACCAAGAGATGCACTTATTCCCATGAAAGTCCAAGGTGGGTGTCTCTGGTCGCCAGACGGTTCTCCCCACATGGTGATTTAGGGCCTCAAGCGGATCACTGTCACCATCCGGCCTGGGGGTCAGATCTTGACCAATGGGATCCCGACACAGTTCATCACGGAGGCCTCCGGTTCTCCTGTGACCCGAACATGCCCCCCCGCCCCGACTCCCAGCCCCTTATCCTCACACTGAATGTCTCCTCAGCAGCAGATTGTGATGGAAATTACAGCCGTGCACCTCTACTTATTCTCCAAGTCAGTACTGTAGAAACAAGTGTTTAAGGATTAAACACATCACCAGAAAAAAATCACCTCTCTTTTCTTCATCCAGCCTGAGGAAGGGGAAAGAGGCCCATCTACTTATTAAGGGCCCCGCCACACACCCATACACACACACCTGGGCGTGGACACAGCCCTGCTGTTCACACTTGGCGGGGAGAACCAGGAACATGGCCACACCTAGCCCCGCAGGACGCTGGGAGATGCGGTCTTCTCTCTCCCCAGAGCTGCTCAGTCTCAGCGCTCTCGGTTGGCCCAGCAGGCTGGATAAGTCTTGGCTGTGGGGGCTGCTCTGGGGATGGTGGGATGCGGGGTAGCGTCCCTGGCTTCTACATACCAGACGCTAGTCACACACGCATATACCCACAGGTCATGACAGCCAAAGACGTCACCAGGCATTGCCCAATACCTTCTGCGGGGAGGGAGGGGGTTGGCAAAAGTGCCCCTGGGTAAGAGCCACTGCTCTATAAAGGAAGGGGAGAAGAAATTCGGGGGGGGGGGGGGGAGGAGGGGAGGGCAGCTGGCCCCCTCTGCAGGAGAGAAAATGCAAGCTAATCGCTTAGCTCAATTCTTAGTCTCCCCCAGAATGTGAGCTCCCTGAAGGAGCCAGGGCTCTTGTATATTTTGTTTCCTGCAGAGCGCCCCTCCGCACCCCTCACCTGCACCCAGAGCAGTGCCTGATCCCTAGCAGGCATTCCATACCCAGCTGCCAAAAAAAGTACGTGTGCTCTGTGGACTGGACCAACATCTACCATTCGAACTTGAGTGTTTTCCAAGAACCAAGTACTGGGCTTGTAAAGGATGCTTCTCACCTTCTGTCAGGAACTATTCCTCATAATGAGAATAATCATTCTCAAAGGCCAGATCCACGGGAGGAAGGAAATCCCATGGGGTCTCCCCACCCCCCACCTACCTCCGGAGGGGCTGAGAATCTGGAACTGAAGGAGAGAGGCTCCAGCTCAGGCTGCCACTCCACTGTTGTTGATTTCATCCTACTGAGGGTCCCCCCAATGCCCGAGCTTTACAGATCCTCCCTCTACGCCTGCTACCAAGCCACTGCATTCTCAGAAGGAAGACCCGATAATACCAGAGGCAGCCACCCGCAATTTTTTGCCCGCTAAGTGAGGCTCTGTGGGGTTTTAATTCTCCCCTTCACCTCAGAGGCTCCGTTCCTTCTTTTAAGCGTCTCCCCTCCTCCTGGCTCTGACATCTCTGTCAACAGGACGGGGCGGGAGATGCAATGACATTATGGTCGCCACGGATGAATCTAATGGCTGTATTGATTTCTCGGTCACATCTGCTCCAAAGGAGCCACAGAGAAATCAGCCCCTCAGGGTCTGGGAAGATAAAGGAACAGGAACATAAGCGGACATTCTTTTTTTTTCCTTTTGGGAACTAATAACTACAAACAAATTAGCGTCTGAGTCCATGTTACAGGAGACCAAGAAATACAAGCACAGCAGTCTAGGCATGCAATGTGTGATGCAGAAGAAGCCGATTGGCAAAGTACCCTGAAAAAGGGCCTGCAAGTGATACAGGTGGGGCCATTAAAGGGGCAGACAGATTATATAGGTAAGGAAAAGACACTTACTAGCTGTGTGAAATTAAAATCTCTGAGCCACAATTCCCTCACCCGTAACGTGGAGCTATTAATATTCTACCTTGCAGGATTATTGTGAAGAATAAAGACTCCACAGGTGTGAAAATATCATGCAAAGTCTCTGCCACGTATTGAAATCTCACTATTATTTTTGCTTCACAAGGGGAAAGAAAAGTGGATACCCAGACTATATGCGTGGCTTTAGGTATGACAACTGATGAGAAGTAGAAGTTAGGACAGTGTCAAAACAACCTTCTACAAGTAGTATTAGAAAAGAATAAAAATGTCTATAAAATGATTTGCAGTTCCTGCATGACATAGCCAGGCAACAGCCCATGTGTCCCTCTAAGGAGGTCCCATGGGACGGATGCCAGGTTCAGTCCTTCCAAACCCCAATGTCTGTACCGCCTTCTGCTGCAGGGCCACCACCGGCACACAAAGCGCTATCTTGGCCTGCCCTGGGGAGAGCAAACTTCCTACCCTACCACCCCCAAGGGGCCAAGGAAGCAGAAGATGAGATAGAAAGGAGACAGTTTAAGTTGTAGAGCCACCTTGCAAAGCAAGAGGAGATGTCAGCTGCCAAAGAAATCAAATTCATGAAAGAATAGGGACGATTTTGGCCAAAGTTTGCCACCCACAGCATTGGCTTAGTGGGGCAATCATTTTGACTCCCATTGTTCTCTAAGATGTTGGCCGGTGGGGAAGGGCCTCTTCCTTTCTGCCTCCCTCCTCCCTTCTTCCCTTCCTCTCCTTCTCTCTCCCTCCCTCCTTAATTTCCAGGCACTGATCCAGGCACTGGAGTTCCAGGAGATGTTGA
This sequence comes from Callorhinus ursinus, assembly GCF_003265705.2. Taxonomy (NCBI): domain Eukaryota; kingdom Metazoa; phylum Chordata; class Mammalia; order Carnivora; family Otariidae; genus Callorhinus; species Callorhinus ursinus. The sequence continues at coordinate 69,925,259 of NW_027397067.1, read as the reverse complement.
GACATACACTCCGAAGCAGATCAGCAAACATGGCGGTTGAGAAGTCTTTGATGACTCTAGGACTGTTTCAAGGGACACAGGTGCAAATGGCATCCTCTTGCATTTTTCAGAAGACAGCCTTGCTGGTCACCTTTGGTTTGGTCAAGCAGAACCAGGGACAGTTTTCTGGTTCAGAAGGTGGCAAAAATCCAGATATGCTGATTAAAAGTGGCTCTCCCCCAACCCCAATGTCTAGGTGATATGAATGCAGAGTGATTTAGTTTCATGCAAGAGAAATAGAGTCCTTGGTGAGCACCTACAATATCCTAGACATTGGGGACAGATTCAGAGAGGAACAGCATTCAAGTATTCATATTCAATAATATTTACTAAGCTCTTACTATGTGGCAGCCATGATATTAGGAACTGGGTTCAGAGCAGTAAATCCAGTGGGGAAAGGGACATTTTTTCTGCTCTTGAGTTATTCACAGAGATGCAGAAAAATAAACAACTTCAAAACAGGAGTGGTAAATTCAATGGGAATGACAAGGAAGGACTGTCTACGGCGCGAGTAGCTGTGAGCTCAACAAAAAGTTCGTTGAATGAATGAATGAGTAGGTACAAATGAACAGGTGAAACATAGGGACCTCCAAGCAGAAGGAACATCCAGTGCAAAAGCAAGGGGGCACGCAAGACCATCAAAACTGTCAGCAAGGGACGCCTGTGTGGCTCAGTTGGTTAAGCGACTGCCTTCGGCTCAGGTCATGATCCCACGGTCCTGGGATTGAGCTCTGCATCGGGCTCCCTGCTCAGTGGAGAGCCTGCTTCTCCCTCTCCCACTCCCCCCTGCTTGTGTTCCCTCTCTCACTGTCTCTCTCTCTCTCTCTGTCAATTAAATAAAAATCTTTTTTAAGTAAATAAATAAATAAATAAATAACTGTCAGCAAGTAAGTGTGGCAGTGCGTGAGAAGGATGCAAAGTAGTAACAAGAGTAATGACGATAACAGAAAGATGCCTGGTGGCATTTCTTGCATGTTTGCCATGCACTTGGCACTGTTCAAAGGGCCTCAGGTGCATTATTTCATTGAATAGGCCCACTATTAGCCCCACTGCACAGATGGGAAAACTGAGGTGTAGTGACGCTAACAATTTGCCCACAGCCACACACCCCACAGGTGGTGGAACTGGGACTCAAACCAATGCCAGAGTCCTCACTCTTCATCTCTGGATCTTGGGGAGGGCTTTGCATGTCACAGGAAGGTTTCTGGACTCAGTCTTGCAGGTAATAAAGAGGCCAGTAAAGGATGCCATACGGTCTTTCCTCTCAAACGTCTCACATCCCGCAAGACAGACATGGCAGAGGCCTTCAGAGTCTACTCAGGCCATGACTGGTGCTGCAAGACAGGCACAGATGAGGAGGCATGTCTACACCTCGGCTCCGGAGTGAGGGCAAGTCGAACACTCATTTGACTCATGGATGAAGGCTTCATGGAGTTCATTTGAGCTGAGTCTGGAGGGAAGACAGGGAGCTCAGGCAGATGTCACGGTGTCTACAAAGGCATGAAAGCTGGAACTCACAGATGTTTGAGAGCTGCGTTTGGAGCATTCCAGAGCATTGGGGAAGGAGTGGCAGGAGTGTCGTGTTTTCCACTTGGACAGAGCTTGTCTGTGGCCCTGAGTCCAGGGTTTAGGCATTGAAGAAGCAGTAGCCAGAGGGGTCCCTGGATGCTGGAGACGGTACCCCTGCGTTGATTGCTTCAGGTGGTAGAAGTGAAACTCATGCAAGAAACCCCTGAAAACACACTGGGAGCTTTCAAAGTGCTTGACAGCTATTCCACTGAGCACCTGGACCTCTACAAGGCTGAAGCTGATGGCCACAGAATGGGCTGATGGACCCAAGACATGTCTCTTTCCCCTTTTCTCAATTTTTATGGAAAAAAAAAAAAAAGTCCCATGACACCGGCTCGTATGAGAAAGCCCACTGAAAGCACCTGAACCAGGGAGAAGGCAAGAGATGAAGGGGGAAAGCATCTGAGATCAGGTCCCGGCCTGGCCCCCTGATCAGCAGCATGCTGGGTACAGCATCGCTTCCTCCTAGGGAAGACTACATTTCCCAGCTGCCCCTATAGTTGTTTCGGGCCATGTGACTGAGTTTTGGCTAATGGAGTGTGAGCAAAGGGCAGGAAAGCCACCTCCAAGCCTAGCCCTTTAATACATCCAACGTGATCCTCTACCCCTGCTCCCTTCCAAGGTGACCTGCGGGGACCACGTGGTCCAAATGGTGCATGGATGGGAGAGCCAGCTGGGCCCGGTAGGACTGTGACTTGAGCAAGAAATACGTGTCATTCATTAATCCACTAACGCTTCAGGGGTCTGCCCATGGCTGCAACACTGATTCTCCAGTGGCTCTAAGCGTGAAGTCAACTTCACCTGAGAATCTGTCTCTGCTCATGGGGCCTAGAAACTGTCTTCAGGTGATCATGATGTGACTAAAATTTGTAGACCATTAGCTCACTCTAATATGCTACTGCACGGCCTTCCTCTTTTGAGCCTCCTGTCAAATGGGAAGAAAAACACCTCCCCTTGCTGGGTTCATGTGAGGGGGAAATGGTACTATGTGATGGGATGTGTATAAAGAATGCCGCTCAGCGGCCCACACAGTCAATGCGCATTGTTCTCTCTCTTCTTCCTGCCTGGAACCTGATACCTGGGAGAACCAGAGTACTTGAAGGTAGGATATCTGCCTTCAGACACGGGGGCGGGGGGGGACCCCATCCAAGATAGTCCTCAGTGACCCTGCCTCCCTGTGTTCAAGCCCTGCGTAACGATCTTCAGTGTGTATGGGCTGGACCTAGTGACTCCCATCTAACGAACAGAAGATGCTAAGGCCATGCTCCCTTCGAGCCTCGAGGGCAGAAGTCTTTGCTCCTTGGAGCCTCTGGTGACTCCACACATTCCTTGGCTTGTGGCTGCGTCACTGCAGTATCCGCCTCTGTCTTCACGGGGCCTCCTCCTTTCTGCCTTCTCTTTTGTCTCTTGTAAGTACGCTTGTCATTGGGTTTAGGGGCCCTGGGAGATCCAGGATGATCTCATCTCAAGATCTATCACTTAATTCCATCTGCAAGAACCCCTTTTCCAAATGAGCTCACATTCATAGATTCTGGGATGTGGACATACCTTTGTGGAAGCCACCATTCAACCCACCGTGCGGCCCAGAGACAGGGATAGGTCTTGTTCAACATTATACACCCCCCGACCAAGACACCTAATGTCGTGCTTGACAAAAAAGTAGAAATTTGACAGAGTTTTGTTGAACGGAAAGGCATCAGAGCATAGCATTTAAGTGCCTGGGCTTTAGAATTAGATACACCTCAACCACTTACAAACGATGCGACGTTAGGCAAATTATTTAACCCCTCTGAACCTCAGTTTCCTCCTGTGGCGTTTTAATAATACCCATCTTGTGGGGTTATTATGAGGATTAAACTAGTAAGTGCAAAGCAGCCACACCTGGCACCTAATAGGGATGCAAAGGGCAGACACAGCACCGGACACACAGGGAGTGCTCAATAAGGGCTCGTGACTCTGACTAGCATGTTGATGACTGTAGTTGCTGTGGTTCCCACTCTTACAAAGCCTCCCAGACATTTTCTCTCACTGCCATGGGGGCCTCTTCCCCTTCTCAGAGTCCCTGGGGCACCCAGAAGCCCTTCTTTGAGTCAGCCGTGGACACATACGGCAGCCCTGCCCTCCCACCCACTGGCCTCTTCCCTCCCCACTGCCCAGCTCACCTCCTCTAGGGACACCTCCCAGAGCAGGGCTGGCAGCAAGCCTGCCCGGGCCCCTCATTGTTATTCCTAGCATGAGCTAACCCTGCCAGCATCCTCAGAGGCCCGTAAAATTACCCACAGTTTGTCTTTCATCAGAGCGGCTCAAAACCCCGTGGCATCCTCCAGAGGAGACAGTGCCCCGACTGGGTCCTGGGAGCCGGCTACTTCCCAGGATAGTCTGGTATTGTGTGAAGCAGAGGGAGCAAGTGTGAACTGAAATAACTCCGTGGGGCACCGGCGTGAGGACCGCACGTCCCCAGGCTGCCAGGGAGACATAAGGATTTGTGTGTGAAAGACGCTTTCTGGAATTTTCTGGATTCTGAGTCCCACGCCAAGTGGGGTCTGCCTCCCCACTCTGCTACCGAGTAGCTGTGTGACCTTTGGCATCTCACTTAACCTCTCTGTTCTTCAGTTTCTGCCTCTCTAAAACAAAGTGGAGATAGTAAAATTCACTTTACAGGGCTGCTGGGAGGATGAAGAGGATCAGGCAGACACAGACTGCAGCACATGTATCTGACAAAGGACCGGTATCCGGAACATTCTAAGAACATACTAAGAACTACAACTCAGGAAAAAGACAAGCAAACTCCCTCCCCAAGTGCAAAAAGTCTTAGACACTTCACAAAAGAAGGTATCTGTAATAAGTACATAACAAGGAGCTCGATGTCATTAGTCATCAGGGAAATGCAAATGACAACAACGAGATACCATTTCCACCCACTGACCAGAGTGGCCAAATGAAAAGGACCATCCATACCGAGTGCTGGTGAGGATATGGAGCAACTGGAACTCTCATACACTCATGGCGGGAGTACAGTAATGATACAACCCCTTGGAAAAACAGTTTGGCAGCTGCTTATAAAACTAAAAATACACCTAACGTGTGACCCAACAATTCCACTCCTAGGTATTTCCCCAAGACGTTAGTCTACAGAAAGGCGTGTACATGAAATCTCCCAGCAGGCTTACTCATAATCACCAAAAATTGAAAACAACTCAAATGTCCATCAATAGATGAAGGGATAAACAGAATGTGTGTGTCCAGACAATGGAAGAGTGGACAGCAATAGAAAGGACCAGAAAGCTACTGGCATACCTGGATGAATATCATAAACCCTCCATGAGTAAAGGAAGCCAGACATGAAAGACAACTCCATTCATAAGTTCTAGAATGGAGAAACAAACCTGTAGCATCTGTGGTGACAGAAATCAGAGCAGGTGGTTATCTTCATGTAGGAGAGTGAATGGGAAGAAGCTCCAGGATATTTCTGGAGGGAGGGAAATGCCCTATATTTGTATTTGGGGGTGATGTGTGGGGGTACCTGAGGGTGATGGCTGGGTACCTGAGTGCGTACATTTGTCAAAACTCTCCAAACTTGGTACTTAAGGTCTTTGCATTTTGTCATATGTAAATTATCTCAGTAGAAAAGATCAAAGAGGTGCCTGGCTGGTTCAGTAGGTAGAGTAGGTTTAAACCCCATGTTGGGCCTAGAGCTTACTGAAAGATAGACAGACAGACAGAAAGAAGGGAAGGAAGGAAGGGAAGAAGGAAGGAAGGAAGGAAGAAAAGAAAAAAAAGAAAGAAAGAAAGAAAGAAAGAAAGAAAGAAAGAAAGAAAGAAAGAGAAAAGAGAGGAAGGATGGAGGAAAAGACAGGACTGAAAGGCATCGTACATATAGAGTGCTCAGCAAAGGGGCCAAGCTTATAGACGGGAGTCAGTAAATGTCAATTACTGTAAGAAAATGGGAAACACAAGTAAAAAGCATATACTCGACTACATGTTGGAGCTTTGAAGTGCTAATGTGGACTCTGATCCTAACTAGTCTTGTCCCCTCTCAGAGACGTGGCAAAAGCCCCCCAAAGGATCCCTAGGCTAAGCCTTCTGTGCCCTGCCTCCACCCTTCCTGTGCGGTTCTCCCCGCAAAAGAGAAGGAGCAGAGGTGTGTCAGGCCGGCTAAAGAGGCTGTGCTTAGGAGCAGTGGGGCCAGTGGGTGGAGGGGGTAACTTTGGGGGTGCGGTGAGAACCGGCGTACTAACACTAAGGAGGCATGGATGTCTCAGTGGGTCCACAGTGTTAGCTGCCACATCCAGGGGTTTCAAAGACGCGTGACTGGCCCGGCTGCTTGGGCAGCGGGCTCTGGAAGACACGACAGTTGCCCGGGTAAGGGAATTGGCAGAGGTCCCACTGTCCCCAAATTCCTATCTAATCCTAGGCCACCTTTCCCCCCCTTACTGAGCTTCCCTAGAGGGCTCCTCCTGCAATCCCTCACTCTTTCTGGAATGTCCCATCTGCAGGATGTACCTTGGCGTGCACCGAAGCAAGGAGACAATGCTCTCAGAAGGGCACGTTGTCCATTTCACTCTATCTGAGGCCTCTCACTGGACGCGGATCTCCTGTGGTTCCTGGGATCGCCTTGGGGTTGCTGCTTATTCTGCCCTAAGGGGCCTCCTCTGTTACATGGGGCACAGTCCAGAGCAGCAGCTCTCCCACCCCATGGCTCTGAGGTGCCTGCTGAGCCTCCCACTGCTCTCACTGTGGCCTGAGCCCCCTCCCAGAAGTCACGGGGGCAGCGCTGCAGGGATGCCATGACCTGCTGGCGGGGCCTCCTTGGTGGCGCCCTGCCCAGCCCATGCGGCCCACCTCTCGTTCCTCCATGGCCAGCCCCAGCCTCGCCAGCCTCAGAGATGCTGCATTTGCATAAAGTAATTGCCCACGGTGTCTTTTTTTTTTTTTTTAAAGATTTTATTTATTTATTTGAGAGATAGAGAGCACGAGAGGGAAGAGGGTCAGAGGGAGAAGCAGACACCCTGCTGAGCAGGGAGCCTGATGCAGGACTCGATCCCGGGACTCCAGGATCATGACCTGAGCCGAAGGCAGTCGCTTAACCAACTGAGCCACCCAGGCGCCCTGCCCACGGTGTCTTTCAAAGAGAACTCTTTGCGTCTGAAGATTATAGCTACAGAAGAAGAAAAAAAAAAATACCATCTCCCCATCACCCACGGCCAAACAGCGCTGCTGGTTGGGAAATGGCCCGCATTTGGGATGCAGATCGTATGAAGGCCTTAGGAGGCTCTGGGGAAGCCATCTTTGTGAAAAGCAGCAAAAGTGCCATCATCCGGGTTTTCCTCAAAAGACTTTGTTTCTACCGGTGAATCAAGAGCCAGAGCAAACTGCACTGAATTACTGAACTCCGAGTAAGCATGTTGGGGGTTTTGTTGAAGGGGAAGGCAGCTACCATTTCCACCTATGACACGCGAGGTGCCCAGGGCAGGCTACATAATTAGCAAGGCCTACCCAGTGCAAAATGAAAATGCAGGGCCTCTTGTTCAAAAAGGAAGAGGCAAAGCTTTTTACTTTATTCTGCCATCTCTGTCTTGATCTATTGTAAGCTGCTTGTTTGCCATTTAATGTCTGTTCAGGGATGGGTGCGGGGTGCGTGCAACCCCTCACAGATGCCCCCGGCTCCACCACCCTGTCCCTTCCCGAGCCTGGGCCCTGTCCCCACCATGAGCAGAGAGCAGATGCTGAAGGTTATGATCCTGCTGGCCAACACGGGTGCAGGGCCTTGGCCAAGTTACTACTCTTCCCCATTTATGAAATGAGGATAGGCACAGCATCCCCGTGCCAGGCTGATTTGAGAATCAGATGATCTAATAATGATTGCTGAGTTTTATATAACGCCGGCTCCATGCCCCCACACTATTTTATGTGCTTTATAAGTACGAACTCACTCAACACTCATAACAAGCTGGCAGGTGGGTTTCCACTTTACGAAAGAAAGCACCGAGGTACAGAGAAGTAAAGCAACTTGCCCAAACCCACACAGCTGGTAAGTGGGGAAGCATCATAGCCAAGATTTGAACCCATCCACCTAGGTGCAGCGTCTAGAGTCTGTTTCTGGGCCCACCCGCACACCTCAGGCCCCTAACAAGCCAGGAAGGATGGTTACTGCTTCATTTGGTGTTGTCCTCACAGTGAGCCAATGAGGTGGGTTTTACCCTCATTTGAGGTCGCTTTTGAGAAGGGAACATGGAAGCTCAGAGAAGTGAAGAAACTTGCCCCAGGGCCCCCAGCAGGGGAGCAGGCCCCCAGGGCTCCAGGAAAAGGGCGGATGGGAACTGAGGGGGTGAGGAGAGATGGGGAGGTGTAGGCTATGGGCTCCAGATAGAATGGAAAGGCTTGAGTTTGAGGGGTGTTAGAAGAATGGTGGCAGGCCCCAGGACACACTAAAGTCCTAGATTATCAGGGCAAGACACCAGCTTGGAGATCACTGCATCGGAGTTTTAATTTTATGGTTGGGGAAACCGAGGCTGGAGGAGGGGAGTGGCTAGCCTCATGCCCAGAATCAGGAAGCACAGTCCCAGGAGAGGATGACACGCCCCTCCCCAAGCCAGAGTGCTCGCCAGGTCTATGGAGTGTCCTCAGCACACCCCAAGGGTCCTGGGTCCATAAATCCAATACCAAACCCCTTCCCCACAGGTCCTGGATAACCAGTGACACGGCAGGCCCAGACACAACCAAATCCTTATAAAATGAAGCTTCTTGCTGTTAATAAGGCAATTTCTGATTCGGGGTGCTTTTATCATCTGTAAAGTTAGAGGGGGAAAAAAACCCACTAACTTTGAAGTCAGACAGATCTAGATTTGAAAACGGTTCTACCACTTATTGGCTGTGTGATCTTAGGCAAATTACTCAACCTTTCTGAGTTTCAGTTTCCTCATCAGTAAAATAGCTCTGAAGTGAGACCACTTCATGGTGAACGTAGATTCTGGAACACACTGAATGGAGAGGAAGGTGCAGGCTATAAACCTGCCCTGTGTGTGGCTGGCACACAATAGGTACTCAATAAAGGCCATTGTGAGTCCGTTAGAGGCCAAACCTACGTACCGTGGGACAGATGAGTCTCAGAGGGGCTGTCAGTTCTAGAACCACCTAAAAGCACTACCAGACATCTCCATCGGAAGCCTGAGAAGGGAAAATACCACAGAATTTGGAGAGGTCCAAAACAGGGCCACCATTCATCATGAGCCAGGAGACAAGACTGGGGGTCTTGGGGCCAGGTGGCTGGCAGGGAGGCTGAGGAGAAGACAAAGTATGAGAGAGCTTACATTTTTGGAGGTTTCTTCCTTCCTTCCTTCCTTCCTTCCTTCCTTCCTTCCTTCCTCCCTCCCTTCCTTTTCTTTGTCTTTCTTTCTTTCTTTCTTTCTTTCTTTCTTTCTTTCTTTCTTTCTTTCTTTCTTTCTTTCTTTCTTTCTTTCTTTCTTTCTTTCCTTCCTTCTTTCTTTCTTTCCTTTCTTTCCTTTCTTTCTCTCTCTCTCTCTTTCTTTCTTTCTTTTCTATTTAAGGTGTTGCTAACCACTGCGTAAAAGTCATTTTTTGATTCTTGGCAGGAAAACACATTCGGGCTAAAAAGTAAGAATAGACCCTCATTTGGAAAGTCCTCACGGCCCTCAATCTCTCTTGTGTTACTGCAACTGACTTGGGTTGAACAATTCAATTTGAATAATCGAACTTTGAGGATTTCCAGGGGAAGCACCCAGGGAAATCTTCTGACTGGGTCTTCTATGACACAAACAGATTCTGTAAGTCCCGAAGCTTCCCCTGGACTGCAAATGCAGACATCCAACAAATACTTTTTGAGCACCTACTGTGTGCAGGCACCCCATTAGAGACTGGGGACACATAGGAGGCACCACGGACCCCCAGCAGAGGGCTTACAGGCACCGGGGAAAGCTTTCAAAACAGAATCACACAGGGTAATAAGCACCTGGTAGAGGATTTAGTAAAATGTGCTACAGGTGTGTGACTCGGGGACCAGGTTATGATTGGGAGGCCAGCAAAGCCCTCAGGGAGGTGGCATTTAGGAGCAGAACTGAGGGATGAAGTGGGGGGGGGTGTATGAGTTTCCTGGGGTGGCTGAAGTTCCACAGACCAGGGGCTTAAAACCATAGAAAGTTATTGTCTCATGGTTCTGGGGGACAGATGTCTTGAAATCCAAGTGTCCGAAGGGCCGTGCTCCCTGACACCTGAAGGGCGAGGTCTTTGCCAGCCTCCTCTAGCCTCTGTGGCTGACCAGCAACCTTAATGCATCACACAGTGTGCAGATGCATCCCTCCCAATCTCTGCCTCTGCGTTCACATGGCCTTCTCCACTGTGTGGCTATCTCTCTTATAAGGACACCATCCCTGGATTAGAGGTCACCTTATCCAGAATGACGCTATCGAAGCTGGGGATTTTGTCTGCAAAAACCATATTTCCAGATAGGGTCACACTCACAGGTACCATGGGTTAGGACGCCCCCGTGTCTTTCTGGAAGACCCAATTCTATGCAGTACACACAGCAACACAGGTAAGTGGGCGGCCAGCCAAGCCGGGAGCTGGAGGTGGGGCTGGATGAGCAGGAGATGGACACAAAGAAGCCAGGTATGTCTGGACCACGGTGAGAGGAGGGCAAAGGGGGCCCAGGAGACAGAAAGGAACCCTGGAAAATGCACCAGCTCTTCACACTCTGAGACGGACACGCCTTTTCTAGCTCATGCTCAAGTAAGCTTCAAGGATCTTGACAAACAGGCAGGGAATCACGGCCACCGCGTCTCCGCAGACGGATGCACCACGCCCGTTACTGGCCTGCCTCTCTGGAGAGCTAGAGGTGAGGCGAGAACTTTCCAGCAATGGTATGCTCTCTGCTCTGCAAAACCAGAGGCTGAAAGTGCCCTGTTTACTGTACATGGCTGCCTGAGTGCACCCTGGCAGGCAGCCAGGGAAACCAGAAAGTGTCCTCCTTTGCAAAAAATATGACACCTTGGCTATATATATAAAATATATTTTGGTCTTCGAGAGATACATATACATACATACACTTTACATATGTCTTGATATACGTGCTATATATATATATATATTATATGCTTGAAACTTGTAATCATATATAAATATACAAAACATTTTATCACTTTATATATACATATATATATATGTATATGGATATATAAAAAACCAAAAGGCTTATGTTTGAAATTAAGGTTTATTTTCTGTGCTGGCTGTCTTTGGTCTAATGTCATTCATTCATTCATTCCACAAATATTTACAAATATTCCACAAATATTTACAGAGTGCTACCATGTCACAGGTGCGGTTCTTGGCAGGGGCTAAGACAAAAATCCCTGCCCCTTGGAGCTTAATCTCCAGCTGGATAGGGGGACTAATGGATCAACTCACAGAATTGTAAGGCACGCTAAAAGGTGCCAAGAAAAACGGAGGAAAGTAAAGGCAGGAGAGAGAAGAAGGAGAGTTGCAGAATGGGGGCGGAGGGGGGTGTTGAAATGTGAAATACAGTGGCCAGGAGAGGCCTGGCTGAGATGGTAACTTGTAACCCCTGAACGAAGGCTTGGACGAGGCCAGGGAGTGAGCAGTGAGGATAGCGTCCAGCAAGCAGAGCATCTTGAGTATCCAAGAGAGGACAGGGCAGGATGGCAAGTGGGGTGAATGGGACAGAGGAGCTAGGGTGCGGTCAGTGTAGCAGGGCTGGTTGCGTGGGCCTCCATGGCTTTTACTCTGAATAGGATAGGAAGCCTGCAGGAGCTCTGAGGCAGAAAGTTCATGTGCCCTGGCTTGATTTCAAAGGGTGACCCTGGATGTTGCTTTGAGAGCAGATTGTAGAGGGTCGAGGGCAGGGGCAGAGACGAGTCAAGGGCTGTTATATTGACGCAGGCAAGATATGATGGCGGCCGGGACCCAGGTAGGGGCAGTGGGGTGTTGAGAGGCCGTGGTATTTTGGATATGGCTTGCTGATGGTCTAGAGGTGGTAGGTGAGCCAGGGGAACCCAAGGTTAACTGACTCCAAGGTTGTGGCCTGAGCAACTGAAAAGTTGGCATTGCCATGAGCCAAGACGGAGATCACAAACAGCAAGACACAGGGGGGTGGGGTCAGAAGCCTGCAATGCTGGTGGGACACCCAAGTGGCGACATGGTTGAGGCAGCCGAAGGTACCAGTCTGGAGGCTGGGCGCAACAGCCCCTGAGCCCTCACTTGTGCTCTGCCTCTTCAGGCCTCAGAAGGAGAAACACAACACGTTGGCCGGGCCCTTGAGGGGCCTCTCCTTCAAGCCTTGACCTAGAGGCCTCCTACAAACCCTCAATCCCAAAGTGTTCTTGAGAGCATCCTTCCCCGGAAGACCTGGGAAGATCTCATGGTTCGGCATCCCCCGGGGGGGGAAGCGAGCACGAGTGACCTGAGCGGTGCCATCTGCAGTGGTGTGGAGAGCGGCCGAGTGAGGCGGCCCTGGCAGGTGCAGCAGGCACTCATCCCACCAGCTAGGCGACAAGGAAGGTGCGACACAGTCCCTGCCCATTAGGGCCTCTGAGCTCTGGGGATGGGGCGGTGTGGGCACATGGCAATAGAGATAATACCCAGGAAGATGTGCCCAGCAGGATGTTCGGTGCTGCCAGCTTGCTGTTACCGAGGAAACCTCTGCAGGAAGGGGTCGGCTGGCGAAGGGGAGCCAGGCAGAAGTCATTCTCGTGCTGAGCACCTATTATGTGCCAGAAACATGTTATCTCTAAATAGGGCCTCCCAAGCCCTCTCTATTTGAAAAAAAGAGGAGGGACCCCTGGGTGGCTCAGTCGCTTAAGCGTCCGCCTTCGGCTCAGGTCATGATCCCAGAGTCCTGGGATCGAGTCCCGCATCGGGCTCCCTGCTCAGTGGGGAGTCTGCTTCTCCCTCTGCTTGCTGCTCCCGCTGCCTGTGCTCTCTTTCTGTCAAATAAATAAATAAAATCTTTAAAAATTTTTTTTTAAATTTAAAAAAGAAAAGCAGAGGAATATTGAGGTCCGGAGCGCTAAGTAGCCTGTCCGCGGTGGCACAGCTGGAAAATGGCCTCTGTCTGCGTGCTGCACACACTGACTTCCAGTCCAGGTGGAGGGGCCACGGCCAGAGGGCGGGTTCTGTCAAAGCCGGGCTGGTGCAGTGGGGAAGGGACGGGGAGGGGGTGATTTGAGAAGCTCTCTGTTCCTCTTGGCAGCTGTCTTTCCATTCTTACCCGTCCTGAACCCCTGCGCCCAGACTGTTGGTCACAAAGGCACCACCCCACCTGCTCAGCCTTGAAGTGCAGCGTTTCCCCTGGTCTGCGACATCTCCACCCCGTGCTGTTCTCTGTGATGCCGGAAAGCCTGGGGCTTGTCCCTGGCCTCCCGGGAGGGGAGGGTCTTCAGCCGAGGTCCTGGGGCTACAAAGAGGCCAAAGGCTCAGGACCAGGAGCCAAGGCCACCTCCCACAGCAGTACCCTTTCCCGGAGGCCCTGCACCAGGAATCCAATTCCTGGGGTGGGGAAGACAGAATGCAAGGGGCACACAGGGAATGCCTCAGGAAGGGAGACTCAGTGGAAACAACATCAGGCCTGGCTCATGGAGAAGTGTCCAGCCTCAGGAAGCAGAATGGAATAGGGTTCCAGGCCACAGCGTGGGGCAGAAAGGGAGAGAGACATTACTGCCCTATCAGCCCCACAGGAGATGAGCTGTCTTGGGAGGTGGTGGGAGTGGGGGAAGCTGGGGAATCAAATACTTGAGGGGGGTGGTATTTTCTGACATTCATCTCTGTGATAAAGGACTCAGAATGGGACAGAGTATGAATCCTAAAGCTTGACCTTGGCAGTGTCCAATGGCAAAATGGCATCATGGTTAGAAAGCATGGATTCTGAAGCTAGCCTGCCTGTGTTTGAATCATGGCTTTGCCATTTATGAGATTCTCAGGTAAGTGAATTAACCACTCTTTGCCTCATTTTCCCCATCTTATAAGGGACGATAATCCTACCTGCCTCAGTGTTGATAAGAGGAAGGAAATGAGTCTGAGCCTGAAGCCTTGCAGTGGGGCCTGGCTCACACAATTGGCCATAATGTCTGGCATCTATCAGAGGACTCTCTGGGCCACAAGTCAGCAAGCCTTTTCTATAAAGGGCCAGAGAGTCGATGTTTCAGGCTTTGTTAGCCATATGGTCTCTGTGGTATATTCTTCTTAAAATTTTCAACCCTTTGGAAATGTAAAAACCATTCTTAGTCCAAGATCCTTATAAAAACAGACCACTGACCCGATCTGGCCCGCGGACTGTAATGTAACAATCCCTGATGGAGACAGAGATTGAGCCTGGAGATCCAGATGTGGCTGGGTGCGGGGTCAGGGTGGCTGGCTTCCTGCACCTGCCAGGGCTGGGCTCGGGACGATGGCGGGAAGAGCCCTGGGCGCAGGGGGAATGGTAGACTGGACCAGGACAGCGGATGCAGAGGAAACCTGGGGGCCTGGGGAGGGCCAGGCAGGCCTGCCGTGGGCTCTAACTCTGAGCCTGGACCTCACCCGTCGGCATCATGGCATCGCGGTCTAAGAATCACATGAGGCCCGATCCTCTGAAGGCAGCAGTGACGTTTATAAGGGGTGACCATTTATCCTCCCAACAAACATTTGTGAGACATTTACTATGTTCCAGGTGCTGTTCTAAGCCACGGACAAGACAGACGTGACCAGGCTCCACGCCTGGAAATCCCGGCTGTCAGCTGGTACCTTTGGTGGCAAGGATGTGCTTGCCTCATTGGACTTGGCCTTCCGTGTGGTTCCTGGGCGGCCTCTTCATTGGGTCCTAGGGATCTGGACGCCTGTTACTCTGTCCTTGTAGAGGGAAAGGAAGAAAACCATCTGCTGCCCAGGAAACGGTAATAGGACGATGAGCCAGCATTGCTCAGCCGGCATGGCGGACAAGGAGCTCTTGATAAATGTTGTCCGGGAAGATCCCATCCACCCCTCCCCACCAAAACCAAGGTTGCAAGAGGCTTCTAGCTGTGGGCCCTGACCATCTCAGGGAGGGTCAACATGAGGCAGAAACTGTTGACTACCTCTCTCCCAAGCTGAGAAATGAAGGATTTATTTTATTATAAAAATAGCTGACTCGTTACTATGTTTCAGGCACTTGATCTTATGTAGTTTTCACAACAACCCAATGCGGTATCATTGTTGCCATTTTACAGATTGGAAAATTGAGGCTGAGTGGGGGTAACTGAGATGTCCAAGGTCATTCCATTCATAACAGTGAAGGAAACTTATGCACCCTGTGCCCCAAACACAGTGAACTTCCTTTGGCCCCCGGTCAGCGCCCTATCCCTTGACACTGAATAGTAAGTTTTATCTAGCGGGGTCATCCTTTTTTATCTTGACTCACCTCCTGTGAGGTGCCGTTCCCTAGACCGCAACTTGTCGCAGGATACGTGGCCAATCCCTAATGAATACGCCAGCACTTGACAGGTGGGCTGAGTTTCTTCTTACACAGAAATGAAAGTAACACCACCTCACCCATGAGAACAGTGGGGCATCGTAAAGTCTGTTCTGAGCATGCTGGAATCCTCTGGCGGAATTAGGGCACCAAAGGAAAAACTAAGTATTTCAGAGAGGGCATCGAGAATGTGTTTTTCAACCTAGCTGCTGGTTTTCAACTCATAACTGCCCGCACACCTGCAATCAGGGGGAAATGAAATCTGTGGTCACCGATGGACAGGGTGGCCTTGACATTCAGAGCAGGGACCACAGAGATTTGTTATAAAAAGCCAGATAGGATATATTTTAACCTCTGCAAGGCCATATATTTCTCTCACTATTCAACTCCACGGCTGTGGCAGCATGGGTATGCTGGACATGAATGGGTATAGCCATGTTCCAATAAAACTTTGTTTACAAAATCAGGCGGTGGGCCAGGCTTGGCGTGTGGACTGTAGTTGGCTGATTCCTGGTTTAGAACAGACACAGCAATCAGACTCTTTACTGGGAACCAATGGTGAAGCAGGCACTCCACATATTTTATCTCTGTGGGGTTTATCTCTTTTCAGTAACAGGTGTTTGCCGTGTGCTTACCACCAGCCAGGCACTGTGCTTGACATAGGGCTTCAGTGCAGAAAAAGACAAAACGCTGCTTATGTGACAAAATCTCTGTCTACGCCCCTCCCCAGGAAAACACCATCACCCCAACTCTCCAGCTGAAGAAAAGAAGGGCACAGGGGACATCCCAGAGCTTGTGAGGGGCAGAGCTGGGATTTCAGACCCGATTCCAAATCTCGGGTCTTGCCATGACTCCCTGCCATCCCCCAAATCACAATCAAGACCCTGGTTTCCAGCCCAGAGCTGCCTCTGCCAAGCAGTCATCCCGCACTGAGCTAAGGTGTGGCTGTGGGCACCTTTTTGTGCAGCACCAGCCCAGCTTCCAGAAATTCCCAAAGCCAGAAACGATGCAGTGGAAACCACCAACCTCTGATAAATGCGAGAGAAGGTGCTCTGTAGGGCACCCCCCCTCCCCCGCAGGACTGCTCCCAACCATGTCTGGGACCCAGACATCCCTGAGGACACGAGGGGCTCTGACGTGCCGCCCCCCCAAAGCAGCCGCCCAGACCGGCCAGACAGGACAGAGCCGACAAACAGTCCTGCTGTCTGAAGGCCCGTCTGTGCAGGGCACTGGTGGGAGTCGGCCTGTCATCCTCTTTTTATGGTTTTATGTGGCTTGGACCCTGAAATAAAGGAGCTCTCTGTGGAAGGGAATGGAGATGGTAAGGGGAGAGAGTGCAGGAACGGACTTTTCTAGAGTTTCTGCTTGGTGCTAGGCACTTGAATTGAACATTTCATCCACACACCGTGGGGTAGGTATACACTGTTTCTCCTGTTTCGTAGACCAGGGACTGGCAAAGTTTCTTCGTAAAGGGCTGGGTAGTAAATAGTTGTGATTTTGTGGGCCATGCGGCCTCTGTCACAACTAGTCAGCTGTGCCTTGTAGACTGCAAGCGTTTATACAACCTCATCGCCCATATAGGCCACTCGTCAATGAATGAGCACGGTGGTGTGTCAGTCAAACTCTGCTTACAAACACTCGGAATCTCCTATGATGCTCATGTGTTATGAAGTACCATTCTTCTGAGTTTTTATTTTTAAAATGTAAACTGAAAAATAAATAAAAATGTAAAAATGTTTATATGTCAATTTAACTTACATTTGCATTAAAAATGTACATGCAGGGGCACCTGACTGGCTCAGTCGGAGGAGCGTGTGACTCTCGGTCTTCGGGTCATGAGTTCGAGCCCCATGTTGGGCGTAGAGATTACTTAAAAAAAAGAAAAGAACTAGAACAGGAAAGACTTTATTAAAAAAATAAATAAAATGTACATGCAAAAATGTAAAATTTCAAATGTAAGTGATATTTGGGGATGTAACACCCATTTTTAGTTTGTGGGCTGTACAAAAGCAACGGTGGATTGGAGGTTGCCCATAGGTCATAGTTTGCTGACCCCTGTCCTAGATGATGTCACTGCATGTCACTGCAGTACGGGAAGTTTCAGCGCATTCCTGGATCACATACTTCAGTGGCTGACCCTGGAGTCTAACCCAGAACCTAGGTTTGCAAGCCCCTGGTGCAGAATTCCTAAGGGCGGTGTGGATGATAGCAAAAGCCTACCTGTTTTTGATGACTGCAAATAGAACAGTAAAGGCTTTCATTCATTCATTCATTCATTCATTTGTTCATTCGTGATCATTCAGTCAATCATTCATTCACTGATCTTTCAAAATGTACAAGACCCTCAGGTGGGAGGTATTCAGGTCAAGAGCTTCTTTTA
The DNA here is from genome assembly GCF_003265705.2 of Callorhinus ursinus. Lineage (NCBI taxonomy): Eukaryota > Metazoa > Chordata > Mammalia > Carnivora > Otariidae > Callorhinus > Callorhinus ursinus. Next base: position 69,907,818 of record NW_027397067.1, on the reverse strand, counting down.
AGGCTTAACGACAATTCTTAAGAGGGTTGGCAACTTACAATGGTCATCCCCATTTCACAGATGGGAGAACAGAGTCATAGAGAGAAGCCCACACTCATTCCATTTTTTCATCTGCCTAGGCATTGTGCGGGTGAGATCTTTCCTTATGGAATGTAGCAACAAAGAAGTAAAATACATAAAATGAGAAGGTTAAAAAACAGAGATGTTAAGGTTGAAAAATATGTACAATTGCTCCAGATGGGGCCAATGGGCAAAGCTCAGGGCAGGGGCATTTGGGCCAAGCTGCATTTCAGCCATCAGAGATGGGTACCCCAGGGTAGCAAGAAGCAGAAAGGACAAGGTCCAAAGAAGGGGATGGAAGACTGTGTGGAGGGCAAGGGACTTCTCGGTTGTGCAACCACCACCACAGACCCTGGGGAGGCGGGCCGGGCTGGCCAGAGGAGGGCCCAAGGCCCCGCCTGCAGGATGAGATGAGCCGCAGGGCACTGGGGACTCCCGGGGGGCCCGGGGGTGGGGGGGCTCTGCTCTGCTGTGACAATTAAGCAATGGCCAGTGCCTGAGTTTAGGAGCACAAGACTAGGTAGTTTCAGAAGGTGCTAGAAGAGGATATTAGAAAGTGGGGAAAGAAAGAAAATTCAACCCAGCAGAGGGGCTGACTGCCAGCTGGAAATTCTCAGCTTTTGAGTCTGCAGCGCCCCGGGTGCTGGGAGCGGTGATTGAGCCCTCCCTGCAGCCCCGACGGGTGAGGGGGGCGGGAGGTGTCATGAAGGCCGACCCAGGCTGAGCAAGAGGAGAGCGCTGTCCAATTCGGGACCCTCTGGGCCCCGAGCCTTCTCAAACCCCTCCTCCTTTCTGATCCTCACACCCTCACTAAGGAAGCTGTTGGCAACCCCACTTGGCCTCAGGAAGCTGACACTCGGAGGCCACAAGCTTCAGCTGAGGCCACATCCTGCCTTTTCCCCTGACCACGGGGAATGACCACACTCATCGATAATGATTAACACTGAGAGCTTAGGATGTGTTTCCATGGGTTTTCCTAGTTAATCATTTAAGGCTCACAACCTGATGAAAAGTTATACATATTCTTTAAAAGTTTATATATAGGGTCGCCTGGGTGGTACAGTGGGTTAAGCACAAGACTCTTGGTTTCGGCTCAGGTCGTGATCTCTGGGTTGTTTTGACTGGGCCCCACGTCGGGCTCCGTGCTCAGAGCAGAGTCTGCTTGAGGTTCTCTCCCTCTGCTGCTCCAACTCGTGCTTGCTCTCTAAAATAGATAAATAAATCTTTTTCAAAAAAGCTTATATATAGAAAGCACATATTATATGCTATGCCAACAAGGAACCTTCGGCAGGGAGCTGGGGAGGCTGCAGTCCCTGTGCCCCTCCCGTGTCTGAGAAGCACCAGTGGGGGACAGAGTTAGTAGGGCAGAGACAGGGATGAAGGACAAACAGGGATCTTGAACACGCCGCAGCCTTAGTATCTCCCTGGGGGAGGACACAGAGGTCGTGCTGGGAGGGAGTGGGTGAGTGAGCACACCGTGTGATATGGGACTGTAAGATCATTCCGAATGAAGGCCAGGCGTCTCCAAAGGGAGAAAGCAGGCTGGAGGGTAGCTGTTCCCTTAACCCCAGCAGCACAGGCTTAGCCGCCTGCCAAGGCAAGCACTGAACTTGGCCGGGCACAGAGGGTTGTATAATCATCTCAGCCCCGCCGGGTCACTCCCGAACACCAGGGCAACCTTCGTACCAGAAAAACAAACTGCTGACCGCCTGCCAGTCGGAGGAGTAAACAGAGGAGGGATCGTCCGCCAGGGACCCTCTGAACATTGCTCCTGGTCCTGCTGGGCTACTAATAACCACAGTAATCTACTCCCTCGGAGCACTTACATGTCAGGTGCGTGTGCTCAAAGTTCTAAATGCACTATCTCTTAAGTCGTCAAGAAAAGACTCTGAGGAAGGTGTTAAAACCATCCCATTTCAGAGAGGAGGACTCTCAGGCTCAGGAACTTCCCTTGGATCATCATGCCATTTGACAGCTGAGCTGGGATCGGAACCCAGGCAACCTGATCCCTAGAGCTGCACCCATGGCCTCCATGCTGTAGGGAGGCAGCCGGGCATGTGGCAGTGGGAACAGAGATCTCAGAGTCTGGGATTATGTGGAATCAGATCTTAGCTCCCCCCACTTCTAGCTGGAGTTTTGGATTAATTCTGCTCAGTATCCGTTGTCTCATGGGCAAGATGTGGATCCTCGGGTCCTAGGGTGGTAATAAGAATGGGAGATATAAGCAAAGTGGCTTCCAGTAGTTCCTCCATAATGTGTCTGGTCTCATGGGCCAACAGCCTCTGCCAGAGTGAAGCATGGGTCCTCCCTGAACCTCGGGCTCCTCTGATAAAGAGTCACCCTACCCTCCTAGGCTGTACTCTATGTTCAATAAACTCCCAGCTAGGGTAGAAAAGCCTAACAAGTGATCCCAAAAGCTACCAAAGAAACACATTCTCTGATCTCCCAGCCCCAGGCCTTCCTCCCTCCCAGCAAAGTCAGCCTGTAACTCCCCACCACCCTGTCTTGCCAATTTATTATACTCCCTCCACCCAGGGGACAAACAAGGGAAATTAAAAAGGTGAGAAAATCGGCTGAGTCTTGCAGGTAACTAGTTCCTTAAATGTAGAATTACAACCTATGGAAAGAAGTTTCTTTCTTGCCCATAAAACATCTCTCCCCTACTCCAGAAACCTCGAGGCCCCCCCTCCCTGCTCCGCGCGGGTTCCTGCATAGAGCTGCATTTCAACACAACTGTTTTCCTTTGTGATCCTGAGTGTTGTACCATATGCATTTTAAAAGCATTATTCTCAAAAGGCATTCAGAGCTTCCCCAGTTTGTAAAAAGGGTCCAGGGCACGCTGGAGCCTGCCTGCATGCACGCGCGCGTGCGCGCGCGCGCACACACACACACACACACACACACACACACACACAGAGTCTCAAAGCTCTCTCTTTGGTCCTGGCATGCCAGGCCCTAGGAACTCACAAGTTCCTTGGCCTTCATGAAATTATTTCCTAAATAGGTTTACAGATAGGACCATGTTGCCTCCATTTTTTACTTTCCCTGTGGAAATTCTCCTCTTTTATCTACAAATCTGTCACTGAGAAAGACAAAGGGAGAAGCTAGGCAAGAATGACTCTATTCTGATACGTATGATCTTTACCAGCTATAACCCCTACCCTGTTTGGCCAAACTGCCTATTTCATTGTCTCTACCCCTGGTGCCCTGCAAGTTCTGGGAGGCCAGGGGCAATGTTGAATCCGTATTCCACAGCCTACAACAGCAACCATGAGGAGCAAGTCTCAGATGGATGGATGCTGAATCCGTGGGGAGGAAAGGCAGCTGTGAGAGTTCCTGGGCACATGGTTTCACTGCTCACTTCCGTGGGAGAGAGAGTTCCAAGGGCACATGGTTTCACTGCTCACTTCCGTGGGTAAACTTCCCTCCCTTGAGCAAATCTCTAGACATTTCCTCCTGACCTCAGAGGTCCACTTAGAGCTCTCGGCCTTTTCTTCTTCTTTGGGCCACATGGAGAACAAGCTGGCACAGTGTCTGCCTCCTGGGGTCAGAGCCCGGCTGTGCCTTCTCTGCCCGACTGGAGGCTGCCCTTGCCCTTGCCCTTCCCCTGGGAGCATGGCAGAGTGAACACCGTCCATCCCCCCCGGCAGAGGCCCGGGCTTTCACAAATGACATCTATGGAGCAGTCCACCCAAACCTGTAGAGTACATGTTCCTTGCCAAGTACACACGCAGCATTCCTGGCTACACACCGTATGCCGAGCCATAAAATAAGTCTCCATGCATTTCAAAGGATTGAAGTCACACAGTACATCTTCTCTGAGGACAATGGGAATAAATTAGAAGTCGGCAAGTGTTGATACGTGGCAAATCTCCAAATACTTGCAGAAACTCTTGCAGTGCCCGACAGAGGGTTGGTCCTCAGTGATTTCTGCCCTGATATCTTTCTCCCCTGTAGTTACGATTCCTCTGCTGCTGAGAAAAAGGGGAGGTCAAGGTCATGGCTGCAGTCCTGCATGCAGCACACTGGCTGCCCAGTCTACACAGCGAGCTGGGACCACGAGTCAACCTGGGACCCCCCCCACCGAGCCCCTCAGCTTTCACCAGATCACATTCACACAGGGAGGGCTCTGCTGTGCTGCCAAATGGGGTCCCCCTCCCCCACCCCTGCTCTCTACTCTGAGGAGCCCAACCTTCTCAAGGGCCTGCTAGGTGTCAGGCCCTACCGGTGATGGATCTTGCTCTATTCGCTCAGAATATTCTCTGGCAAATAAAAATGGAGGTCATTTTGTTTAGGGACGTTAAGTGATACTCTCGAGGAAAAGATGAAGGTAGCACATCAGAAATGCCTGCTCTCTTTTGACCGCCATTTTAGGGGGTGCCAGTGAGACCAGCGGTATAGTCAACCAGAAAGAAGCTCAACCAGCCAAGTCATTTGAGGTAAATGGTGACTGAGGCCCTGACATTGCTGGATTGGGGACTGACGTGGGATCTGAATTTTACTTAAGGGTTTGCTTGAGCTTTTGAAGGTCAATAACCTGATCTGTGTTTTCTGTTCGTTATGTAAACGGGCAATGAAGGTGCTGATAATCCACCCCCCCACGAGAGCCAGAAGCTGGGGGAACCTGTCATTGGCAGGAATGGGCAGTGTGTAAACAGCATGTCACCGAGACAAAGCTGGTCGGAGCATCCTAGGATGTTGACTTGTCCCCACAGGTCGGGATAAAGATCTCCTAGACAGGAAGGAGTGGGAAATCGAGACCTTAATTAAAGCACATCCGAAGGGGCTGGTATGTGACAAAATTTCCTCAGAACTCAGTCCCTGGAAGGTTCCCAATGGGATCCCATCAAGAGAGGAAGTTTTCAGAGGCAAGATTCAAGCCCAATTTTGTCACTTTCTAGCTGTGGGGCCTAGGGAACAGGGTTTCACCTCAGTTTCCTCATCTGCACAGTGGGGGTGAAGGTGAAAGAACCTACCTCAGATGGGGGTTGCGATGATGCACGAAGACACTGAGCGAGTAGCTCACACGGAATAACAATCTAGAGCCCTCATCATGCCATCTAAGCAAACACACTTAATGCTCAGGACAATCCGAGGAAGGAAGCTATTCCCATTTTGTAGACATGAACATTCAAACCCCATAAAGCTAAGAAACTTGCCCAAGGACACAAGCCGTAAGTCGTAGAGGTGGGATTCAGACTCAGGTCTGACTCCGGAGCCTCAGCAAACTTCCAGGCTAATAAGAGTGACCCACAGAAGCACCACCTCCAACACCAGGAGGTCCAGCTACACCGCCCCAGGGACAATGCTCTGGACTCACCCTGTAGGAACAAGGGTTAAGGTGCCCCATTTCAGCTGGACCTAGAAGGACATTTTGGTTTCCTTTCTCTCTCTCTCTCTCTCTCTCTTTTTTTAAAGATTTATTTATTTGAGAGAGAGAGAGAGAGAGAAAGAGGGAGCGGGGGGGAGGGTCAGAGGGAGAAAATCGTCAAGCAGACTCCCAGCTGAGCATAGAGCTCAACATGGGGCTTGATCTCACAACCCTGAGAGCATGACTTGAGCTGGAACCAAGAGTCAGACGCCTGACTGACTGAGCCACCCGGGGGCCCTGACATTTTGGTTTTCACTAAGCAGAGGGGGCAAGGAGAATCTTATTAGTGGAAAACTCATACTGGCAATAGCAAGAAGGTGTGAAAAGGAATTCCCTGTTAGTAAGATTGGAAGGACAGCTGAGCTGAGCACTGGGCTGGCTGGAGTCTCATATGAACTCACGTCCATGTCTTTGCAAACACCTTGACCATCAGGGGCTCAGAAGGTGAAGCGTCTGCCTTTGGTTCAGGTCACGATCTCAGGGTCCTGGGATCAAGGAGCCCTGGTCAGCTGGGAGGCTGCTTCTCTCTCTCCCTCTGCCCTCACCCCGCCCCCCCCCATGCACGCTCTCTCACTCTCTCAAATATACAAAATCTTAAAACAAAACAAACACCCTGATCAGCAAAGCACTGTGGACAAGAGCATAAGCTCTGTGTCTGATGGACTGTTGACCTAATAAAACTGTGTGACTTTGAGCAAGAGACTTAACCTCTCTGGTCCTGAAAGGAGATCACCTTTCAAATGGGGGCCATTACCTTAACCCTCTGGAAGGCTGTACTGACTAAATGGGGCATTCCATAAGGGCTTAGCCCTTATATTTCTGCTGGCATTCTGATGCTTATATTTCTGCTGGCATTCTGATATGCTTATATTTCTGCTCCACTAGATGTATGTAGCCTGCATCTCTGCCATCACTCTGCCCACTGCGCAGACCCCTTTTGCTCCGTGGAGATGGCATCTCGCAGGAACTACTCGTTAATATCCTAAAAAAGAAAAGACTCAAAAACTGGAGAGCAATGGGGCTTGGTCTGTTACTATTACTAGAGATGAGTTTCCACAACAAACGACTTGTCCTCTTATAGCCAGAACTGGGGATCTGACTTCATTCCTCTTGCAAAATACATTTTGGCTAAATAACTGTGCTGTGATATCATTTGAATTCTCACCATTTGACAGCCGCCGGAGAAGGCACTTTCTGCCTGGACCACAAAGTTGTCTCTATGGGAGTTTGTATTGTATCATGTAAAATAGGATGACAGATTGGAGACTTTCAGAAAGAGGGACATTTGCTTCATGCTTTCCTCTCGTTCCACACAAATGCACATCTGGAGGGTCTTGTCCTGTGCCTGGGCTTAACTAGGTATTTGTGATTCTTTAAATCAAAGGTCCTAAGATAACACATCTTTTCAAATTTCACCATCTCCAAATACGCACGCGTCTTACAACAAGTGGCGTTCGGTAGTTTAATTGAAGGCATTTGTTCCTTTCTTAATGGCACATAAATTAATAGTAAGTCGTCTACATGATAGCATCTCAGATTTGAGGAAATGCAGTATGTGCTGGGAACCAGGCTAGGTTTGAAACAAAACTTGCTTTTAGGGGCGCCTGGGTGGCTCAGTCGTTAAGCGTCTGCCTTCGGCTCAGCTCACGATCCCAGGGTCCTGGGATCGAGCCCCGCATCGGGCTCCCTGCTCCGCGGGAAGCCTGCTTCTCCCTCTCCCACTCCCCCTGCTTGTGCTCCCTCTCTCGCTGTGTCTCTCACTGTCGGATAAATAAAATCTTTTAAAAAAAAAGAAACAAAACTTGCTTTTGCTCTAAACAACGACCACGTAACTACAGATTGTCACTCCTAACTTACACATGGGAAATCTGATGCCCAGGGTGTGAAAGAAAAATTTGCCAAGAGGGCTTTAGTACGTGGGAGGAAGAGTGAGGGCGGGGTTCTGGCTACTATTGCTGAGAATGAATTACCGCAAAACTTAGCATCATAAAACAACAATCGTTTTATGTTGCTCATGAGTTTTTGGTCAGGAATTTGGGAAGGGCTGGGCTGGGCAGTTCTCACTTGGGGTTTCTCATGCCCTTAGAGTCAGATGTCAGCTGGGCTGTGGTCATTTGAAAGTGCAAATGGTCTGAACATCCAAAATGGTGGTTTGCAAGGCTGTCGGCCAGCGCTGGGTGCTGTCTGGGAGCTTAGCTGAAACCACAGACCAGAGCACCTCCACGTGGCTTCTTCAGCAAGGTAGTCGCAGCGCTTCCCTCAGAAAGAGTCCCCCAAGGCAATCTGGAGGGAGCTGCAGGATGTTTTGTGACTCTACGGCTTGCAGCCATCGCCAAGACTGAAGGAAAGGACATCAAGCCCATCTTTCAGTGGGAAGAATGTCAAGGAACAGGGCCACTTCGTTTTTAAACCCTCACAGATGAGAACTGTCATCTGCCTGGTGCAAAGACACCAGATGTGAGATGGCTGGTCTGGTGTCCAGAAGCACAGGGAGGGAGAACAAGAACTAAGTGTGATGAAGAGGATTTTTAGAAAAAGGCAGGTGGGATCATCTGGTCCCCTGCGCGTTCACTTTCGAAGTCTTCGCTTTGGGATGTCACACATGGATCTGGTGTTGCTCCCATTGTTTAGAACCTATCAGTAGCTCTCTGAGATGTAGATTCAGGGCCAACTTAGCAGGTTCACAAGAGACCTCAGGCTTAGGATTTGGTCAGACAAACCTTGTTTCTACCCAGAGAGAGGCTTTATCTAGTTTAATATTTACTGAACATGAGTTGCAGAAAATTCTGGGGTCTGTGGATATCCGAATGAACAAAACAATGCCATTCTCCTCACAGGGCTTATATTCTGATGGGAGATGCATAAAGTCATCAAATCTGTAATAATATCAACAAGGCATAAGAACTATGGATAATGACAGAAAGTGAGGGCTGGGGGCAGCTGTGTTGGGGGACGGTGGTCAGAGCTGACATCAGAACAGAGATCTGAATGCAGTGAGGAAACGAGTCAGGTATGCAGGGGAAAGAGTGTTCCAGAAAAGGAGAACATTCCATGCTAAGGCCCTGAGGCCAGCCTGCGCTCAGGTAGGTTTAGTTTATAGCAAGAAGGCCAGTATGGAAAGTAGGGTGAACAAGAAGAGAAACAAGGAAGGGAGGGCCTAGGGTCCACTCAGGGAGGGCCTTACAGGGCACAAGAGGAACTTTGGCCTTTATTCTAGGCGAGGTGGAACTCCCTTAAAGGGTTTTGAGCAAGTGAGTCCCAGGATTTGGTTTATATTTTGCAAAGATCTCCCTGGCTGTTGAGAGAGAAGGGAGGGCAGGGTAGAAGCCAGGCCCGTTAGGAGGTGCGCTCCCTCAGTGGCCCAGGCAGAAGGTGGAGGTGGCTTGGTCTGGACTCTCATTGGCGGAGGGGGTGAGAAGCCGTGAAACGGGCATACATTTTGAAGGAAGATACCACGGGATGTGCTAATGGACACATCTTACCAGCTGATCTTTTAATCTCACAATTGACATGTATCCAAAAAATGTCTAACCCTTGCCCAAATTCAAATCTGATCTCTACAGAAGGTGACAACGAGGGTAGTGGCAAGTGAGAGAGACCCAGGTCAAGCAGCTCCCTCACACACACTGGCCAGGGGTCTTGTCCTCATGGCAGAGAAGGGCCTGGAAAGCAGGCATTGCCCCCCCCACCACCACCCCCTCCCTGAAAGATTTGAGATTCAAGAGAGTAAGCCACTGTCTGGAAAGACCCTTTCAAAAAGGAGTTTGAGAAAGTCTAGAACCTTCTAAAAGGGCTGTCGGGGAGACGAACACCTATTTGCATGGGCAAGTTTGGGTATTTTGTTCATTCACTCCATGACACGACTTGGTAGCCACAGCCCCTCCTCCTGCACAGGTTGGTGCTCTAAGGGGCCTTTTCCGTCAAAAAGAAACCACTGCTGTGGCTGTTTTGAGACAGACTTTAGGGGGAGTTTCATGCTCTAGGAGTCTCGGTGGTGAAAGGGTCAAGATGCTCCTTAAATACCACAAGTGGCCAAATGATTAGATCAAGGTGCAAACCCACGCCTATAATAGTGGCTACTTTTAATTTTTTTTTCTTTTTGACCAAGAGGTATATAGCTACTTACTATGTGTCAGGCAGTGTTCTCATCACTGTGTGAAACATTAAGTCATTTAATGTTCATTATAATAATAGTAAGAACTGCTAGTATCCTTCATTCGATACTAAATGCTCATTTAATGAGCATTTTGCAGATGAGGAAGGACAGTGAATCACAGAGGAGCTAGGTGACTTGCCCAGATCACTACAGCTAGTAAGGGGGCAGAGCCAAGATTAGAACCTGGGACTTCTGGCTCTGGAATTTGGGCTCTTAAGCACCATACTAAGCTGCCCAACACTGACTGTGCTTTGGTGGAAATCTGTATATCTACTCAAAATGTTTTCAGCTGCAAATAAAAGACAACTTGGAGTGGCATAAAGAAGTAGGCCTTGTTTCAATTACAGGAAGTCCGGACGTAGTCCTCTGTCCTGGGCTGGGGGGACAGCCTGACAGTGTTATCAAAGATCCAGGCTTTTCCTATCTTTTCTGCTTCAGCATTTCAGTCTGTTGACTTGTTACCTCATGCCTGCAAGATGGCTGCTACACCTCCAGGTATCTTACCCTAGATCCCCGCAGGAAAAAAAAAGATAAGAATGAGCTTCCCCTATGGGGTACTTTGTCTTCTTATTTGAAGAGGACCATTCCCTAACAAAACTAGATAACATGCATGCCTGCCATTTCCATACCTGATTTAAACCAATCTTGATTCATCTCATTAGGCTGGATTGGAACCTGTCTTCCCTGAGGCCGCAGGGAAGGGGCCTCAGGGAAGACAGGTACCACCTGAACCTATCATGGTTCTATGCAGTGGAGAGACAATGGCCATTGAGGAAACAGATAGCATTTGTCACCGTAGGTATTACTATCCCCATTTTACATGGGCACTTCGAGCTAGAAGTCACAAAGTCGAGATTGCGTGGCTGGTAAAATGGTAGTGCCAGAATATTAACCCAGGTCCGCCTGACTCAAAATCACATGCTCTTAACAATGGCATAGTACATTGTTGAGTGAGTCAGGAGTGGATGCGCACACATTTGGCTTTATTACTAATAGTTGTGGAGGCATGAGAAACTTACCCAGTCTCCCTAAGCCTCAAACTTCTTATCTCTAAATTGTGGCTAGCAATGACACCTAACCAGAAGGTGGCTGCAAGAGTAAATGAAATAATATATGTAAAGAGCCTCACAATACTAAGCAATCAATAATTCTTGGCTTTATCATTATTGTCAGTTATTACTGCTGTTGCTATTTTAATGCCATGAGACTTTGTAGCCACAATGCACTTGTACCCAAATGAAATACTCCTTTGGGCATCTCTGGGTGGCATGGTGGTGGTACAGACTAGTAGGTGGGCTTGAATGTGAGGAGAAGGTGTTCATTATAACACTAAGTATTGTTTCAAGAGTCCAGAAGCTTGCCTTGCTTGAATTCAGTGATCCACGGCCTGACCACCCAAAATATGGGTCCACCATCTACAAAGCACAATAGTTAGCTTTTAGCCTTGGTTCTGCCATTAGTAAAATGCTGTTTGGCCAGAAGCCACTTGCTTTTCCTTTCTGCACCTCCATGTTCTTATCTGTACAGTGAAGTGGTTTTTCCTTCATCACTAGTCAATGTGGAATGAGCACTAACTGAGCACCTATTGCACCCACTGTGCCATGGAAATGCAGTGACGAGAAGACAGATGTTGCTATCAGGAAGTGTAGACGTTCAGAGATCTTCAAAGTTCCTTTTCCGCAATAAAATTTGATGTTAACCAGAAGGTGAAGCTAGTGACTTTCAACCCGGGGGTTCTTTTGAGGATTAATGTGTTGGTGGTAATATAACTATAAGCACTGAATAAACGTAAAACACATAAAGCTTTGGCAGTTTCTTACAAGGCAGAAATAGTCTCAGCACGTGATGCATCAATCACAGGCTCCTGCTGTCTACCCAAATGAGTTGAAATCTGACGTCCACTCAAAAACCTGCACACACTTTACACTGGCTTTATTTCTCATTGCTAAACTTTGAAGCAACCAAGAAGCCCTTCAGTGGGTGAATAGATTAGCAAACTGGGGTACATTCAGGCAATGGAAATGATTCAGCACTAAAAAGAAATGAATTATCACGCCATACAAAGACATGGAGGGGCCTTACATGCATATTACTAAGTGAAAGAAAACAAGTAAAGAAGATGACATGCTGTGCGATTCTAACCATATGACATTCTGGAAAAGGCAAAACTATGGTGACAGTAAAAGATCAGTGAGGTTTCCAGGGGTTTGGGAGGAATTGGGGACAGATGAATTGGTGGAACACAGAGTATTTTGAAGACCGCGCAACTATGCTATGTGATAATGTGATGGTGGGTAAAAGACATTTTGCACGTGTCAAAAATCCACAGAATGATACAATAGAAAGAGTGGACCCTGAATATAAAGTGTGGGCTTTAGTTAATCATAATGTATTGTTTCATAACTTATAACAAATGTATCACACAAATGCCAGACGTTAACAATGTGGGAAATGGTGGGGAAGGGGGTTGGTATATAGGGGAGCTCTCTACTTTGTTCTCAATTTTTTTTATAAACCTAAAATTTCCCTAAAGTCTATCAATTTAAATATCTCTATCTATATTGTTAGGTGGATATATATATAGTTTAATAAATTTCATAAATTTTGATCCAAAGATTCCACTTTTGAGATTCTCTTGAGACAGGACATACTAGGACAAGTTCATTTACAGAAGGGGAAAGAGTAAGCAACCTGGAGTTGCTCAGTAACAAACACATGGATACAAGCAAATTAAACAATGGTGGTTGAAAATGTTCTGAACATGGACAATGCTTCCAGAAAAATGCCCATGGGGAAATGATGAAGAGCTTCCTAAGATAACTATGTAAGACAACACAAATGGTTTATAGTGTCTTGATAATGTAATTATTATGGATAGCTTTTTTTATTCTTTTTCTAATTTCTTAAATATTTTAAATATATATATTTTTGAAAGTCCAGGAACCCTCTAGGTAGGGAAGAAAACCCTCTAGACAAGAATGGTAGCAAAGCCAGACAGCTAATAATAAAAGCACCAGCTTCAGTTCCACCACAGTTGCTTAGCAGCTTAGGCAGGGAAGTTAGTGTTCTTCCTACTCCGATAAATTGTAAATCATTTGGGTAACTCACTGAAAGTCACAGGGCTAGGCAGCTTCTGTTGCATACATTCAACCAAAGCAACTGGCATCTGAAGCTCTGGCTTAGTGGAAAAGATACTATCGAGAACACAGTACAGTCACCCTAGGGATGCAGAGCATACAAAGAGGTATGGAAAAGAGAAATACAGAGACCGAGAGAGAAGGTTAAGAATCTTACTCACTTACCTACCCAGCAAGGCTATATTTACTGTTTACTAGAGGCCAGGCACTGGGGATGCACGTATAAATAAAGTGAAACCTCTGACCTTGATTTAAGAACTTCTAGTCCAGTCTGCCCAGAACCCCATGTTTCCACACTGCGATACTTTTAATGGTGGAAAAGCACACTAACTGTATAAAGACAGGCATAAACTGGAGCTCTGTGGTCCAGTTTATGTGGTCACCCTAAGTCCTTCCAACACAGTGCATCTCCCCAAGGGCAGGAACCATCCCTACAACCTACAAGATGATAACTATCCCTTTCCCCCACCCCTGCACCACACGCTTCTTCACTTATGCTGACTTTTAGGGTCAGGAAATTCATTTCTGATTCTACCTCCCACCCCACCCCCACAGCATCAAGCATTTCAGATCAAGTATCTGTGAATCATCGGTCAGGTTGACTCATTCTTCAAGTTTCCAGGCTGTGAATTAAAACTATATTGATCACTTGGAGGAGGGTCAAATACGGGGAGAGACAGTGTTACTTGCTCTGCATTTATCTGTAACAACGCAAAGCAGGTTTTTAAGTATTTTACTGAAATGGGGGGCGGGAGTGGGGTGGGGAAGACACCTGCTGAGAAGTCTCACGGGAGAGAGTGAGGTTGGTGAAGGACTGGGGCCCGTCAGTCCCTTTTCCCACTAAGTGAAGCGATGTATCATACTGACAGTGTTCACCCGGCGGCCTTTTTGTTTCATTTTGCTTCACGTGAACACTATTTACGTAGGCTTTTGGAAACTGTTACAGACTCAGAGCCTATAAAATTGTTTTCCCGGGAAAGGGGAAGGAAGGTAGCTTGGGTTGAGCACCTGCTGCAGGGTCTCATTTCCTCTCTTCAAGATGGAGCAGGGCAGGAAGCCGAGGTGGGGAAGAGGTGACGTTCCTGGCCCCAGGAGCTCGCGCTGGGAGAGCTCGCGCTGGGAGAGCTCGCGCTGGGAGAGCTCCCCAGACTGACTTCAGCCCGCACAGAACTGCTCAACCAGGGGACATGGACCCCAAGGGATGTTCAGAAACAGAAGCTCACAGGAGGGTGAAAAAGTGTGGGGAGCAGGGAAACCGAACCCCAGAGACCCTGTGGGGCTGCAGCACCCACGCAGTTTTCACACCGACGTACCTCGACCTTTCAGCTGCACGATCACACCATCTCCAGACCAATGTGTAATGCCAAGGCCAGGGGCCAGAATTCTCGCCCCATGTGGGAAAACCTGACTGGAATCCCGAGGGAAACCCGGCCTGTGTGTGAATCCCCCCGTGACCTAGTGTCGTCCTGCGTCTCAAAGCAGGGGATACACATCAACACCAGCTTCAGGGCTCAGGGGGGAAGGTCTACTTATGAATCATGGCTGTGCAGAACCTCCTCTGGGCCTCCCTGGGAACTCACTGAAGGTCTTCACCAGGGGCTGTGGCAGCTGCACACTTCTCATGTGAAAAAAAAGGTGATTTCAGGGGTTTTGGTGGCCTTTTAGGGTGTCCCATCGATTCACAAGATGAACTATCTGCAGGTGACGAGGCTCAAAAATGCCAGATGAAACACGAGTGTGGTTTTTACCTTTTTTTTTTTTTTTTTTTAAAAAGACTTTTGGCTATTTTTTAAAATATTAGTATTACCAGATGGAAATCCAGAGAAGGTTAGTGACTTGTCTAAGATCACACAGCTGGAACTAGGTAAGCCTGGAAGTAGAGCTCGGGGGTCCATGACCTCTTTCCCCAACACCACATGGCCTTGCTTAGAACAAAAAGGTCTCACAGAGCAAAGGGAAAAAAAGTACATACATTTGAACTGGGTAATAAAATAATCAGAAAGAAGAGTAAGATCCAAAGGCGGTACGTTCTGGACTCTGTGACTTCTACTCAGCTAAAAGCTCTAGGCTCCATCTCTAATTAAAATTTTTAAAATATATTTCGGGGCGCCTGGGTGGCTCATTTGGTTAAGTGTTTGCCTTCAGCTCAGGTCATGATCCCAGGGTCCTGGGATCGAGTCCCGAGTCGGGCTCCTTGCTCAGTGGGGAATCTGCTTCTCCCTCTGCCCACCCCCTCCTGTGCTCTCGCTCTTGCTCATTCTCTCAAATAAATAAAAAATCTTTTAAAATTAAAAAATATACGTAACAAAATAAATTTAATTAATTAAAATTAAATTTAAAATGTATTCTAAAATTGTCCCTCTCCCATCTAGACACATAGTGGAGAAGCAGTTCATACATTCTGTATATGAATCCTGGGGCATTGTGTAAACCCTATTATTCAGAGTCTAATAGCTGGAAAAGGCTCACTGAGTCCACTGTGCAGATGAGAAAATAAAGGTCCATAGAGAGGAAATGAACTGCCCAGGGAAATTCAGCTGGCTATGAGCAGAGCCAACACTGTATCTAACATCACTCTCTACGCAGACCTGTGAGGTTCCCCGTGCACAGCGCACCTCCCTGGCTTCTGCAGACAAGGGAATTCAGGTCCCTCTGGCAATCCTTAGCATTTCACGGGATCCTGTTTGGCATAGTCTCCAACACAGCCGGGTGATTTTCATGAAATGTGTTGCAGCTACCAAAGGTAGCCGTGGACATGGTTAGTTTCTTAACATGTACAGGAGAAGGGATCTTGAACTACGATGAGCGTGAGAACAGATAAGGAATTTATGCATTTGATCGAATAAAAGGTATATCCACACAATGTAATAAAACTTAGGTGGCAGTTACAGAGAGTAAGGCAGCTAATAGGGCCAGCACTCCTGGATATATTGCTGAGGGGCAAAAGGCAAGTGGTCAGTTTATCAAAGGTCTAAAAAACAGCACCACGTGCTTGTGCACACGTATGTGTGTGTACACATGTGCATACATAAGTACATTAGAAAGGTCTACAAGGATGTGTTCCAAAGTAATAACCCAAGCAGAGCTAATGAACAAACAAGGATAGGAACCCAGTGATTAAAAAGAACTTTAGCTTCATTTGGAAAGTTTTTTTTTTCCCCAAGGTGAAAACATTCATTTACTATTTGTGTAATAGATTTTTTTTTTAAGGGGGAAATGGGATTTTATTCATTCATCTATGTATCCATTCTACTATTTGAGCCCTTATTGATACTGGGTGAGAGGTTTGTCTGCTTGGTTCGTGGGATGAGGTAGGTTACGTGTGTTCTGGGGAAGGAAGGAAACAGCACAGAGTGGGAAAATAAAGGGATTTCTGTGTTTCATGAGAGATCTAGAGGCCAAAACAGTCCCTAGTAAAATTCTGTCAAGGCCTGCCATCTTGAACAAAAGGGCAACGACAATCGTTTGCAAATGGACAAAACTTTGATAATTTTATATATATATATATTTTTTTTTTAAGATTTTATTTACTTTTATTTGAGAGAGAGAGAGAGAGAGAGCATGTGAACAGGGGGAGCAAGAGAGGAGAATGCCAAGCGGACTCAGCGCTGATTTTGGAGCCTCATGCGGGGCTCAATCCCATGACCCTAATAAGATCATGACCTGAGCTGAAACCAAGAGTTGGATGCTCGACTGAGCCACCCAGGCGCCCCAAAACTTTGGTAACTTTAAAGGAATTTCAATTGTCTTTGACTTTAGAGTTCACAGAGGAATATATGATGACACAAAGGATAGTCTATGGTCCCCAAGAATTTAATCCACACAGAGGGAGACGGTTTTTGTGCTTTTCAAAGGCACCGACTCTTTGGCTGTGTTTATTGGTACATATGGCTTACTCTGCTAGGCTAGAGATGGCCTCCGCCAAAATGGCTGTTTTGATTTGGATTTCCAAAAATAACTCATGAGACGCCTATACTATGAGAAAGATGGTCGCACACAACTCTGGGGAGGAAAAGAAAAAGCCTTTGATTTGAATCACCTAAGAGCGGAAATTGAGTGCAAATATCTCCTTGTAGCAACTGCTATGTAATTATCCATCCTAATGGAATCCTTTCAAAACCAAAGCAGTTCAACAAGGAAGTTTAATTGAAAATAAAACTTCCAGACCAACTATTCTGTCAAAACCACATTAAACGAAGATAGCTCAGCAGTGACCAAATCACTGTAATGGGCACGGGGCGGGCGGGGGTGGGTGTTCTCCCATGTCGGGGAAACATGGCGATCTTCTAGGCTCCTTTTTCCAGGTTCACGTGTCTTCTAGTCACTGGGCATAAGGATTCAATTCTCTCTGGGTCAGTGTTACCTCTGTCAAGTGTTTTCTGGTCTCCTAAAAATCAGAAGCCAGGGTTAAAATCTCAGAGATAAAGACAAGGAGAGAAGAGAAAAGGACACTCGCCATCCAACCTGTTCACTCGTGCAAAGATGCGTCCCACTCCGGACACAGGCTCACAGAGGACAGCAGTGATGGAAAATGACCTTCACCACTTGGGACGTTCCTCTATGTCCCTTAGCTGTGCGACCTCTGCTGAGTTGCTGAACAACTCTGAGCAGTTCTCTCACCTAAAACACACACACACACACACACACACACACACACACACACACCTGCACCGTCTGGATAGTCAGGAATATGAAAGGTGATAATGTCCACTAACAGCTAACCAGTGACAAAGCTGGAATCTATACAATGGAGTGCTCTAGACGGTATCCGGTACCGCATGGAGTGTGAACAGGGCTGGAAGGAAGACTCGGTGCTTCCTTGCTACTCCAAATGTAGGGCCAGCAGCATCGGCAGCACCTGGGAACCCACCATTAGTGCAGGATCTCAGCCCCACAGAGATTAACTGAAGGAGATTCTGCATCTAACAAGGGTTCCCTGGAGATCAGTGTGTGGCTCAAATTTGAGGAACAATGGCTTTGGACATCTTTCAGGTGCGTGGTTCTGCACCAGGTGACCAAGTCCACAGAACATGATCTAAAAGCTGCCCTTGGGGGAGAAGCAGGGTCCCCAGAGTGTCACCTGTGGTGGGCACGTTTCTGGAGACCTTCCCAAATTGTCATCCAGTCTTCCTGCTTCCTGCCTGCAGAGAAGGAAATCAAGGCAGAGCCCAGGACCTCCTGAAGCCGAGGGATTCTCCACCAACGGGGCTGGACCACCGTGGGATCCAGAGTCATGTCATCACGGATGTCCCCATGTCATCACGTGTGCCCAGGAACAGGCCCCGAGTACAGAGAGGACAACGGCAGCAGCTGGTGAGTGACAAGTGGGAATGGTGGCCTGGAGACTCAGGAGAAATGGGGCGGACAACAGACCGCCTTCCTGGCCCTGACTGTGGCCTGTTATCACTGTGCTCGTGTGCTCTAAGACACAACAACCTCATACCGTAGAGAAAGAAATGGTATACACACAGAGGGATTTTGCTGTCTCTGCACGGACCATCTAGAATCACAGACGAGACTCTTTTGACGTTGACTGCCTCCTGGAAGGGAGACCTATGGGCTGGGGAACTGGAAATTGAGAGAGGAAGAGAAGGAAGAAGAAAAGGAGAGAAGGAAAGAGAGGGAGGGACACTGAAATTAAAAAAGTAATAATAAAATAAAAGACAGCTGAGTCCCCTGTTATATATATAGGGTTAGGTTTAGAAGTCCTCCCGGGATGTTCAGGCCACGAAGCTATCTCTTCTGCTTAAAGCCACACTGCTGAGCCTACGATCCTTTGTTCAGACCTAGCGCGTGGTGCCTCACACCCAGCACACCTACAGCTGAAAATGCTCGTGCAGAAAAATCTGGCAAAAAAAAGGGCACGTCCTAGGTGGCAGAGCTACCTTGCTTATTTGCTCCCCCAAACCGACTGACCCTAGAGCTACCCCACCCTACCCAAATCCCAGGGGCTCCTGACTCCAGTTATTTTGGCTTAGTTAGGCAAGGACAAATCTCTTCTAGAAGATTCTAAAGCCCTGGTTTCCAGAGACTTCCCATGACTAAATGGAGTTGGGGGACACGAGGCTTAGGCTTTGTGTGAATGTGTGTACGTGAGAATGGACATAAGAGACAAAACAGGAGGTGACAGGTCGAATTCTAATTCTGGAAGACGCAGCACTGACTATGCTCAGTTTATAAAGCACTTCCTAAATCCTTACTGGGAGGAAATAGAATAGAAACCTGATTTAAAGATGGGGAGACTGAGGCCCAGTGAGGTTTTGTGACAGAACCAGGAATTGAACACTGTACGTTTGCTGTCGCAGGGCACAGACTTCTCTCAGGCCCCCACGTCCTGGTCCTCCCCAGCCACCGTCCAGGATGACCCGCCCGTCTACCTGCTGCTGGAAGCACTACACTCTGCCTTTAAGGCTGGTGATCAGACAGTTTCTTTTCTTCCTTTTTTTTTTTTTTTTCTTTCTTTTTGAGACTGTTTCTTTACAAAAGGCAACCCTGGGTCTTCAGGTGAAATTTTATTCTACTGATAATGAGAGTAATGGCAACGTTCCGTTGAGCCACGGAGCTACTACCGATGATGTATAGTTGGAAGGATAAAAGGCAGCTTTCGAGTCAGAAACTCCCGGGTCAAACTGCGTCCTTAAAAAAAAAAAAAAAAAAAAAAAAAAATTGTATCCTTGCTACTCATCACTGTCTGACATTTGGTAAGCTGATCTCTCTGATGCTCTGGTTTCTTTATTTTTAGAAATGGCAGCTAATGTTTACCAAATGTGAACTCTACCTGTCCACTGTGCCAGTGTTATTCTAAGTAAGCACTTTGTATTTCCTAACTCACCCAGTACTTGCAACGTACAAGTACTATTCTCCGTGTACAAATGAGAAAAGCTGACGCACGGAGAGGCGACGCAACTTGCTCAAGGCCGCGCTGGCCTCCTCCAGGTGGCCTGGCTGGAGCCTGGGCTTTCGCCGTAGCGGAAATGCTCTGGCAGGGCTGTCAGGAGGACTCTGCGAGACCATCTGACCCAGAATAAGTACTCAATAAATTTTAACTCTTAGGCATCACTTAGACATTAATTTCTTCGGTTAGGCAGAAACACAGGGGTTAGCAGAGTATGCATGTGGCTAATGAGAAGCTGCTGCCTACAGTGGCACTATCCCCTGACAGGTGTCCCTCCCCACCTGCCTTCAGCTGGCCTTTGGCCTCCGAAGCCCGCCACAGGCAGGAGCTTTGGTGTTCTGCCCCAGAGTCTCCATATGGATCTCTTCCACGGGGAGCCCACACAGAAACCTAAGTTGGGGCAGCCAGGGTGGGAACAGGTCTGACGTCCACCTGGCAAGAAGAACGGCGGATTCCCCATCGACAGAGGAATGGATAAAGAAGAGGTGGTATATATACACGATGGAATATTATGCAGCCATCAAAAGGAATGAGAGCTTGCCATTTGCAACAACGTGGATGGAACTGGAGAGTGTTATGCTGAGTGAAATAAGTCAATCAGAGAAAGACATGTATCATATGACCTCACTGATATGAGGAATTCTTAATCTCAGGAACAAACTGAGGCTTGCTGGAGTGGTGGGGGATGGGAGGGATGGGGTGGCTGGGTGATAGACATTGGGGAGGTATGTGCTATGGTGAGCGCTGTGAATTGTACAAGACTGATGAATCACAGATCTGTACCTCTGAAACAAATAATGCAATATATGTTAAGAAAAAAAAGAAGAAGACAGCAGGAGGGGAAGAATGAAGGGGAGTAAGTCGGAGGGGGAGACAAACCATGAGAGACGATGGACTCTGAAAAACAAACGGAGGGTTCTAGAGGGGAGGGGGTGGGGGATGGGTTAGCCCGGTGATGGGTATTAAAGAGGGCACATTCTGCATGGAGCACTGGGTGTTATGCACAAACAATGAATCATGGAACACTACATCAAAAACTAATGATGTAATGTATGGTGATTAACATAGCAATAAAAAATTATTAAAAATAAAAAAAAGAAAAGAAGAACGGCGGATTCCAAAATAGTTGGACGGATCGAATCCCCAAAGCAATGGCCATGTGCTGGTTTGACTCATTGCTTTAGAAAGTCTCTGCAATCGGCTAATTGCACAGAGCTGGGGGAACGATTCCTTGTACAGAAGAGGCAGCATGACTCAAAAAACTGGCAAAATTAAAGATCTGGGGTGGAAGAAGAGTCCACTGGTGGCTGAACTGCTTTCTTCCTCCTGATTCAGCTACTCCCAGTTCTGTGCAGGTACTTGGAAGAAACACACATGGCGGCCGTGGCCATCCTGTTGTCTCCATCAGAGACTGGCCTAGGGGGGACTCCGGGCCCCATCTGGACAGTGAGACAGAAGGGGAAGTCTACTGGGGATTTCTGGGGAAATTTTGTTCCCGAAGACCAGATAACAGAGTTGCAATGAGAAGGAACCCCTTTTCCTTTGGGACGCTCTTCCTGCATGAAATGCTGTTGTGATAAAGTGAAGTTTGCAGCACAAAAGAGCATCACGCAGATGCTAATCCAATGAGCTGATAGCTCGGCTATCAAATGCAAGCTTTCTGAGACATCTGATAATAGCAGGTGCTGGGAGGATATGGGGCAACAGAAACCCCTGCACACTGCCCCGGTGGATGTGTAAACTGGTACAGTCATTCTGGAAAACAATCTGGCAGTACTTGTGAAATTAAATATGAGCATACCCAATGACTCATCCATCCATCCCCACCCAGAGTCTGTACCGGAGAAACTCTCCCACAGTCCCCACAGGCACAGGTGCGAGGTATCATCACAGAACTTGGCTGGGCTTCCCTACTGCCCATCTCCAGGGGCAAGAGGAGTAAACAGGGCAGGACCGACAGCGGCAAGGGAAGGCCAGATGCAGCCCTCGGGTAAGCTACATGTACAGAACGAGGAGGAGATCCCTAACAGAACCCCATTTGTCTAAATTGAAAGATACCCAATCACAGCCCTACAGCGGGTCCACCTGTGTGCACACAGCAAACGCACCAGAGTGGACGCCGATGAGGAGCGTAAGGGAACGGAATGGGCAGAACCCAACAAGAAGAAAGGAACGGGCAGAACACAACAAGAACAAAGGCAGGGGTCTTGCAGGGTCCAGAGATAACATGCCTTGAACAGAGGAGGCTTTCATAACAATTCAAGCAACCAGACTGGGAGTCAGAAAACCCAGCTATACATGTTCCCCTGATTGACTGTTACTGGCTGTGGGCCCTCTGGCAGGTAACTTACAGCCTCAGTATCCCCACTGCAAAAGCAGATACAAAAAGAGGCCCTACAGAGGAGAGGTGTGCGGAGCCTGAGTTTGGAATGCGGCAACTGGATGGCAACCGAGGACTCAGCTTTCTCGTCTGTAAAATGGGGACTATGACATTACCCAGTTGGTACCTTTAGGACGAGGTTTCAGTGAGACATGACACGGGCAGGACAAAAAGCACCAATGACGAACTACACTGTTTGGCACACTTGGGAGGAAGGAGCATATCCTCCAGGGAGCTCTGGCTCATACTAGGCACTGTGCCAGGAGCTCGGCAGCCCACCTCACCCTCCTCGCTGGGTGTGGCACACGGGGCCTTCAGACCTGGAACCAGCGCCCGCCCCTCCCCGCAGGGAGCCCCTGCTGTCCTGGGCACAAGCCTGAAAGAGGGGACATTTCAGGCTGTCTTTATGTGCCCACTCCTGGATACCTGGGGCCCTGCAAATCCACAGAGATATTTCTTTTTCTTTTCTGTTGTGGCAGTGAATCCATTTTTAACTAGATAAGCTAGGTTACCAAAAAGAGAAGGGACAAGGGGAAGAAACCATCCTCACTTGCCTATTATGTCACCAAGTAGGCAAATCTTCATTTTTCCAACAAAGAGCCGCTCTCTTTCTATAACTTCCCATAATCCAGGAAGGACACATTGCTGTATGTGACTGCCACACCACGGATGGTCACCGCTCTCCTTAAAGTGAACACCCCTTCCCCATCCCTCAGATGCCTGGGAAAGACTGAGTGGTGCCCGAGTACCATGTATCCCTGGGTGCCACTTGGTTTCCAGTTTTGCTCCTAAATGTGCCCGGCTTCAAAAACCCACCGGCTTGGGGCACCTGGGTGGCTCAGTCATTAAGCATCTGCCTTCGGCTCAGGTCATGATCCCAGGGTCCTGGGATGGAGCCCCGCATCAGGTTCCCTGCTCCGTGGGAAGCCTGCTTCTCCCTCTCCCACTCCCCCTGCTTGTGTTCCCTCTCTCGCTGTGTCTCTCTCTGTCAAATAAATAAATAAAATCTTAAAAAAAAAAAACAAAAAAACGCCTGCCTGAAAACCAGTGCCTTCCCTCCTGGAGCGTGTCTTTGAAATACATTCCCTAAATAGGGATACGAGGTCAACATGATGCTTTGATAACTCCTGACAAGTAGTTTTTCTTTTTCCAAAAGACCCATTTATGCTGCCACCTGTGATGGAGGCACGTGCCAGGCTGCCTACAAAGTCTTAGGATAAACGCCCCAACCCGTCATTCTAATGTCTGGTAACGTGCAGGGAGCGGGAGGCCACAGTCACACTTGGAGCCTCAGGGAAGGTGGACTTTTCCCCCGAGGGGTCGCTGATGCTCTACCTTCCTCCCCTGAGATCTGTCTGTTCACAAGCGCTCACAGCTTTTTACAGAGGGGTTCTGCATACACAGTGATCTCGTTCATACAGGCCAGCCTGAGGAGTGGAGGGGGCGAATGGGCCAGTGGGGAGGAGGGGTCAGCCTCGAGCCTCCAGAAGAGAAGACGAAACGGGAATAACCAATGGGAATGCTTGCATGAAAAGCTGCAGTTAAGAAATCCTACGTGCATCGAGAAGGCGTCTCTACGGGAGGTAGGCATGCACTGCTCGAACAAGAGAGCTGGAAACAAGGAACAAGAGTTGCAGCTGGTGGACTATGGCTCTGGATTTGGGCATTTTTGAGTTGTTTTTTTTTGTTTGTTTGTTTTTTTAACCCTCTCTGGTGCTCCTGCTCACCCCTGGGAAAGTCTCCAGCCCCCAGGGCTTTCTGCAGGCTGGGGCCTCCACAGAGCATGCCTCTGTCCCCCGGGGCTCATTCCCAGCACGCTTCCTTCCAGATCCGCTGAAAGCTCACATCACCTGGTAAGCACAGCTTCCAAAGCAGGCTCGCTGCCTGGCTCATCCCGCCCGGACATCCTGAGCTTCTCGGACTCCAGAGTGGATCACAGCAGGGCCTGGAGCTGGACTGCTCTGACAGCGCTCTTTGGATTCGAATGCAATGCTTTGGGGACCGGACGTGCACCTGGCCCGCGCTAGCTGTGGACGGCAAGTCCGGCCTGGGAGGCGGGGCGGTGTGTGGACTGGCCCATGGAAGGGAGGGAGGGGTCCTCAATGACTCCACTCTGGGTTTCCCCTTCCACTCCCGAGCCCCATGCCGGCGAGGCAGCCAGTGTTTGGACCACTTATTTCTCAAATGCCTGTTACCGCCTAGACGCCGGGGTGAGGGATTGCAACACCAAGGCCATTCCTCGACCGTAGAGGCGAGTTAGGGAGTCAAGACGCCAACACAAGGAATGTTAGATACCAGGGAGGAATGAAGGCAAAGATAACAAAGACAGACAATCAAAGATTGATCGCATGTGGGCACTGGGTGGTCTGGGGTCAGGGGGCAGGTCCCTGCGGGCTGCGAAGGAAGTGATCAGGATGACCGCAGCACGGGCGAGTGAGGGGGGCAGGAGGAGGAGGCCTGTGATCCAGGCCAGGAGCGGGGAAGGTGGGTGGCACACTCAGGGGCCAGGGAGGAGCTCCTGGAGCCTAGAACAGAAAGAAAACATCTGGAAATCCTGGGAGGGTGAGTTACGGCCCGAATGTTGAGGTCCCAGAGAGCCAGGTAGAGGGAGTCTGTGCTGGAAAGAGAATGCAGAGCTGTCTAAAGCAGTGCAGCCAACGGGAGAAGCTTGTGAGGAGATCAGTGTGGGGGCAGCTCTCAGGATGGCCTGCAGGAAGAACCTGGTTAGCAGGGAGGCATGCAGCATCAGGGCATCCGTGTCCCACGTGCCAGCATGGCAGGCCCTCCCGATCGATCCAGGCTGTGATTCCAATCTTTGCCTTGCAGGCTGTATCGATCAGGAGCAACAATGCTACTATGAGGCACTAAGACGTAGCCTCAAAGTTCAGTGGCTTAAAACAGCAAAAGTTAATTGCTCATTCAGGCTCTGTGTCTAATATGGGTCAAGCAGAGATTGCCCAGAGGCCTAGATCCAAAGCAAACCAGGCCTGTGCAGGGCACTGCAGGGCACTGGGGCGGAAGAGAGGGGGACCTCTGGAGGGATTCTCACCAGCATTTCCACAGGACGGCCAGAAATTGCACATCATCTCTGCTCACTCCTTGTCGGCCAGAACTAGCAACCCTAATCTGCAGGAGACAGAGAGTCTGGAAGAAGGAATGGTCCACGTATGTCACTTTTCAGGGCACGTGTAATTTCTCTCACTCATTCAACCAGCAAGAACTGAAAATACATTTACTGAGTGCCAAACATCTTAAAATATTACCACTTCTTTTGGCCCTTTTATCAATCCTGTGAGGTGGCAGGTATCCTCATGCCCATTTTACCAATCAGCAATTCAAGCCTCAAAGGGGTGGAGGTGCCCAGCCAGGAAGGGGTGGGCCTGACCCCACAGCCCATGCTCTCCCTGAGCGCCACAATGACCAGAAAGGAAGGTGGCCATGCCGGGGGCCTGAAGGCACAGCAGTTAAGCATGAGGGTTCTAGCGGCCAACTGCCCTGGGGGTGCATTCTGGCTCCACATTCCTGAGCCATGTGATCATGAGCAAGTTACTCACCTTCCTACGCCTCAAGTTCCTCACCCAGACACCACCAGGATACTAACAGCACCCCCAACCTCATTGTGGTGCTGCCACAACTGAGGAAGAAAATGCATGGAAAGCCCTTGCAGTGCTCCTGGCATAGAATCAGGGCCAGGAAATGCCAACAATGATGTTAACACAGCCCATCTACGCACAAGGGTGTTGGAACTCCCACGAGCCACAGGCCCCTCAACCCACAGACCACCTACTTCTCAATACGGCACTGGCCTCCTAGGTCAGGGGGGGCTGCCGAGACGGTGGACGCACAGGGGGAAGACCACACAGAGTCAGGGCCACCCCACCACAGGGCCTGGCCTGCACCCATCTGCTCGCCTTCCCCTTATCTCGTTTGGCTTCCTCCCCTGCGCTTGGAACTCTCTGAAAGGCCCTAACTGTGTATGGATCGGTCATCCTGCGTATTGCCTGTCTTCCTGACCGGAACCTCTGCTTCGGGTTTGCCTTGGTCGGAGGGTCAGGCTCACGGAAGGGCGCCCGGCAGATAAGGAATCGGGGAGCAGAGACTTGGAAGTTCCGTTGAGGGCAGGGGCTCTGTCAGCTTTATTCGCTTCTGCCTGCCCCGCACAACGCCCAGCACCTGGCGCGTCACGTGTGCTGAGAGGCCTGCCAGCTCTCCAAGCATCAGGGTCCAGCGGGGGACTCAGCCCTTCTTTCTCTGCAGGGCATTATGCTAAAGTCTGGCCTCGTCATGTGGGAGGCCGGTCAGTTAGCGGTTTCCATACAGACTCCCCCGCGGCCAGCCCCCCTGCCCCCACTCAGGGCTCCAGGCTGGGCCTCGGGGTGGCCTGAGGACACAGGTACCAAAGCCAGAGTGAAAGAGAGACGTGGGGAGAGATTGCGGGGGGCGAGTTCCTGCGCCCCTGAACCCTCGCTCACATGCACAAAGCTATACATGCCCGGCTCACGGGGCTGGAGCTTCTTCAAGGCTTTTGTGGGCCCCGCAGACAGCTGTCAGATATGTTTA
Source organism: Callorhinus ursinus (assembly GCF_003265705.2). NCBI lineage: Eukaryota > Metazoa > Chordata > Mammalia > Carnivora > Otariidae > Callorhinus > Callorhinus ursinus. The sequence goes on along the minus strand of NW_027397067.1, from coordinate 69,881,259 downwards.
CCCTACCTGGCTCCTCCATAAAAAATAATTCCCACCTAACTGAAAAAGTGGAGCTGCATTTGAGGAGTCCATATGAAGCTGTATGAATATGTATCACAATTTCCATTTTGCAGCGCTGTCTTCATATTTTGAAACTAATACATGGTGTCTTTCTGGTCAAACGGACCTAAGATGTCCGGTGAAAATGCCATTTCCCAGGCCCCACCCCAGAGCCACTGAATTAGAAAAGCCCAGGGATCTGCATTTTACTGAGTTTCCCAGGTGGTCATTTGCAAACGGAAGTTTGAAACCACTGCCAGAAAAAGAAGCCGAGAAAAGGGGCTGGGGCTGGCATTCTGGAGCCAGAGGGGGGTTGTAGAGGTGACCAAGGAAGGGGAGGGGACGCAAATGACAGCACGTGGCTCCTGTTTTGCATGAATGCAAATCGCTTTTGCCCATGTGTGCCCTGCGTGTTCCACCACCGTAAACATAAATTTGCAAAACCCTGACTCACCCTCTGCTGAACCCTCCCCCCGGCCCTGGAAAAATGATTGACACTCCACCTGGGATTACGTTCTGTAGGCTGATCTGCAGAAGAGAAGGTTTCCAACGTGTTGGGCAGGCTCTTTGCAGACTGAGGCCACCACTGCCAGGAATCGTGCTGCAGGAAGGAACATAAATAGCATGGTCACCCAGAGGTTTGCTGCAGCTAGTTCTACCTTTGGTTTGTGACAAATCCTAGCCCCCGTAGTGAGCTGTCCTAATTCACCCACAGGGAAGGAGGTTCTGTTTAATGTCGCACTACACACACAGAGCCCGCCCGCAAGCGCACACACGCGCACAAACGTGCGCACACCCCCCACACATGGTGTGCAGGTGTATATATGAGCTTCTGCAATGATTTGAGGGCTGGAGCTCGGCAATCAAGAGTCACTTGGACCCCTCGAGGGCTAGATTCCAAGGTACCAGGAAGTTACCACTGCTAAAAGGGGGCTGGAAGAGTAGTAAGCTGATGCAAAGGGCCAAGTACTGTGCTGGGGGTTTCCCATGTATGTTTCACACCGCTCGATCGATGGGGGAGAGTATTATCAGTTCCGTTCTTCTGATGACGAAACCAAGACACAGATTTGCCCACAATCCTAGTAAGATCGAACTCTGAACTGGCTGACACTAAAGTTCGTGTTCGAAACTTACGCAGTGCTGCCTTCAAGTTCAGACCCAGGAAGCATGGGGGTGGGGAGGGAAGAGTCTTTTCCAGAGAGGCGAGCCTAAGGAAACTGACCTCTCCAACCAGTGAGAGAACCAAAATAACTCCTTAACAAACAGTTGAATTCACAAGCAATAAACGGTCATTGGAAAAAATAAATCACAGATAAGCAATAGAAAAAAATCACATTATAATCACATCCTCCAAGAAATAATGGCGTTTATATGTCTAGGCTTTTATTCTATATGTGTATGTACATATACATACACATATATATATCTAGCCTACAAATAAAATGATACAATTTTTGCAACTTTATTAAAAATTTCACTCTGCTGATTTTTAACGTGGGGAATTAACCATGTCTGTCCAATCCTGATCTTCTGGGCGCTTATGTCCATCCATAAATTTCTCTGAAGAGTTTAAGGGGGAGATAAAACGTTTCACTTCTTTTTTGTGTGCTTCCTGTTATTGTCTGTTCATCAGCCACTAGTGCATTTAAGGAAGGGTTCAAGAGTATTCTATCTAAACAGATCTGTGCTCTGGTGGATGATGCGGCTTTGAAAAACATACTCCACCGCACCCCCCCAAAATTCAGGTTGGTTTTCTCCTCTCCATAGATGAAAATGGAGAATAGGTTTTGCAACAACCGGAAAAATGATGCCCTCCCCCACCCAAAAAATATCTTAATGCCAAGGGAAATGCAGCGCTACTATTCAGAGGGGCCTGGCACAGTCCCTCCCATTGCCCGTCCCCCACTGCAGGGACCAGGCCTCCAAGCGCCCCCCAGGACTCCCTTCCAGTCTTCCTCTAGTTAGGTGAGTGAAAAATAACCTCCTTTCCTCCCTTTCGGTGTTAACGAGGCTCCCTATAGAGACACTGTTAATCACATCAATTAAAAGCCTCTCACCCTTGGCCTTGCCTGCCAGGTACGGGTCCTCTGTCCAGGGGAAGGTGGGTGAGATAAGTCGTGCCTGGAGATAACTTATATTCTTTTCTTTTTCCCCCTCCACCTATGCCTTTTTTCATTTGTATGTTGTTTTTTATTTTTTTAAGATTCAGGCTTAATTAATACAGTGAAATGTCCAGATCTTTAATGAACAGTTTGATGAGCTTTGACAAATGCATATACCAAAAACACTAAACCACCAAGACACAAAACATTTCCCCCACCCAGAAATTTCCCTGTGCCTTTTCCAATCGTCTCTGCCCTCCTCCAAGAGGAAACCACTGTACTGATTTCTAGCACCATTCATTAATTTTGTGTGTTCCAAAAGTTCATATAAATGGAATCTTGTGATGCGTAAAGACGGGCAAGAATGATGAGCAAGAACACGCGGTTCCTAGTGGGCATGAAAACCAGTGTAGGTGCTTTGGAAAATAGTCTGGCAGTCCCTCAAAAGGTTGCAGAGAGAGTTACCACGTGACCCAGCCATTCCACTCCTAGGTATATATACTCCAGGAAATGCAAACACACATCCACTCAAAACCTTGTACAGGAATCTTCAGAGAAGCATTCATTATTCATAATAACTCCAAACTGGAAACAACCCAATGTCCATCCACCGATGAAAGAACAAATGAAATGTGCTCCATCCACACAATGGAACATTACTAAGGCACAGAAAGGAATGAAGTACAGAAGCATGCTACAAAGTGGATGAACCTTGAAAATGTCATGCTAAGTGAAAGAAGCCAGTCGTAGATGACCACATATTGTATGATTCCACTTGTGTGAAACGTCAGAATAGGCCAATCCACTGTGACAGAAATTCTAGCTTGCTCAGGACTGGAGGGGGAGGGAAAAGGGGGAGAGGAAGGTGAAGCTGATGGGGACAGATTTGCTTTCTGAGGTGGTCAAAATGCTCTAAGATTGGTAAGTTGTATGATATGTGAATTGTATCTCAGCAAAGCTGTTTCAGAAACCAAACATTCAGAATCAACCCAAGTGGAACCAGTTAGGATACATGAGAAAGACAGCAGTTTTCCTCCAGCGGGATTTTGACAGAAGTGTTTGGCACTGTAGCCCAGGGACCCCATGCCACCTGGGGAGCATCACCACTATGGTCCAGGAAGGTCTCCTTCCTGTGAGAATGTCCTGGCACTTACCGCATTTCGCAGGAGTTCCTGTCCTATCTCCAGAGCCTAAATTCTGAAGAGTCCAGGAGCTATTCACCAGATTGATTCACTCATTCCACCAACATTTACTAAGTCTGTATTTAGTAGAAAGCACATAACCATATCTAGTCTTGTTGTATTATCTCCCTGCTCTCAAGGGACTACATTTTTAGGGACATCTTGAATGCCTCTGTATGTCTGGTCGTGTGTTTAGCAGGTGACACCAGAAGATGGTGGTGGGTGGGGAAGGTATGAGCTCATTAGGAGAGAAAGGTCAAGAACTGTGAGGTCCAGTGGGGCTGGTTCTCAATCCCGACTCTACCACTCACCAAGGCATGCCTTCACCTCTTCCTGCCTCATGTCCCTCACCTGCCAAAGACCAAGAACCTGCCCTATGGTGGAACCATGAGGAGCCCCAGCTCCAGGAACCAAACCCCTGCCCTACCACCTACAAGCTGTGAATGACTTCAGGCACTTTCTTAACCTCACTTGCCCATGTGTACAGTGAGGACAGAGGCAGTAACAGCCTGCCCTATGCAGGATCAGATGGGTTCATAAGAGGCTCGGCAAACTGAGGGGCCAGACGGTGACTATTTTAGGGCACTGCGGGCCCATACCATCTCTGCACCAGCTCCTCATCTTCACGATCAGAACGTCAAAGCCACCACAGACAATACCTAAAAGAAAGGGCATGTTGTGTTCCAAAAAAACTTTATTTAAGCAAAATGAAGTCCGATTTCATACAGTTTTCATGTTTCAGAAAATATGATCCCTCTTTTGATTATTTTTGTCAGCCGTTTAGAAATGGAAAAGCCATTTGTAGCTCATGGGCTGTACAAAAAAAGATGGCAGGCCAGATCTGGCCCCTGTGCTGCAGTTTGCCACCCCCCGACGTAAAGCACCTAGAACAGAGCCTGGCACACAGTAAGCACACACCACCCCTGAACCACGGCCCCAGGCAACAAGAGCTGAGCCTCTGCCATGTGTTACACTGCGTGCTGCACCCTCCATGCACCGCATCTCACGTAAACTTCACCCTGATTGCGTGAGGCAGGTAACGTGATCATGCAGATGAGAAAGCAAAGACCTAGGTCAGCTAGAGGGACAGCGCTGTCGTAAATCCAGGTCTTTCCATCGTGAGCTCTTGCTTGTGACCGTTAAAAACTACTGTGCTCGCTGCCAGGACACAACAGGGAACCAGACCCACTCAGGCTCCGCTCCAAACACCACAAATCATGATTTAATTAATTTGAGACATTTGTTACAGAAAGCAGGGGCTGCAAGGAGGAACAAGGGTATTACACAGCCCACGGCGAGGGAGGTCCTCCGGTGAAGGGACACGTAGGTTGGGAACAGCGGCCATGTGTCTGGTGCTGTGCCAAGTGTCAAAGAGAAGCAGCTAGAAAAGGCACGTCCGCCCCGGCTCCCTGTTGTGGAGGGCTCGGAGACGTGACAGTGTCAGATGCGGTGGTGGAGGGAGAAACCAGTCCCAACTTCCCAAAGGGCTTGCAGCAAGCGAAACAGCCTATTCTATTTTATGGGAATATATCCTCATAAAATAGGAAAATACAGCTGCGAAGATTTAACCATGAGAATATCCACGGATGCACTGTTTGTAACAGTACAAGTGTTGAATTCATAAGTGCCCCAGACACTTAAGAAAAATCGGGAGAGCCTTTGCCACTTCTGTGTGAACAACGGTGAAGCTGCGTGTCCCAGCAATCAAATGGTGAGGGAGCAGAAGTGTGCATGCCAACGTGGAAGGCTAGCTGTCGTGTATTTAGTAAAACAGCTCCGTGCAAACCAACAGGTGCACTACCATACTATGATGAGGATGCATATGCACAGACAGAGGTCCTTTCAGTTAGTCACCTCTGAAGGACAACTGAAGTGTTTGTAGCTTCCTCCTCTTGTGTGTTTGGACTCGGCGATGTTTCTGGAATAGATAACTCAGTGCTTTGTGAAAAGAAATGAAGGACAGCCAGTGGCCAGACAGGAGTTCAATACTCCACAAAGCCGCTTGACCGGTAAAGCGCAAGATCTGAACCCCTTTCTACAAGGGTTGACAACCTGGAATTTCAATCACGATGGATGCCAAAGGATGGGGAAAAAAACATGTTTACAACGGAAAGACTCCACAGAGAAAGGCAGTGAGCAGGGTGGCCGGCCTTCCCCCTTCTGTGCCTTCCAACTCAGCCAGCACCAGGGCAGAGCCTGACTTTCTGGAACACACAGTTTGTAACCCCGAGGACAGTCTGTACATTTTACATTGGAAACACTCTCTCTGCAAGGTTTTGTTGACATTCGTTAGGGGGAAGGATTTAGGACCTATGGCCTTGGAAAGAAATCCTACATATCTCACCTCTGGTATAGGAAAGAGAAAAGGCTTTCCAGTTAGGTGGACAAAGGTTTAAATGCTGGCTCCTTTTGTAAATTGTTTATCATCTCCTAGCTTCGGGATAATAATATCTTTCCTGCAGGGTAATAACTAGAGCAACGTATGTATAAAGCATAGATGTTCAATAAATGACAGGGTGTTTTTTTTCCCCCTAGTGGGAAGACTCAGGGAACAAAGCAACGAGGTCACATTGCCCAGAAGCTGTACCTTGGGGAAAATCAGCTCATTATGGAAGGGAGGGATGGAGGCCCAGGGTGGTCCTGCCACCCAGAGCTAACCCTGACCTTGGCTCGGCCTGGAAAAGGTGAGACAAGGAGACCATGTCTTTCTCGGTGACGTGGGAAAGTTAAATTAGACTGAACCTCCAGATATGAAACCAGCCCTGTGCTTTGCCCCCTCTGAGATCCTGACTGTGTATGAGTAGAATGTACCGGGTTTTTCTGGAAGGGAACAGGAAAGCGACTTAATCAGAGAATGAAGGTGGCAGCTGGGAGACCAGCCTCCAGAAGTGGCACACTGTGGTCCCCAGACAGATCACCCAGAGCAACTGGGACGGGGCCGAGGAGGGTCCGTATTTCGCCAGGACCCATTGATACTCTGCTACTTCTCAAGGACAGGCTAGGGAACCGCTCCTGCGGTGAAGGCACCAGGCATGGGCCTGGCAAGGGCTCAGTCCAGATTCCAGCTGGGCACCAACTCTCACGTCCAACTTTAAAATTGTCTGGTGAAAACATGACCCGGGCCCAGGGCAAGGCAGGCTGCAAACATACATGCACAGGGAAATAGCCTCGGAAGCGATGTACTCGGGGTGCCCGGGTGGCTCAGTCGGTTAAGTGTCTGACTCTTGATTTCGGCTCAGATCATGATCTTAGAGTCAGGGGATCAAGCCCCGCATCAGGCTCTGTGCTCAGTGCGGAGTCTGCTTCTCCCTCTCCCTCTGCTCCTCCCCCTGTGCTCTCTCGCTCTTTCTCGTTCTCAAATATATAAATAAATAAAATTAAAAAACAAAAAGTAATGTACTAAATTTCATACACACACAGATGCGTGCATTCACGTGTACGTGTATACACACAAATAGAGACACTTAGGTGTGCGTTCACACATGCACCTGCATACATACACGTAGGCATACCCTCACACCAGCTCTACTTTAGTACTAATATTGTCCCCATTTTCCTGAAGAGGACCCTGAGACAAGGAACCAGTAAGCAACTCGCCTAAGGTCACACAGCTGCTCTGCGGCAGAGACGGGGTTAGAAACAAGATGGGCCGGCTCCAGAGTCCCTGCCGGGGCTCACTAGATGGTAACAGATAGCCCACGAGGTGAAACGGTCGAAGCCGAGAGTCATCACCTCTGCGAGCCACTTGTGCCCTGGGGTTGGCTGTGTCCAGGGAGGATGGCCAAGAATTCCTCCCATTTCTGTTCACGCGTGTTGTTCCCCCCACCCCGACCCCGCGCGGGGGTCCCTTTCTCCTGCCCCCGAATCGGGGCCGACCTGTGACCCCCTGAGAAGGAGAATGGGAAGGGAGTGAGGTCGTGGGAGCTCTGCGCCTTGCCCTCAGGAGGCTGGGCAGCCTTCACACGAGGCACCGCGGGGATCCAGCCGCCACGGTGTGAAGAAGATCGGGCTGGGCTACGATGACAAGATCTCAGAGAAAAGGAGAGGCCCCAGCTGCTGCTCCAGTCATCCCAGCTGAGGCCCAGCTGTGTGCGGGAAGCCTCACAGAGCTCCCCTGGGGAACGCAGCCACACGGACTCCAAGCGGAGCCCAAGATCCACCAGGCAGGGCTCAGCCACCCTACGCAAATGAGAAGGATAAGCGGTCCTGGTTTTGAGCCACTAAGCTGCGGGGTGGTTTGCCGTACAGACAACTGGTTCACGCACCTATGGGGCTTGCAGACACGTATAAATTTGACAATAAGCAATTATTTGTTGAGCATGGTGCCAGGCAGCCTAGGAAGTGCTATACATTTATTGTCCTGTTTAGTCTGTATCTTTGCTTGCTGGCGTAGCGCATATTAATATTGTTTCCATCTTACCCGCAAAGAAACTGAAGCCCAGTGAAGTAAACAAATAAGCTTCCCCAGGAGGTGGCAGTTCTTGGATTTGGACTGAAATCTGTCTCGTCCTAACTGCAGGTACTAGTCAGATTTCTGCAGAGAAAAGAACCCACAGCACGCGTGTGTACATGTACTTAGAGGTAGACACCACGGCCTAGCCGAGCTAAAACATGAAAGTAACCCTCACACCGTATTTCCCCTACTCTGTGCCTCTTCGCCCTGCAAACCTGGACCACACATTCCTGGCCCACAGTCATGCTTTACTGTCACGGAGCACAAAATTAGTGACATAAAGGAGACCTGCAGTCAGAGTCTGTCACATGGAACGGCGGGATGCCTCAAGGATGCAGCAAGAGGCTACCGGCCATGTTGAAGCCGCCGAGGAATTAAAGAAGAAGGGCAACGGGCAGGCCTGAAATAGATCGCAGGTACTTCCATCACCAGGTGACAGAAACAAAGATGGCAGCATGGAATGCCTACTGGAAAAGGAGGGAAGGACCTGAGGTTGGTTCTAGGACCTGGCTTTACTCCCAAACAGCTGCGTGACCGTGGATCATACGTCACCTCTCTGGGCCCCATGTCCCCAAGCAAGCTTGGTGATGTCCAAAGTATGGTCCAGTTCTTTCCAGGACTCTCTGTGGCTTCAGATCCCAAACAGGTCATTGCATAACATCTACTTTTGACGGGGGGAAGCCCAGTGAATGCCACTTTGCCACCACAAAGACACTGTGGGACAGAGCACATCATCTCCTTTCTGGTGGCCATACCGTAAGTCACTGATGGAACCTCCAAAACCCAGGAACCCCCAGACCTGGGCTTCTCTCCCCATTGGTTAGTCCCACACTGTACCCACTCTGTTCTCACACACTGAATTCTAACTCCCCTTTTGTAGGAACTCACACGCAGCCGACACCTCCAACGTGTCCCACAGCCACTCAGCAGCTCCTCCATTAATGGAGAAGTCTGGTGAGAGGTTATCGCTGTCATTGGGGGTCTGTTTCCTTGTCCCCACCAAAGCCAGCTACTTCCTTCAAGTTGGTATCAGGCAGGCCAGGAAGTTTCTTTTTCCCTGCAATCCATCATATGTGGGAAGATCAGAAGGACGTGCCAAGTGCAAGGACGGAACCAGGTGGGCACGCCTGGTCACTTAGCCAGGCCCGAGCTGGGGGGCGAGGCTGACGGGCAGTGAGGACAGCAGGAGACTTGCTGTGATAATTAATCAGAAGCCTTAGCATCATCCTGAAGAACCGCTGGGTTGCTCCAAAGCCAGTTAGGAAACTGACCTCACCCCCCTTCCTGTCTCATAAACCCCGTCTCCAGTCCATCTAGGACCAAGGGATGGAGTATTTCTCCAGGTCCAGCACAACAAAGCCTGTCTGAGGAGCCCGTGTGGACGTCAGATGGGACCACCTCTCATCTCATCTCATGAATGGGAACGCTAAGGCCAACAACTGAACCAGTGGATATGAAATACTTGGTGTACGCAAAGCCCCGTTCTAAATGCCTGATGTGCAGTGGTTTGCAGAGTAACCAGCACCTGTGGAGGCCCACGCCCTAATCCCTGAAGCCTATGACAACTTAGGTGGCATGGCAAAGGCAAATTCAAGTGGCAGATGAGAAGAAAGTGAATATGTACAAATGTTAAAATAGAAAGATTATCCTGGTTTATTCCTGTGGGCCCAATATAATCAGAAGCATCCAAAAATGGGAGAGGGAGGCAGAAGGCAGAATCAGTCAGAGTTGGACGTGACTATGGAAGAAAGGCACAGACAGGTGTTAGGTTGCTGGCTCTGAGGACGGAGGAAGGGGCCACTAGCCAGGGAATGAATGCAGGGACTTCTAGAAGCTGGGAGCAGCAAGAAAACACTTCTCCCCTGGAGCCGTGAGGAGGCGGCAGCCCTGTGTTCCTTGATTTTAACCCAGTGAGACCCATGTTGGACTTCTCACCTACGGAATTGTAAGATAATACACCGTGTTGCTTGAAGACACTGAGTTGGTGGTAATTTGTTACAGCAGCAAAGGAAACCGAATACGTGAACCAACTCACTCAGTTAATTAAAGTTCTTAAAATAACCCTATGAAGCGATATAACGGTACCACTATGGCAGCAGGAATGCCGTGTAACAAAACACCCCAACTCCGGGCAAACGACAACAAGCACTCACCTCTCACTCACTTGTCTGCTAGCAGCTAGGGGCCAGCTGGTACCGGGAAGGCATGTCCAAGCTCAGCTCCACACGAGGTGTGAATTCGGAATCTGCTCCGTGTCTCTTCTCCTCTGCAGACTGGAGGCTGTTCAGGGCATGTTGTCACCACAAAAGGTAGGCAAGCAAAGCAGCCCAATCTCGTCCAATTTGCGCCTTCCACTCCCGTCATGCTGTTAACACCCCATGGACCAAAACAAGTCGCGTGGCCGAGATGGACGTCACCGCGGGGAGGAGTGCACCTGCTCACCTGGAGGCCACGGTCACAGTGTGCACGTGTTAATTTGATGATGGAGGTGGGAAGAACTGGGACTGATAGTTCCGTCTACCACAGAAAGACCCTACTGTCAGCATTCCAGTTTGGAAAGGAGGAAACCAAGGCACAGAGTCTCATCCAGCATCCCACTGCTAGTCAATAATGGAGCCAGGATCAAAATCTGATCTGGCTTCCGAACATGGGTCAGGGACCTACACCTACTAAGTGGGGGAGCTAGGACACCATGGGTCCAAATGTCACAGTCCCTGGGGCAGGAAGGGGTGCCCTCCGGGGCAGTGCAGGAGGGGGGGGGCCTGCAGTGATCTCCAGAAGGAAGAGGGAGACTCTGCGAGAGGCCGCCCATCAAAAGTGCAGCCAGGCTGAGCTGTTGCTCTCATCAGCAAGGCGCTGCTGTCAGGTCCAGGCCTGGGGCCAAAGCACCTTCCAGGGATGAGATGCACAGGGAGACCAGCATCCAGGATGAGCCAGCTGTCCATGGCTGTCACAGGACCAAATGTCCTTCTCCTCCTGCCTTGGCGGGGCTGGATCGGCTGCTCGGCAAACCAGTTTGCAAGAAGCCGGCATGTGGGTTCCTTTGAAAGCTGTGTATCTAAAGGCCAGAACGGGGTAAAGGGGCGGTGAGAGATGCCGACATAATGTGGGAGGAGGGGAAGCAGGGAGTGAGCGGGACTATTCATTGAGTCCGGAGAGAGGATGCAGGAAGGAGGGGGAGATCAGGAGAGAGGAAAAGAGCAAAGCGATGCTCAGAATTCAACATTACAGAGAAATTTTATTTGAAGGCACCAGTTCAAAGGATCAGAAAGTCACACCAATGTTTCTGGGCATCTGGGGTCACAGGGTAAAGGTGGCAGCTCGTCACCATCATGTCCCGAGACTCAGGATGCTCTTGGGGGCGCTTCAACCTTGTGGCATGGGCGGGGGGGGGGGGGGCGTCTCCAGAAGCCCACCACACCTGGCCCTGCAACTGAAGTCAGCGAACACTCCACTTTACGGAAAGGGCATACTAAGGATGAGAGGAGGCGTGGGGACCACCCTCTGTGTCCTACAGGAACTGTGTCTGTCCCTCATCCTTGTCACCCAGCCAGGGCTATTCCCCCAGCTACTTCCACCTGAAAGGGGGTGTGAGGCACTCTCCCCAGAGAGGAGAAGCCCCCTAGGAAGGCAAGGGCAGTGGACACTTTGTGGGTACACGCTATGAGCCCTCGCTAACCTCCCGGATTCTCCTGCACCGACATGCAAGGCAAACAGCCCTGCTCCTGCCGGAGCTAAAAACATCCTGGCTCAGTGAAGTGAAGGGCTTTCCACAGTCACCGGTTAGTGAATACAGAGGGACCCTGACTGCAGTCCAGGTTTTCTGGGCTCATTTCAGGTCCCCTCCTCCTGACCGTGCCACAAGCCCTGGACCCAGTACAGAAGCTGCAGCGAGGACCTCCCTGAGAGAGGGGACAGTGGCCCTTTGATTCATGCACCACCCATTCACGGAGCATCCCCTCTGGGGAAGCGCTAGTAGTAGGCTCTGCCAGAGGGGTTAAGAGCATGGACCCTGGTGTGGGCCACGGTGTGGTTTGAAGTTCTGGCTTTAACATCTAGTGGATGGGGCAGCTGGGCCACATTACTTAACCTCTCTTGTGCCTTGGTTTATTCGTCTGTGAAACGAAGGCAATGGCAGCACCTATGTCCCAATAGGGTCTCAGGAGGATTAAGTGGTTGGGTAAACTCCACACTTGGAACCGTGCCTGGCACATGGTCAGTGTGATCAAAGCACTAGCTTTCATTGTTCTTACTGTGGTAGCTGAAATGGACCTCCTCTTTGCCCTTACAGGAGTGCAGTCTCATGAAGGAAAACAGACGTGAAATAAACACAAATAAATGTGCCAGGATAGACCCGGCTAGGAAGGAAAAGCAAAGAACAGTGGGAGGACACTACAGGAGTGAAGGGTGAGAAAGCACGCACCATGCAAAAATGGAGAGAACGAGCACTCCAAGCAGAGACATAGCATGTGCAAAGGCCCTGAGGTGGGCAGGAATGGGGTGTATCACTCAGTGGAGGTCAGTGTAGCTGAAGAAGAGTGAGTGAGGAGAGATATCCATGCCAATTCATGCAAAGCCCAGTGGGAAATTTGGGGTTTTATCCCAAGAACAGAAATGGGAAATCCTTGGTATGTTTGGTAGGGCAGACAGAATTTGATTCACATTTTGTAAAGATCGTGCTGGCTGCCGAGTGGAGATGGGACTGCAGGGGGCAAGGATGGATCCAGGGAGTCGAATTTGGAAGCTCTTGCCATGAGCTATGGGGGAGATAAGGATAATTTGGGTAGGAGGGCTGGTGGTGGATGGAAAATAAACTCAACTGAAACCCCAGATGCTGGAGGCTCACGAGGAGAGAAACCGCAAGTCAGCCCGGACTGTCAGCTGGCTGGCTCCCTCCCCCTGCCCTGGCCAGGGACAAGCTGTCATGAGTACTCAAGGCACCATCATGATCAGCCAGATTGGATCGTTCTAGAACACCCTTCTTAGAGGAGTTCACTTAACAAGGCCTGTGCCAGGTCCATGATGAAAGGTGCTGCTGACCTCGGAGCTGACCCCCTCCGTGGGAAGGGAGGCCATGGTGGGGAGCATCTGCAGATTGGATATGCTCCATCCTGACGAGGCCACTCGTGGCATCTCGAGAGGGGACGCCGTGCTCTGATGTGAGGGGAAAGGGGCATCCACCTGAAGGGGGGCATCCTCTCCTTGGGCATGGAACTCCTCCCACACCCCCCAACCCACACCCTGTTCTGAGCTGCCCATGGGGAGGGACCATGTCCCACCAGGTCTGCAGTCCGTGCCTGGCACAGACTCTCGATAGGGCAACCTTCTCACTGGAGGACAGGCTCCGTAAGGAGAGTCCCTGTTTTACGCCTCCTTCCAACTCCAGTGCCCAGCACAGACCGACTACAAGACGTGCAGTCAGTCAAATGTAGTACGAAAGAACAAATGACTCTCCTCCATTCCCTTGGAGTCAACTACTCAGTCACCGAATCAAGGGCCAAGCTGAGAACCACGACGTACTGTAGCCGATGCCCTAGAGGAGCAGGCTGGGAAGTCAGACACAGGCAGAAAGAGACAAGGTCTATTCCGACTGTCCCGACAGGAGACACTCAGACGGAGTCTTTCCAACGGAGGAAGTTGACTTCCAGGCAGAAGAGCCCAGAGGGAAAGCAAACGATGGAATGGAATTTGAGCAGAGGCAGGGTTTGGGTAATCTGAGAGGCAGCCAGTTAGAGAGAGGGGACCCCCCCCTCACTCACTGAACACCTGTCACTGGGCAAGCCCCAGAGAGACTCTTCCCCGAAGAACCCTGGAGCCGGAGCTCACAGCCCACGTCACAGTTGAGGACACTGAAGTGCAGCCTGGCTTAGTGACTTGCCCACCATCATAGAGCCAGGAGTGGGTAGAGCTGGGGACGAGCCCAGCCCTGTCTGTGGTCCCCTCAGGAGGAAGCATGACAGGATCAGGTACAAAAGTCAAAGAAAGATAGTGGTTGGTTCAAAAGACAGAGATGAAGCCCGCATGAGAGGCGTCTGTCATGAGGTGAAGAGCATGGAATCACAGGGTGGCGTGACACTGAGGTGGGCTTTAAGAGATGCTAGGAGGTCTGACCATCTTTGATCGGAGGGACAAGGGCAGAGCTGTGCTTTCGGAATCTGGACCTGGCCATCAGGAGGTGAGGAGAGAGACTGGAACCTCAGCAGGCCCCCCCAGAGGGTGGAACTGGAGAGGCGGGGGAGAGACGGAAGGAAGCAGGACTTGGGGCCAACAGGAAGGAAGCGAAGCAGGGGCAGGACTGCTGGCTGGAAAGGGTCCAGGGAGAGGGAGAAACCACTTCTCCTTCCCTTTCTGATGATGGCAAGATTACGACTGCAGAGCAGGGCTGCAGAGGGCAGGACTTCCCAAAAATCGGGAGGGGAAGAGTTATGCACATGTGTCCGAAACAGAGGCTGTAGTCCCCAAATCATGTGGTCACCTCTGACCTCTTCTACCCACCCTGGAGCTCCTATCTGCAGTGAGCTCTGAACTCGGGCCCTCGGGGACCCCGCAGTGCCCCTTCCTCCAGATATCAGGGCAAAAGAGAGGCACAGAAATCACGGAGATCCAAAGGTAAGCGGCCAGAGGCAGCAAGAAAGGCAGTGTCTCCCCATGCTATGGGTAGAAACCCAGGCACAAGAGGCAAGTATCACACGGTGAGTACTCGCCAGAATCAGGGATCAGACGCAAGGCCTTTGGTGTAGACCTGGCCTGTATCCATCTGGGACCCAGCAGGAGGCGGCGAATGAATACCCTGACCTTCCTCCCTTCCTGCCCACCCGCCCCACCTCCCCAACAGAAGCCAGAGGGCCCAGGAGCCCCGTGCGGCATCCATCCTATGGCGCCCACACAGGACAGCCTCCCCGTCACAGGACAGGGTGGAGGACAGGGGTTGCGGGGGGCGGGGGGGAATCTGGAGGGGGACAGGGAGATCACCCAGCACCTCGCCACTCCCACAGCCAAGACTGTGGTGGGTACTTGGGCCTGAGCTGCCTCCCCTCTGCAGAACCATGGGGCAGAGGCCCCAGGCCTGCGCTCTGCAGCAGGAGGCCACCTGGCTCTCCGTCAAGGGTAAGGCCCCACACGTGCCAGCACTCTGCCTCCACCCCCAACTGACCCAGCAACTTCACATCCCCTTCTTCCTTCCGCATTCACACCCCCTGCCCTGCCCCCTCTCGATCACATGCAAAAATCTCCCAAGGGCCTGCTTCCAACGCAGCCGGGGAAGGCTGGGCGCGGCTGGTTGTCTCGTGGAAGAGATGGGGGCCAGCCGATGCCCACCCCACGCCCTGGCCCGCCCCCAGCCTGCCTGCCAGCCCCGCACACTGAGGCCTAGCTGCCGGTAAAAAGAAAGGGCTCCTATCTCTGATTCCTCAGGGCCTCTGATAAGAAATGTCATCCCTTGCTGGGTAATATTACCCGCCCGATAAGAATCTCTATCAAGCTCAAACATATGGCTGGCTACAGAACACAGAGCCCAGCAGAGCAGGATAATTTATTTGCTTAAGCTGAAAGCCCTGGGCGGCCGAGAGAAGTACACCGAATAAAAGAGGAAGGAGCCAAATTATAACCTCTCTGACTTGCATGGGGATTTTCAAGGGGAAGGCTGGGGCACCTGAGGACGATAGGGGGCCCTCCTCGCTCTCCTCCCTACAGGATAAACACTTTCCCCTGGTCTTCCCTCAAAGGGCACTTTCACTTACGCTAGCTATCACAGCTAATCCTCAAGACAACCTCAAGAGAAGCATTTTCAGCCTCCTTTTAACAGATCAGGAAATTGAGATTCAGCAAGGCTAAGTAACCTGACCAAGGTCACACAGGGAGCCAAGCAAGAGCTCAGGCTAGGACCCCATCAGGCCTGACTCACCAGCGTGCAGCTGCTGGGTCACCTGGCTCCTGGGACTAAATTAATCAGCGGGGTCCGATGTGCCCAACTTAACCAACAGGGTCAGCTACTCAACACCGTCTCAAAGGTCCACGGCAAGCCTCTCCCCATCGCCGGGTCTCTACAACCTGGAATGAGGAGGAAGCCTGGCAGGGCACAGAAATTCAAGGGAGAGAGTGGGGGGCGGGAGGGGGGTCCCGGTCAGGGGACAGGCAGGAGCGACAGACGTGCCAAGTGTGGGTGCAGTAAGGACAGGCGGCTCATTGGGGAGAGCACTCTACACTCTTCCATGCCCCCCTTGCTTTCAGCAACACTGTTAAGGCTGATGGTGCTTTTTGAAAGTTAGTATCACTTTAAGATGGTTCCGCGTTACTTCATAAAGCCACTCATTCTTTTTTTCTTTTTTTTAAGATTTTATTTATTTATTTGACAGAGAGACACAGTGAGAGAGGGAACACAAGCAGGGGGAGTGGGAGAGGGAGAAGCAGGCTTCCCGCCGAGCAGGGAGCCCGATGCGGGGCTCGATCCCAGGACCCTGGGACCGAAACCTGAGCCGAAGGCAGACGCTTAACGACTGAGCCCCCCAGGTGCCCCAAGCCACTCATTCTTTTTAACAGCTGCATAGTATATCATTTCAGGACACATCATGACTTAATCAACCAATCCCGAACTGAGGGGCTTTAAAGACTGTGTCTCATAAAGACACACGGACAGGTGAAGGCCAGAGCTTGCACAGGATACTACAATGGTAGATACCCGTCGCACACTGGTCACAGAAGGTACAACACCAGGAATGGATCCTAAGGTAAACTATGGACTCTGGATGATAACGACGTCAGTGTAGATTTGTCAACTGTAACAAGCATCCCACTCCGGTGTGGGATGCTGATGATAGGTACATGGGGACAGTGGATATGAGAGCTCTCTGCCTCTTCTACCCAATTTTTCTGAGACCCTACAACTGCTCCAAAAAATAAAGTCTGTTTAACAATAATAAAAACCAATCGATCACACAAGTGTGAGTCATAACTGGCTCAATTCTATTCTGTTGACTATTGACTTCCTTTTCCCCCGAGTTTGGGTCATACTCTCCTGCTTCTTTACGTATCCAGTAATCTGATCAAAAACGAGGCATCGGATGTCCATAAAATAAATAAATCGTCTTATCATTTGCCATTTCTGAGGGCGCTATTCACACCATCTGCACACGTGTATGTGCTTCTCAAGGAAAAATTCCTAGAATTCACCCAGTGCCTTATAAACTCGGTTTTTCCTATCTTTCTCAGGCAGCAAAGTCTCAGTACTGCGCCTTGACAAGCTGGTGGCTCCCTGCATACCCACTCTCCTCAGGCCTTGGTGGGACTCTGCTAAAAGGACCTTACTACTCTGCATGAGCAACTCCTGCCATTTCCACAAAAGCACATGAAGAAATAAACACACTTCACTTCTGGTCGCCAAAAACCTACTCTTCCTGCCCCTTCCTCCTCTGGACCCTGGTGACTTCATTCTGCAATCAAAGTGAACACTAAGCAAGACACCAACCTCTCTTCATTCAGGCCATTCCTAGAGCTGGTCAGCATTCTTCTTTTCCTTCTGGGCCCTGAGATGTTCAAAAATGCAGATAGCCCAAGGCTGGAGAGAGGCAAATCTCCACAGGAGCTCAGGACTCTGCTAAAATCACAGCCTGACAACCTAGGAAAACACAGTAAATATCAATTATGCAATTTGGAGCCCAAGGCACCTTGAAGAAAAGCATCCATTACAAACAGAAAACCCTCTGATAATCAGAAGATAAAGAACACTTACCTCCCTGGCTGAAATGAAGAAGAACCTAAGGTAAAGGAGGTCATCCTACCTGGGAGAGGTTGGTATGCACTGAAGACCACAGTGGATGCTGAGGGGTGCACAAACATGAGTACAGCAGACCCCTCCCCGTCCTGAAGGATTCAAGACCCACCGGAGGGTCCTGAGAGAAAGGCTATGATCCATGTGGTCATAGAGGGAGGGACCAAGAGCTTTGGGAACAAAGAGGAAGGAGGCACTGAGTCTCGCACAAGTTAGAGAAGAGGATATTTGAGCTAGGTATTGAAGAGTAGGGGGTCACCAAGCAGAGAAAGGGGAGGAGACTTTCAGATGTCTTAACATCATGTGTGACGTGGAATGTGAAAGAGCGGCCAGTGGCCAGGTGGTAAAGGATAGGCCTCATGCTATGTTAAGAAGTTTCACTTTCCCCTACAGATGCAATGGGGAGTCATAGAGACTCTTGAGCAGTGGAGTGACAGATTACCTCTATGCCTCATCACCACCATGAAGAGACCCTCGGCCACAGGGGACCCAGTGTACACGGTTCCCAGGTCATCCTGCAAAGCAACAGACATAGTGGTTAAACCAGTAGCCTCCAGAGCCAGCAACCTGTCTTCAAATCCCAGCTCTGCCACCATCAGGTTGCGCAAGTGGCTTATCTAGTCCAGTCTTCCCATCTGTGAAATGGGGGTAACAGCAGCAGAGTCTTCTCTTAGTGCTAGTATGTGGATGGTGAATTGGATAAAGTTGATATATGTAAGGCGCTCACACCAGTGTCTGGCCCACGACAGGGGCACAACATGTGACAACTGGGGGGGGGGGTGCTGCTCCCATCTTCCCTTTTGCCCCGGTTTCCTCTTTCAGCACTGTCGTTTCTTCTGAGACATGAGCTGCCCTGAATCTGAGCAAAGGTGAGCAGGTTTCAGTCCAGGTTTGCTTTAGGAGGGCTGGAGCTCTTGTCTGAAATAGACTTTGAGGACTGCTGGCTTCTCATGAGCTTCCCAGCATCCCGGTAGCAGGTGCCATCTAAGACAGTGGCTCTCAACACTGTTGCGTCGAAGATTAATCTGGGGAGATGTTACAACCTCAATGCCCAGGCCCCACTCCGAAGACAGAATCTTTGGGTTGGGGCGGGGGGGCGGGGCGGAGGCAGGTATGGAGAATTCCTGCAGTGGGATTTTTAAATTCCTCAGGTGAGTCCAGCATTATACCCCATTTGAGAACAACTGATCTAAGGGCTGAACTGAACAAGGAAAGGAAACATGGCAATGTTCTGGAAAGTGCTGCCACCCCGAGTTGGGTAATCTCCAGAAGGCACCTGGCTCCCTAGGTTGCTGCTTCCTCACGCACAGGGCAATGCCTGGGCACCTTACCTCTTCCTGGGATGTCCCACTGAGCTTGCAAACATGACAGTGCCCTGGATCACTACGATTGTGACAGAGCTGTCAAAACTCTTGTGGAAATAAGCAAGGCCATGGAATACCAACACATACAACCATGTAGGGACATGCAATGGAAAAAGCCTTGGTTCGGTGCACAGAGCTGGTAACCAGTTAGGGTCTCTCGCTAACCAGAGATGTTACTAGCAACCCCATCCTTTTTGTCTTCAGCTTTGTCCACGGCAGACCAGGGATAAGAACTGCCTTGCCAATCAGACAAGGGGTCTGTGAGGCGCAAGCAGGAAGACACAGGTCACACTATGAAGGGTCAGGCTACTGTAAAGCATTTTTATTTCACATTTTCTGGGTGATCCCGGCAACATGGAAAGTTCCAGAGAGAGAGAAATGCCCCCTTCCACGACTGTTGTAATGGAGAGTAGGGAGGAGACAAAGAGCAGTGCCGGCCACAGGAAAGCTTTCTTCAGGGCAGGCTGGAATGGAACCTGTCAGGGTCCAAGTGGGGATCAGTGATAGGCCAGGAGAGCAGGGTGGGGCCGAGGGCGGCTCCAGGGAGACGTTAAGATAGGAAATGTTATCTGGGAACAATGGAACCACCATACCGTTGTCCTGGCCTGGATCTGACAAGCGGGGATAAGACTCCAGGAAACATGTCCCTCCACAATTGGCCAGAAGTGGCCCCAACAGACCACTGGCCCATGACTCTGGTTTTGCATCCATTCGTGCATGCACCCTGCAATGGGCATACATCCACCATGTACCAAGAACTGTGTTAGAAGGTGGGGATGTGGGGTGCCTGGGGTCGGGGGAGGTCAGTCGGTTAGGTATCTGCCTTCGGCTCAGGTCATGATCCCAGGGTCCCGGGATCGAGCCCCGCATCGGGCTCCCTGCTCAGTGAGGAGCCTGCTTCTCCCTCTCCCTCTGCCTGCAACTCTGCCTGCTTGTGCGCTCTCTCCGGCTCTCCCTCTCTCTCAAATTAAATTTAAAAAGAAGAAGAAGAAGGTAGGTATGCCAAGATGGGTAAGACCTGGTCTTCACCCTTAGGAAGGACAAAGGACAAAGACAAGGCAAACAAAGAAGTAACATTTAGGAACAACACTATGAACTCAAATAAAACAGCAAAACAGCCACCACTCACTGCTGGCCCCACTGTGCATCCGGCAGTGTGTTGGGTATTTCATATTTAACATCTCAAATCTTCAGTGTCCCCTCCGAGTAAGGTACCAGCTCCATTCTACAAATATGGAACCTGAGGCTCAGAGAGGCTGGTTACTGGACACGGGTCACACAGCAGTTAAGAGGCTGGGCTCAAATCCCGATCCAGAACACTTGGGCTCCGTCCCCCACAGCCCAGTTCGACAATGCAGAGAATCAAAAGGCAGTGATCTCTCTCTCTCTCTCTCTCTCTCTCCCCGCCCCCCCCATGCACCTCTTCCAGGCACAGTGTCCGCATTTGGGGAAAGTTTAAGCACCGTAAGAAGCAAACAAGAAACACGAATAGGCACAGCACGCAGCCTACGCTTATGGCTCAATAAATGCTTACGAATCAGAATCCAAATATAACAGCATTGGAGAAGCAGAGCAGAGGTGCGAGGTGTTTGGGACGTCGCAGACCCGGGCCTGAATCTCAGGCTCAGGATTTACACCTCCCTGAACTTCAGGGGCCTTGTCTTAAAAATGGGAACAGTACAACCTACCAGAGGCCGACTTGGACGAGGTCCACACAACGGGGACAATCTCCTGCCCTCAAGACCCCTGCACCCCGTCTCGGGCTTGGGGGACATAGAACAGCAGCTGTCCCGCACAACCAGGAGAGAAGCTGGGCAGTGTCAGAAGCTCCCGCTGCGTCTGGAAACGGGCCCCACACGAGGTGCACAACGCCTTCCACACAAGCCTGCTTCACCCGGACTCGGCAGCCCTCGAGGAAGGGGCACGTGCTCACTCCGGGTGCTGCATCTGCTCCAGGCCTGGGCCACCACCCCGCGGAAGCCTCTCAGGCGGACTTCTCTTGACAAGTTCACACTCCCTGGTGAACAGCACTCAGAAAAGCTGGGGTACAACCAAACGGAGGTGCTGGGGCAGGTACAGGGAACAGTTGCCCCAAGGGGCTGTGACTTAACCTTGCCTGAGTCCTCACTGTCCTGTAGGCACCAGTTAGTTTTGATTTTGTTTGTTTGTTTTACCAGCAGGGAGGCCATCCCGGTTTGAATTACAAAATAGAATACGGCTCCAGATTCAACAACTGCTAGTAGCTGGGTGGTCTTAAGCCAGTGACTTTACCTCTCTGGGTCTGAGTCTGGGCCTGGAGGTTATCTCAAAAAATAGACACCCATCTACTCATCTACTCAAGAGATATTTACTAGGTCCCTACCTGTGCTCCACGGAATACAACCAGGGGACAAAATCAACAGAAATCTCTGCATGTGTGGGGCTCCACAGGGATGGGGACGGCAGAGAGCCTACAAACACAAACAAGAGGGTCAGGCGGTGGTGAGTGCTCCAGAGATCCATCAAGAAAGAATGGGAATGGGAGATGGGGCGTGAGGTGGGCACTGTTTTGCAAGCACGGCCAGGAACGGCCTCTGTGACAAGGAGCCATTTGAGCCACGTGTACTCTGTGCAGGCCCGGTTCCAGGTGAGGACAGGTGTGTCCCATGGACTAGCTCACTCCACCCTCTCCAGCACCCCTAGAAGGAAGCCAGTGCCCCTCTCCCCACTTTACACAGGACAAAGCTGAGACAGAGAGGTACAGTGCCTCGCCCAAGGGGACGGAGGGGGATACTCTGAAGCCCAAGCTCCAAACGGCTGTACACTAATTCTTCCGTTCCCAGAGCTCCGTTTGTGGGCAGCCGACGCTCTGGAAATGATCACTGTGATCACTGTCAAGACACCGCAGAGAAAGGAGAAGGTATGGAGGATGAAGGGAAAGGCAAAGACACGACACCTGGCACAAAACGTACGTACCACCTCCACTTGGAAGAATAGGAATACTGATTGTACGTACCACCTCCACTTGGAAGAATAGGAATACTGATTGTACGTACCACCTCCACTTGGAAGAACAGGAATACTGATTGTACGTACCACCTCCACTTGGAAGAACAGGAATACCGATTGTACGTACCACCTCCACTTGGAAGAATAGGAATACCGATTGTACGTACCACCTCCACTTGGAAGAATAGGAATACCGATTGTACGTACTGCACCCACTTGGAAGAATAGGAATACCGATTGTACGTACTGCACCCATTTGGAAGAATAGGAATATTCATTGTAGGCTCTTCTCCCTCTCTGTCTCTGATGGACACACTGCCTTCTGTCTCTTTTTATACTCATCTTTACATAATTTCCTCAAGGAAGAAGGCCTGAGGCCCTGTGTCCATTTTAGACTGACTTCTGATTCGCAACTTTGTTCCAGGTTCTGCTCCCTCCTGTCCCAAAGGAAAGGGCCCTCCCATCCAGGCCGTGAGAGCACCTTCTCCTTTCCACGGCCATCATTCCAGAGCCAACCCTGGTGTGATTCTGCTCAAGCCACAGCCTGGAGCAATGGGAACAGGGGGAGGGCGGGCAGCTGGTGATGGTCCTAGAAGGTCTCAAAGATGCAGATGGGGTCATATTGATCCAAAGGCTGACTACTCCTTTGAAAGATCAGCTTCTACCTCAGATTCTCACACTCCAAAAGGCCAGAAAGAGCTTCTTTTAAAAACACTGTTGAAAACCTTGCTTCTGGGCATTCACCATGATGTGCTTCTTCTCTGGCTTCCTATTGCATTGGAGCTCCTGGGGCCAGGCCTCAGGATTCTGCCCCTACACCCAGCACCTGCAGGCCCAGCATGTTTGATGAACGAATCCACAGATGGATGGAAGCAAGGGAAAGAGAAAAGGAAGGAGGGAGAGTGGGAGGGAAAAGGGGAGGTGGGAATTGTAGGGTAAAAAAAAAAAAAAATGCCTATTAGATAAAATCATGGGAAGTAGAGATAAAAGGGAGAAGTGGATAAAAGCAAAATGGCCATGGCACAGCTGAAAAAAACTATGGAATACTATGCAGCAGTTAAAAAGAACCAGGTGTGTGTGTGTATGTGTGTGGTGTGTGTGCGCACACACACACACAGAGACATACACCCACAAAAGACCCGTAAAAGATATTGTTCAGTGAAAACAGTATAATGAAATACTCAATTCTCTGCAGCTCATAATGCTACACAGTCCATGCAGCCAGACCCAGGGCGCTGGCTGGAGCTGGTCATAAATCCCAAGGAGACCAGCTGACCCAGCCCACTGCCTCAGGCTGACATTTCCACCCACGATGAAAGAAAAGGCCATGCCCTCTCTCCAGGGCTCTAGGCAACAGCAGTCTTGTGACCCAGCTACCAGTCTTGCTTTGCTCCCCCAGTTCCTTGAAAATAGTTGTACTGGTTTCAAGACAAAATAACTCAAAGGAGCTTCGCTCACCTCCAGGCCCCCCACCTGCCTGTGATAACTCATGAAGGACAACGCCCTCACACGGAGCTGTAAACTGAAGACCTAAGGGCTCTATCTGGCTACAGGTTTCACCCAGGGGATGTTGTAAGTATTTCTGAATTCGCTGTCCCCACCTAAAATTCAGGAAACTTCATTACATTACATGGTCCAAAAATTAACTCGGCAGCCCTGGTCCCACACACACAGTAGCTTGCTGGGTAGCTGAGTGCTGAGGGGGGTGGGGAGCCCCTTATTCAGGGCACGTACCCCCCCACTGGCCACCATCTCATCCCTCAGAGACCACCTAGCCCAAACTTGTCACAGACAAAGAACCGCTGCTCGGAGAGGTGAGGAGATTTGCCCAAGTTCACACAGCAAGCCAGGGGCAGGATGGAAACCAGAACTCCATATTCCTCACCTAAACACCTGTGTCTCTCCTAGCTGCCAGTTTGAACCAATCGTAGCCTTAGAAGTTAGATGATCCATTGACATCTGGCTAGAAAAAGGCTTCTAGGGTCAGGATCAAAGTCCAGCTCAGGCAGAAGTGATCCTCCTACACACGGTGACCCAAACACACCATAATCAGCCTAGGCCCAGTCATCAGGACGACTCTTGCTCAATGTTATTCTTTGCTTCATGGTTTCCACATCCAGAGAAACAATACTTCCCTAAAAATCAATTGTCCCCAGCAACCCACCTACAGAGTTCTTGGAAAATATGGGTTAAACATTTTGCCACACACACACACAAAATAAAACAAAAAAAAACAAGGAACAAAAAGGGTGAGGGAAATTCATCAACATGGTCCCGCACTTTTCATGATTCACACCAAACGTTTTTCAAATCACCAAATTCAAATGCCCCAGTCCCTTGGGCTGCAGAACTATTTTTACCAACACTTGCCAGTAAGGAGGCTCCACATGTTTTAATAAATGGAATTACTCAGTATCAGGAGACACAAAATGGCTTCGAGAGGCTGGGAGGTCAGGGGAACTGAAAATGTCCTGGAAGGAAGATTCCGGAATAATCAATTTCTGACACAAGGGAAGGAAGAGCCGGGTGCCATGCCACAGCCCAGAACATTGGAGAGGCTGACTCATTGCAACAGAGAAGTCAAATAAATAGGCGGCCCCATCGGGATCATTTCCCAAGCTTCCAGAACAAATAAGGAGATAGAGGGCAGCAACCAGTCTTGGGGGACGCCGACACATAATAAGTGCTCAGTAAATATTACACACACACACACACACACACACACACACACACACACACACACAGTTTCTGAATCTCCTGACTTAAGTATCGGATAGCCCAATGGTCTGCTCCTCTCCTTACACTTGCTCTCTTGGGGATCACACCAGTCTCAAGGCTTAAATAATAGGACTCCAAAATACATATCCAAATATTAAACTTTTACTCCATGCATTAATCCGGGTTCTTCAGAGCAACAGAAATATAAACAAGGAATTGGCTCACCCAGGTATACAAGCTGTCAAGTCCAAAATCTGCAGGGTGGACCAGCAAGCTGACTGGAGACCCAGGGAAGAGCTCATGTAGTTGTTTGAGTCTGAAGGCCATCTGGAGGCACAATTCCCACTTCCTCGGACCCTCAGTTTTTTTTTTCTTAAGGGCGTCAACTGATTGGGTGAGATCCACCCACATTTTGGAGGGTAAGGAGTTCTACTCAAAGTCTACTGATGTCAGTATTAATCTCATCCAAAAAAATGCCTTCACAGTCACATCTAAACTGCTGGGTTTTTTAAAAAAGATTTTATTTATTTGTCAGCGAGAGAGCACAAGCAGGGGAAGCGGAAGGCAGAGGGGAGAAGCAGGCTCCCCATTGAGCAGGGAGCCCGATGTGGGACTCCATCCCAGGACCCCGGGATCATGACCTGAGCCGAAGGCAGACACTTAACCGACTGAGCCACCCAGGTGTCCCCTAAACTGCTGTTCGACCAAATGTCTGGATCCCATGGCCTAGATGACTTGACATGCATTTTTTTAAGATTTATTTATTTGAGAGAGAGAGAGAGAGAGAGCATGAGCGGGAGGGCAGAAGGAGAGAATCTGCAAGCAGACCGCCCTCTAAGCGTGGAGCCTGAGGCAGTGCTCAATCTTAGGACCCTGAGATCATGCCCTGAGCTGAAATCAAGAGTCGGGCGCTTAACCGAGTGAGCCAGTCAAGGAGCCCCTTGACACACAAAATTAATCTTCACATTTCAGATGCATATATCCAGCTACTTCCTGAATCTCTCTCTTTGAATGTCTGATGAACGTCTCAAACATAATGAGTGGAATCCTACCTGCAAAACAAACATTTCCCAAACCCTCACTGATCCCCTTAAAAGAATAAACAGAAACTTCACTCTCTACTTGCTCAAGGTAAAACCCTAGGATGATCCTTTACCTGATACTCCGTATCCAAGCCATCAGCAAATGCTACCTTCATGATGCGTTCATATCTGATGGCCTCTTGTGATATCCTCTGCTACCCCCACACACTATTGTCATTCCTTCCCTGGATTTCTGCAAAAACCCTGGGTTTCTGCCAGAGCCTCCTAACTGGTCTACCTATTTCCACCTTTGCCACCTTCAGTCGATTTTCAGCAGAGCAGCCAGAATGAGCCAGTTTAAAACGCAAGTCAGATCTGCTCAGCAGCCTCCAATAGCCCCAACTCAACAGAGAAGAGCCAACGTCCCTGCCCCAACCCCCTCTGGACCATTCCATCCCTGAGTCTCTTCTGCTCTTTGTGGCTAGCCTGCCTTTCCCCCAGGGGGACACCCACCCATCTCACAGTGCCCACATGGGGCATTTCCTGAAGCCTAGCCAGCACCACCCGGCCTTAGAACCCAAGCGAGGACCGTGAAGGCATTAGTGCAGTAATCTGAGGACAACGCAGAGTGGGAGCGATGCGTGGGGTTAACTAAAGGAGAGGAGGGTACAGGTGGGGATTTGTGTCTTTGAAAGACTTCCAAAGGCAGCTGGTGGGGCTTGTTATCTGAAGTGCATTTTTAAAAGAAGAATCAGTTGGCTGCCAGGTAAGGAGAGGTGGGTGGAGGAAGGGGGCAGAGGAGGAGAGATGAGAGCCAGGACAGGGGCATGGCAATCTCTGAGTGCTCGCTGCCACACGATGCCATTTCACGCATGCCTGGCTGGAGGGATCCAGGCAACGAAAGGAGATGCTGTATTTGATGGTGGCCAGAAAGCCACCCAGTGGCCAAGAGGATGCGCAAATGCACGGAACCGGTGGGACGGCTTGGCAAGAGAGCTGACGCCCCCTCTCCATCCTCCCGTGCCCCTTCTCCCTCCGACAGGATCTGAGGACAAAGGTTCAAAGGCTGCAAGGTCCCTTCTGTGTTCGGAGGCCTTGGCTGAAGACTTTTGGGGAGGGAGAGCGGAATCAACACCTTTCATACTGCAGAGGCTGAGGCTGCCTTCAGAGGACGAGCCCAACTACCCAGCGGGGCACTTTGGCAGGGAGGCGAGGTTCAAGGTCCCTACGGGGCCTTCTCTCACTGGGCCCAGTGAGAATGACCCTCATCACTTCTCAGAAACGCCTCTCGGTTAGCAGGACACTGTCTGCTACGGCGCATGCTCTAAGCCATGAACAGTCTGTCCCTAGAGAGGCAACTGATGGGAACTGGGCTCTGTACGCAACGATCCTGACGGGCCCAAGCTAGGGCTGAGCAGGAAGACAGGGCCAGTGAGAGCGTGACCTGATTATTCACAGGGTCTTGCAATTCCAGAGACCACCACCCTCGAGCCCAGCAAAGGGCTGCACCTCTGTCTTAGCACTTAGCACTGCCGGGAGTTCGACTGTTTCTCTCATAGCCTCCTCATTGCCATCATGGGTCCTGCTCCTGCAGTGGCCAAGTGCGCTCCTCCCTGCCGTACTCTCGCAGCCTGCGGTACCCTAGCACCCCGCGAGGTACCAGCCCCATGGCGAACGCTGAATAAACATGAACTGAATAATAACACACTCGGGCGAAGGAGAGGAAGACAGGATGGGGACTCCTGGAGAAATCTGGAGCTCTAAGGAACCGTCCATAGACATTGGATCCAAAACATGATTTCAGACACTGAATGGAAGTTTATAGCAGTGATTCCTCAATGGGGATATTTGGGCTGTTTCTCAACCGGTCAGAAATTCTACTGGAAGCTGCACCTTCCTTTTCAGGAAGGCCACAGAGAGCCCCCCAAACGTCAAGCTTCTCTGCTTGATACTGGCCAGAATGGTATCAACCCAGTCTGGTGACAAGGATCAGAACCCCCAACGGGTGGATGTTTTTAGGGAAGAAAGTGGGTTTTAGGTAAGGAGGTGGACAAACGATTACCTGCCAAGTGAAGTTTGTTTAATTGAAACAATTCTCTTGCAAGGAAGGCGAATCAGTAAAAGGGATTTCTGGAGTTGCAAAGGTGGGGCCTTGCTAGGCTAAACCAGGGCTTCTTAATGGAGGATGCTGTTGCCCCTCACCCCCCAGGGAACACCTGGCAATGGCTGAAGGCATTTTTTGACGGTCGTGACTAGGGACTGCTGCTCAGCGTATACAGACTAGAAAGGAAGGGGGAGCTTCTGGCAGACTTTTCGACCAACTGAAAATCCTTGGCCTTTTATATCCTTCTATTTCAGAACTAAGCATAGGCCTGGGCTCACAGGGGGTGGCCCAAAAGTATGTTTTGCATGCCCGAATACATGTATGATAGGATTATCATAGAATCAAAAGGGATGATGAGTAGAAATGGACGCGTCCAGATCCCATGTGAAAAATAAGTCGTCCATCTACATACACGCTAAGCAGTGGTCCCCTTTGGGGAATAGTGCCGGTGGTCAGGAGCAAAAGGAATTGCTTTTGCTCTGGGGTCTGTTATGGGTTGAACTGCATCTCTCAAAAAGATATGCGGAAATCCTAACCCCAAGTACCTATGAATGGGATCTTATTTTGAAGTAGGCTCTTTGCAGATGCAATCGAGTTGAGATGAGGTCATAGCGGATTAACGTGGCCCTAATTCCAGTGACGGGTGCTCTTATAAGGAGAGAGGTGCAGAGACTGTTACACACAGGGAAGAAGTCCAGGATGAAGGCCACAAGCCAAGGACCCTACGCTACAGGGTTCCTAGCTACACCAGACACTAGGAAGAGGCAAGGAAGGATCCTCCGATAGAGCCTTCAGAAGGAGCATGGGGTCTCCCTAACTTGAGTTGGGACTTGATTTGGGGCTTCTGGCCTCCAGAACTGTGAGGGGATAAATTTCTGTTGGGTAAGCCACCGAGTTTGTGGTGCTTTGTTATGGCCACCCTGGGAAACTCATACAGGCTCTAATATCCTGACCAGATCCTTTGGAAGAAAGGAGAGGGGAGAGTCAGCCAGGATTCCTCCACTAAAAGTTCTTCTTGTAGGGTAATGATCCTGGCCCTCATCCCCTGGCTGAACCACCTTCATCCTCCCCTCGTGACCCCAAGGACCAGATATCCACAGACTCCAGTGCCACTTAAAATCCAGAGTCTGGGCAAGGTGGGCAACTGCCAAGGGCTAATGAACACATAGCCCCAGTGTAGTAAATACCGCTGGATGACTGATGGACCCATCAGTTAGTGAGATGGGTGAGCATGGAGGAAGCTCTCCGAGCTAATTAGCCATCACCTTCCCGTTTACGATCAGCAGGAATTTTCGGATGGATACCTAAGACAATCCTAACTGTATAGTACACTCAGTGGATCTGCTCGTGGGCTCTCTGTCGGGGGGCATCAGGGTAGCTGCAGGGCCAAGCGTCATAGTGGGGAAGCCTGGGGAGCCGCCCGCTCAGGCAACATTTTACAGTGTGCATTCACATCTGTGCCCCATGCATTACGACGACATCTGATTGCAGAAATGCAGAGGGGCGGGGGCCACTCCAACACTTGCAAGCTGCAGGAACTCAGCTCTGCGAGGTTCAGAGCTCGCCCAGGGTCCCACGGTGAGTCAGGGGAGTGGGAGCTTCGAAGCAAGACTTCCCATTGTAGGCCCACGTTCCTTCTCTCTGGCACTGCACAGAGTAAGCAGGACGCACGGCGGCAGCTGACAGACTCTTCGATGTTACAACCGCATGACCACAACATGATGGAAATCATAGCAGGAAAGCAAAGCTCACCTGTATTTCCCATCACGCTGGCATAAAAACTTGACACTCTCGAAGCGGCCTTTCTAGAAGTCATCTACATGCAAACATATTTTCACACTGTGCTCATGTGAGATTATGTGATTTTGCTTGCATCACTCAGCATGTTATTTCAAGGATCTCATAATGCTCATGTGGCATTCATTCAACCAATTTTATTTTACACCTGCTATCTGCCAGGCAACTTCATGGGCAGTCAAGACAAAATGGTGAGCAAATAGGACACGGTCCCCACCAAAGAAATAGGGGAAACAGACCTTAATTAAAGAACCGAACAATGAAATTATTAGAAACTATGGTGAGTCGTATAAAAAGGCAAAGCATCGAACTCTAAGAAAGCTTGTAATAGGAGCTTCAAAATGATAATTTTAAGGGTCTCATAATATTGGACCAGGTGGGTAATCATATTTATCTAAACAGTCTCCATTTAATCAAGTTTGGTTTCAACTTTTTATTATCATAACTAAAGTTACTCTGAAATATCTGGAAATGAAATATCACTATGTCTTACCACTTACTTGGAAATATTTTAGAAACAAAAAGATGAAGTAAATAAAGCAAAGGTTTATAACTGTTAAAACAGGACGAGGGGTGTATACAGGTGTTCATTACAGTATTCTCTCTACTTTCCTAGATGTTTGAAATTTTCCATAATCAAAGGTAAAAAAAAAAAATCATGATTTAATAGACATTTGCACAAAATAGGTTTTTTTCTTCCTTTGAATTACCCCTTAGGATACAACGGAGAAACAAGGTAACGGAGTGAAAAGATGCAGACACCATCAAGGCTATTTTTGCATCCTATGCTAACAAAACCCATTCCAAACATTCTACCAGTTGCCACAGGCAGCCCATACACGCACATGGTGTCCTCTAGCCTCATTAAAGCAATGGATAGTAATGTTTAAACTGTTTCTTCATTTAATTCGTGTAAATAGGCAAGGTCCGTTGTATGTTACATTTCTCCAATTTTCCAGTTAAGCATCTGAACTGCCTTTTATAATATCAGTGAGCTCCTCAGAATGCAGAAAGGAGGGGTCTGAGGAGTCAGGAGGACCCTAGTTGAACCTAGCTCCTCTGCCCTTTAGGTAAATGCTTTGGCAAATACTTAAGTGTCCAGGCTTGGCGTTGCTTCACCTGAGAAATAGGGGTGAAGAGTCTGCCCAAGAGGGGGAGGCAGGGCTTAATGGGACAGCCTGTGGGGAAGGCCCTGAGACAGCCTGGGGACAGAGTGGATGTTCACTGAACCGCCTGGCGCCTTCTCCGTCCTGGAACAGACTGTGCCCCGCTTCCACTTGCCAACAGAACCTCACTGCCAAGCCCTGATCTCAGGCTCTGGTGTGACTACAGGCAAGTCAGCCTCTCTGTTCCTCAGTTTTCCTGCGTGCAAGCAGGAAGAATGATCACTCACCTCTGAGCGGATGTGCGGGATTAGAGGAGAAGACAGTGTTACCCAGTCACAGCCCTCCGGGGCACAATCTGTAAAATGGGCACAAGGGCTCCAACTTCTCAGGAGTGTGGCCGCCACAGGGCCCCCCCGAAGTGCTTGGTTCTGAGCAGCCTGAGCTCCGCCCACTGCCCAGGGATCCTCAATTCCTGCAGTTAATACCTCCTCAATACCCCTGGTATGAGAAAAGGGGTCCAGGGGGCCCGCTGCCAAGTGAGAGTCCCAACAGGGGGTCTGCAACTGACAAGCCAGAGCAGCACCAACGCCGAATGTCCCAAGGAAGGAGCCCGGGCCCAGGATACCTGGATGGCCCGCGGCGGCTCCACACACTCGATGACAGGAACATGGGAGGGGTGAGATACATTTTTACTCAATAAAGGAGCTTATTATATTCAAGAGTAGCTTAAAAGGAAAAACTGGGGATTTCTGTGAATTGCACTACCCGGGGAGGATCAGGGGCCAGTGACCGGTCCAGAAAAACCCACAACTCCTGCCGGCCCTACCATCCCCTACCAAAAGACCCAGCCCCGAAGCCTCTCCAGCTGTCTCCCTACATTGCGGCAGCCCTGCTGATGGAGGAGGAGGCACAGGGCAGGGATGAGCAGCTTTGAAAAGCGATGGGCCAAAAGGCCCCTCAACCGATGAAAGGTAGAAACAGACTTGAATCAGGGCTTTGGGACTCCAGGGGTCTTGCTCTGAACCACTGAGCCACTGCCGGCTCCTTCATCATCATACAAGGCGGCACTTATCTGTCATACGAGTTTCCCCATTGCTACTGTTAACAAATTACCACCAACATCATGGCTAAAAACAGCACAAATTCATTCTCTCACAGTTCTGAAGGTCAGGAGACCAAAATAAGTTATAAGGCGCTAAAATCAAGGTGTCAGCAAAGCTGGTTCCTTCTGGAGGCTCCAAGGGAAAATATGGTCCTTACGTCTTCCACTTCTAGAGGCTGCACGCATTCCTGGGCTCCCGGCTGCATCACTTCTTTTTGTTTCCCTGGTCAGGGGGTCACATCTCCCTCTCCCTCCCTCTCCTCAGGACACTTTAAGATTACATTAGATCCTCCTAGACACGCGAGGATAATCTCATCTCAAGATGCTTAACTTCATTGCTTCCGCCAAAATCCCTTCTGCCCTACAAGGTGGCAGGCAGAGGTTCCGGAGATTAGGATGTGGAGATCTTTGGGGGGCTGTGATGGAGCCAACCACATGTGCGGACCTGTCTTTCTCCCGCACCACGTGTCACTCCTCCTCCTACAGCCAGCACGTAGCATGGTGCCCACTAGACAGTAAGGGCCCAGGAAATGCAGAAGAGGAGAAGGCAGGGAAGAAAAAGGGAGGGCTCAGGGTGGGAACACAACCCTACAGTCTTGCATCATCCCTGAGCCCCCCCACACAAGGGCGAGAGGGAAAGGAGGCTTCACTAGCAGGTATGTGTCCACTGGGAACACGTTATCAGTTGCAAAGCACCGGCACCTTACTGGCCCGGGGATGGACTCCCCGTGCGCAGTGTGTTTCCCTGTCCCGGTGTGTTCCCACAGCTACTGCTGTCCGCACAGCAGGTCAGCGGGCAACAGGCAGCTCCTTTCCTGCAGACTTGCTGGGAATCCAGACAGGGCTGGGGTAGCCAGATGGCTCACTGCTGTGTTCTGATGAAGGCACTTTCCCTGCAGAGAGAAGACACTGGAGAAGCCTCCAGGTAACCGGACCTTGGCCACAAAAAGCTCTGGTTGCCAACCCCCGCCCTCCCCCCTGCCAAGAAACCGTAGAAACGGTTCCTTCTCAGGGAAAAGACCACGGCAATGATAGCCACTGCTCACGCCTGAGCTTTGCAAACAGTCGTCTCAATTCTTTTCAGCCAACAAGGTGAAAGGAAACGTTGGGTTTTGTGCTCATTTTACAAGTGGGGAAATAGAAGCACAAGGCAAAAGTTACCAGCTGGGAAAAGGCAAACAAAGGATTCCTGAGTCTCGAAGTCTCAGGCTGGGCTCTTCCGACGTGGGCACAAATCTGCCAAGCACGAGGGTCAAACCGTGTCCCCGGGGCCACAGGCTTTGTCTGTAGCTGGTGCGACAGGAGGGCTTTCCAGCGTCTAACCCAGAGCTGAGGGATGCGGGACCCAAGTCCTCTGCTGACCTGAGGGTATCCCACGTGCAGTCACACTCATGTAGCCACTCTGCTCACCAAGGTGACGTCCACGCGTGCTCGGCACGGGGGCGGCCCCGGGGACAGAGAGATGATGGAACCACAGCCACTGTTCTCAGAGGGCTCGGTGGACACACACAGATAAACCTGACCAGTGCCGGCAGTGCTCTCTGGACCCGGACGGTGTCCTGCTGAGGCCGCGCTCCCACATGGAGGCTCCAGCTGCTGGGGTGAGGAGAGTCTCACGGAGAAGCGGGCTCTGCTGCAAGGTCCCGAAGGATGAAGAGGAGTTTTCCAGGAATAAGAGAATACTAGAGTTCTGACGGATGGAAGGGCGTGCTCTTTATAAACGTTCAGCTCACTGGGAAAAATAAATACCTGAGTTGATGTTTGGCACAGACTATGTACAGAGTCTGTGAGAGACAAGGGAAGAAAGGGAAGAAGGGGGGGAGGGGGGGTCTCTTGTTTCTCTCTCTCCCACGTGAGGCTCTGCACTTGGCCTTTATCAGGCCAAAGGTCAAGGCAAAAAGAGGCACAGATGGTAATGCCTCCTACCGCCAGGGAGGTGAGCCGGCAAAGTAGGTGGCTGCCCAGCCTTCCAGTCTGGCCTCCCAGCAATCATCCCCAGACACGTATCTTGGTCCGGGAAAGCAAGCAAAGCATGGCGAGGGGTCCAGGGCAGCAGGTGGAGGACAGTGCCCCTCGGGGAAGAGCCCCTGAGACAGAGGTCAAAGACAGCATCTGGCATTTTTACTCCTTGGGACTCTGCCATGAGTGAAGGGGGTCAAAGGAGGAGGGGCCACAACTCTAACCCTACAATGAGAAGTCCCTTCCTTTGAAGCCATCTTCAAAATCAGAGCCCTGACTTGGTTTTGATCCTCAAGGCTGGCAATTCAACCAGTGAGGCCCCCGCCCGGCACTGTGACTATTTTACGGCTGAAGGGCCTCGCCGCTCCAGGACACTGACATTTGGGAAGCCCCCTGTCCCAAGGGTCTCAAGAGAGAATCTGGGGTCTCAAGGGGAATCATCTACTATGGTCTAACCTCTGGGGTGGCCACCCAGAGGGAAGCTTATGGGAAACCAGAGACTCTCCTCACCCCTTGGAAGAAAAGGTCACTGTCTTTCTGTCCTACAGTGTCTTTTCCTCCCTGCATCCAGTCTCCAAGGAGCACTGTGTTGGAGAACTGGCTGCACGTTTCTCCTGAGTCGGACCTGGGCGCGGGTCTGGGCTCCTGCACACATGCACCCAGGAGACAGGCCAAGGACATTCCACTGGAGGCTGAGCCACTTCTGGGCTGGGCGACCTTGAGAAAGCACCCCAGCTCATGAAGCCTCAGGAATCACAGTACTGACCCCTTCCCCCTTGCGTGAAGTGCCAGCTCTCAGAAGGACGTTCCCAGGCTAGTCTGCTGGACCCAGGAGATGAAAGACACACAGAGTAGAGCTGAGACACTCCCCAGAGACTAGACGGACTGACCACAGCCGAGCCCAGACACGGGGGAAGTCCAGCCAAGATCAGCAGAGCCACTTGGCCAACCAGCCCAGATGCGGAGGCAATAAATGCTTATTATTATCGGAACCAGTGAGGTGCTGTTGCTTGATACGCGGCATTACTGGGGCAATAAATCTTATATTCAGTCTGTAGGATGGCAGTAATAACATGGACCTCCCAGGGCCACTGTGGAGATTAAATGAGACAAACAAGTGTTTGCTCTTGATGAATGGGAGCTGTGATCCCACCACCTTCAGTGAGAGGGTCTGTAATCACCACTGGATGGACCGCAGAGCCTCAGTCTACCATCCTGAGGGAGCCGGCCAATGTCCAAAGAGGCGGCGTGGGTGGGGGTGACCTCTCCCCCCTCCCAGTGCTGCAGCCCCAGATCTCCGTCCCTGCCAGGCCCTGGCATGGTGAAGCAGAGGTTCCTGCAGCCCTGTGTCCACCCTTGAAGTCAGGGTCGGGAGCCACGGGCCCACCCCCATCTGCTCTTCCCCAGCTCCAGGCCCTGCAGAGGCCCCCACATGGTTGTGTGCATCTTGGCCACCTCATAAGGCTCAGTTTCCTCAGATCTCAGAATTACGCCCCCCTTCCCGGGCTTGCTCTGAGGACTAGATACGCAAACGAGTTTGAAATTCCAGCAAGAAGCAGGTCACGACACAAAATGAGGCCACGCCCTCTATCATCATCCCTGTCCCCTTCACTGCCATCACAACCCCCAGCATCCTGAAGGTTGTCATCACCATCACCATCCACAGGGAAGCATAATTCTCAAGAGTAGAAGGAAAAAAATGTGTAGGGAGGTGCTTATATGCATGCGCTCTACTTTGGGAGGGTTTGGTTTGAATTTCAGATCGGCTTCTTGGTAGCTGTACGGCCGTGGGGAAGTTACTCAACATCTCTGAGCCTCAGTTAATGGAGATCATAGCGCTCCCTACCTCACGGTGTCATTATGAAGACTACATGAGTTAACACACACAAAGCAAGTAAAACGGTGTTCGGCCCATAGTAAATGCTCAGTACGGTCAGCCGGTGAGCTGCCACTCTCGGGGCTGCTGCTGATAACGGTCAGACCACCACACAGCAGGTACGTGAAGTGTCTCAACTCCTCGAATTCTCACGAGGGCTCTGAGAAACGTAAAGGGACTTGCCTCGCTCTGAAGGCAGCGCCAGGCCCGCTCCCCCAGGGACCCAGGCGATGGGCGGGCCACAGCAAGTTCCCAGAACGCGCCCCCATGCCTTCCCGCACCCGCACTGACAACCAGGAAACAGGCAGACAA
The DNA here is from genome assembly GCF_003265705.2 of Callorhinus ursinus. Taxonomy (NCBI): domain Eukaryota; kingdom Metazoa; phylum Chordata; class Mammalia; order Carnivora; family Otariidae; genus Callorhinus; species Callorhinus ursinus. The sequence goes on along the minus strand of NW_027397067.1, from coordinate 69,845,370 downwards.
GCTCTCTGCCAGTGCCCGGGTCATTTTCACTTCACTTGTGCTGCTTCTGCAGCTTTTGTCCTCTATGATGCGCTCGGCTGGGCAGGCGCCCCTGTGGCATCAAAGGCTCTGCTGGTGGCAGCTACAGGGAACAGCGGTGCCAAGGTCCCTCCCCTGCCAGCCCCCAGCCCCCCGCCAAGCAACCCGGGAGACTCGCAAAGAGGAGGTGCCTGGCCTTATAACCACTCTGGGTGTTACTTAACCCTCGGCCGTGAGGTCTGTTCTGGAACAGCCCAGGTGTGCCAGGCAGGGGCTGATGGCCAACTTGCTCCTGGACCAATGGCAGCAGGCAGATGCCTGGCAACTGATGGGGCCGGGGAACTTGACCTCTGCATGTGATGAAAGGGTTCAGAAAAGCTTTGCGGTGACGGCACTGCCTGGAATCCAGAGTGCAGAGATCCCTGCATCCACAATTCAATATTTAAGTACCAAGGACCTGCTCCAGGCACCTGCTCCAGGCCACTTCGGCTGAGGGATTCACAGCTAATCTGACCTGGGGCGCCTGGGTGGCTCAGTTGGTTAAATGTCTGCCTTCTGCTCAGCTCATGATCCCGGGGTCCTGGGATCGAGCCCCGCAGGGAGTCTGCCTGTCCCTCTCACTCCTCTCTCTCTCTCTCAAATAAATAAATAAAACCTTAAAAAAAAAAAAAAAAAAAGCTAATCTGACCTGGTCCTGGCCTCAGGAGCACACAAGCTAGTGCAGGGGACACGTGGGGAGACATGCTGAATGCCAGGACGAGGTGTGAGCAAGAAGAATGGGATCAAAAGGGAAGCGGACTTGACTTGGTTCATTCACTCAGTGACTAGTAACAGGGTACCCACCTGACAGGTACTGGGGGCACAGGCGTGAGGCAGGCAGACTCAGGTCCCTGTTTTCATAGAACACACCTTCTTGTGCCTCAGGGAACCACAAAGACCTCCACGGACAAGTGTCTGGGTGTCGGCTGTCCTGCAAGCACCTGGGTAAACCTGGCAGGTGCCCGACGGGGCAGGGAGCTAGGCCAGGCCTCCAGAGGTCAGGTTGGGCTCAGATACTGCCTCCCGCTCTGTCTGGTGCTGCAAGGCTCGGCAACCTCAGCGAACACCACCAATGATGGTAACGCGTCCCAGCAACTGTTTCTCAAATGCTTACAGTGTGCTAACATGCAGTACTTCGTTCCTCCTCACCGGACATCCATGAACCAGGTGTTCTATTTCCCCTGCTTACCAAAGAGAAACTGAGGCAGGAAGCAGGTAAGTCCCACAGCTAGCGATGGCAGAGTGAGGTGCTCAACGTATGTCTGTAGCCAAAGTCTGTGTTTCTACTCAGCACCCCCACCCCACCCCCATCCTGCGTCTCTCCTTAGAGAGCTGAGAACCCAGCCAGGCGGTTCCCGCTGAACGCTCTCCTCTGTGGGGACTAGAGCTGGGCTCATGACAGGACAGGCTTGGGAAAGGACTCCAGCAGCTAGCCCTGGTGAAGGTTCATGCCAGTCTAGGCAAACATCCGGGCACTGCTGTCCCTGCGGGCATGGGCCCCGGAACAGCCAGGCCTGGGGAGCCAGCAAGGTGGGCAGGAGCCGCCAGCGCCCTGGCACCAGCCCCGGCCCCTGTGTGTTCCTCTGGCTGACTGGCAAGGCTTCAAAGGGGTGTGCCAAGCAAGCTGGGGGACCGGGCTGGGCTGGCTAGCCTGAAACGGAGATGGGAGAACAAAAGGAGGCCATGTGGGCTGGTCTGGCAGGCTCCCGTGGCGGGATGGAGGGCGGGAGCGGGGAGGCAGGGGGGGAGGGAGGGCTGCGGTGGGCAATGCGCAGCCAGCAGCAGGTCCCAGGGGTGGCGACTGTACAGTGAGGAACCTGAGGATGGGGGGGGAGCTGGGCCTTGGCAAGTGGCGGGCAGCTGGGGGCAGCCCTTTGTGCCGGTTAGGAATCCACAGGACTCAGGTAGGCATCTGTGCACTTCAGAGGAACTCATTCGCTCATTTCTCCACTTGTCCAACGTGGACGAACACCCGCTATGAGCCAGACACTAGGAGGCGCCGAGGACCAGCCATGAACCAGAATGACAGGCCCGGGAGGATGGGATCCCGGGGTCCCAGACAGGACAGAGCCTTGTCACATGGCACAGCAGTCAAGTGCCCATGTGGGACCCACAGACGGAATGCCTGGGCTCCCTTCCTGCCTCCATCACCGACTGTGACCTCGGGCATGTGATTCAGCCCCTGAGCCTCGGTGCCTGGCGCACTGTGCATGTTCGGTAAGTGCCCCCGGCGGCCAAGCCCATCAGCCCACTGCCAGGTGGGGGTACGCCCATGACGGAGCACAGGACTCCTGTCCCCGGGAAAAGGCTCTCCCAACTGCATCTCGCTAGCTCCCGGGGAATCACTGCCACGTGGAGTGAGAGAAGCTGGCAGATTCGAAGCACCCAGACGCCTGGATCCACTGTAACTGTCACAAGAGAACACTGGCGGGGGGGGGGGGAGCAGTGGCCGCTTAACTGGGGAGACAATGCGCAGCTTGCCCTCAGCCACACAGGCAGGGAACGGGGTCCCACCATCCCAGAGCCCCAACTTCCAGCCCGATCCAAAGACACAGTCACGCCTGGTCCCTGCCGGAGAGGTCCTCATGTTCTTTCCAGAGATGAGAGCCACATGTAAATGGAACTGGGGGCACTGTGCAGAGCAGCTGACGATCAAGGGTCACAAGAGGTGGCCCGTAGGAAAGCTCAGGGTGATCAGGGGAAAGAGAGGGAGGGACCAGGTGTGGCCGGACAGGACAAGAGCCTCAGAGCACAGGCCGAGGAGGCTGGGGCCCATCGCACCACCCTTGGCTTGGTAAGTGAGGGTACTGGAGCCAAGGAACCACGGAGGTCTGTCCTTCCATACCCCAGACCCCTGGTTCTGGACGGGCGGCAGAGAGGCTGGAAGGAGAAGAGCCTTTCGAGGGAAAAGGACCAGCAGAGCATGCACGGCTCTGGGTGCTATTCAGCCCTCCCAGGAGGTGTGGCAGCTTCCCCACTGCACCCCCACCCCCCGTGGGCCCTGGCACCCCTGCATGGCATGCTGAGAGGAAGGGCCACCCTCTACCTGCTGCCTCTACTTACTATGGAACTTGGGGAAAGGCCTTTCACGTCTAGACACCCCAGCTGTCTTGGGTGTACTACGGGGGTGAATAAAACCTGCTCAGAAGAGTTAAGTGAGACACCCCACAGCAGAGCCTAGACCAGAAGTAGCTCATGGAAATATTAGTTTCTTTCTTTCGACTCTGACCTTATGTGAGTGCAAACTCCCTGGAGAGAAAACCCATGGCTTTTTTCACGTACCCAAATGCCAAAGAGTGAATTCGAAAGAAGTCTGGACCTTTAGGGGGAAGACCTGGCTTCCAGCCTTATTCTCCCTGTTAAGGACGGGGCAGGGCACAAAGTCTCTTGGCCTCAAACACCTCACTGTAGGATGGGGCTGGCGATGCTTCGTTCCCGGGCTGTGGGAGACTGGACATGCGCTGCTACACGCGAGGCTCTGTAAACCAGAAAGTTCTCCACGTGTTGATTATGGCAATGCCCTGTAAGAAGTGGCCTCGGAACCCATTTCTCTCACGGTTCTGACAGGAAGGGAGCTGTCCTGAAATTCTGGGTGAATTTAAACCATTGCTAATGTCTAGTCAAAGGCGGCGTGTCACAGGAGCTGCTCTCCTGGCCAGAACTCCAGCAGATACTTCTCGACGTGGACATCTGCAGGTGCTGGGATGCTGCCAGAGGGGGCCTGGCTCCCTCTGGGGGCTGCAGGGGCCCAATGCCGAGCTCCCGGGCCCCTTGCCAGTGTTTGTTCCATGCACACCAGCGGGGTCTCCTGCCTTGCCCCAGGGTCACGTTAGATGGGGATGGGATTACTACCTGCCTGTCAGGTAGCTGAGAGAGAGGGGGTACAGAGAGGCCAAGAGACAGGTCCCCGGAGAAGTTGCCAGCCCCAGCAGCTGGCCCCCGAGGCCCGGAACGCCCAGGGCCCAACGGAAAGCATCCTGCTTCCTCTCCCGACTCGCTGAGCAAACACAGGAGGATAGCAGGTGCCCGGGGCAGCTGGCCAAGCAGGGCTTCTGCCCACCGCTCCCTCCTCCTCCAGCCCAGCCAGGCGCAAGCCTGCACCCTGGCCCAGGTCCCACTCTCAGCCCCCGAGTGCCCGGAGTGGGGGCTTCCCGCCACAGCCTCTCGGTGGGGTGAAAGCAGCCCACGCCCAGCAGCTCGGACAATCTGTACGTCTCACTGCATATTTCCAGGAGCTGAGGTGCACGCCTGGAAACTGCTAACGCCTTCGCTGGAAACCTATCAAGGCATTTCAGTGATGCCACTGACCCATGAGATCTCATCCAGACACACCACAGGGCCCAGAAGGGTGTCAGATAACCTGCTCACAGTGTGTGGCCGGGGCAAGCCAGGCCTCTGCTCTCGGGGGGCAGACTTCCTCATGGACACAATGACGGGCTCGGGCCAGAAGCCTGCTAAGACCCCCACAGAGCGTGATGGGGTTGATAAGAGGCTGTCTTTGCTGTCAGGAGGCCATGGACATCAACCCTTGTGCGGCTACCTTCTTCGCTGTGTGGGCTTGGGGAATTCCTTTGATGTCTCTGAGTTATTTCTTCATCTTCAAGGTGGGGAGGGCAATTCCTCCCTGCAGACTCTTTTGGTGAGAAACAAATGATAATGGCCAGAAAGGGCCAAGTGTGGAGCAAGTGCCCCAAATAGCGGGGGGTGGGAGGGGCTGCTAGACCCCCCTCACCCATAGTAAGTTCTTAAATAGATATCTGTATTCAATCGTTTTCCTTCTGAGGAACAGAACAGGCTTGCTGTGGGGTTTGGGACCCGAAGTACTCACTGGGTCAACAGAGATTTGCTGGTCTCTCATCTTACATGAAACTAGGACCTGAGCTACTCCACTCCCAACACACACAGACGTGCCCACGCGCACACATTCATATTCTCTTGCTCTCTGATTCACTGCCTCACTCCCTCCATGCATATCCAGCAAATGGCACCTCTGCTACTATAGGAAACCAAATGGATGGGGGAATGGTACTGATCCCAGCCGATCAGAGAGATTCTGAGGGAGCCAGCAGCAAGCTGGAGGTTCACAGAGGGCTATTTTTTTTAAGATTTTATTTATTCATTTGAGACACAGAGATACAGAGAGAGAGAGAGAGAGAGAGAGGCAGAGGGAGAAGCAGGCTCCCAAGGAGCAGGGAGCCCGATGCGGGACTCGATCCCAGAACCCTGGGATCATGACCTGAGCGGAAGGCAGATGCTTAACCCTCTGGGCCACCCAGGCGCCCCTCCCAGAGGGCTTTTCTAATGGTTTTTCCCTAACAGATTGTTCCAATACTCAACAAGGATTAGATGGGCCAGCGAATGCAAGCAATGCTATGGCAACCCCTGCCCTCAGCAGATTTCAAGTCAGCTAATAGTAATCATTGATATTCTCATCGTATCTACCACCAAAAAAAAAAAAAAAAATGCTGTTTAACAACAAAAGCTCCGTGGCATAAACACTAAGTGTCTGTGTGTCTGGGTGGCCGGGCAGGTGGTTCTCATGATCTCCGTGGGGCTCACTCAGGGGTCTGGGAGTTGGCTGGTCTCAAAGAGCATTGATTAGAGCCCCTCGGTTATGTTCTGTGTGTCTCTCCTCCTCCCCCCGCAACCCGAAGGCTAGCCCGGAAATGTTCCTCTCTTGGTGGGGACGGAGGTCCGACGGTGTAAATGCAAACGCTTCTTCAGAACTCTTTGCAGTGTATCTGAATCTGCTTGCGTTGGGCAAAAGCAAGTCAAAATCGAGCCCAGCATCAGAGATACAGGGCATGGGGGAAGAGTTGGGGCCATTTGTGCAATCCACTCACCACCACCTTAAAGGGAGGAGACACAGAATTATGTCACGGATAGTTTGCAACGCCAGGAGAGCCAGCCTGATGCCACAGTTAGGCCCCACCGGGGGAGACATCAGTGCGTCCAAGGTTTGGATGGCCCTGTTGAGTGTGCAGAGTACCGACTTTGCCCAAGAACGGACTTGGAGGCAGAGAAGTAACACAGGTCTGGTGACCAAACTCTCTTCTTTTTTTTTTTTTTTAAAGATTTTATTAAGAGAAAGAGAGAGACAGTCAGAGAGAGCACAAGCAGGGGGCGGCAGGCAGAGGGAGAAGCAGGCTCCCCGCTGAGCAGGGAGTCCGATGCGGGACTTGATCCCAGGACCCTGGGATCATGACTTGGGCAGAAGGCACCCCCCAGGCGCCCCCTAAACTCTCTTCTTTACCCCATACAGAATGAGAGCAAACAGCAAGGAGTTAGTTAAAAGAGCTGGAATCAACTGGCACCTCTATCTGGGGGAAAGAGTGTGTGAATTACGCAGTCCCACAGAAAGGAGCGCAATCTGCCAAATTCCATAAGCCCAGGATAAAGGTCAAACAAAGGCTCCATGTTAATTGTCCTCCCCTGCTCCCCACCCCCAAAATGTCCTCATTTTGCTGGGGATAAGGAGAACACGCAGCAATAAACCACCTCTGCATAGGGTCTGCAGCTCTGTCTCTGCTGGCTGGAGACCAGAAAGAAAAGGCCAAACAGGGATCGGAGCTGATTTCCAACATCAGATTCAGTGGTTCTGGGTTGGGGCTCAGGAGCTGATATTTTTCATAAATGCCCCCAGGAGACTCTGATACAGTCACTCCTCAGATCACACTTTGAACCCCTTCTCCCCAAGACGGATGAAGGAACGTGGCTGTCAAATCACCCCATGCCCTACAGAGACCCCGTGCGCCCAAGGCCACGGGGCACTCATGTTCTAGGGCGGAAACCTAGGAGTGCACACAACACGCATGCATGCACGCACACACACGCCACACAAACTCATCACACGCAAGTGATGCCGAATGAGGGGGCGGGTCTGCAATTAGAGCAACTGATGGTGTTCACACTTGGCATGGCGAACACTGTTTCTGGGCTCCGCCTGCACCGCGCCACATCTCCATCTCTCCCTAATTGGAGGCAGGGGCTGTTTATCGTTAATCTTTTTCCGGTGAGAAAAATAAGGCACAGAGAGAAGTTGAAGTGTCCGAAATCCCAGAGCTAGTAAGTTGTGGTGTCCAGATGTGTCCAGATGTGTCAGCAGACATTCGGACCCGAGGGTCCACGTTCTCACCCCCTGGCCGGACATGCAGGAGCATTAATCCCACCTGGAGGTGCTGCCCGCCACCTGACGCTCCAGCCGAGCCCGTGAGTGCCCTTATAAAGATGGGAGTCAAGTTCCTAAACTTGCCTTGTGGCCCCAGTACCTTAGAACAAAACTGTTAAGATCATGAAGTCCTTTCCCTGATGCCTTTGCGACGGCAAACGGCTTATATTACCTCTCATTTTTTTCTGCCCACCTCCTCCTGTTGGTCTCCACTACCCTTCCCGCCAAGCCACCCACCTAAAAGGGGGTGCCACAAGGAAGGTGGCTACCCCAGGACCTACTGTGTACACCCAGGCAGGGAACATGCCCTCCTTGGGTCTCCAAGCCTTGCTAGGGCTACATCTCCCTGCCACCTCCCGCCCCACTTTTGCAGACAAGGAACTGAAGGAGCCTCAGAGAGGTTAGGCAACTTGCCCATGGCCACAGAGCCAGTCCACGGGCCAGCACTGTACTTGAACTTCAGTCTTGTCTAGTCTACATAGAGCATGATCTCTCACCTTTCTGAAGTGTGATTCATGTGCCTGTGTCAAGGCCCTTGGGGACTGAACAAAACGTTAACAACCAGTCTGAAAAACGTGATGACCATCTTTACTGGAGGGAAAGGAACTTCCTGTGCAGTTATTATAAGTAATGGGGGCGGGGGATGGTGTTCGAACTGGGAATAGGAAATATGCTACTTCCCAGCAAAGGGGCGTTCCGGAGCCAAGGAGATGCTGTTTTTGAAGGCACATTCCAAAGAGGGGTCGGCTGCTTACAGAAAATGCCCGGGGCTGCTAGGGAGGCCCCCAGGCTGTGCGCTGGCTCTGGCTCCCCAGAGCCTTCTCTGCGGACGTGGCTTTTGTGGATGGGGACAGGCATCTAGCCAGCAGCTGACAGGACACACTCTTTGGCAAGCTTCCCTAGGATGGGATAAGGAAAAGTTTTGTTGTTTTTTTTTTAATTTTTTTTTTCCTTCCTACTCCATGTTTCCCCAGCTTGGGGAAAATGGAAAATCTAACAAACCGAAAATGAAATTCTAAAATAGTACTTCCAATTCGGGCCTGCTCAAGGACCTCAAGGGGGCCTAGGACGACTGTCGATCTGGTGTGGGGACCTTGTGCAAGAAGGGTTACTGGACTGAGGATGAGGAGTCCTGGGGCATCTGCACCCAGGGGATTCAGTGGGGTTCCGTGAGCTTATGGCTTCACACCTGGTCATTTCACTTGGGACATCACTCTTGCCACAGCCACCAGCCTCACATCCCTGTGATTATTCAACATGAGAATGGGGAGGAAAGCCTTTAAATTGGTAAAGCCCTGCTGCATACGTGAAAGGTTAAAAATCGTAAGAATCAGCGAACTCCAGCAATAATGTTCATGATATTCGCCCAGAAAAAAAGTTCCCTCTGATGAGTGGAACAAAATGGTAGCTGTAGAGAGAGGTGGCAAGCTTAGGGGGCAAGATGCTGAAGATGCTGAAGGCTCTAGAGCCAAACTGCTCTGAGAAACTGGGCTCTACTCCTAGTGAGCTGTGTGACCTTGGGTAACTCACTTTCTCTCTGTATGCCTGCTTCTTCGTCATAAAATATGAATACTAAAGTCCCAGCTCAGAGCATTGTTGTAATTATTAAATAATCTAATCAAAGACGATCTATACACAGCCACTATGTCTTCGCTATTATAAAATCAGTGACAGTGATACTATGTTATGAACAGTAACATATCATTCAGCAATGTTTGGGCCATCTCCAGACTCACTATAAGTAGCTCCTGCAAACATAAATGCTGTTTTGGAAAGAGTGTGGTAAAAATACTTCTGAGACGGTTTATGATCTTCGAGACATCCCTTGTAAAATAGTGCAAAATGAGTCCACGGAATAGTCATTTAAGAGGTATTTTAATGAGCAACTGCACTCTGCCTAATACGGTGGGCATGCCCTCAATGTCCTATTGCCCTTCCCCTTCATACTAGGCATCCCATGACGGGGTGGCAAGCACGGGTGACAGGTGTCGTCTATGTGGCACTCCGCATGAGGAGCAGGGAGAAAGGCCCGACCACAGCAGGTACAGTCTGGTGGGGGCCGGCCCTTGTGCACCACACAGCTTCATGGCAGGGCCTCTGGGGATCCCATCGAGGCTGCAGGGATGCGCTGGCCCGAGCTGGGCCCTGCAGGACCGGAACAGCCAGGGCAGCCGGGGCAAGAGGAGGAGGTAGGCGCACAGAGGGAGTCCTGGTGAAGCAGGCTGCAGAGGCTTGTGACTTCTCAGCCAAGGGAAACCCCTTGGTTTTTTGACTCAGTGGGAAGAGGACGCCAGGGAGGCCTGTCCGTGGCGCAAAGCCGTGCTCCTGAAGGCGCATGGGACAGCACTGTGAAGGACGGGGGGGCAGAGGCAGGTCCAGAGTTGGGGAGACCCCTTAGGAGGCTTAGAGAGCAGTATCAGGTGGTCTGACATCAGGAGCTGAATACCACATTGTGGTGGAAAATACACCAAGTGAAGGGTTCCTCAGATGGTGGAATCCCCTCACTCAGGGGAGCCCAGGGGAGTGGGGCTGGGGCCTGGAGGAAGACACACACCAGGGACTCTCCTGGGGAGGGGCCCACACTCGGGAAGTCAGAACAGAAGGGCCTGGAACCTGTGAGTCTGCATGAACTTTCTACAGCTGCAGTAACAAATAGGCCCGTTGGCTTCAAACAACACTGACGCACTGTCTCAGTCTCCAGGTCAGGCATGCGGTTTGGCTCAGCTGGGTTCTCCGTCCCAGCTTTTGTGGGCTAGATTCAAGGTGCTGGCTCTAACCGGGGGGCTATGGGGAGGACCCTCTTCCAAGCTCACTCATCCATGCCCTTGGATGAATTTGGTTCCCTGTGGTTTAGGACTGAGGGCCTGTTTCCTTGCTGGCAGTCAGCAGGGGCCAACCTTCTGCCTCCAGTCCTCACACCTGGGCCCCCACATGTGGGAACCAGCAGCACACCAAACCCTCCTCACACGGGGAGTCTCTCGGATTCCTCTTTGGGGGGATCTCTCTGATCCCAATCAAAGGAAAGTTCTCTCTGCATCATCCAGAATAATCTCCATAGAGGCCCACTGATGGGTCACCTTAATTCCATCTGCAAAGTCCCTTCTGCCAGGGAAAGTAACAATTTCATAGGCATAGCCCAAGGTATTGGGGCGGGGGGCTCTTCTGCCTGGCAGAGCTTCTCTGCTTCTCTACAGGAACTCTGCAGACATCACACAATAAATGACCACCATCACCACCGTCATAGATGGGAGCCCCGCGTTCTAAGGAACCAGGAAGAGGCACATTACCTAGCCTCGGAGAGCCGGCATGGGGAAGAGAGGAACACCAGGAAAGGCTCCCCAGAAGAAAAATGAGATTATCTAATGGGCCCTGAAGATGAGTGAGAGTGAAGGGAAGTGTCACTCCCAGAGGCGGTTAGCCTGCAGATGATTAGAATCATACGTTTGGGGGAGGCCAAAAGTCTCCAAGATGTGGCCAGTGTTGCAGGAGCCAGCCTCCCTGAAGGCTAAGAACTGCCGTCACCCTCCCCTCTCCTGGTGGCATGAATCTGCAAAGAGCCTTCCAGAAGCAACACAGTGCACCTTCATGGAAACCCCACTATGTAAGGGAAATGAGCAAAGTGAATCTGCATGTGCTGGTCGAGGAAGAGGTATGTAACACAGGAAACGAAAATGACATGCAGACCACTATGAGTAACGGGTTTCCAATTTCCTCCCCTTGCCCCCCAAAAAAGAAAGTGATCGCTTGTGACCATGCACGGGTTTACAGAAGCCAACAGTTAAAGATTCAAGAATCGTGTACACTGGATTTTAAACCTTTAGTAGCCTGAAATTGGCCATGGTGGGATTTCACCACTGCAGTCAGCAAACCTACAATTCAGGGGTTTTTTTTTCCTTCCTGAGAGGCTGAGCTGCACACCACTGGGTTTGCATAAATGACCAAAGTGACAATAGGGATTATCTCAGGAAGAGGTGGGATGCGTTTCACAGTGGTGTTGGCCACTTTTCCTTCCTTAGATTATTAATTTTTCAAATTGGTACAATTACAACCTTTTTCACATCTTTTCATTATCTTCCAGATATATAAATAATGAACATTAAGACGCACCCCAGCTTGCTGTGATCGCCATTTTTCAGGGCTCTCCTGCCATGGAGGTGGCTCCAGCATCATCCTGCAGGCACAACGGGCTCTGACATTCTCAGGCGGACAGGAACCACCGCCCCACGATAATGTGCCGCTCATCACTGACGGCACCGCTGGGAACCGGGTGGCCCAGGCCAGCCAGACGGCCAGGGGGCGGCAGGGGGGGCGACCCTCTGGGAGGCTGGGCACGCTTCCTTGGGAAAAGACCTCCATCAGCTGCAGTCTGAGCCACGGACCTCATGCCTCATCTGCTACAATCATTATGAATCATCCTTGGATCGTCAGGGAGCTAGGAGAGCTTCTCCAGGGCCCGCCAGCTCTGCTTCCCCTGGCCAGCCCTTCCCCCTGTGCCGTCACAACCAGGGAATGTTCCGGCGGGGGGGGGGGGGCGGTTGAGGTGGGGGGGCTCAACTGCAGACGGCAACACCAACTCATAGCCCAGCCAGTGTGAGGCTTTCTCATGTGTGATGTCCTGGGTAATGAACACACTCATCGTAGCCCACGGGGCGTGGAGATGGGAAGGGGGGCTTCTGCCCAGGAGGCTGGATGGAGGCCCGGTGGAAGACTAACCCAGGCTCCCCGAAGCAGACACTCCCTGACTTAGCCTCATTTCACTGCTGTCACCACTTGGAGCAGAGTTCTCCACCTGGACCTTTTGGCCTCTTCCCCCCGGGGCCCTTTCTCTCTGTGACCTCTCAGCACAGTGAATATGCAGAATATCACTCCAGGTGCCTGGCATACAGCAGCTGATCATGATGTGACTGCCGATCCGCGGGCCACTTTATCTGAATGTTTATAGCACTTCTGTCTTTCCTTATCATACCATCGTGCCACGTAAACGATTTGCATCCTGCCCTTCCTTCCCAGAAGGTGGCCCTTCTAAACCATCACTGTGATGCTTAAGTGCTGGGATCATGAATTCTCTGTACATGCTACCATTCCTTCGGCCACTCCCATATTCTGTGACATTAAAGCCATTTCGGATTTTTCGCTGTTATAAATACCACTACGGCCAACATCTTTGTGCATAAGCACAACGGGATTCTGAGAAGTAACTTTATCTATTTTTGATTGTTAGGTTAATCTCATACGATTGTTATACCTGCACCTTGGTCAGGTGCAGCATCATCCCTGACACGGAGAAATGAGAATACTCGTCACCCAGCTCCTGTCTGATGGGTAACAGGCTGTGGATGGCTCCCAATGTAAATGAGGGAGTTGGTGTCCAGGTTTTATCTGCTCATGCTAAAAAGTGAAGGAAGACGCAGCTAACACATTCTTACTGTATCATGAATTAGACGGCTGGAAGTTTGGGGTCTCATGAACCCACCCACCATCTCTCCTACCCACCACCATCACCACAGCCATGGACCACTGAGAAGGTCTCTTTGGCATGGCACGGGAGAGATCCATCCACAACGTTTGGAAAAACAGCACTCTGGGAGCTTGAAACAGGGTCAAGAGGCCTTAACTCAGGCCAGAGACACCCAGATTTGAGGTCCGCTAAGTTTGTTTCTGACTCTCCATAATTCCTTCGACCTGAGTCTCTGTTTTTCCCCCTACAGGCAGTGGGGTGATGACCAGAGGATCTCTGCGGCCCCCTTTCTGAAGTTCTCTGAAGCTCTCGAACCCAAGCAGAAGGGAGCTGCCAACCCAGGAAAGGCAGGAGCTTGGTGTCCTCAGCTGGCCCAGGAAGTTGGACCCTTTGAACTTCAAGCCCCCAGAGCACTGGAGCTCTGTTTCCGGAAACCACCCCTGCCTGGGCCAGGATAACTGCTTCGTGTCACCTGTGTAGCTTGTTGAATTAAAGTATCCTGAGGGCAGGGTATGTATGATAGGACTCATCTTTGTCTACCTCACAACACCAGCTGTGTGGTGAGTATGTGGAATTCATTCTGTATCCTTTGTAACAGCAAACAAGCAAATAGAACTGAACGTGATCTAAAAGATGCTCGCAAAGGACAAGTTAACGTAAATCATGATCCAGCTATGGAAGATGACCGTGAGCCATTACACGAATGACGGAGAGCTGTCCTTACTAACACAGAGAAAGGTCCACCACATACTCTCCTGGGGTAAATTAATTACAGGACCACAAATGGATGTGTGGGGCCACGTGTGCCAATGAGGGGGATTTATGTGCTGTCTATGGAAATCCCTGGGCCTTGGAATTTTAGGTAAACTTTTAAATGTTATCCTTTGTCCTTTTCTGACTTATTTTGTGTTTCTCATAATTAATAAGCATTCCTACCTAGTAGCATCTAAGGCAGGAAATGGCAAACTATGGCATTCAGGCCAAATCTGACCACGACCTGCGTGTGTTTGGCACATGAACTAAGAATGGTTTGGAGATTCTTTTAGTGGTCGGGAGGAAAAAAAAAAAAAAAAATCAGAGTAAGAATAGCATTTTGTGACACATGATGATTATCTTAAGTTCAAATTTCACTGTGCAAAACTAAAGCTTTATGGGGAGCACAGTACTGTCCATGGCTGTTTTTGTGTGGCAATGGCACAGGGTAGCTGCCACGGAGACCGCATGGACTGCACGGCCCTAAATATCTTCTCTCTGGCTACTTGCATAGACCAGTCTGCAGACCCTGGTCTAAGGCCTCGCCTGCTCTGGAAACCTCCATAAGACCACTGGCTGGAGTGGCAGCTCCGCAGGGTTCTATGGCTCACACTTGACTGCAACACACAATCCTCACTACTCTCGGGATTCTGTACTGTGAATCTGCCTACTCGCCAAAATTTATCTGGAACCCCCAATACACGCAATTTCCCAGTCATTTTCAGATATTCCCGGAGCAGCGAAAAAACCTGAGTTGTCTGACTCACGTGTTCCCAGCCGAGGCTAGGCAAGGTGACACTCTGCTCCTGGTCTCAGCTCTCGTACTGTAAAGACCTATCTCTTCTGAGGTCTGTGTGGTGCCACATTTTCCTCATTTTTGTGCTTCTTTTGTTGGTAGTTTTGCTGTTTAAAAGAGCCTCTAAGCCCAGTGCCTGAATGCTGTGTAGTGTTCCCGAGCACAGAGGCTGTGATGTGCCTTCTGGAGAAAAGATGTGTGTGAGAAAAAGCTTCATTCAGACCCTGAGATACAGTGCTATTGGCCATGAGTTCAACGCCAATGCATCAACAATACCTATTGAAGAAGATGCCTTTGAATAGAAACACACATAAAACAAGGTCATGTATTGATTGGTCAACGAAAATGTTGTGGCTAGACGCACCCAGACCCTGACCCTCTATTTCCCCCTGGGGCAATGATTCGGTATTCACTAATTCCGTGTTTGCCTCCTCTTTACACAACAGAACTACAGCAACTAATGAGATTCAACTATACTTGCTTTCAGGATCCATCCTATCACCACCTTAGTTCCCACCAAACCGCAAGTTCCTTAGGGCCAGGGACTGTGACTTGACACCACCACAGAATCTGCCATGCCCCCCTTCACCTACCCCATGGTGAGGCCCAGAGCAGGGCAGAGTAGGAAGGGCCTATGCTCCCCTCCAAGCTCCCTTCCAAGCTCCCCTCCACGAACCTGAACCTCATGACCCTCTTAGAGAATGGGGATCATCCCGGTACCTGCCTTGGGTTGTTGAGAGGACTCAGTGAGCCAGCATAGGTAAGCACTTGACTCCTGGCCCCCTGGGAGCACCTGGTGAACTGTTCTTATTTGGGAAACTTCCAAAGAAGATGCCCCTTTTCTTTCTCAGAAAACTGTCACTATGCTTGACCACACTCTTCCAAAAAACCCCTTTCCACACATTGAACCCAAACCCTCTTGTAGATTCTGCTGAGTTTTCAGTAAAAACAGCTAGAAAGGAAAAGCAAGTAGCCACACAGCCCCGTAGGAACCATCACGAACTTGTCAATCCATCGACAGTTTTTGGCAAAGTACTGCAACAGACACAGAAAGAGCCTGACCTCTCTCTCCCTAATCTCATCCCCAAATGTCAAACGTGCCACCAACGTAGGAGTTTACAAAGTAGCCTGTGAAGAAAAATATACATTAACCTATAAGGGGAAGCTACGTTAAACAAGAGTAGAGGGAAATATTACACATAATAAAGGGCAGAATTTGTAGTACACACAGTACTCGGGTGTGTTCATAAACCCAAGCTTACACTTCTGCAACACTAAAGGAAGTAAATTATTTACGCCAGAAGTGCTCACCGGTGCCCCTCCTAGAGCTCACTTACGCCCAGGGAGGGGTCACCTCGGCAGGGACGACATTTCTCACCTGCTCGCTTCTAAGGAGGGACGATGTGCCCAGCTCTCACCAGAAGAATGCAAGGGCAGTTACTGGATGCCATTTCCAGACGAGGTGTTTAGGAAGTGGGTGTCCGCCTTGACCTTCCCTTCCCCCCTCTGCCAGCTAGGTTACATTTCAAAGTCACTGAAGAGATGGAAGCTCAAGAGCATGGAACACACTTGAGTCTTCCAATCGCTGCAGAAGAAATGCCACCCACGGACCAGGAACATCCCGGGGGGCTAGTCTGTGAGTAAGAAATGGGCGTCTTTTGTGCTGAGCTACTAAAATACTGAGGTTTATTTGTTACAGCATCTAGAGTTACTCAGTGGAACAGTCCCACCTTTTTTTTTTTTTTTTTTTTGCTTTGTTGGATGAAAAAACTGGGGCTCAGTGGTAGATTAAACTTGACAAGGTTACACTCCTAGTAAGGTGTTGATTTCCACTAGTTGCTGAGAAAGTTTTGAAAGCCTATGGTCTTTCTGAAAGACCCAGCTGCTGACAAGCTAAGAGCTCTCTAAGTGCTCTGAGAGTCCAGATGAAGAAGGGTTCAGGGAAAACACTCTGAAAAGCACAAAGCACTTTAGAAAGAACCAAGGCGCATTTGTCATCAGTTTCCCTGTCCACGTTCCCTTTGCTTAGCCAGGTTCAGTCCATCCAGAATTTCACTTCCAATGGAAGCAGAGAAAGCAAATGCGGTCGCAGACACACCTCACGACTCTCAAAGCCTTCTTATGACTTTGAAACGGGCTGAAAGAGTCCATCCTTCCCACCCACCACGTGCCCCCGCCCCCAGCACCAGTCTGTGCTCTGGGTTCAGTTTATTATGAGCACTGCCCGTGGCCAGACACGGCCGGGCTGCCTCACTGAAGCCGAAGAAAAAATGAGTACTAGATGTGACAGGGAAGCTAGATGTGCAGACGGGGGGCATTTTGAGGCCCTCACTTCCCTGCTCACAATTAGTCAGCTTCTAGCAGTGATGAGAAGCTGAGGATGTCACAAACAGTGACCTTCGCTGACAGCTCCTATGAGGAAGGACTCTCCAAGGTACTTGTGGATTCACAACATTAGCCAACCTTCTGCTCAGAGCCTTGGACAATTCGCAGGGAAAAGGTATTTCGTCTGTCTAGCTACTCCCCAGGCTTTCGATGTGGACCTACTGTGCATCAGGCAGTGACCTAAACGAAAGTGAGACACAAGTCCTCAGCCCGAAAACCCGGGCTGGCTGACAGACACACACATGCTTCCGACCCACACACTGTCAAGGGCCCACTGTCCCGTGAGTTCCCATTCTTCAGAGTAGCCGTGATGGTCCAAGCCTATGTGCACTTGTATGTCCGTCTTTCCCACAAGAAGGTAAAGGTCTGTTCATCTGTGTGGCCCCATATTTTGCACAGGTTCTCAGGGTGTGTTGCCTGAACTGAACTGAACCAAGGGAAGGAAGGGAGGGAGGGAGAGAGGGAAGGAGGGAGGGAGGACAGAAGGAAGGAAGGAAGGAAGGAAGGAAGGAAGGAAGGAAGGAGAGACCCTGGGAATATAAAAATGAACAAAATGCTTTTCCTAAGCCCAAGGCAATGATTGTAGATTAATACTGAGGGTGGACAGGTAAGGAATCACAGTGAGTCCAAGGACATCAGATGTGTAAAATAAAGAAATAATGGAGAAGTCATTAGCTCTGGCAGGAGCAGTCTCCCCGCAACGAGTAGACATGAATTAGGACCGTTTGATTTGTTACACATTCCACAGCATCCCCCTGCACACTATTATAATCTTTGTTCATCATCTGTCCCCTTCAAAGACAAAATTCCCCAAGAAGCAGAGATGGCTTCTCTCTTGTCCGTTCCCCAGGACCCGGAAGTGCTCGATAATCATTTGTGGAACAGATATATCCGATTAGAGACAAAAACACATTATAATCCCCTAATAGATACAGATAGAGCTACGGGTGCTAGGCTTACACACAGGACAAAGCGACCAACTGTGCTCTGAAGGGAACAGCAACATTATATATATACACACACACACAACTTTCGGCTACCACAGTGGTAACAACCGGTCTCATGGACCAGTTGTGGTCCCCAGAGTGAACGCTCACCGAGTCTCATGAGGAAGTTGGCATCATTACTTCACAGCGGAAGAGCAAGGTGCGGGCAGAAGAGAAGGTGGCAGGCCCCAGGGCACAGAGCTAGTAAACACAAGAGTTGTGTGACTTCACATGGTGCCCCACTAGAGCACAACCTCAGGAGAGTCAGAGGGAAGGAGAAACGAAGTCACTCCTGCAAAGCAGACAGCCACCAGCACTGGGCTAGGCAGACCCTGGGCACAGAGCAGACACCAGCCCTCATGCCTCATCACATTCCCCAGTGAGTCTGCACGGCTCAGGTGTGCCCCACAGCAACACCAGTTCGCTGATTCGCCACCATCGGAAGAGACTTCTAAAAACACCAAAGCCCAGATCCCTCCCCAGACCAATGAAAGCCTAGTTCAGGGGTGAGGGGTAAGGGGGCGCAGGAATTGGATACCGGTATTTTTCTGCAAGTTCCTGGGTGACTATGGCATGCAGACAGGGCTGAGGACCTCTGGGTGAGGCGTCTGCAAACCCACTACCATCCCAGAGCAGGGATCTGGCAAGAGGAACTGCCAAGAGGTTGCTGGAAATCAGGTGTCAGTACAAGAAAGAATGGCTTGACTATTTCCCTGGACGAATCATTTATTCACCTGTGACGGTATCCTGAAACAGGGTACCTGTCAACTCTGCCTGTGGCCCAGAATGCTGGGCTTAGCAGTGCCAAGGTGGGAGGCTCCCCACAGGTACTCGGGGAGGATGCCCACCACCTGCAAACCTAACGCTCTGCCCTGTAGCAGCTGGAGACCTTGCAAAAGTCACTCGACTCTCTGAGCGTGTTTTCTCAACTGCGAAATGGGAATAAGCATGTTAACGATGATGAAAGGGGATATGGATGCCGAAGACTTCACTAAGCTGAAAAACAAACAAAACCAGAAAAACATCACTTAAAGAGAAAGCGTTACCACTGCCAACTTGGAGGAAGTCGGGTAGAGTGGTGGGTAGAGCAGGGATCTGGGTTCAAGCCTGGCTTGGCCTTTATTATGGAGTCAAGAAACTACTCCGCACACGTTCCTCTATCGTGGTCCACAGCACAGCAATGGCTCGTCTGCTCGTCCCCACATTCATCAAGCTTGTACTGGGCTTCCACCACGAGGTTGTTAGATGAAGCAAATGACATAATACGCATGAATATGCCTTGGAAATTGTAATCTGCTCTACCAAGGTGAGGCTATTGTTTCTGTGTGCAATGATTAACCACGGGCTCATGGGCTTCCGGGGTCTACAGGGACCTTACGGGGCCGCATCACCGTGGGATGCTCGAACTCCTCCCACCCTAGTCCCTCTCAGTCCAGTGTGACCTCTACGTGGATCTCACCGGCAAGGAGACCGTGTCTGCTGTCTGAGACCACTCAAGTCCACCCTGAGGGTCTCCATTTCCTTTACCTCCGTTGAGATGTCTGCCCGTTCTCTCCACTTCTCCGTCTTAGTTCTGATCTTTGGGGCCATATAAGACCCACCGGAGCTACTGTCATCCTTCCTGCATTTCTCATTGGAGACAACCATCATGAACGTCTACCTCCACCCTCCAACTCCCCCCACCCCCTTCTCTGGGAAGCTGGGGCAGTGCCAGTCCCCTATCTCCATCAGCTCGGGCTGCTACAACAAAAAAACTAGAGACTGTGTGGGCTTAACCAACAGAAATTCATTTTCTCACAGTTCTGGAAACAGGAGTCCAAGATCAAGGTGTTGAGAAGCTTAGGTTCTTCTGAGGCTTTTCTCTTGGGGCCCTACTCTCATGACTCCATCCACACCTAATTACCTCCCCAAGAGTCCATCTCCAAATACCATCACCTTGGGGGTTAGGACTTCACCATAGGAATGTGGGGGCGGGACACGATTCAGTCCACAACATATCCCCCCAAAAGGTTCTCTTGCTAAGCAGAAGCAAATCTTCTTCAGACACTGAGTACCCACAATGCCTACAAAGCATTAGTTATATACGTGGAGAAAACAAATAGGAATTACCTGCCCTCAAGACACTTCTGGTCAAAAGAGGATCTCTATCTACACATAAGAGATCCTTGCACCATCAGAAAGAATGGGCCACAAGCCAGGGATAGGAAGAGAGCCAAAGAGGTCAAGGGAAGAAGAAAACAGAGCCCTGCCCTTCAACTAGCTTTTATTATAGAGGTGGTGAGTCCTGAGCTGAAATCAGGAGACCCTCATTCATTCACCACTGACTGAGCACCTTCTCTCGCTTACAAGGATCCCTGCCACAAGCTGGAGATGTAGCCATGAGCAGAGCAGATAAGCCAGCAGCCTCTACAGAACTGAATTCTGTGTTCTGCTATAGGAACGCGATCCTTCCAGGTGGGATGGGTCAGGTCAGACTTCTCTGCACCCCTCGTCCCGAGCACAATGCCACACCCCGCGTAGGTGCTTAATGACATAGCTCATCAAATAACAATGAAAACGAAGACCTCTCCAAAGTCAGCCTTTATCATCGGAGGTAATTAATTGGTACTTGCTCAAGCACGGCCATGCGCCTTCCTAAATGCCAGATCCCTGATTATTAAGGAAAGCCAAGGGCCCCAGGGGTCCCGAAGAGCTGAGCCCTCAAAACCACCGTGACGCTGTTCTTGCGCAGACAGAGCACAAACAGGACTGGACTGGCCTTTTGATGACGACTCACCACCAAAATCCCAGGTCTCGGTGACAGGTTCAATCCTGGAAAAATGGAATTTGAAGAAGCTGGCTCCTGTGTCGCTGCCCACTGGACCACAGGTCTTGGGGGAGGGCTGGTGACTCCCACCCGAGCATCAATGCAAGTGTCATGAAGGAGGAAGACCTTCCACAGCTCGCAAGACCAAGGCCACAATGTGAAGGTCACTGAGACAACTGTTGCATTCAGTAAACCAGGGCTGCCTTCAGCTACTTGAAGTGGCAAGTGAGACAGGACACAGTTTAGGGTATCAGCTTGATGGGCAGGATGTCCAAAGAAGCTTCCATCGGAGCCCAGAAAAGCAGTTATAGGGCACCAGCTTGGACAAAGTGCAACTTCTCCTTCTGGGTTCCTGTCAATCTCCCCCAACATTTAGGGAGAGATTGTTGCTGTTCAGCCTTGGAAGCACTTTTCCCTTTTCAGTTGACTTTCCTGAAATCATGCCTTACTGAGCTATGGTTCTTACTCAACTCTACTTCCTATGCCAGAATCTTACTGACAAGAAATTTAAAAGGACTGGGTGCCAAAATACCCAGGCCGACACTTGTTTTTAGGTTTACCATACTTTTATACTAAAACATTTTACACTAATATTTATCCTAACATTAATATAATAGAATATCAAAATATCTCATGCTACAATATTACCTATGTTTAGTTCACACAGAATTGGGGTGCTACACTGTGGCTTCCCCTTGGTCATTTCGAACACTGAAGACATTTGCCTGGATATCCATGTTTACACTGCTCACATCCACACACAACACAACAGGATGGGCACAACCATTGCTTTTGTCAGATTTACCAAGTGTTAAGATTTTTTTACATGTATTCCTCAAAATATATATACACATATAGGCAGTCTCCAACTTATGATGGTTTGACTTACGATTTTTTTGACATTTTGATGGTGTGAAAGCAATACGCATGGAGTAGAAAGTGTACTTGGAATTTTGCATTTGGATCTTTTCCCAGGCTAGGGACATCGGGTATGAGCCTCTCTGTGGCGCTGGGTAGCTGCCCCAGCGCCAGTCAGCTAGCAATCTCAAGGGTCAACAACTGATACACTGACCACCGTTCTGTTTGTGACTTTCAGTAGAGTAGTCAATAAATTACATGAGATATTCAACACTTTCTCGAACAGGCTGTCCATTAGATGATTTTGCCCAATTAGAGGCTAATCCAAGTGTTCTAAGCATGTTTAAGGTAGGCTAAACAAGCTATGATGTTCAGTAGGTAGGTTAGGTGTACTACATGCATTCCTGACTTAAGATATTTCAACTTAATGATAGTTTTATGTGGATATAATCCCACTGTAGGTCGAAGAAAGAACTGTATACACACAGACACACACACATCTATTTTGAAAACATCACAGAGCTCTGGTTAAAAGTCTTAATGTCTTCAGACAAAAAAGTCTCACAGTTCAATTAATGTTTGCCCTTTGGGTACAATGTGACGGGGGGACTACTAAGAATTTCTAGTATAACAGTACCTGTGTCTTACCCAGGACTTAAAGAATAGGCTCTTCAATGAAGCAAATGTTTTTTGTGTTTTTTTTAAAGATTTTATTTATTTATTTGACAGAGACAGAGATAGCGAGAGCAGGAACACAAGCAGCGGGAGTGGGAGGGGGAGAGCAGGCCTCCCGCGGAGCAGGGAGCCCGATGCGGGGCTCGATCCCAGGACCCCGGGATCATGACCTGAGCCGAAGGCAGACACTTAACGACTGAGCCACCCAGGCGCCCCTGAAGCAAATGTTTTAAAAGACTGAGATACTTTGTTACGTGATGGTTTTACTGTAGCTCAAACAGTTTCTGATCACAGAATTTCTGAAAATTTTGTCATTTCTTTTATCATACTTACTGGAAGATGATGATTCCTTTTGCTGAAAGACTGAACTTACCCCCTTCTTTTGCATAGCCTTTGGTTGAAAAAAAACAACAACAAAACTTTCTACTAATGAAGTAAGCAGAAAGCTAATATTTTATATGCTTTTCAGCTGCGTAATTTAATATTGGGATACTTCATTATTAGCTTATGTCATTGATAAAGTGGTGATATGTATGAATATAGTTCAACCATATATTTATAATGTCTGGGAAGATGTGGCTATAATGCTGTGGGAGAAATGTAATTTGGCAGTGTTCACCTGCTTGCAAAAACCTAGTGCTAGAGCTTAACTATCTAAGTGCATGCTGAAATGAAAAGAACACACAGAATGGACTTAGCTTCTGACTCCTAGACAAACCTGTGGATTTCAGGCCCCCATCCCACAGTGAGCTCCTAAACCTCATTGGGTGGCTGCAGCATAAAGCCTGGGAGTGCTCAGCATTTTGCCCAGCACAGTGAGAGCTGCAGAAAAACACTTATAGATTCTATTTTTATTATTATCACCATCATTTATACTAATTACCAAGAGAACCATCCACGGAAACACCATGCCAGAACAAAGCAAAGAACCTGAACACAAAAGTGGGGTCAGCATTTAGGAGCTGCAAGTGGTCATGGGGCAGCCCAGGGAGAAGGAAACAAACAGAAACCATTCTGGAGAATGAATCCAAAAGGAGTAAGGAACAGGCACTGGGCAGGGGACATGTCGTTCCTGCAGGTGCTAATCCAGTGAGCCCACCAGAGCCTGCAGGGCACACCTTCTTGCATCAGTTTCCTCCTTGATAAACTGGAACAATGTTACCTAGTAGTGGGGAGATTCCATTAGTCAACCTGTAATAGCTCATGGCACACAGCAGAGCTTCAAGAGATGTAACTTTTGTTCCTGCCTCTTCCTTCTTGAATCAAGGCTCTAACACGCGAAAACTAACCTATACATAAACATAAACCCAAGTAAATGAAATTTTACATGAACTACAAAAGCCGAGTGATCATTAAAAGTCCCTGGGAGGAACTGATCACGGTTCACTAATTAACTGGGTTTGGAGATACCAAGCACCACTTAACTCATCATTGCTCCTTAGAGGAGCAAATATGATGACTGTCACTTGGCTAATTTATAATTTATACTCCTCTGGGAAGACCGGAAGAATATGCACTCCCCTCAAGTTCTCAAGGATGGACAATTGCCAGTTTCCTTGCATAAAGGTAAGGTGAGTCAGCTGGTTTCATGGTTAACCAGCATGGACTGCAGCCCCACTCCAACCCCCATGCATCTCCAACCTACAGATTTGTTAAGGATCAGACGGAGGAAAGCAGAGAATGGGTTGAAAAATGGGTGAGTGTGAGTGTTCACTAGGTAAGACCTTTTGCTCGGCACTGCCTGTGTGCAGGAACATGCAACAGAGACTGAGTTGGATAGGGGTTATCAGAACTAAACACGTATGTGCAGAAGCACACCCCCACACAACCCATGTGCTCACGACCTTTCCACTCTAGTGGTAAAACATGCTCTTTGTTTAAAAAAAAGAAAAAGTCAAAGTCAAAGCTCCCGCTTTTTCACACCTTCCAATCACAGTTCCCAGAAATGTCCGTTAACAAGAAGTACAGACCCTTCTCAGAATTTCTCCATGTGTTGATAAAACGCGTATGCCCCTATTGTTCCGTATGATTTTGTAAAAGCGGGCTAACTCTATGCAAAAAGTACGACTATTCTTCAATTAATTGATTATGGACACCTTTCCATATTAGTATATATAAATTTATCTTATTTGTGCTTAAATTTTTTTTAACTTTTCACTTTAAAACAATTCCACACTTCCAAAAAGAGTTTACAACTATAGTGAATTTCCATAGCCTTGCAATTTCTCAGTATGGATGTCTTGTGTAACCACAGTACAATTACCAAATTTTCTCAAGAAATTAACATGAACATGATACTATTGCTTAATCCAGAGACTTTATTAGATTTTACCAAGAGTGTCTTTCCCAACCCAGAATCCAATCCTGGATCACATATGGCATTTACCTGACATGTCCCTTAGTCTCCTTCAACCTGGAATCATTCCTCAGTCTTGCTTTGTCTTTCATTTCTGAACAGTACTGACAAGCTATTTTGTAGAAATGTCCCTCAGTTTGGTTCTGTCGGCTATTTCCTCATTATTAATTTGAGCGTGTGGGCTTCTGGCAAGAATCCCACTGAAGGAGTGGCTGACTCCAGGGCTGGGGGAGGGACAGACAAGATGAGACTAGAACATCTTGTGGTGCCAAAAAGTAAGGCAATGCTCAAAAAACAATGTCAAAAGGACATAGAGCTCAACATGAAGGGCACCACAGTGGCCAGATCTAGAAAACACTGAGCAAAAAAATAATTGCCGTTATCGATAGTAACCAATATAATAAAAATGCATGAGTTCCCACCAATAGGAATAGTTCAAATTTTTTTGAGTGGAAAAGAAAGGAAAGCTCTGCCTTACATTAGAATCCCAACTGATAAATACAGAAATAATGATGAGACAGACAACTGTTCGGCAAGCACCAACAGTTGAACAGTTTCAAACAAATAATCAATGATGGGTGCTAAAATTAGTCAGGTACAAGTAAGATGAGAAACCCACTATTTACATGGTTTCAAAGTATCTCCAGACAAGATACTTACTAATAATAAAGAGAAAAATAGTAACTTTACAGTGGGGAAGCTGGCCAGACACCAGGTTGACCTTCATCAAGTGATCAAGGTCGATATCCTCAGGGATGGGACAAACCAACACCATGTACCTCCTGATCCGATGCACTGGGGAGGACACAACAGTTCACTCTTCTTGGTGACTGCTGAGCGGGACATGGTCCAGCAGTGAGGTTCTCTTCCGGGGTCTGCCATTTTATCAATGCCATCGCCGGAGTATCGTTCGCAACTTGTTTTATTGTTTCTCCAGGCCCGACTCATCAGAAGTGCACCCACTCTACACATTAAGAGGTCCTGCCAAAACTTCCTTCAACAAAGTTGGTCTGATTCATCACCACCCTGGCCCCCCGGCACTGCAGGAGAGTACCCACTTTCTCTTGCCAACATTCATCGCTACAACTTGCAGAACCCCTGATGCAGGAGCTAAGGAAACCAGCCCTGGCCGCGCCAGCGGGGACAAGATGCTGGAAGCAGGAGCCAAGAAAACAAGGAGCCTGGGTGCATCTGGCCAGGGAGGTATTTTCAGAGGGTTAACAAGGGCAGGGCTCCGGGCCAAGCACGACTCAACGGCATGCACGTGTACCAAAAAAATACCAGGGAAAAGGGCTCTAACGTAGCTGCAGGATGACACACTCATGTAGTACTGGGGAAGGACTCAAGAGCTTGAATTTGCACCAATCCCCATTGGCCATCAGCTCCTGACTTCACGACACCAAGTCTCAAACAATACCAATGTGGTAATGAAGTTTCCCAATCAAACCTGCTAATGCTAACTCCCCACCTTTGTGTTGTGTTTTATAACCCGCTTCATGTCACTTTATGGACATTTCATAACAACGGTGAGAAAAGCTTTACTCCCTTTACAGGTAACAAAGAGCAGACACTCGGTGAGAGGAAGTTAACTGGGCCAGAGTCCAACAGCGAGGGGAGGAGAGAAGCAGCTGGTTATGTGGAAGCCTAGGTTATGTGGAAGCCTAGCTCATCTGGAGAGCAGTGCTTCTCCCGGCCTGGACTGGTAAGGTGCTGTGGGCCCGCAGACATTCACTCTCCTCCCCTCCACAGCAACCTGATGAGGCCGGTGCCATCGCTGGCTTCATTTTGCAAGAAGGAAAGACTGGGATTTCTCCGAAGTCCTTGCCAGCAGTAAGGCACAGGCTGAGAACTCGCACTGGGTCACGCGACCTGTAGGCCCGTGTTCCTGTGGCAGTGCTGCGGGGGCTCTTCTCTACGACTTCCAAGACCTGGCTTCCTGCTGACTGCGCCCTGGGCAGTGAGCAGCGAGGGGTGAAGCAGAGCTTGTTCATGCTGCCTCCCACCTCCTGAGATGAAGAAAGGGCGAGAAAGGGGAAGCACCAGCCACGGGGGCCAAAGCCCTCCCTTCTCCCCGACACGATCCACCCAGTACACTCTCGGTCATGATCACCTACTGTATACACGCTGGCTGGACTCCACAGCCCTGCCTTACGAGCTAGTCTGCAGCAAGACAAATCCACGAACACAAACCCAAACGACAGTTCAATACCTGACAGTGACATCAGTGACGACAAAGCAAAGGGCTGAGAAAGACAGGGTGCGGGAGGCCTCAGAGAGGGTGGTGGTGACCCCTCACAGCAGGGGCAAAGAAGCCATCACTGCAGGGCAGAGGAGGGGCGCGGGAGGGTTTGATGTGGGCAGAAGGGAAGACTGCTGGCAGCTACTAAGCACCCACTTAGTGACCTCACTCACCCTTTCCTAACAACCCCTAGGCAGGCATTATCCCCATGAGGACAGTGAGGAATGAGAGAGGCAGCGAGTATTTGGAAAGGGAGGCTCAAAGAGGGTGGTTAACTTGCCCACGGCATCTAGGCACTGATGTTAAGACAAAATAAAATACAAAGTGATAAAAATGCCAGGATAAAAACCAGGTGTAGCTGGAACTCAAGTTGGGGTCTAACCAGGCTCCAGGTTTTCGCTGTAATTCACAAGAGCCAAGAAGGACACTGGACTGTATAAGAAAATCCAGAAGATGGGACCTGCTATAGACTGAATTGTGTCTTCCTAGAAATGCCTATGTTGAAGTCCCAATCCCCAATGTGACTGTACTTGGAGACAAAGTCTTTATGGAGGTAACGAGGGACAAATGAGGTCATAAAGGTGGAGCCCAGATCCAAGAGGACTAGTTTACTTAAAGAAGAGACACCACAGAGCCTGTGTACTCTCTCTCTCTCTCTCTCTCTCTCTCTCTGAGGAAGAAAGAAGGTGCCCATCTGCGTGCCAGGAACAGATTCTTCACCAGAAATTGAATCAGCTGCACCTTGATCTTGGACTCCCCAGTGTCAGAACTTCAAGAAAGTAAATTTCCTGCTGCTTAAGCCACCTAGTCTATGGTATTTTGTTACAGCCGCCCAATGTGACTGCGACTTGGCCAGTCTATACATCAGTCAGTATGGCCTGATTACTGTGTTCTTTTGAGTGTGCCCTCATCACTCGTGTTTGAGCATAGCCCCCAAATTCTGCGTAAGTATTTGTTTGTCATTTATACACATAAATGCCTGTAATATTAGAAAACATACAAAAATGAAGCCATTTTCTAAGAACGGAATAAAATAAAAACAGGAGCTGTAACATTTTCTTCTTATGCCCTGTTTTGGGTTGAACTGTGTCTCCAGAAAGGTATGTTACAGTCCTAACCCCCCAGTACCTGTGAATGTGAGCTTATTTGATAATGGGGTCTTGGTAGAAGTAGTCAAGTGAAGTATGAAGTCATCTTGGATTAGGGTGGACCTAATCCTTACAAGAAAAGGGAAATCTGAATACAGACACACCACAGAGAAGCCCACGGGAGGCTTAAGTCAGGGGTAGGAGAGATGAAGCCACAAGCCAACAAAGGCCAGGGACTGCCAGATGCCACCAGGAGCTCGGAGAAGAGGAAGGACTCTTCCCTAGAATCTTCAGAGGGCGCACGGTCCTGCTGATGCCTTGATTTCAGGTTTCCGACCTGAAGAACTGAGAGAGAATAAACTTCTGTTGTTTTCAGCCACCTAGCCAGTGGTCCTTTGTCACGGCAACCCCAGCAAACCAGTACACACCGCCAATAAATCCACACAGCCCATTCTGGAATGCTCTGAATCAGGAAGGTAAAGTGTAAAGCACGATAAGGAAAATGGAATGCACGTACAAAGGCCAGCTTTTGCTACGGCTGACCATCATCATGATCATACTCAATGAGCATTATCGAGGAATATCGTGATTTATAACCAAGCGCATTGCCCCTGAAGGGGAGCAAGGACTCCAGCCAGACTTATCGTGTACAGGCTCGGCAGTAGATTGACAAAAGGACTGTCACCATGCCCCGTCAGGACAGCGAATGCAGACCAGGGTATTGGGGCAAGGGGCAAATCCCAGGAGGAGAGCCGACCCCGAAACGGGGTCAAGGAGACACTCCTCGGTAAGCGGCCATGGGGGAGCAGGGAGGGTCGCAGGAAGCGTGCCTTCTGCAGGGTCATGGCACAGAGGAAACCCCCCAAGAAGCCCCGGCCCACGTCTTCTCCCCAGGCCAGCCTCACTTCCCCGTCAGCACTGCCCCGGTCTGTTTGGACAGGGCTGTTTCCACCCCGCACGAGCACACGCCCCTGCAGACACAGAGGAGCCCAGCACACCCTGGGGACCGGTGCCCACAGTGGAAAACCCGAAGCATCACCCACCCTGCTCAGCAGGCTGTGGAGATAGGCCACCAGTGAGCCCCCCGGGAGTGCCCGTGGTCGTGGGCGGCGGCAGGAGGAGGTGAAGACAGCAGGCACGGCAGGCAGCGAGGGACACAGAAGGGCGCAGGTGGGCGGTGGGGGGGGCCCACTCAGGGCCTCGAGGTCACAAGTTTGGAAACCTGCTTCCAGCTCAGTTGAGCGAAGGAGACAGGAGTGGGAAATACAAAAATACACCTTGTTCATTAATCAGGGTTCGACCCGGAAGAGGCAGAATTTCAGATTAAAGAGCCATTTACTGAAAAGGTCAAAGGGGGACCCTCACACTTCCGAGAAATAGTGGCTGCATAGAGCAGCGCACCCCCTTAGGGATGGGGCAGAAGAGTGGGATGATGAGAAGTCCTGCGGGCCCTGGGGGTTGGGGGGTCTTGGCTGGAGGTGTCATCTCTGAGAACAGCCAGTGAGGCTGGTTCCCAGGGGGTGGGACGAAAAGGGACCTGTGCAAGCTGGAAGCCACCACTGCCCTGAGACCAAGTGCTGCCCCCGTCACCACGTCAGGAACAGGGGCGAATAGCAAGGTGCAAGGCCCTCCGCCCTTCCAGGCTTCCAGTCCCCCTGGAGCCATCAGATGTGGCCACAGTGGGCCTGCAGTGCTTCAGGGGTAGAATCAGAAGCCGCGGGCTGGTCACTGCTCCCTCAACACCGGGCACACACAGGGGCAAGAGTCAAAAGGTTTCCAAACAACCGCTCAGGCACAGACCCTGGGCAACCCCACAGGACACTGACCTGAGCCGGGCAGCCAGGCGGGTACGTCACACCAGGTGTTCCGGCTCCTCGTCGGCCCCATGTGCCGTCCAGTTCCCCACCAATCCCTGCCGCCTGCCCACCAGGCCCACACTCCTGACTCCCATCACCTGCCTGGCCATGGAGACACACGAGTTTGGGATAGCTGGCAGAAAAGGGAAGCAGGGAGGGCATCCCGCACTGGACATGAATGCCTTCATTCCCCTTCGGTGTGCGGCAAATTCTAAGAAAGCCGGGCATGTATCTTGTCCACTGCTTTAGTTCCCCGACAAACTCACGAACCGAATGGCTGAGCCCTTTCTCTGGTTTTGGGGGGCTTTGTGAGTCCCTGCTGAGGTGACACAGGACTTCCCTCAAGGGGTCAGTCTACTTAGGAGAGGCAGACACGCAAGAGTTCAATTAAAAAAACGAAAAAAGGGGGGGTGGGCATATTCTGATGTGGTAAGGCCAGGGGGCTCAGGAGTGTGGGAGGAGAGGGCATGCCGCAGGGGTGACATGGGGAAAGGAAGGCCATGGGGCCAGGAAGGGCACAGAGGCCCAGGGAGAGATGAGCAGAGGCTGATGTGCATGTGACGGTGTCCTGGTCTACACGCACTCTGGGAAGGAGCCATCTCTGAGTCTCTGTCCGCCTGTGTCCACGAGACCACAGTACCCACACGGAAAAGTCCAGTGTTCCCAGGCATGGCTCTCTGCCCATGTGGACCTTTGGACCTCAGCATTCATCACCTCCTCTTGCCAATCAATGTGGCCAGAAAAAAACAAGCCTGTTCAATAGTGTGGGAGTGCGGTAATGGATTATAGCTGGGACATCCGCTGAATTCATGGTTAGCTTAATATAGATTCGGATGGATATGTATAAGAATATTTATACACAAGTGGGTATACGAGGGTTAGTATACACACATGTATTTCATCACTGTCACTGAGAAGGCCTAGGAGTGACATCCCAGGAGCCATGAGCACATCTAGCACCCACACCTTGGTTTCTAATACCATTCCCTGATAAAACAAACTGGGCTCCTTGGGGAAATGGCTGATTCTAGATCTGGGGCAGGAAATAATACAAGTAGTGCCAGAAAGTAAGGAAATGCTCAAAAACAAGCAAACAAGCAAGCAAGCAAACAGATACTCCCACAATAATGGGAGGTATGTCAAAAGGACATAGGATCCCACAGAAAGAGCTCCCAATGGCCAAAGCCGGAAAAGCGTGTGCAAATAAAGTCAAAATCCAAAGTATATATTCAATATCCATGATGCCATATTGAGATATATCAATATAGACGGAGTCGGGGGAAATCTCCCATGGAGAAGAATTCCACACAGTTTGTGTAACGACTCCACCACCAAGGAGGAACGTGGTCTCCCACTCCCTAAGTGTGGCCTGTATACAGTGACATCCGTCCAAGCACAGCGGGGAAGGTGAAGCAGGGAGAGTATATTACAATGGAGAAATCTGTCAAGCGGCACCATAGCCAGGTGGTCAAGGTCAACATTAACAGTAATTACTCATGTGACAGCGTATCACTTGATATGATGCGATGAAAATAGCACTCTATCCCTGGGGTCTTCCTTCCCAAAGCCATGATCCCAGTCTACTGCTGGGAAAAACATCAGACAAGTCCTAATTGAGGGACAATCTACAAAGTACCTGACCAGTACTCTCCAAAACCATCAAGGTCATCAGAAACAAGGGAAGTCTGAGAAACTATCACAGCCAAGAGAGGCCTAAAGAAAGACCAGACTAGATAGGGTAGAGTGGATGGGATCCTTGGACAGTAAAAGGAATATCAGATAAAAAGGAAATCTAAAAAATAGTAAGTATAAACTGTAGTTAATAATAGTGAA
This sequence comes from Callorhinus ursinus, assembly GCF_003265705.2. Classification (NCBI taxonomy): domain Eukaryota; kingdom Metazoa; phylum Chordata; class Mammalia; order Carnivora; family Otariidae; genus Callorhinus; species Callorhinus ursinus. Next base: position 69,814,056 of record NW_027397067.1, on the reverse strand, counting down.
TCAATATTGGTCATTCATCGTAACAAATGTGCCACCCTAACGTAAGATGTTCATAGCAGGGAAAACAAGTGTGGGGTATGTGGGATCATTCAGAAGGACTGTCACAATTTTCTGGTAAAATAGGAAACTGTTCTAAAAATAAATTTTGTTTAAAAATGTGTGTGAAGGATACGGATGGGAGACTGGAAGCACAGGGGGTACAGGTAAAAATGATGACTCCTGGAAAATTTGCTGCGATTTCTGCTCCTGTGATGATTCTCCGACGCTGCCTTCCGCCATCACTGGGGACAATCAGGTTCGAAGACCCAAAACAAATGGCCAATGAAGGTGTCTGGTCAGCGGCCACTGATGGGCTATCTCAAGTGTCTCTGAAGAGTCAGACCACAATGTCATTTGGTGCTCAGAACAGCTCACTTGGCAGAGGAGGAAACTGAGGCTCAGAAGCACCAAGAGCCTTCTTCCCAGCCCCGGGCTGGCAGGTGGCAAAGCAGAGACCAAGGCTCAGGTCTCCTTCCAGGGTCCCTTCTGCTACAGGTCCCCTGCCGAAGTCCCAATTCCCTCCCATCCGGGCACGGGCAGGGGCAGACAGTCAGGGAAGAAGCAAGCTCAGAGAGGATGGCACTTAAATTGGTTTTTCTTTTTTCTTTTTCCTCTTATTTTTATGAAATTTTCCCTTAATCCAACCTTTTTAAAGGTCCCTCCCCCATCTGATTTCCCACAGGCATGAAGGCAGGGTGCCTCTGGTCTGCAACAGCAGAAAAATGGCCATATGAGTCCTTGAGGCCGAACGCTGTACGACGCTGGAATGGGTCAATTCCTGCGTTTTAATAAAGGTTTCATCTTTGCAGGGAAGTTTAAAAAAAAAAAAAAAAAGGCCAGCTTGCATCCATCCCACTGATGGGTGTTTTCTTCCTAAAGGCACCCACCACGACTAGCTCTACCAGAGTGACCAAACGGGAGAGAAAATGCCTTGCAGCAGAAGAATATGAATTCCCAGCAAGCTGGTCATTCCCCTCGGAGAGACCACAGGGACCCAGAAGGCAGCAGTGCGGGGCTTCTGGAAGCCACCCACATCCCAGAGGAGCCAGGCCACAAGACAGCTGTGTACCACACAGGACTGTCACTTCACCCATTACAAACCAAGGATCGAACCCACTGCAGCCAGCCACCCAGACAAAGCTGGATCCCAGGGGAGCAGGAAGGGAAGGGCTTCTCACCCGGAGAGAATCTGGTGCCCAAGCTAGGAAGCGACTGGAAGGAACAGGGGGCGCATCTGGGGTAAGAGGTACCAAGAGACACACTGGGATGGGCTAAGCCAGGATACAGAGCACTTACTACAATTTAGCAAATGGTTCTCTCATTAGTAAAATCTTCTGAATGTTAGCCTCAAGTTACAAAATAAAAGGAACTTGAAATGATGCAAAGGCACGGAGTACTAATCTGCATCACACACATTCCACAGGGAGACGCTTTCATTTATCATCTTGGGTGTGTTCCTTAACCTCCGTCCCCTCACACGTTCGGAAAAGTAAATGAGATGATAGATGGAAAGGGTTGGGGCGCCTGGGTGGCTCAGTCAGTGAAGCATCCAACTCTTGATTTCGGCTCAAGTCATGATCTCAGGGTCGTGGGCTCTATGCTGGGCGTGGAGCCTACTGGAGAGTCTCCCTCTTCCTCTGCCCCTCCCCCAGCTTGTGCGCACTCTTTCTTGCTCTCTCTCTAAAATAAATAGAATCTTTAAAAGAAGATATATATGTACGGAAAGTACTGAGCTACAATTATTACTCGTAGTACTCATATTTTTACTATGACACAAGTACTGAGCCCCAACACCACTTCTACTCCCATAAAGACAGCACCTTGTTCGTGGTGCCTCACAGCACTGATCGAGCTGCCTCTAGTTCCAGGAGCCTGATGCCACGAGCACAGGAGAGTTCACGAAATACCGGATTCTGTGTGAGCAAGGAAGAGAAGAAGAGTGACGACTATGGGCGGGCCCGGCCTAGGGAAACTGCCTCAGGATACAGGCTGGACAGACAAAGGTAGCTCTTACAGTCCCTCCTGTGGGCACCTCATCTTCAAGATGGGATTGTGAAGATTCAAAGGTGTCAGCCAGGACCCAGCTCTCACAGAGGAGCCTCGGGGCCATGGCAATCAACCCTCCCCATGGCCCGTGGCCCGAGCTGCGCGTCCACCACGCACCCGAGTCAGCTCAGGCTGCGTTAACAAAACTCCAGAGGGCACACAAGGCTTGCATGACAGACACTGATTTTCTCGCAGCTCTGGAGGCAAGAAGTCTGAGATCCAGGTTCTAGCCCATTCAGTTCCTGATGAGAGATCTCTTTCCAGGCGTGCAGACAGCCACCTTCCTGCTGCGTCCTCACATGGCATAGAGAGCGAAGAGCAAGCTCTACCGAGCTCTCGTGTCTCTTCTTATAAGGATAAGGACGCTAATCCGATTGGATCAGGGTCCCACCCTTCTGACCTCATTTAAGCCGACTTACTCCCTTCAGTCAAACACAAGCACAGGGGGGAGACGGCTTCAGCGTGGGAATCCGGGGGAGGTGGGGGGCACACATTTAGGCCATAACACCGTGCAAACACAGTTGTTTGAATACAGTCTCCCCCAGCGTGTTTACCTACTGTTGTCTCTCAGAGCTGATGTGCTACCTGGCTCACGGCAAGGGTGGGAGGGAGGGAGGAAACTGCCGTATCATGCAGGCCACCACACCAGGTGCTGCGGAGGTGGACTCCAGTGCAGCCCCGGTTAGCCTCTCCTCCCTTCCCCCAAGAGGCACTCTTGAGAGAAAGATCCTCATCTTCAGAAGAAAAATCTGTGAGACAGAGAAAGGAAGATGGAAGAGAAAAATCACAGGAGAGGCAGACAGACGGACAGACAGATGGAGCAATGAGGGGCCACAAAGAGACAGTCCAGAGAGCCTGCAGATCGGGTGGGGCAGGCCTGAGTGCCCGGACTCTGAAGATACAAACTTGAGATGCACCACCAGCCAGCAGGGAGGCCTCAGCAGCACCATCTGTCTGAGTCTCCAGGTCATTCATCGGTGAGATACGGTGTCCCAGTCTGCTCAGGCTGCCATCGCAAGACGCCACCAATGGGGTGCCTTAAATAACATCTCTCAAGGTTCCTGGAGGCTGGACGCCCAAGACCTAGGTGCTGGCAGACTTCAGGTCCTGGTGTGCAAAAGACAGTCTTCTGGTTTTGTCCTCACACGGCAGCGAGCAGAGAGAAGCGACCCTCTTCTGATGTCCCTTTTCTAAGACCCTTAATCCCATCGCTGAGGGCTCCGCCCCCATGACCTCATCACCCCCCAGAGGGCCCGCCTTCTAAGACCACTGCATTCCCGGTTAGGGTTTCAACATATGAATTTTGGGTGGCACAAACATGCAGTCCACGACATCAGGGATCCACAAAGCCAGTCTCCATTTCCAGATGGCCTTCAGAGCAAGGCTTCTCCTTCCTTTACTGCAGACGCCTGCAGAGCGAATGCTGTAGTTTCTCAGTCCAGACTCGGGGACAAAGAGACAGGAGAAAGGATGAGGGAGACCTTTATAAACTGAAAGCCCTTAAGCACGCACAGCGTTTATGTTGTTTCCCAAAGCCGACTGCGGAGCCCTTGAGAGAGGAGTACTTTCTACCTTGTTTCCAACTTTCTGGCCCAAACTCAGTGTCCTCAAATTCAGGCGGTCCAAGAAAACATTCCCCAAGCATGTCCTATGTGCCTGTCATGACGCCAACAGCCAGGACCAGAGAGGGAGCAAGACGCACAGCCTTCTCTCAAAATATTTACAGGGCAGGGGAAAGAGCTGATATTCCAGAAAATCGGAGGCTGCTTCTGGAGACAATGTAGGCCACTGGGGACATAACAAGAGCCCAAGTGACAAAGTCTGGCCTTTAATAATAACTGTAATAATGATCACACATGACGATAACGGCGGTGGTTATTATCCCCGAAAGAGTCCCAGAAGCACTTTTGTTTTCCGGGGCGTGGCAAGGACACCGTGCCCTGCCTCTGCCTAAGCCCATGGTGGCACAGCTGAGGAAGCCCGATGTCTGCCAGCACAGCAGGCAGGATCAGAAACAACAAAATTAGGTGCATTTCCTTCCAGACTTGCGAATCCCTCTTCTGCATTTGCCCTCACACTCTGACATTAATTGAACTCTGTCTCCACTGCTAAAAATAAACTCCAGGTCAAATGCAATGAGCCAAAAACCTCAGCATGAAACCACAAGAAATAGAGTAAATAGTAAAATGGGCTAATAGCAGAGGTGTTTGGGTGAAAATACGTGTTCTGTTTCAAGCCTAGAGTCCCGAGCGGGCCGGGAGCTCTTTCAGTGCTGTAGACAGAGAAAGAAATAGCTGTGGCCAAAGACCAGGGCTGGCTCCTTTCCACAGGCAGGCAGGAGCCCGTGGGTGCCCTCTCCCCCAAAGGTCAGGGCTGGAAGGCAGCCTGAGAACATCAGGCAGGAGCCGAGAGATGCTCCCAGGGGGAGATGGTGCCAGGAGGGGAGTCCAAAAGAGCAAGGTGAGGGTCAGAGGGAAGAAGGCACAAGCCTATCTGCATGTCCAAGGAGGGGTGGGGATGGGAGAATCACCCATCAGAAGCTAGACAGGCAAGGAGGTGGAGGCGAAGCCAGCAACAAGGGCTACCTTTTGGCTGAGCATTTTTTTCAGGCCAGCTTTGGGCTCCTCAAGACCGGCCCAAGGGGGGACCGGTCCATTTTGCAGCTGAGAAACAAGAAGCCTGGAGAGTGGTGAAGGACCTGCCCAGGGTCCCTGGGGGCCTGGGAGGGGGCGCTGGGGTCGGGGGGAAATGCAGGGGTACTCTGGTACTCTGTTCCAGGGCCCAGGCTCACGGACAGCAGGGGTGCAGGCAGACAGGCCCCTAGTGGAATGACGGTGTCCTCAAGATGGGTAGAACCACACACACGAGCACAGCGTGGACGCCTTTCTCAGAGCCCCCAGCACAGACCAGCCCTGCCCGGACGTGTTCAGGGCGGAGCGCCTCCGAATCCCAGCACCCACCCCTGCTCCATCTGCCTACTCCCAGCAGCTGAACTCTGGGGAAATTCTTTTCCAATCACCCCTGGGCAGATCAGTCAGGCTTCTCTCTTCCATTCACAGAATGCAGGCAACACCACTCACGCTCACAGCTGTGGCAACAAGAGACGGTTCTCCCAGCCTGCCGCTCATCCAGCCCAGTGACCAGACTCCCATCTGCCCTTGCCCACACCCCCGATGGGAGCGGCGTGGTCCGGCCCTAATGCCAGGGTGATCACACAAGAGGCTGAGGCACATTCACGGTACTCCTGCTTCCGAAGTCGGCTACCTGGATCAGGAGCGTGGGCTCCAGTAACAAAATGCAAGGGACCGGCTGAGCGCTTGAGAGCCGAACGGGCGGCCAGGCAGTGGCACTCACTGTAGACGAGTTCTGACCCCAAACAGCGGGAAATCAGCTCCTGACGCAATGCACCAGGGTGCTGAGCACAGGGTGCACAGGCTCCCCAACTGCAAATCAGCTCGGCTCCTAGTGGGTCTCACTTTCATGCCACTTCCAAGAGGCTCAAGCGGCAGCACCCCCTCTAGAAAACCCCCGCGGCCCTCCCCTGCCTGTGGGGAGTCTGGAGAACCCCATGTGTGTGTCAGTCTCCCCGACCTTGAGTGAAGGGCGGGGCCTCAGGCTCACCACCACATTGGGTCACGGGACCACGGGGGACACAGGAGACGAGAGATACAAATGCACTCGGACATATTTAAGGCACAAGAGAAAAGACACGGGCGCGTGAACACCATCCTCTGCTACCCTCTCACTCCGACTTCCACACCTGTCTTCTCACCGGTCCCCACTTGAACCACGTTTCCTTGTTCCATTGTGATTTATTCTTTTCAACACCTTGGTTTTTTTTTTTTTTTAAGGAAAAAAAATGCAACTGACCTCATTCTTTGCTCTAAGTCTTTAAGAACTTTCTTCTTATTGGTTCTCTCTCTCTTATTTTCTGCTTCCTCCTTTTTAATTGTTCATTCCTTTGCTCTTGCAATATCCACAGGAGTGTCAGGTGGGTGTCGGGTGGGGTGTCAGGATGTGGAAGACAGTCCTTTGCTCTAAACAAGGTCACAAGCAACTGGGGGCACAGGCGTGGGTGGGGGAGAGACATAACAGGGTCTGAGGGAGGCATGCCCTAGATCGCTGGCTGCAGCCTATGGGAGGAAGTCAGGCACTCTGCTCAGGGAAGGGGGTCTGTGCACCATGCACAAGCCATTTCCCAGACAGACCTGGCGGGAGCTGAAACACAGAAGAGCAGGCCAAGGACTTGGAAAGAGCCTGCTGTGTGGAGGGAACTGTACATGGTGTACTTAATGAGTTAAAAACAAAACCAAACCAAACCAAACCCTGGGGCGCCCGGGGGGTGCAGTTGGTTACGTGCTGGGACTGTTGGTTTCAGCTCAGGTTGTGATCCTAGGGTCGTGAGATCGAGCCCCACATTGGGCTCTGCACTCAGCATAGAATCTGCCTGAGATTCTCTCTCTCCCTCTGCCTCCACCCCTCCCGCCTGTGCGCGCACTCTCTCTCTGTCTCAAATAAATAAATCTTAAAAAAAAAAAAAATACCCTTCTGTTTTGGAGCATTTCCTCCCCCATGCCAGGCGGCATGATAAACCATCTCCACTATCTTATTCAATACTCACGACATCCTCTCGAGGCAAGAGCTAATACGATCCCTATCTTACAGATGAGGAAACCGAGGCCTGGAACAGCTGAGTGATCCGCCCAGGGTGAGGCAGGTGGCAAAGCCAGGAAAACCCAGGTCTGCCCAAAACCCTGGGTTTTCACCTCTTCCTTTACCCCAGACAGCCTCTGACTTGTGGGACTGAGCATGCAATGCAAGGGGGCGGGAGAGAGACAGGGATTCCGTTCTTTTTGCTAAGAGGTGTTTTGCTCCCAATGCACCTTCTCATCCTCCCCCAGTGCAGTCTCCACATGTCTCAACAGGATAGCTGGAGTATCCGCCACCCTCTGCCAGGAAGAAAGGCATGGGGTATCCACCTAGGATGTAGTGGGCTCCATCCTCGGCTAGGCACGGAGGGAGAGCTCCCAAAGCACAACAACAGTGAGGCTGCCGAATGCTGAGAACCAGGTCCCAGGTGTCAGGGTGAGGTTACGGGAAGCCAGCTTCTCGAACCAGCACAGGAAGCCAGGCCAAGAAGTCAAGAACCACAACCCAACTTGCGTTGCAGGAGATCACCGATTCCAAAGGCAATTTTTTGCTTCATAAAGCCTCAAGAGGAGAAATCTCTTACCTTTATTCTCCAAATCCCCAAATGGCCCAGCTTTAGTTCAGGGAAGGACAGTCCCTCTAGAGTACCAAATGGATATGTTGCTTTTCAGACTGACGGCACCAAAATCCGAAGTATGACAGGATTCTGTAAACAGGCGAGAAAAGGGCAGGGAAGTTTTAGTATCAATGCTAACACTAAACAGATTTGTTGAGAGGTTCCATTCATTTGAAAACCACAAAGTGCACACTGACTAGATGCTAAAGGAGAAGCCTCAGAAGAGCAGACATTTACTGAGCAACTATCATGTGCCAAGCCCTGTGTTAAGCCATTTAGTCCTACGAGAACAGTTCTGATGGCTCTGCGTTTCAGAACTCACATGAGAGGCCAGGCCAGAAAGAGAGCCAGGTCTTCCTCCTCCCAAACCCCTGCCCATCGATCTCGTCTTCCGTCCGCACTAAAGCTTTTTCGTGCACCTGAGTCCAGGAACTCTAGGTAGAGGGAAGAAAGAGACATACCTAGTAACATCACTCTGAGAATGACCTGTCCCTGGATGTCCAAGCCATTCCACAGACGGTGGGGGTACTATGAGCCATGGAGGCGGTGTCACATTCACTAGGTTGTAAGATTTATCTGAGCTGCACACTGTCATCTGGTAACATGTGACCAGCAGACATCATGTATTACTCAGGGAACAAAAAATGTCGCTTCACCAGGGATTCTTATCCTAACTGATCATCCAGATGGCTACATGAGGTGGCCAAAGGGGGGGGGGGTGAGGCGGTGGGGGGAGAAGGGGTCAAGGAGGCTACTGCTGGTCTTACCAGCTCTGGAAGGACCTCCTAAGACACCTAGAGCAGAGCCGAACGCTCAGCCGGGTGGGTGCAGACACCAACTTTTCTCCTCCAAGCGGCGGCACAGCACGACCAAAAACCACACTACTGGGGCGCTTGGGTGGCTCAGTTGGTTAAGCGTCTGCCTTCGGCTCAGGTCACGATCCCAGGGGTTCCCTGCTCGGTGGGGAGTCTGCTTCTCCCTCTGCCTCTGCCCCTCCCACGCCCCCCCCCAGCCTCGTGCCCGCATGCATGTGCTCTCTCTCAAATGGATAAATAAAAATCCTTAAAAAAAAAAAAAAAAGCCACACGGTTACATTTACAATGGGGTGATTCTCCCCTGTTCCAGACTTCCCTCCTGCACCCCCTCAAAATCCCCAGCATCTTAGCCACCAGATCATCACGAAGATGGAGCTCAGTGAACATGGTCTCAGCCTCAGTAAGACTGACAAGTTCTGAAGGGCCATTTGCCCTCAAGTGTAGGAACAGCTAGAGAAAGACCCTCACACCCCGCCGAGAGCAGAGGCCAGGTGGCCTGCCTTCCGCACCGATTCCTTCACCCTGCTCCAGGAAAAATGTGGTCACAGTTAGCTTCTCTGAGGCCCCCTGGTTGTCACATGCCTCGCTTGGACGCGTCGGTATCACAGACAGAGCCACAGCAGCTCTGCAAGCCTGGGAGGGCCCGTCTCCTCCCACGGGGCGCCAGTCTCACCCCCGTGCCCTGTGTCAGTTCCCAGCAGAAGAGGCTCACTCAGGGAAGTCCCCTGACTAGCAACGCGCTCAGAAGGCTGCCCTCCTCGGCACATCTACGCTCCAGCCGTGGGCAGCCTCCCACACTTCTCAGGCATTTTTAAAGGCACTTTTTTGCCTTGCCGTCAAAAACGCATTCGCCTTTCTGCCTGGAAAAGGCAGCAGCCCAGCTCCCTGGTTGTTAGACCGCCTGGATCGGCATTCCAGGTCTACACGAGTCTTCTTAGGAGCCTGAGCAAGTGACCCTCCAAACCTTAGTATCTCATTTTACAGGTTTGTTCTTAGTGTTAAGTGGGAATCTTCGCAGAGCTCAGCACTGGGCCCGGCATGTTGTGGATACTTAGAAATGTCAGCTATTAGTAATACCACTTAAGCAAACACTCGGGCCTTAACTTCTTAGTCTCTTCCCAGTGAGGGGGAAAAGGCCTCCCCTCTTCATATCAGCACGGTGACTTATCCAGCGTAGGGGCTTGGCACTCTGGGCCAAGGGAACAAGCGACGCCTGTCAGAATCCGTGCAGTGGACTCCAACACTCACCCATCTCCCAGCTGTGCCACCAGCATTAGACAAGACAGAGCACGCAAGAGGTGCTCTGCAAACACTAAGGTACTAGAGCACCATACTGAATCGAATTAACAGCACCACTGACAAGCACCGTCCGCAGCACAGGACACTTTGCTGAGGAATATCCTCACGGGACCATACTGAGCACCCGCACTGACCCCAGGAGGTCAGGTCGCTGCGTAAACCTCATCCCCATTTTACAGACGTGGACACAAAAGCTCAGAGGGACTAAGGAGGAATATGCAGCTGAATAGCTGGTCTGCAAGCTCACTCCCTCTTCCTTGAAAGGGGGGCAGCAATAACACACAACATCAGCTCCTGCAGAAAAAGACTCTCTTCCCAAGGCAGCCAAACTGATTAATGTTTTTAATTAATGTTTTAAACCACACACACACGGAGCAATGTTCCATGGAAAATGAGGAGCTAAAACTTCCAAGTTTCTCCCAGGAGCCAGTCCAGCCAGGTGCTCGCTGCCAGAGCAATGGGGGGAGGAGTCCTGGGCCGGCCAGGGAGGTCAGAGTGGGAAGGTCACAGGCCTGCCTCAATGCACCGAGCCCAGGCAGGCAGTCCGGTCACTTCCCACCCACAGAGACGAGCCAGGGGTAAAGGAGACTGGCCTAGCACAGGGTGACAGAACTCTCTTGGCCACTTCTCAGGAATCCATCAACCCCAGCAGGAGGAGGGAGCTGGGATGCAGAGGGAGACCCGACATGTAGCAGGTGCCCAGAGGCTGGGCCTGAAGGGGGAGGTAGCTGCTACTCCCAGAACCTCCTGCCTGACACTCGGTCCCAAGGACGGGACATTCACCTGCTCTGCAGTGGACAGAGATACCGTGCATCTGAACCAGGGGGCTGCAGGCTTTCTCAGGATGCTGACAGTGCTTCCCTAATGTGGCTTGGGATCACCGCTGGGGCCCAATGCTGTGTTCAGATGAATAAGGGGCCGGAGGGCCTGGGACAGGCCGACCAGGACCCCAAGGTCCCCTGGAGGTGAGAGGCAGACGGGGGCCCACAGATGGGCCCTCTGCCGTGTGCTCAGGGACCCCCCCTTGCTCTGCTAGTGGAATTCCAAGTGTGCCCTGTCCTCAAGTGTCCTCTACACAACCTGAAGGCAGGGCCGTCACCTTCCTGTCTCCAAAGGGAAGGTGAGGGGCACGGAGTGTGACATACAGCACTGAATAATTAATCAGCAGCTCCGCTGGGAGCATGACCACCGCATCACCGGGGCAGTTGGCCTTGAATGCCACCCGGATGCGGCCTGGGCAGTGGGGCCAACTGGGCACACCGACGGCAGCCAGGACCAGCCACCTTCGGGGGGGAGGGGGGGCGGCCCTGGGCCACTTGGCAGGAGAGAGAGCTGGCCGTGAAATGAGTGACTACACAGGGATTCCTGACCTGGAAATCATCAAAACGCCATCCGTTTGCTGCAAACAGACCATGGAGGTGGACTATGGCACCTGTAGGAGCAGAGAACGGGACAGCTTTCCCTAGGAAGCCCCTGAGAGCAGGCCCCAGCCCGGGGATGTGTTTGCTCCCTCTGGAGAAGGCCTGGGGGAAGGACATAAACACAAGTACATCTGTGCCTCTCCTGCAAGGTCAGCAAAGCGGGTGAAAGCCTCCAGCCTGGCTCAGCACTGCGCCCCAGCAGTGATCCCAGGCGACATCACTGAAGTATGGTCAGTACCACCCCCAATGCTATGAGATCCAGCAGGGCTGATGGCAGAGGCAACAAGTGGGCTCAGGACACAGGCTGCTGGGGTCAGAGCTAGTCCCTACCAGCTAAGTGCTGTGCACGCTGGGCAGTCTAACTTACCCTCTCTGATCGTCATGTGTAAATCAGGGCTCAGAAGAGCAGTTACCTTTCTGGAGTGGGGCAAGGATGCATGCAGGGTGTGCAGAGCGCTAAGTACAATGCCCAGCTCACAGTAAGTGCTTGATTCACACTGGGTTATTCTCAGGGTCTACACGCTGTCACTGTTTGTGTTGCTGGGCAGGCAGATCAGACAGTCTTTGGTTTGAATTCCAGCTCTGCAAGCACCTAGGAATGGAACAATGGACCATTCCATTCACTTGATCTCCCTATACCTTAGTTTGCTCAATTACAAGCCATGCGGGACCACCAAGGATTACAGAGCATGAAGTAAAGCAAGGTGTGAACCTTCAGGAACGAGGGCCCCAACCCAAACTGAAGGACATTCTACAAAGCAAAACTGGCCTGGACTCTTCAAACACAGCAAGGTCAAGAACAGCCAAGGAAACGTTCCAAGATAAAGGGAGGCTGAGGAGACATGGCCACTAAATGCAGGGGTGATCTAGAATAAGGGGGAAATAGTCCCACAGGACATTATTGGGACAACCAATGAAATTGTGTGTGGCCTGTGGAGGAGATAATACAATTGCAGCCGAGCTGAATTTCCCGAGTTGGATCATTATGTGGTGTTTATATAAGAGAACGTCCTTGCTGTTAGGAAACACACGCCGAATACTTCGGGATAAAAGGGCATGGTCTACAATTTACTCGCAGATGGTTCAGAAAAATATGTGTGTGTGTGTGTGTGTGTGTGTGTGTGTGAAGGGGTCGGGGTGAGAGTGAACCAAGAGTTGGTGATTCTGAGTGTGCACTAGATCTTTGCATCGCCCTTGTAATGTTTTCTGGCAGTCTGAAGTCATGCCCAGATGAAAGATGACCGAGGGCCCAGGCACGGGACAGGAGAAACACACCTGAGGGCTGGCCTCAGCCGTCCATGGGGCCGGAGCACAGGCTTTTCCCACAAAAACCGTGTCACCTGCTGTACAAATGTTATGATGGATTGTGCAGAAAACCACAAAGGATAAAACTGAAATTCAATTTGCACCACCACCCCCTCCTGCCAAGAAAAAGAAAGACAAATGGATGTCTCCTCTATGACTATGCCCCAGGGTCCAGCTTGGCGGCCGCATCCGAGCCATCAGCAAGCAGGGGAGGGGGGTAAGGGGGCGGGGGCAGCCGAGGCGGCTGTTCACTAGGTGCCAGGCGGTCTTACAAGAGCTTTCTGCACCCTGATCCTCCCCAGACCCCTTGAGGCAAATGCCATCGTTATTCCCATCTCGTGCTGCCAGAAAATGAGATTGGAAGCAGGCTCCCGTGGGGTTTAATCTGGAGCACTGGGGGAGCTGGGATTTGAGCCCAGGCCGCCTCCACAGGATTTCCACAGGCAGAGGGAGACAGGCCCCACTGGCCAAAGCACCAGCCAGCACCAAGACCAGTCCTCCCCCGGCAGCCGAGGCCTCCTGCCTGGCAACGCGGGGTCTCAATGCAGCAGGAAGCTGCAGGGGTCCAAGACCCTCGCCCCAACACTACACCCAGTAGATGCTCAGCACCGGCTTGCAGATACACTCATGGGCATACATCTTCTTTTACAAGGAGTCCAACAATGCACGCACGATCTCTGGGAGAAACCCAACAGACTGGAGCCATCGGTGTCATTGGGGAGGAGGCACAGGGGTCCGGGGACATGGGTGGGTATAGGTCTTCACCGAAAACCTTTTTATTCCTTCTCAGTTTTATCTTGTGAATGACTTACTTATTCAAGAAGGTTTTGGTTTGGTTCGGTTTTTTAATACAAAGGAGCAAAAAGAAACGGACCCGGTTACTGTGCAAGCCTGCTCTGAGGATGAAGTAGGAGCCATGCCCTACGGCACACCGGCGAGTCCTGAGGGCGGTGGTCACTAAGCGCACCCCCTCCTGCTGTCAGAGGCCAGGGACAGTCATGCTTCAAGGCCCAGGTGAAGCAGCTGCATTATACTTGAGGGGAGTAGATCTGCTGGCTAATGAGACCAGCCCAGGGGGCCTGACACCCAGAGATGCTGTTAAGGCGACGTGGGGAAGCCACCTAACATAACCCGAGCACACTTGTCCAACTGCAGCGCGAGCCGGGACCCGCGCGGTGCTCCCGCCCCTACGGCACCCCAGAGGGTGGGTGTGACTCACACCTCCCCCTTGCCTGCTTACAGCTCAAAAAAAACAGGGGCACAAAACAGCGAGGCAGGGGGCCCACACTCTCCGCGGAGGACCCAGACGTCTCGCTCCAGGAACTGGGCTCTTAGTTCCTCCACTTCTCCGCAGAGGGAAAGTGAGCACCCACGGCCGTCCCTGGGACGAAGGATCGAGATCGGAGGCTATGGGCTGCACACGTGGGACACGCGGCACTGGGCAGCCCGGCCTCATGCGAGGACCGGAAGTGACCGGAGGTGAGAAAATGTCAAGTGCGCACACACTGTCCCCTAGAACCGGAGGGTGCGGTGGCAGAGGGGAGGTGGGTAAGGAGGAAGGTTTCTGCAGGGGCAGCCTTACCAGGAGGCTTCCCCTAAACCATGGAAGCATTCCACCTCAGACTCTCCTCCGTGGACGCACACCTACGTTCAACTTTCCCTCACAAACACCCTCCCGAGACCTCTCCTCCCACCCCAGAGGTGTCAACTTATTAAATCAACCCCAAAGGTAAATAGTTTTCATTTCTCCAACCCCAAAAACCTCCCTTCCTGCCAGTGCACTCGGGTCTTGTCACCCAGAACATCAAAGGCATTGCTTTCGGTAAAAGCCTCTCAGATCATCAGGTGACTGCCGTGTGCAGATAAAAACAACCCAGCACACGCGAGGCCGTGCCCCCCGTGGGGCGGCGAGTGGGTTGGGAGGAAATGGTGACCTGCAGGGTGCCAAATGCTGACCCCTCTGCCCAAGTCCATGTCTGCCGGGTGACCTTGCCAGTCCCTCTGCCCGTGACCTTGCCATGTTCCTTCCCCAACTCCGGGCCTCTCAGAGAGGAAGGGGGTTGAGCAGAGCAACCTTGAGGTCTCTTTCAGATCTAAAATTCACTGATTCCATCTCCTCCTCCCTGCTGAGTCTGTACTTCCTGAATATAGTGACAGTTCATTTACATACAGGAAAAAAAAAAAACAAAAAAACAAAGCTACGTGGTTGCTTATACCTTGAGCTATAGTTTTTGGTGACTCAGAGGAGAAAACACACTTTTCCACTCAACTTAAAAGAGTGGTCCCTCCATTCTCCAATTGCTCAAATGATGTAAGTCCTGGGCCAATGGGACCCCTGGGGAAGTTCCATGCTGCTGGGAGCTCAAACGTCAGTGAGCCGAAGTGAAGCAGGGAATTTCCCATGGCTGACAGGTGCACCGACAGGTGGGCTGACAGGTGGGCTGGATGGAGAGTCCCCTCCCTGAATAAAACACTCCTTACCCATTCATGCTCCATCTTAATAAGTCCGTATTCCTTAGGGGGCCAAGGAAACACTGGGCGTAACACTGACCCAGGACCCACCATCCAGGAAGTCACACCCCCAGCATGAAGATTACCTCTTCCAGGAAGCCAATGCTGAACCACCACCCACCCCAAACCCCCTGATTATAAACTCCATAAGAGCAGCAATGGTGCCTGACAGGCAGGAGCTCCAAAGATCGTTGCCAAAATAGTAAATCCTTGCTGAATGAATTAATCCCACGCTTCCATAAAGCTTACGTCATTCTATCCCCCAAAATACTAGGTGCCTGTTGTGTGCTATGTACTGAGGATGAAATGGTGAACAGAGCGGACGTTCACCCACGCAGCCGTCACCCAAAGCAGCCGCTAATAGTGCTGGCAGAAGATGACCTCCAGCTGTCAGCCCTCTTTGGAGACTGCCTTGGCTGAGGACAATGACCTTGCTCAAGGTTGTGTATCCTTCTAACAGAGCCCACATACGATGACCGGTCAACCCCTTATCTCAATTCTGGACCATTCCAAAGAGCCATTCCAGCCCTAGGGCTCCCACGGGGTCGGCTGAAGCCTTTGTTGGGACCCTGGTGCAGCCTGACTTCTCCTGCTGCCCAATCTTGAATTCTTCCCCCTCGGTTACATAGCTGTTGTTCCCAAAGGCATGCCATAATAAACATCGGGCTTACTAATCTCCAGCTCAGCATCTGCCTTCCAGGGAACCCAAGCTGCACCAAGAAGACTCTTACGACAGATGCTCAGGCCCTATGGCACCAGGATGAAGCCTCCAGGAGTGGGACAAGCGAAGAGCCCATTCAGCAAATGGGAGATGCTTCCTTGGAGCACCCTATTGGCAAGGATGCTAAAGGTTGGGCTCAGGGCTACAAGCAGCGAATGAGCTGTATGGGAGTGAACACCTGTAGTGGTTGGAATGTGTGGCTGAGTCCCAGATCCTTCAGATAGAGACTCATTTTCTTGGTCCTTCTCCCCCCGGCACCCAGTGCAGGAAAGGAGCTTGGTAAAATGTCTACTGAATGGTAAGATGATGACGGGATGGATAAATCGGTGGATGGACAGACAGAGCTTGTCGAACAAGTAAGTCACACCTAGAGCAGCTAAACAACAAATGGAAGGTAAGGATGACTTTGTCTAAATCGTGTAATTCACGTAATTAACTGTGTATCACAGTTCTCTAAGAAGCATTAATGATGAAGTCGACAACTAAGCCATTCATGGAGACCTTCCTGGAGGTGCTGACCTGTGATGAGCAGCCTGGCAGTGAGAGAAGAGAGGAGGGCACATGAAGTAAGAGAAATGGGATGTTAGCATCAGCAAACTGAGTTGCGACACTGCTCATCAGACACCGAGTAAAAAAACAACACCCTCTTCAACGGGGCCGCCATGACTGCCCAGCGATGGAGAGGGGGGGAGAGACTTCTACAACCATAACATCCGTCACTATGAACGCGGGCTCTGACGGTCTCATCACTGGCGGGGGCACAAGCCGGTGGAGGGGCTTGAAAACGGTACTGCGGTTTAGAGACTTAATCCTACAGAGATAGGAAGCCACCGAGGTTGAGGAAGAGAGGCGCTAGGTGATTTCTTAAATCATCCATCCCTCAGGTTGTTGGCAGGTGACTCAAACCCCTCGTCTGCCGTGCTCCTGGGGCAGACAGGGACTTGGGGTGCCCAGAGCCTCCATTCTGAGAAGGCAGCCTCAGGGGCAGAATCAACACTGGAGAACCCCAGACCCCAGCCTCAGTCCGCCTCAGCAGTGTACGGACCCTGGGACCATCCTCATCAGGCACCCGCCCAACCCACTGAAAGTCCTCGTATCTGAGGGCGATCCCCGGGAGACAGCAGTGCGGGGGGGAAAGGGGAATACCTAGGAGGCTGGGGTCTGTGCAAACAAGAGTCAGGGAGGAGAACAAGGGGAAGGGAGACCGTTTACCTGGGGAAATTGTGAAACAAGGGACACAACAGACGATTTGCAAAGCAGCACAGTATACTCCAGAAAACGCAGATGGCTCTGGCCCATTACCACTCATCCCTGAGCTGGGGGCATCTAAAAGGCTAAAAATGCCGAGGCCATCAGAGGTGGCAGGCAGGGGTGACAACTCAGTGCCAGCCAGGTGTCAGGTTGAAGGGGAAAGTCACAAGGAGGCAGTAAAGCTCACCGCTGAAGCAGACTGGCTTTGCTGCCGAGCAACCTGGGCTGAAGATGAGGCTCCAACCACTTCCTTCCTGCACAACCTGGCCTAGGCAGAGCCCACCTCCCTGAGCCGCTGGGCCTTATCTGTGATACAACCTGTGGGGAGCCTTCAAAACTGAACCGTGCCCATGCAACGCACCAAGAGACGCACAGGGGGTGCTTGAAAGTGGACGCTAGGTTAACAGATCACAGGTCACAGGCCTGTCTAGGAACCATCCCAAGCTACCCCTTCCAACAGCACTCTCGACAAATCCTGAGAGGGGTTCCAGAGTCTCCTGTGGGGCCCCTCCAGGGAGCTTGATGGAGTTGGGGCGGGGACAGCAGGGGGGCCATAGCCCGATTTAACCCAAACACGTAGATTTCAGTTGCAAAAGGGGTTTGAGGTCTTTGAGAAAGCATCCTCTCGCTTCATGAACCAAGGGGCTCATCTGAACTCAACACAGCACGTCAGCGGCGTCGAAAAAAGGGTGCAGCTGGAGACCCTGACTCTCAGGCAGTTAGTTCAACGGCGGGGGTCACTGGATGCGTACTCCAAGGTCAACTGCTCAAGGGGCCCCAATGTCTTGGTACCCCAAGAGCAAGTCCATAGCCCCCACTCTCACAGCCTGGTGAAAAGAGCAAAGGAGAAGCAAGTGGCGAATGAAACTCTAGGCAGAGAGAGAGATCCCCCTCCACTTCTCAAAAGAGGGATGGTCTATCCCAGATCACTCCCCAGAGCTGGGCTGGGACAGGATAAGGAACACAGGGGCCTCAAGGGGACTCAGTCCATAAATGTTGGGAATGAGAGAGGTAAGGAACTAAGGAGGGGAAACCTTGTCTTGTCCAGAGCCACGCACGGTCTCCATCTGCCCACAATGTAGACCCAGTCCGAGTGGCTACGCGACGTCTTCCCAGGCAGGGAGGAGAGAAGAACAAGACTTCTCATAAGTGAAAATGATTTCAAGTGACCACAGGTCAACTGTCAACCCAAGAATCAGCCCAGACAAAGGAAGGGAACCCTGGCATCCAAGGACCGGCCAATCCTACAGAAATCATGTGTAATGGCCACTCATCCCCAGCTTCTTCAGTGCCAGGCCCTGGTGGGCTTTCCATGTGATCTCTAACTCCAAAAGCTGGTCAGATTGTCCCCCAAGTCACAGATGGGTAAAATGAGGTTCAGAGAGCTTCCCCAAGACACAGCCAGATTTGAATGCATACTGGGTGGAGTGTCCTGTGCTAACGGCCCTTTCTCAAGTCCTGTAGCTTTTCCCCACACCCTTCCCATTGGAAATCCCTGTTTTAAGGGCATTAAGTAAGTCTATACGAGGTTGATGTTATTCAGCCCGGAAGATTCAGACTGCACCGCATGGGAAGGTGCCAGCAATAGTGAGGCCAACCTCATAAAGGCTTTAGAGAGGGAGTCCTGTTCCAGATAAGGATTGGGAGAAAAGTTTCTTTTAACCCTAAGATTCTGTGAGTTCAAACTCAAATTTCCATCCCCATGCAATTATCTCCCCCCTCAGTTGAAGGTAGGCATTTCTTCAAGTCCAAAGATATAAGTAAGCCTCACTCTTCTTAGGGACAACAAGGCTCTTTGAAACCCATCCTGGCTTCTCCCGACTCCCCCCAGCCTTCCTGGGGATGGAGGTTTCAGCTGGAGAGCTGGGCGGGCACGACAGACAGGCAGATAAACAGAACCAGAGGAGCCTCCTGACCCCACAGGATGTGGTGAGGTGAAGCAGTGAGACAAAATCAGAGAAAGCTATCGAGAAACGCAAACAGCACCAAAGAGCTTGAACAGGAACGAACACACAGGGACTTTTCTTCTTCTTTTTCTTCTTTTTTTTTTTTTTTTTTTTAGCTAGGAAGCCCAAAATAGTTGAAAGAGCTGGGTCTCAAAGCTTTCTGAAGAAAAGCCATGCCTTGTTCCTAAGACAAATCTAGGGGGACAAGCATGAGCTTTGGAGTCACGAAGACTACAAGGGCCAGTTCAGATTTCACACGGAACTCCATGATGTGAGCAAGGAGCAGGCTGTTCCAACCACAGCCTTCGCCCTCACGAGCCAGTGTGCCAGTTCAGCAGTGCACACAAGGGCTCGATTTTGAAGCTCACTCGTTTCAAGTAAAGGCTGCATTACAACTGACTCCCCTTGAAGGCGTCCGGGTGGAAAGTAACGAAGTTGGCAGGAGAACCAGCCAAAATCAGCATTCCCAAAGAGAGTTGGTAAACAAGCAGATGAAAACAATTTGGCCTCATTCAGGATTAAAAAAAAAAAAAAAGTATAAATTTAAAAAGAGACCGTTCTGCGTCTATTGAAGTATAATTTTTTTCAGCTACTAATACACGGTGTTGATGAGGCTGTGGCAGAGCTGGCAAGTCCACATGTCGATGGTGGCCACACCAACAACCTTATTTGAAAGTAATTTGGCAATACGGGTCGAGAGCCATAAAGTGGTGCCTTCTGACTCAATAATCCTTCTGCTGAGACTGTGTCCAAAGGATTTTCCAAGAAAGGAAGAGTTCTATGCACAGAGCTCTTCCCCACACCCTTAAGCAGTAGAGCAAACCACTGGGAACCTTAATTTTCAACAGCAGAGAATGGGCTTCGAATATAACTTATCGACTGGATGAGCCATTACATGCGCTTTGAAAACGATCATTCACAAGGTGCTTCAACAAAATGGAACAATACCTATGATCTAATGTCAGATAAAAAACATGACGAAATATTTCCTACACCTATGCCCTTATGAAATTGTAAGTTAATATATGGACACACATATCACACATCTGAAAACAATCCGCTTGGGGGGGGGGCAGGGTTATTGGTTTTGTTTTCTCATCCATTTCCATTTTTTAAAGAAATTTTTATTTATTTATTTGAGAGCGAGAGCATGCACACGTATGAGGAGGGGAGGGGCAGAGGGAGAGGGAGACAAGCAGACTCCCCGTTGAGCAGAGAGCCCGACTTGGGGCTCGATCCCAGGACCCCGAGATCACAACCCGAGTCCAAATGAACAGTCAGACGCTCAACCAACTGAGCCGCCCAGGTGATGATTATTTTTTATTGGCCAAACTTCAATAATGAAAGGAAAGAAATGGGTGGAACTCTGAGGCACTGGAAACAGAATTCAGGAGATGAGAAGTGATCAAATCCCAGAGGCATCTGAGGACCAAGGCAAAGAAACATGACCTCTAATCAGAGAATGGAAAATGGAGACACCCAAGAGGTTACATATTAGCGACGGGAGTCTCCTGGGCCCCGTGGTGCCTCCGGCAGGGTCTGATCATCTCGGCTTTATGAGATCAGCTTTCCTCCTCTCTACCATGCCCACGGCGCTCAAACAGGAATAGAAGAACTCATCTCTGTACAGATTTAAATGCCCATCCTCCTAAACCAAACTCTGCTGAGAGGCCTAAAAATAATTTAAATACCAAATTTCCCAAAGCAAGTCTTTTTGAAAAAGGCAACTTGGACCTGTTTCTACACATGGAGCTCGGGGTCATATGGGACTTTCATTTTCTATAGCCGAGGACCCCGCCGGGATTTCCGGTGTGAACGGCAATCTCAACGGACAGCTGTCCCCACTGGTGGCCCCGGGCAGGGGCACTCAAGTCGGGGGGTCGGCACTGGGGAGTCACAGGTGACGTGACTCCAGTCCCGATGGCCAACCCGACCAGCCCTGCACCGCCGCGTCTCTTCTCTCACCCCGGGACCTCAGATCTGCCTCCATCCAGTGGGGATCTTTCAGAACCTTCCTCACAGGGGTGGGGCGAGGGCGAAGAGAGCCATGTCCACTCTGGTGTCCACCGTGCACAGCACCCGGCAGTGGTGGGTGCTCACTAGCTGCTGGCTCGCTTCGTCACTCTCATTTCCTTGTCTGGTGGATTGGTCTCCAAGGGCTCCGTGCGCCACGTGTGGGGAGGGAGGGCACCCATGCAAACGACCAAAGGTAACTCCACGCTGGCTGCCGAGGAGGGTCACCTGGGAGCTTCGGAAAGCACAGAGGCTCTGGTCCCTCCCAGCACAATGACATCAGGTTCCCCGGGGGTGCAGCCCTGGCACAGCGGCTTGGTAAAGCTGATTCCGCAGTGCCACGGGGCGAGGGCACATCTAACTGGGAAAAGAGAGGCCAGGGATTTCTCCTCTAAAGCCCCAAGCCCACAACAACGTGAGGCGGGAGTCTTTCTTAATTTATTTAGGCCACGGTTCAACAGCTCCTTTTGGAATAAACACTCTCCGAGTGACTGGCAAACGGGCGAGGGGTTCCCGCACTCCCTGCCTCCTGCTCAGCCCAGGAATTTCCTGCGAAGCTCTAGAGCAGGCCGGCTGGAGCGACCTGCCTCGTAGAGGCCACTGGGAAGCACCTGAACGACTCGGGCACCGACAAGCCACGGGTGACCATGAGTCCTCAGGGCCACCCCTGCCCAGCCCTGGTCTTCTGCCCCTCCTGTGCAGACTCCTGTGTGTCCCCGGGACAGTGGCAGCAGACGGACAACTGTATGCCCCCTCTGGAGGGGGCAGGAGGAAAGTGCGGGAGGACCCCCTCATCTGGGAAGCGGGCCTGACCTTCCCTGCGTGCCGCTGGGGGAGATGCTGTGTGCTCATGCCAGGCCCGGAAAAGGCTCTCAACCGCTATGGCAGGAGCTGCCCTTGGTGGGAAGTGCCACTGAAGGGAGACACTCTTTCTGGGAGAAGGTTAACACTCACCCCGGGCTGTTGGCTTCCCAGGGGCAGGCTGCCCCGCATCTCCCCAGTAAAGAGACCAGCCCGGTGGCTCTCAGCCTGAGTAGAAGGGGCCTTGGGGCCCTCCTTCCACACTCTGTCTGCAAGTCTCATTCCACAAGACTGTTCAAAGGCCAGAACTCTACTCTTCCCTTCCCTGTTCCCAAAATCTCGTCGACAAATGCTTCCTGGACCTCAGTAGCCAGAGGCCACGTTTCCGTCACACTGACCAGTGGCCAAGAACCTCCACGCACATCACCCACAGGAACTCCGGAACCCTCACAGTAAGCTTTTGGGGTCAATGCTATTCTTATCGCCATTTTACAGATAAGGAAAGTGAGGCACAGAGGCCCAGCACCTTGCCCAAGGTCACGCAGCAGAGCTGGACCTTGGAGCCTGGCAGGTTCCAGGGGACGGGCTCTCCCATGCTGCCCCACAGTGTCTGGCTCAAGGGCTGCTGATTCTTTGATTCCTCCCTTTGGTCAAAGGACATTATCGGGCTCCGGCTGTATGCCGGCCCAGGGCAGGGGGCTGGGGACACAATCGGCCCTCTCAAGAACTCCCCTAAGCCGGATATTCCTAAGGCCCTCACAAGCAATCCTGGGCAGATCAAGTACTTGTGAAAACCTCTGTAAGCAGTGTGGACCTCGGCCCCCTCCTGCAGAGGCGGGGCACAGGGTGGGAGCAGGGGAACACCAGCTTCAGTGAAGCCTGGTTGAAGCAAACTACGGGCTGGAGTCTTGGATGACGGGGACAGGGAAGAACAGATTGCAGCAAAGCCAAAGACAGATCCTAAGACATTATAAATGCCAAATATCATGAACGAATGAGGGAGAGAACGCCAAACCGTATCGGCAGAGGCAAATACCAAAGTGCATGTATAAACTCACAATTCTAGGCTCTCAATGGAGGCAGGGCAGCCCTCACTCGGGACAGGCTGGGATTCTGTGCTGTGTTAGTCTCCTAGGGCTGCCGCGCATACAAATGACCACGAACCCGGCGGCTTGAACAGCAGAATGCTATTCTCACACAGTTCTGGAGGCTGGAAGTCCAAAATGAACGGGTCACAGGGCCCTGCTCCCGCAGAAGGCCCTAGAAAGAATCCTTGCTTGCCTCTCTCCGGGCTTCTGGCAGCTGGCAGTCCCTAGCACCCCTTGGCTTGCAGATGCAGGGACCTAATCTCTGCCCCCATCTTCACATGGTGACCTCTGTCCCCTGCGTGTACTTCTGTGCATCCATCCTCCGACAAAAAAAACAGTCATCGGATTTAGAGCCCAGCCTACTCCGATCTGACCTCACCTGAACTCAGGGACAGATGTGCGGACCCTACTTCCAAATAAGGTCACATTCACAGGCACCAAGGATTAGGACTTAAACGCACCTTTTTGGGGTACACAATGCAACCCACTACCCGCCCCCACCCCCCGCCACCCTGATCACAAGCTCTCCACTATGTTCCACTGGTCAGCTCTCACCTAAGCCAGTGTCCAGGCTGGCTGGGACCCCCCAGCATCTTTAGTTAGCAAGGACTCACGGAGCCCCTACCACAGATCCCTGGTGGAGCCTGGGCATGGCATATCTTGAGACCAGGGAAGCGGCACCTGCCACCCTGGCCCTCATCCCCAGCAACTCTGAGCTGCTGTGTTCACATCAGTCCTACCTGGGCTTCTTCCTAATGGTAGTTTTGAAAGGGGGCCACCCCCCCACACACACTCCACCCCACCCCCACTGACCCAGAGCTCTGTGCTCAAGAGGCACCCAGGTCCGGGGTATCTGGACAACAGAGGTTCTCAGACCCGTCCCTGTTAGAAGGGAAGCTGAGCCCCAGATCCTGCTCCCTAAGAAGCCAGCCAGGCAGGTGTCACTGACGAGGGGGCACACACACCCCTGGGAGCGGCAGGTCCCTCCACACGGTTCTGAGAGATCCAGAACTTCTCCCTCGCTGCCATTTGGAAGACCCTGTGCACTGTATTTGTCCAATCAGCCAGGCAGTCCTTCTATAAACATTTCTCAGGCTTCACTCTGCTGCCCGCGATCGTTAGCTGGCACAAACATCAACAAAACAGGACAGCAAAGAGCAGGAACTGGCCCTCCAAGGTCATAGGATTCCAGGGCCTTCAAACTCCAAAGGGCCCTCCCGAGGAAGCACCCAAGCATACCACAAGCATCAATAAATGTTAGTTTGTGGTAAACTGACCAGACAGACTTTTCCAGTCCATAAATGAGGCCTGTGCGTGCTCAAATATTTTTCAGTGACCTGCTGTGTGACCTTGGGCCAGTTACAGAACCCCATGAGTGAGCTCATCTCCTTATCTAGATGTACAACCCTGAGATTAAAAGGAGTCTTGAAGTACTTGGCATACTTTTCCTTTCCGTCTTTATGGCAGAAGGACCGACCAGGTGCACCGCTCCTTCTTTAAGAGAGACCTCAGAGCAGGCTGTGAAAATACAAGCGAACCTTCCCCGAAGTGGCCCCACTCTCCGCAGGGCCGTGGGGCACGCTCTGGACCCAACTGAGCCTTGGGTTAGGGGCTGGGCAGGGGCAGCTACAGACCCCGTGGTTCTGTCCCACACACCCCAGATGAGGAACATTGCCCCCTTCTCGGGGTGGCCCCAATGTCAGCATCTGTCATTTACCTTCCTTCCCACCAATACTGTATTGCAATCCTACTTCGTGCCACACACCGGGGTCTGGGGGATGGGGTGACAAACCAAGGGACAAACACCCAGCCTTCATGGGACTAACCCTAGGGTCCTCCCCTCCCTCTACCCCTTCTCCAAGCCCCCCAGGACTTGATCCTCCGTTTTCTGGATTCACTGCCCAGCTCACCCCTGATCTTCCACAAGAGGCCCCCAGTCTAGTTTTCCATTCAAAGGAAGGCCCTGCCCTTCTCCTGACCTCTCCCTTTGTCACAACGGGTGGATATCCATTCCTGTACAACGCACACAACCTACAATCATCCTGGGGTGACATCCCAGGAGCCTTCAGAAGCAAACACTCATTACTCAGGGAGCTGTCAGGTGGCCCCCACCCCCCCAGTCAGTCTTCCCGAGCTGGGGGCAACAGCCCAGTAGGGACCCCCCTGCTGGGGGTAAAGGGGCTGGAGGGAAAGGAGGGAGACGTTCTGATGTCCCCACCAGCAGACAATCCTTGCTAGGAACCTAAAAGAGGTAGGGTCAGACCCAGTACATATGTGGCTCGCACAGATTCTGTCCCACGCCCCTCTGTGGCCCAAATGTGGTTCTCCCGTCTTAGCTGAATTGGGAGTCCAGAGCCCAGGAAGGGACCACAAGCAGCGACGACCCTGAGCTCCACCTGGAAAGGCTCAGAATCGCCAGCCAGCCCTTCAGCAGGAGCACTGAGCTGAGAACCAGGAAAACTCTTGAGAGTCAAAGAAGTCAGGTGCCCCCAGAACTCCGGACCCGCACTGCCCCATGGGGTAGACACGAGCCATTAACTTAAATATAAATAAAGCGAACTCACATTAAAACTGCTGTTTCTCAGGTGCTAGAGCCCCATTTCAAGTGCTCAGTAGCCACATGCGACCGGGGGCTCCCGGGTCAGCCGGCGCCGGCTACGGGACACCTCCATCCCACACGAGTCTTCGCACTGCTCCAGAAGTTTCCTCTGGCTGCCCGGAAGTGGAGGAAGACCCAGCCCACTCTGGGCCCCCATCTACACCCGGCTTCCCAAAGGTGTAGCGGAAATCTCTCCAGAGGGAGAGAAGTGGGTCATTGCTCAGACATGAGGAAAAGAACAGTGGGTTACATACAGTCCCTGAACTTGAGGCCTGCACACAGCTCCGCCACTTACTGGGCAGCAAACCCAAGCACACAGTGTCACCCGTGAGCACCTCAGTTGCCTCGTCCATATACTGGGAGTGAAGATCTGCTCCCTGCCCCTTCCTATAGCCGTTCAGTACCGAGTGACTCCAAAGCCTAGGTCGGGCCGGCATCATAGCATGGTAGTATCGGAAAAAAAAAACTGCTGCTCAAGTTTGTATTCTGTTCTGTGAGATGTGATGAGTATCCTTCTCTTCTGATGGAAACGCCAGCCGTACTGATCCACCAGAATTTAGCGGGCCTCTTAGTAACAAAATTGAATTTAATGCAAACAAGGAAGAGACCCTCTCCGCACGCCCCCCTGCAAAACTCCTAACACTGGAATTGCAATCAGTCTTACTTGTGACGAAACTCTCTTTGGCTGGTTTTCCAGCCCTAACTGTGCGTTAACATGAGGGTGCCTCCCGAGGACCTCTGCCATCGGCTACTGGTCCCATCGGTGCCTTGAGCTGTGGGCTGCTGCATCCCCCGAGCTGAGAACAGGGCCAGCACAGGAAAGGCATGGCCAATAAACATTTCTGAATGGATGGGCAAACTACTGGCCTCCTGCTTTGACAGGAGGAGCAGGCCCGCCACGGGGCAGGAGAACAAGGCTCCTCATAGACGCCGCTCCCCTCGGACCTGCCCTAGGTGTGTCCTCCTTCGCACGCCCTTCGGTCACCCCAGCTGCCTGTCCGGACCCCCCACCCTTGTCTCACACCTGCGGTTTCCCTGTGTGGCCTCTGGCTAGGCTTCCTCCTTCCTCCTCTGGCTGTGAGCCCTCGAGAGTGGGGACACGGCCATTCCCCACTGGCCACCCGGCCCTTCGCAAGGGTCCCAGCAAGAATACATAATCCCAGAACTGGAAAGAGACTCCCGCTGCTCAGCCGACATACATACAAGGTAAGGGTCGGCAAAGTGCTGTGAACTGCCAGGACAGATCCCCAGGCGCCCAGACCACAGACGCCCCTGGCCTCTGCGTCCGGCCCAACCCGGACTTCTTGCCTGATCGGGTTCCTCCCCCAGCAGAGCAGTCCCCGATGTCTCCCAAGTGCAGAAAACAGCGCCTGGCACATTGTAGGTACATGGTATTATGTCTGTTGAATGACTAATCTGTTAACTGAACCAGGAACTCAAAGGAGGCGTATGTAAAGCTGGTCTTCATTTTGCAAATGCTGCTCAAAAACAGGGCTGCCTTCTGAGTGGAGAAACAAAAATTACCTAAGGATATGAATCCCCTCTGGGCTCCTACTTCTGGGAAGCACTCTGCCATGGTCTTCCTCAGAGAAGGGAGGAAAGGGTGAGCGAGAGGAGCAGTCCTTGGGGGCCTTCCAGCCGCAACGGCAACACAAGTAGTACTTCATCCACCCACCGGACAGCTACCGAGGCTTACTGGGTCGGACCTGGAGGGAGACAAGCCCCATCGCTGCCTGGGGGAATGCAGTGGGGAAAACGGGCAGTGCGCAAAGCCTGGCAGTGAGTGACCGAGGGGAGGCCATGACCCAGACAGCAGAGGAGGGTGCTGGAGTCAGCCTGGGGCACGGGCAGACCCTAGAACTTGAGACAGACACCGCAGATACCTCCAGGAGGAAGAGACTGCTGGACCAGATGAGATCCCAATTCTTTAGGGGAAAGAGAAGAACCACGGGCCAGGTCAGACCTCACAGGTACATCCTCTTCCAAACCCCCCCAGTCCCTGACACCTCGCTGGGAATGGAGAAGAACCCCCATTAGACACAAAAAAAGCCCAAGCCGAGAATTTAGGAGACCCAGTCCTAGCCCCTCGGAGCCCCTCCACGCTCTTGCCTACAAAATAGGATCACAGCAAAACCAGATGATCTTTAATGTTGCAGCTGAACTAAAACAAACTCAGTGACACTGTCAATTACACCCATTTCAAGGTGCTGGTCTCCAGACGAAGAAGGAACACAGGTATCAGAAACCCATTAAACTGCAAAGGAGTGCACATGAGGATAATAACGTGTGGAGCAACGAGCTCCTAAATGGAAGAGACGCTCTCAATGTGCCCGGCACTCTGCTCATAGTTCTATGCCCATTGTCTCCTGGTCTCACAACAAACCTGTAACATACAGACGTGCTCTGATTACACCCATTTCACAGACCAAAATAAGAGGCTATAAACCGTTAGCCACTGCTGAAGCCGGGAGTCAGATCCGGGGTGGGGTGGTGGGTACCCCAGAGACCCACAGATCAATCACCACCACTCGTTCTACAAGGACTGGAAGGGGAATCCTAAGGGCATGAAGGAAAGGGGAGCGAACATTCTTCGCTTTTTCGTTTTGCAAAAGAATCCATGTTGTTAGGCGGTTTTGAGAAGAGAAATGCATGCGGGTGTCAGGGGCATATGGCTCCTCCGCGGTCTGTGGTCTTCCATCTTGGGAGCCTTCACTGTCCTCAGCACAAAGCCACATGGTCTTTCCAAGGATCTGGTCTCCGCTTCCCTCTCCACTCCCCTCCTCCACCCCAGAGCACTCCTGCCCGCCTCTCCTGCAGGCTAACTTCTTCCTCGCTGTGGGACGCCGTGAGTGCTTACGGCAACCTGTGTCCACAGCATAGCATTCAGACCTGCTACTGTGATACCTGATCTTTCCTCCAACTCTCCCCTGCCTCGAGACCTACACCTCTCCAAGGGAAGAGAGCATCCCGCTTATGTCTGTGCTCCCAGCACGCAGCACCACGCCCGGCCTGCGGTATATGCTCAAGAGGCACGTGCTGCATTTTGCAGCGTCCCAGGAAGTTGAAAGAAGATATGCGTATCGGGATTTAAAAAAAACAAACAAAACAGAAAAGGACTATCTTTGCCTCAGTTATTGTATCTGCGAAGTGGAGACAGACTCCAGAACAGGGTGGACAGGAAGGAAGTACTCGAAGCAAGCCCCAGAGAGGCCTCCAGTGATAAGTGTTCTCTTGTCCTATCTTCAGCGTGCGGATTTCCCTATCAGGGCGCATCCATCCAGAAGGCTCATTGGTGATGGGCTCTGCCACAAAGATCCTATCTCCCACCAACTGAACTTCAAAAGCATGTTTATCTGCAGAACCCACCTCAAGGAAGGTCGATCCCTAGCTCCTCTTGGTAATCCTTTTATTCTAGGCCTGCCGGGCCACACCCATCGAGCCTTATCAGCAACACCCCAAAGCTGTTGTCTTTCCAGGAAGGGTGTCTCCTATCTACGGACCTCCAGGAGGTGAACGGAAGTGAGCGCCACCAAGGCCCAATCCTGGGGCCTGCCACCCTCTAGCTGGGTGACCTGGGACCAATCAGCCCATCTCTTGAGGGCTCAATTTGCCCCCGTTTTCCCCTCGGTATCAGGAGGGGGTGAATGGGCTCCAGGCTCCTCCAGCTTGGAAAATGCAATAATAGTAATAATTTCAGGGGCCGGGCCAGATAAGCAGAATTGATACCCTGACTGCCTGTGTTAATCCCTTCTGGCAAACAAGGGGCACGGTAAGCAGAAAGAAATCAGGGATATTTCCAGTAATTCTGTTATCCAGCATGTGCTGCAGATGACAAAAGCGGCCGTACGCAGGAGAGCCCTTCCAAGAACAGCTTCTGCATCTGGGGAGGACCAGAGCGGTAGAGACACACCCAAGCGAGGGAGCACTGGGGACAGTTAAGTAAATGCCAACTCCCTGCTCCCAGGAACTGAGTTTACGCTAAGAAGAATTCTGTTGGGGCCTCTCCTGTATGTTGGTTTGGGGGCCTGGCAGAGAAGCAGGAGAGTGGACTCCCGAGGGGCTGGCCACCTCAGTCCTAATCCGCTCTTGGCTTTGCATACCTGGCTTGCTCTCAGCCTCCTTGGACCTCAGACACAGAGCAGCTCAACAGAGAATGTCTGAAACCTTCTAAAGCAGTGCCTGGCACAGAGCCGACGTCCCCTTCCTGCCTCCTTTCCTTAAGGAATTTGTCATGAGCAGAGAGAGCAACTCTGAATGCCGACACTGGAGCTTCCCGCTTCTGTGTCTCCAGACTCTAGCAATACTTGGAAGACAGTAGTTGCTTAATAAATGCTCAGTAAATGCAGGATGAAGATGAAAACATAGATAGGAAGCCATCTGAGGACGACGGATGCAAAATGCACCCAAAAGCCTGAGCACTCAGAGATGTCCCCCAGCGCCCCTGCCCTGCCTCCCTGAGAGCTGCAGAGGCGCCCATCCACCCGACTCCACTGGATCCTTAGCTTTGAGACGCAGTGCAGGGCAATGGCAACATGGGAGGACCCAGGCCAAGTGACCGGTTCCAACCTCCGTGCTACCAATTACAAGCTTCAAGAGCACAAACCACCTCCTAAGCCCTCAGTGTCCCTGTTTCGATAGCACCTACCTCGTAGGGAGTTATGAGGACGCCATGACTGCACACACCTGATGCGCTCAGAAACGGGTCCGGCACGACAGTACCCAGGCTCGGAGCTCCGTGATGACCTACTCATGTGGCAGCACCTGGGCACAGCTCTGGTCACTGAGCCATAGAAGGTATACGCCCCTGATTCCAGACCACAGAGGGCAAGACACACTTGAACTTTGGGCCTGGAATCCCAAGTCCTTTGGTCACAGCCTGGCTCTCCCCCGTGTGACCTCTGGCACATTCCTCATCTGAAAAATAGATCACTAAACGTGCTCAAAACAGAGAGCAGAAAGCTGCCCACCATGCGTACCATAGGTGCTAAATAATTATTTTTATTTAAATGAATGAATTATAGTCTCTCCCCCGCCCCCACTTAGATGCCCTGGCCAACCAAGCACTCTGCATGTTCCTGTTAGATTCCTCGCCCACGCCCTCCCCCACATTTTTCCCATTTGTCCCCCCACCCCTTTGTGTTAGATGCCCTCAGCTCTGCTCGCCCAGCTGGGCTTCTGGTGCCGGGCTCTGCCGAATGCAAGCACCCACGGATCAGACAGCAGCCCCCACCCCAGCCGGAGCTTTGCCTGGCAGAACAAGGGAACGACACCCCAACACCTCACATTTCCCTTCCTGCCCGCGACACCTGCCTGTGTGCCGTTCTGGGGATCACCATGGCATGAGCTGTACCACGCCATGTACTCCCCTTGGAACAAGATCAGCCCTGGCTTAACCGCATATCCGGAGCACAGGCAATGACGGTAGACGGCCTGGGTTTGAATCCTGACGCTGCCACGGAAAAGCTGTGTGACCTTGGGCAAATGTGTCGACCTCTCTGTGCCTCCATTTCCTTAGCTAGAAAATGGGGGAAACTAAACGGCACTTGACTCTGACCTTTGCTGTGGAAGTGAGTTCGTTCAGGGAGGGCCAGGTAGATGGCGGCTGCGTTGTCCTGACTGCTGAGCGATACGCCCGGGCGGCACTCCCAACATGACCCCACTGCAAAAATACGACAGCGTATTCGGCTCCCTGCTTTGTAGATGAGGATCCCAGTGGCTGAACAACTTGCCCGAAGCACTCTCTCCTGGGACAGGGCAGGGTGCTGAGAAGGAATGAGCCGAGTGACCCTTGAGAAGTCACTGCTCCTGAGTTTGGGTCCCTTTGCCTATAAGATGGAGACAGTGCCCTCCTGTCCTGCAGAAGATACGTTTAAAACCTGAGAGTGAGGAGGGGTTCGTGTGACAAGTTGCCACTGTGTGCTATTCTCAGTGCCTCGGAACTCAGGAGCAGAGTGGATCCTGCCACTCCACAAGCTGTGCAACCTTGGGCAAGTTACTTGACATCTCTGAACTTCCATCTATGCAAAAGAGGGATAATAATAGCTAAGATCAAGGTGCCAGTGGTTGAAAAGCTCTTCGGAAAGCACTAAAACATCATGCATGTAATACAAGTAAAACCCCAAGGCCAGTAATACTAGTTAACTTCTATAGAGAGGAATAAAAAATCGTAATGTTGATGATGGTAATAACAGCTTCCATCATGAGAATGTGGTTGAGGAGACAACTATTCTTTTAAAAAGCCAACGGAATAACAAGAAGGAGCTGCTCCAAAAAGGCGAGTTCTAGCTCAGGTTCAAAGTACACCCTGCGTTCAGCTTTAGCAGAGATGTGTCGGACTTAAAAAAATGAAACTGAGGGCTGTGTCTTCCCTTTGCCAGGCAAGATGGGAAACAGGCACAGTCCTCCCCCTGCCATAGCCCCCTGCCTGTCCCTGCACCGGCTGGAAAGACAGACCAGGCTCTGTCCAGAGCAAACACGGTGGCCTGCTGCTCCCACCCCATCAGCCAAGAGGCAGCCTTTGAAGGTGGTGGACAGGGGAGGGGCGGCCCACTTGAGGCCACAGCTCCTGCCCCAAGCCCTGTCAGCCTGCCTCAGCCCCGTCCTTCCTGGGGGACAAGCACTCGGGCTCACCCTGGAGAAGCTGAGTGCTAGAGCCATGGCCGGGGCTCTCCCCACTTCAGCCTGGGTCCCAGACATCAGTCTCATGTTCCATTTTAATGTACTATCATTGCTGACTGGTGTGTCTACAGCCCCAGAGGTGTTTGGGGACACGGTCCTGGGCAATCTCCGTCGAGAGAGGGTGCAGTGTGGTGTGTAAATTCACCGTTTAGGAGCCCAGGTCCGAATCCTGAGTTCGAATCCAGCCCCTGCACAAACTAAGTGCCCTTTGGGCAAGTGACTAAGTTTCTTTGCCTTTGGATTTTCACCTGCAAGACAGAAATGACAATACTGATTCTTGTGCACAATTCCAAAACCTCAGAAGCTCTCAAGATCAACCACTGTTGGTAATTTTGAAGCGTGACTTGAACGAACATGAGGCTATTTATTGATTTGTCCCACTTGATATGACAATTACTATTTTCCCTATAGCGCTCTTAGTCGATAGCACTGCCCAAACACAGGGTCTATCCATCTGCTAGGACTCCTGCAACAAAATGCCGCAGACGGAATGGCTTTAATAACAGAAATTTATTTTCTCATAGTTCCAGGGGCTGAAAGCCCCAGATCAAGGTGTTGGCAGGTTTGGTTCCTCCTGAGGCCCCTCTCCTTGCCAGCAGGTGGCCAGCTCCTTGCTATGTACTCACATGGTCTTTCCTGTGTGTGCGTGCATCCCTGGTGTCTGTGTGTCCAGATTTCCTGGGTGGGTTGGATGAGGGCCCGCCCTGACAGCCTCATTCAACTGAACTGCCTCTTTAAAGGCCAGACTTCCAAAGACAGTCCCTTTCTGAGGTGCTGGGGTCCCGCTGAGGGGCCAGGGCAGGAACACACACAAAGTGCTGGCCCAGGGCCCCGCACACGGTGGGAGGCGCTTCCCAGCAGGAGGGAGTCCGTGGGTCACAAGCAGCGCTTGCCGGGTCCCATTCACAGAGGATGCACAGCCACACTAAATACCAGTTCACCAAAAAACGCCTCTACTAGTCATGACACCGGGTTTGCAGGCCTCTCTCACCTCTAAGAATGATTCCCAAAGAATATTCTGAGGCCCACAGGGCAAGCAAAGCTGGGGACAGGGGTGGCCAGCGTGACCTCCAGAGGCAAGTCTTCTTTCCGGTCCTTGCCAAGGAATGACAAAAGTCTAGTTTTTGTTTTCGTTTTTGCATATGTTTGTGGTCTGTTTTCTAGTAACAAACTAAGAGGTATTCCAGGTTGTTGTAGTTGAAGTTTGGGGGGGTGTTCTCCAAAGTCCTGCAGCCAGGCCCCTTGGCCACATTTGGCTTTTCCCTGTCTTCTGCAGCTGGAATTCCACTGGGAAGGGGAACGGGGGTGTTAGGCAGCTTCTGACCCACCTATCTGGGTTCTAGTCAAAAAAAGCCAGTCATCTAGGAAATCCACATGGAAACGGGCTCACAACTGATTTTTTTTTTTTTTTTTAAGTATTGGAAGGGGAATGTTTCATCCCCTGAATCAGGAGATTTGGGTTTCAGCCCCAATTCTGTAACGTTGAGCTTCAGCCTCAACTTCCTTGTCTATAAAATGGGAGCAAATCGCCTGCTCAGCTGATCTCATAGTGAGCTTGGAAGGAGTGTGGGCAGTGCTGTTCCTGCCAGACCCAACACTAGACCCTTCCAGAAAAGTGACTGGCTCAGACTAAATACTCAATAAATGTTAGCTGTTATGAACTATTTTTTCCATCTCTCTCGAAAGCCCCCCTGATAAAGGCATTCCAAAGATTTAATGATTTAATGATTCCTGATTTTAATGATGGAGGTGGCAGAGCTGGCCTCGGGTCGGGTCCTCGGGGGAACCTCAAAGCCCACCTGCCCATCCCCCACACGCAAAGAGCCAAGGAGAAGGTGTTCCTGCACAGGGAGGCTGTGGTGGGGTGACCCCTGGCAGATCGCAGCCAAGATTCTCCAGAACTACTCAAAGGGACAGAAATGACCCAGCCCTGGCTTTGCTGCAAAAATGAGTAACAAACACACCATCACCATCATCTCAGGGCCAAACTCCCCTCCTCCGTTAAGGAAGAGCAGAGCAGCTTCTGTTTGCTGGAGACAATGATCTGGAAAACGCAGACATGATCTCGGCAAGACGTGACCTGGTAAACATACCTCGGGAGCGGGTTCGCTGCTCTAAGCTGTGACCTTGCTGACCTCCCCAGCCTGGACCTCGGGTGCCTCACCTGAAAAGGGGACGTGCATGCATCTCGCTTCACAGGATGGCCATAAGGCCTAAAGGAGTCAACGGATATACAAGGCTCAGCACAACAGAAGTGCCCAACATATGCCTGTGCCTTCTAGGATAGGTTAGCAAAAACTTGGCAGATATTCGAGAGGCAAAGGAAGCATCAAAGAAAACGCATAAGGAAACAAGGGGGCTGGAAGGAGGGGCTTTGCAGCCCTGGGGACATCTTTGCTGAGTAAGCAGTAATAAGGGTGCGTGTTAATACAGCCTCAGCGCTCAGGGAGCTCAAAGGGCTTTAACAGACATGATCTCACTGGGATTTTTTTATTAGCTTCCAAGGTAGGTTAACAGGTCCCCCTCTCTGCTGAGACAGT
Organism: Callorhinus ursinus; assembly: GCF_003265705.2. Classification (NCBI taxonomy): domain Eukaryota; kingdom Metazoa; phylum Chordata; class Mammalia; order Carnivora; family Otariidae; genus Callorhinus; species Callorhinus ursinus. Next base: position 69,779,717 of record NW_027397067.1, on the reverse strand, counting down.
GAAACCGCAGGCTCCCCCAGCCTCCCCTGAGAGGAGACTTTCTGAGCCTACCTGGGCGGCAAAGACCCAAATCTGGCTCTTAATCTGCAATCTGTCACAAGCCAGGCATCGCAGAAAGAAACTTAATCTTTTAAAAAATGTAAACTTTCCTAGAGTAACATTAAAGAAATTCTGTTTTTGAGCAAAAGCAGGGAGGGAAGAAGGGAGGTTTGGGGTCAGCCCTGGCCTGAATCCTGGGTGTGTTTCTCAGTCTGCAAAATGGGGCAAGCGGCTTCCTCCTCCAAGGGCGATGCTGAGGACCAGCACCGTGAGGGCCGTGAGGTTCCAGCACCATCGAGGCATATGACTGCCCAGGGCTAGCCGCTGTTACTATTACTGCTCCCCTCTGGGACCTGCCTTGTCATTTCTCCTTCCAGGAGCCTCGCTCCGCTCTCATCTCCAGACCATCCCGCGATCTCCTGGTGCCACTTAGATGTCTGCGCCACACTGGGAGGCTATCTTCCCTTTGATTGTTCTAAGTCCTGCACGGACTCCACCCAGCGGCCCTGCCTGAGCTTCCCGCTCACAGCCCTGCACCCACACCCACAGCCGGGGCTCGAGTAGCAGGGTGGACACGAGCCTGGACGCTTCCGTGCAGGGAGCCCCTGGCTGGAGGACTGCTGATTGCTCAATGGAATGAGCCCGTGTCTGTGAAATGTCTCCTAAAGTGTGAAAGTGCTGAGCAGGCGGGCGCTGACTTCCACTGTCGCCCCCACCTCTTCGAGGCGACCCTGGAAGACAGGTGTGGAGGAGGGACTGTGGACTCAGGGAGCGCACCGAGGGGCCTGGTCACAGGGCGGCAGCGCCTTGGGCGTGCGCCGAGGGGCCAGGAAGGAGGGGCCCAGGCCCTCAGAGTGAAGGTCAGTGCTACCGGGGCCATCTCTGCCATATGTGACTCCCAGCTGTCTCCTCACCCTTCAGTCCCTTAAGCAAATTCGCCACCTGTGCTTGGCGACCACATAGCCCTTTCCCTGGTGCCCATTTGAGAAAATGGGAAGTTCCACCCGTCTGTCCCACGCGGGCCCCGTGGGGCAGTGGGGAACTTCCACACTCTAGAGTTTGGGGGCCAGACAGGCCCACCTGGAAACCCCTGCTGACGTTTCCTCGCGTTACGGCACAGCCCTGTGGCGAAGGCTAGACAGGCAGACCCCATGCCTGCGTGAGCCAGGGGACCCAGAAACGCCCGGGTCTGGTCTCTCCACCCGTGAAACAGGCCTCGCAGCAGCGGCACATACACACAAGGGCTCATGGGGAGTCTAGAGAGGTACCTGGCACCCAGCATCACCCAAGTCAGATGAGCTACCTTCTCTTGTTAGCCTTCCCGCAGCTGGGGTGGCCTCCTCTTCGTGGGAGGGAGATGGGAAGAGCACCCGCCCCAGAGGTCTCCTGAGAGAAGTGAACGAGAACATGTTTGTAAAGTGGCCAGCACAGCATCTGACACTTGCGAAGTGCTCCACAAATGAGCGCTCCCCTGGCCGGACGTCGGAGGGAGAGTCCACGTCCTCCAGCACGAAGCTGTGCCAGGAAGCAGGGCTGTCCAAGGAGGGGCCGGCCTTAGCCTGAACAAGGACAGTCTCTCTGGCCAGTGACTAAGGCCTGGCTGCAGGACCCGGCGGCGCGGGCAGGGCAGGGCTGGGTCCGGGCCTCGGCTGGCCCGCGTTCAGGGTGATGCGTTTTTACCGTTAAGGCCTGAGTAACCCCGGAGCCGCCGAGGGCCTCCCCGTCCCTGGGGCCTGACACTCACCGGCCAGCGATGAGATGCTCTCTAAAAGAGGCAGAGGCTCCAGAGCCCTCGAAACTACAAAGGGTGACAAAGGCGGGGACGAGCCCAGGAGGAGAGGACGGGTTCGCAGGCACGTGTCATTTACTAAAAGCCTCCCTCTGCTTAACCATCTGAGGTGCGACCGAAGCTCGGCAGGTCCGGGCGCCAGGCTGTTCCGGGACAGAAGCCAAAGTCAATTAAGATCAGGGATGAGGAGGGAGGATAAACAGCGAGAGGAGGCTCATGGGGTAACAGGGAACGAGGTGCTGGGACCCAAAACAGGGCGGGGAGAAGACAGGCAGACAGATACACATACGCGCACGCATGCGCACAGTGTACCCACAGCTCCTGGGATCCACACATCATCAACGCAGTGCACACGAGAGAAGGGTCAGACACACAGGGGTTCTAGGCTCCTTCCCCACAGCAGCCGGGCAGGGCACGCCCTTGCAGGCTCCCCCCGTGCACGTGTCTCCTTGCAGTAAGAGCCAGGACGACACAGTGATCCGCTCGGCAGGCTCCAGAGACCAAACACAAGAGTCCCCATGCTGGCTGCCCACTGCTTTCTGAGTAGCACCAGGAAAGTCAAGTAACAGCTCTGCGCCCCACTTCCTTCATCTGTGCAATGGGAACGATAATATCCACCCCTGCCCCTCCCCGAGAGGGTGCACACGAGCACTAAGTGTGTTCAGACACAGAAAGGGCTAGAACAGGGCTTGACCAATAGTGAACTCACAACGCCTGTAGGTTACTCTATCTCACCCCGACCTAGTCTGTGAGGCAGAAATCTTTTTTTTTAATAAGATTTTTATTTATTTATTTGACAGAGAGAGACACAGCGAGAGAGGGAACACAAGCAGGGGAGTGGGAGGGGGAGACGCAGGCTTCCCGCGGAGCAGGGAGCCCGATGCAGGGCTCCATCCCAGGACCCCGGGATCATGATCTGAGCCGAAGGCAGACGCTCAATGACTGAGCCCCCCAGGCGCCCCTGAGGCTGAAATCCTAACACCCCCACCCCCCCGCTTACAGAAGAGGCAAAGGGGCTCAGAGAGGGAGAGCCGCTCATGGTCAGTACGTCGGTCAGCTCAGGCTGCCAGACGCATACCACCGAATGGGCAGCTTAGACAACAGAAATGTCCTTTCTCACAATTCTAGAGGCTGGACGATCAAGGTCCTGAGGAGACTGGCTTCTTGTGAGGCTGTTCTCCATGGCTCGTAGATGGCCGACTTCCCTGTGTCATCTTGAGGTCTTCCCTGTGTGTAAGTCTGTGTCCCACTCTCCTCTTCCTGTGAGGACACCAATCACATTGGATTACAATGCACCATAATGATCTCATTTAACTCAATTACGTCTTTTAAGACCCTATATCTAAAACCGTCACATTCTGAGGTACTGGGGCCTAGGACTTCAACGTAAGGATTTTAGAGGGGACACAATCAGCCTCCACTGGCCCTCAAGCTCTCCAGGTCAGGGATGAAGAAACCAGAATGAACAAAGAACAAAATCTGAAGGAGACCTTTGCTTTGCCCTTCCACCAGGAACTGGGGTACAACGAGGAGATCTGAGTTTTCTACCTTGAGAGAAAGGGCTTCATCACTCAAGAGCTGCCCAAGAGAATGAAAATGCTAACACATGTACATGCTATGTCCCCCACCATTCAAAGCACAGGTTCTTGGGAACATTACTGGACTGTGAGAGTTTCTTTTCTCCTGTTTTCTGTCACCAGACTCAGCATCTGGTAGGTACTCGGTACACACCGGATGAGGTCCAGACTCGTCCAGAAACCTGCCCCAGGTATCAAAGCTACTAAAAGGCAGGGCTGGGCGAGACTCTACCGGAGTTCCGCCTTCTCCCAAATGTAAAACAGGCGGTCCAAACTATACCCATTTCAGAGGTAAGCAAACTGAGACCCACAAATTTGCAGGCTCACTGTGCCTGCCTGGCCTGGGGTTGAGCAGGGGAGAGCGAGAAGAAAACACAGCAGAGAGGTCAGAAAGCAGCTTAGGGTTCCAGGACAAAGGAACTTTTAAAGGGCTTGTTCACAGTTGTGTTTTTGTTTTTTTTTTTTTAAGATTTTATTTATTTGAGAGAGAGAGAGAATGAGAGATAGAAAGCACGAGAGGGAAGAGGGTCAGAGGGAGAAGCAGACTCCCTGCTGAGCAAGGAGCCCGATGTGGGACTCGATCCCGGGACTCCAGGATCATGACCTGAGCCGAAGGCAGTCGCTTAACCAGCTGAGCCACCCAGGCGCCCCTTCACAGCTGTGTTTTACCTAGACTGTCTCGATCAGCTTTCGGGCAACAGTAGCTATCTCTTCACATCAACCAACTGCATTTGCCATCCCTGACCCAATTACTTCCCAATAAGGGAATAAGAATGCAGACATCAAAAGCCAGACATCTGGGGCCTTGAATCCATTCAACCCAGCTGTGTGATTGGGGTGAGCTACCAAACGTCTCTGAGCCTCTATTTCCTAGTGCAAATGAAGAAAATACCCACCTCGTTGTTACAAGGTGAGAAAACATCGCCATGTGACAGGCCTTCAACAACGGATCACCCCTTGTCATAAATAAGACACACATCATGAAAAACTGACCAAGGGTTTAACTTCGCAAAGGCACAATGAAAACAAAGTCTTCGTTTGAATTAATACCTATTATATAAGTGAACAGAATCATTCCTAGAGGCTTGCTGCTTGAAGAAAACCGGGGGCAAGGGCACTCAAGAGTAAGGTGACAGTGTCAGAGGGACAGTGGCATGGCAGCACGCTCAAATGCAGGCTGAAGACAGCTGGACTCGCTTTTCTGGGATTTGTAGGGATGCAAGCAACATGGGACCAGCCACAGACACTTTCAGACAAAAGAAAGGCACCGTTCCCAAACCTGGGCCCCTGTGCGTTGGCCCCGTGGGCAGACTGCTACTCTGAACTCAGCCTGCTTATCCGGAAAAGCGCGACACTAACGTTCCCTGCCTTATTTGCACCGAGCACTTATAAGAAGGTCTGACACCCAGGAAGCGCTCAACAAATGTGAGCCATCCTTTTTCTTCCCAATTAATATTATTGCCATGGTCTCTTTTCTTTCCCCTCCTTGGTGATCAGCACTCTCTCAGAGACAAACCACAGTTACCAAAGCAATAAACACTGCCCCTGCTTCCTGTCTGTTGAGTGACAAGTTCACCTGAAAACATCTGGGAGACGTGAAGATGCTTTCTTAGCATTGAATTCTCCTTCCTACAAATCCTAATGCTTGGCTCTCTCTCCCCCACTAGACTACAGGCTACCCAAGGGCAGAACGTGTCTGTGTTTGCTTATCATTACATCCCTAGCAGTTACAGTAATACCTAACTAATACAAGGTACTCCATAGAACGCATGGGATAGCTGGTGCATAGGAACTGCTTGGCAGCTTTGGGTGAATAACCATGAGCGGAAAGGCCAACCACCATAGGCTCCGTCCATAACCACGTGGCCTCCAAATTCAACAAGGGTGGACTGCACCCAGAGACACCAGGGGCAATTTGGCCTGCAGGGGTCTGCAGGGGTACCCCAGCCAGTGCTGCCTCCATGCATGCATCTAAACACCTTCGGGCACCATCTACTTGTGAGGATGGCAGCTTCAGTCCTGCAGTACAGAGAAGCAAATGGTTGCCTGGAAAGCTCACGGGCCTCTCCCTGGGCCACAGGGCTGGTAAAGGGCAGGGCAGCAAGTCCTAGCAGCCAGCCTCCACCCCAGGACCTTCCTCCTGCATCCTGTGCTGAATGAAATGCTCAGTACGCGTTGGTTAGTTGGGGGGGGGGGGCAGGGGGGGGAATGAATGAATGGGATGAACAGTGGGATAGTTTCCCAATTTCCTAAAGAAATCGGAACCCTGTGCGGTTAAATGGTAGAGAAAACCGCTTAGGGGTGGGTCGGACACCGCTCACCAACGAACGTGAACTGGGCAGGGGAATCACTTCAGACAGGGACAGATGAATCTATCAGTCTTCCTGCGAGTCAGGGGATGAGCAGGGAGCCGTGATGCCTCAGGCTGCCTTTGGGAGCCTTCCTCCCAGGGCAGGTACATGCACAAAGACAGGGGGGCTCAGCCTTCTCCCCCCTAGCCATCAGGGAAACTACCAGAAACTGCGTCTCACGCAAAACGGTGAAAACCTGACGTATGGAACATGGGCAACCGGGTGGGGAAAACGGGGCTCCTGTGTACAGAGGGTGGGAGTGTAAATCAGCGCCACTGTTCCGGAAAGAGACTTGGCAGCATCTGTAAAATGGAGAACGCTCGTCAGGAGGCAACAATGTCACCTTGGGGTGTAAACCCTAGAGGCGAGCTCACACGTGTGCCCCAGGGAGCAGGAGGATGTTCCTCGAAGCACTGTTGGTAATGGGGGGGGGAAGACGGAAGGAAGAAAGGAAAGCCATCAAGCACAGTATCTCTCAAGAGGGGAAGGACAGCCAGCCCTTGAAAAATACTTCACAACTGTTCATTGTTTGTTCTCTTCTGACCCGACTTTCCCCGCTCTGCACTCACTCACCCACTTCATTTTTATGTCTTATCAGCCTCCTGCCTTGCCCTCCAGGGGAAAGCAGAATTCACATATGAAAACACAGTGCCAGACTCCCCGGAAAGCTTTTCAATGTCCTTTGCCCAGGAGAGGTTCTCATTACAATGGGGCCTGGACCTCAGCCACGAGCCCAGGGAGGGGAGAAGCGATTTCATTCCACTTAACCCAATTTGCCGGGCCCAGAAGGCGGCTAATGAGCAGCCTGCACCCTCGGAGTCATCGATACCACTTTCCAAATCAAGTTACCAAATTGGTCTTAAAACTGGTTCAAAGGGGCCAGGCGGACTGTTCCCAACGAGGCATCCTGAGGGCCATATGTCCACAGTTCCTGCCACGGGCATCGGCCTCAGTACCGGTGGCAGGGGGAACTAGCTGGCGCCTTTGTCTTTGTTTTGGGGGCCCCCTCCCCTCCAACGCCTGATCCCCTGGGATAGAACCGGGGACACCATAAAAAACATGAGACGGTGGTAGAGAGATCCAAATCAAGGAGGACCCCAAGTCAGAGGAGAAAGACGAACTTCCCACACTCCACTGCACCCAGCATGCTCCCCGGGAAGCTTCCCAGCTAAGCTGCCCCGGAGCTGGTGAAGGGCCCAATCCGGGCGTCCAACAGAGCACTGGACAACAGAGCCTCAAAGGTCACCTCCGGACAAGAACAGCGGTGGGCAGATGCTCTCCGTGATTTCGCTGAAGCCTCACAGTGCCCTGTGAGGTCAAGAGTCTTATCGCCCCCATTTCACAGACGAAGAAACTGAGATGGCGAAATCTGAGCACGGTCATGCGGCCAGCACGTGGCTGCTGCAGAAACCCAACCCGAGGCGGGCTCTTCAAACGCAGTCCGTGTTCAGCCCCTCAGTCACACCAGCTTAAGAGCTGAGATCTTGATAACTTACATTCCCTTCTCTATAATTAAACACAAAAATAGCCCAATGAATCTTGCACAAGAGCCAGATATGCTTTCCTTCGGATGCCTTCCATCACTAATCCTAACTACGGCACCTATTTTTTCTTGAGCGCCTATGGAATGTGAAGCCCTGGACCACCTTATCTTTCATCCTTAAGGGCACGGGATCATTCTTCTCTTTTACAGAACAGGAGCTAGCTGCTCTGAGATGTTGAGTAATATGCACAATGTCACACGGCTAGGAAACAGAAGGACGCTCATCCTGTGTATTTGGCATGAGATTCAGTTTAAACACTTAACTCGGGTTTCTTTTCCCTAGACCAAGCTACTGGTCAACCTTCCTGTCTTTAGGCTCTGAGGAAGAGTCTAGGTCAACCCTACTAGCTGAGGAGACAAAACACATCTAGACCACTGGTTCTCAACAAAGTGTGATTTGGGCCCCACTCCCTGAGGGAATATTGAGCAATGTCTGAAAACATTTTGGATTGTCACAATGGGGGGCTGGGATTTGGGGGGAATGGTACTACTGGCATCTAGTGGGTAGAGGCCAGGGATGTGGCTATACATCCTACAACGCACAGGATGGCCCTACAGTGAGTGATCTGGTCCAACACGCCAAGAATGCCGAGGTTGCTCTCGACCTTCCACGTGTCTTCAGCATCTTCACCGTCTGGATGTCCTACAAGGAGAGCTTCTGTATTTCTCAATACAACAAAACAGTACTTACTAATTTGCACTGAAACTTAACACCCATCATTCTTGGGGCTAACGTACCCACCGAAGCCTCACAAAGGTTGGGCCAGAAGTGAGACCTGAGCTGATTCAATGCAGGAAGTAATGACGCCAGGACGCCCTGAGAAATCCACTCTCTCCCTGAACCCCGCGGAGAGCCTATTGTGCGTCAGAGCCTAGGCTGGATCTGGGGGTGGTGCCAATGCACAGGAACACTCTCTGAATCACAGGACTTGAGTGCTTTCTCCCCAGGGAGACGCCGGTTGAGACATCACAGAGCCACCAGACGGGGTGGGAAGGCCCAAAGCCCCCAAAATAGCACTTTCTCTTCTTTGAGGACCTCCGGAGAGAGGCTCCAGACATAATAAAAAAGAGAGCTGGAAAGACAGGTCATTGAGCTTGCCCAGGAGGCCCCGAGTCAGGCCTGGCTCCCTGCTTGATCCCAAGAATAATAACCAGAGGTGAAAGATCAGCTTGTAGAACCTCACTGCTGGGCTCCTCAAGGATCACCCCAGACCAGCAGCTAGGGTGGGAGAACGGATGCCCGGCCTCAAAGCAGGATTTGATCCCAATGGCCCTTCTCCCTCGAAAGACAACAAAGCTGCAGGTGATCTGTCACTTTACCTGGTAAGCACCCCTGGGAAGCCAAGTCAGCATTTGAACCCAGCTCACTCTGCTCCACCTTACCAGGTTCCTATCACTAATTCTGGTCATCAGTACCTGTGGTGACCACAAGAAAGCCCTGTACCCTCCCGGGCCTCAGTTTCACTAGGTGAGGGCTGCTACTGGGTCAAAGGCGAGAAGGTGGGTGACATCAGTGTCCATGCACAAAGATATAAATTAGGCACTTTCTCTCCATTTGCTAAGTGGTTCACACACAACCAAGAAGTGTTCTTAAGAATGGCTGTGGGGTAAGAAACAGAGAACTGGGTCTGAATCCTCTCCTGGGGTCACGGGCAGACAAACCTGGGCTGAGAGGTCAGCTCACCTGTTTGAGGCAAGTCAAGCCAATTCTCAGAGATCCCACCCACTTCCAAGAACAGGGATTCGGAGGAGCTGATCAGAGTGAGTATCCAGCCTATGCACAGCCATGTGAAGAAGAACCACACACAAGGAGCGACAGAGCTGGGGACACAGAATCACACTCCAAGGGCAGCCACAAGTCTGTGGGTGTGGGGGCCTGGAGTTCAGGCTGCCCGTGGGAGGGAGTCATGGTGTCACTGATCCCCGAACACAGCGCCTTCCCCGCGTGCTTCAAAGAGCAAAAGGTCCAAGAAAATCCAGGGGGACAGTCCCTGGAAGAGGGAGAGGAACTGCCACGTCCAAAAGGGGGTGAAGTCCTACTGCACGTCTACATTACGGAAGAGGGGCTGGCAGTGGAAGGGGGGCACTTCCAGGCCTGCCGGAGGCTGGGGGCAGGAACCATTCACCGAGCCAGGGGAGGGGAGGTACAGAGTAAAGAGGAAAAAAACACAGCCCCCCAAACCAGCAGTCCGCAGTTTGTTAAAGACACGATGATCACGAAGTGTATCAGGATGTTCACTATTGGCATTAAAACACCAAAATAATACAACTTTATAACAACTTTAGAAAAGGAATATCCAGTAATAGGAAACTAGAACAATAGCAAACCAGCTCAATAAAGCATGAAGTTTCCACCACTGGAATTAGAAAAGCAAAATTTCACAGAGGATTTACTACAGACTAGATATAATAAGGCTGTCTTTTTTGTAGGTCAACAGTTGAATGCTGGCAATTCCAGAGGCTTCCACCTACCATTTTAAGCACTTCACAAGTAACTTCCTTTAGGGCATGGTGGGGCAGAATAATCCCCCACCCCCACAAAAAAGAGATGCCCACATCCTAATTCCCAGAGCCTGCGACTCTGTTACCTCCCTGACAAAGGGAACTTTGCCGATACGATTCAGGCTGAGGGCCTTGAGCTGGGGATTATTCTGGATTGTCAGGGTGTGCTAATCTAATCACAGGCATCCTTGAAATCGGAGAACCTTTCTGCCCTGGGATCAGAGAGATAAGAAGGAAACAACGAAAGGCACTGGACCCACCGCTGCTGGACTTGACCATGGAGGGAGGAGGCCATAAGCCAAGGATATGGGCCACCTCTGGGAGCCAGATACAGCTCCCAGCTGACAGCCAGCAAGAAAACAGGGATCTCAGTCCTACACAGGCCAGGGCCTAAGTCTGCCAACAACTGGCAGGAGCAGGGAAACGGACCCTCCCCTAGAGCCTGCAGAAGTCAGTGCAGCCCACGGACACCCTGATCCCAGCCCAGTGAGACCCCTGTCGGACCTCCAACCCCACAGAACTGCATGATGATAAATGGGGCTGTGTGGGCACCAAGTCTGTGGTCATTCATCACAGCAACCACAGAAAACAAATGCTCCAGGTAAAAAGCATTCACAGCCACAGGAAGGGTACACAGGAGAAGACAAATCACAGGGCCACAGGCCACAGAGCCAGCAAGGGGCCGGCCAGTACCTGGCGGTGGCAGGAGCGCTCCAGGGACCCCTGGTCCTGCCACACTGCTCTGCAGTCTTATGGAAGAACGATTTCAAATCAAGTTCCTAGAGGACAATGCAGAGGCCACCTCTGGACTTAACTCTACCCAGAGTTTCTCTTTACATACAGTTACTTTAAACTGAAATTGGGAAAAAGAATAAAAATATAAGAACATACAACTTGTCTCAGGAAAACTAAGGGGAAAGTTCTGTCTTGCCCGGGCCTGGACGGTGGTAATAACAACGAGCCTGGAGAGACCAGGTCCCGTGCTCGGCAGGCACCCACCCATCTGCCATCCTGTTAAAATACTGAAATGCTTCCAGAGCAGTTCCTAACGAGCCGCTTCCCCAAGAAGACGATTCTTGTCCCACTATCTGGGCCTGCCCACGGGCCCCCCTGAGACCTCACAAAATGCAGGGTTCAGGCCTGGCACAGCAGGAGGACCCCAGACCTTGGCACCATATACTCTGATTGCTCGAGCACTCTCATCCCCGGGGGAGACCCAGGGAAAGATGAAAAACAGGGATTCCAGCAGGCCGGTGACCATGGACTTCCCTAAAAGAAAGGAAAAGCTTTCCTTTCTCCAGGCTCTGAGGCTCCGGGCATTACACGGAAAATTCACAGCCCTTCCTGGCCTTGAGCCTGCATCTCTGTCATCTCATACCAGCCCGTGGCCTTCAGCAAGCCACTTTACCTCCTCAACTCTCAGTGTCCCTTGTGGCAAAATGCAAACAGCAAGACGGCTGCCCACCGGCCCCTCAAAGGAGAGAACCTGCGGGTTCAGCACCCACTTACCAAGAACCAGCATCATGACTGGCCCGCACCAGGGACACCCAGGTACCTCGGAATGAGGTTTGGTGGAGTGTGGTCAACCAGGACCGTAAGCGCTCTGGGAACCAAAGGCAGGCTTTGCTGAGCACAGCATGCCCAGGGACCCAGGCTTCGAGAAACCCCCTCCTGGCTCAGCTCGAGGCTTCCTGAGGCGACCTTTCTCCAGCGGACTTACTACATCCAGGCAACCCCACCCAGTGTGCTCTGTCCGTGATGGGCAGGGGCCTTTTTGCTGGTGCACGTTCCCACATCAGATCAGGGTGTGGGGCCATGGTGCTGGTGGGGAAGGGCATGAGCCCAACCCCTAAAGTGGGGAGCTCCACAGAGTCTGGTTAAATGAGAAGAATGGGAGGAGGGAAGTCACGGAGTAGCTGAAACAGACCCAGTGTCTCCTCCTCGATAACCACAAAGCCACAGCGGAGACAAAGATGAAGCCAGAAGACCCTCTGGTCCGGGCCCCACAGCCAATCCTCACCGACGAAGAAATTAAAACACTGGAAAAGGAAAGGGGCTCCCACGACATCTCAGCGCCCCACACCGTTCCGTCCTACCCGGCCTCCGTCTCTCCACCTGTCACATGGCCATGAGGCCTGCTCTGTCCACCTCACTGCGCCAGGGACTGCTCAGGGGAGACAGGCAATGGGAACCTTCTCTGAGAGCCTAGGGTCCGTTCTGCCACGTGACAACAGCGGCCACACACAGACTCCAGGATGAGGTAACAAAGTGCAACCCAAAATGCCACCTACTTGTGAAAACGGCCTGGGATTTTCATCCATTTCCGGGGACGCTTACACCTTTTCCAGTTTCGTGGTTTTGAGAACAAATGGTCTTGCTGTTTTAAAGTGTCATTTTTCTTTAAATACTTTAAGGGAAAAAAAAAAAATATATCAGAACCCCAAAGGAATCTTACAGGTAACCTGTCTATGCAATCTGTCTTGCTGGGTGTTTTCAAATTTAGAACCACAGGATGTAAGCACAGGGTGAGGCCTTGAGTTCCCATCACGAGCCCCCAAATTTTCTGGGGCTCCTCTTGTTCATCTTGAACAGAGCGCCATGGATACAGCGTTGACACGAATAAGCTTCATCTCTGGCCAAGAAGAAACTCGACGCAATCCGGGCTTCTCCGCGCCAGAATGGGACCCCCTCAGGGGCCTGAAGCTGTGCACGTCACGTGCTTCTCCCGGAAAGGGCTATTTTTAACTTCAGTCACATGTGCTCACTGTCGATTCCTCTTAGTCTCTGCTAAGGGTGGCAGCAGCAATTCCAGATCGGGAGAATGGGGGACAAGGAGAACACTGGACCCCACACCGGCCCCACCTCCGTGCAAAGACCCATCATTCGCTGAATGTCTCTGCTCCTGGTAAGCGCCCCAGGAGGCTGCCTGAGGAGGCTGCAAAGCCAGGCACAACCAAAGAGGCAGGTCCTAGAAGGCCCAGGACAAGTGCCAGGAGGGGAAGAACGGAGAGACGTTGACATCACCGCACCCCTCTCCAAACAGGCTTTGACGAGGACAGAGCACATAAAAGGTCATGATTTGGGGTGACAGAAACACCGGGGGTCACATTCCAGCTCTGTCGCTTGCTCACTGAGTGATAGTAAAAAACGTCTTACCTTTCTGAGTTTCAGATCTGAACAAAAGTAACATGCCTATGCGAGGCCCAGAAGAATGACACCGGGTAAGGCAGCCATAAGCATCAAGGCATGCACTCAAGACCTTTCAGCTCCTTGTCCTTGCTTACAGTATACTCATAGAGGCCAAGTGGGTGCCCCTAACAAAGTAACGGAACCAGATAAGATCACGACCCAGCGAATGATGCAGACTGCAAGCCCACGTGGGTTGGTGACTCGGTCTGGGCTGAAAATGGGGACAGGAAGTGGGACAAGAGTGGTCATTTTCCTGATCTGCATGTTCTTTCCTGCGCAAAACTCTGCCAAGGTGTCCATATGAAGGCAGACAGTGACGCCAAGCAAAGGCCAGCTGGGTGTCTAGGAGGAAGCCACTACTCTGGGGGGTAGGTGGTCTGCAGAGAAGGAGCTATCCCCAGGTCACAAAGAAGGGTATGTCCCCAGGCCAGGCTGTGCAGCAGAGACCTGCTCAGGCTACCATCAGGGTGAGGCTCCCCTCGAGGGTGCCCACCAGCCCCCCACTCACACGGGAGCAGGAGAGGGAGCAGTCTGGCCCTGCACACGGCCAGCACTCAGCCGTGCTCACTGCCCCCTGCAGCCTTTGAGGAGGGACACTTACAGGGGTGGAGCAGCATGTCCCCAAGGCCAGAGCCTGCAGGCCTGGCCCGTGCCAAAGGACGGAAGGAGGTGCAGATCTGACAGCCCGCCAGGCTCACAGCACAGCCAGAACCGGGGCAGCCGTAGGAAGTCAGCGGCCACACCCAACACAGCCTTCCTCCTTTCTAAGAAAGACCCTGGGTGGCTCAGTGGTTTGAGCATCTGCCTTTGGCTCAGGTCATGATCTCAGGGTCCTGGGATCAAGCCCCACATCGGGCTCCCTGCTCAGCGGGGAGCCTGCTTCTCCCTCGCCCTCTGCCTGCCGCTCCCCCTGTTTGTGCTCTCTCTTTGGCAAATAAATAAAATCTGAAAAAAAGAAAGAAAGAAAAGAAAGCAAGAAAGCAAGAAAGAAAAAGCAAGAAAGAAAGCAAGAAAGCAAGAAAGCAAGAAAGCAAGAAAGCAAGAAAGCAAGAAAGCAAGAAAGCAAGAAAGCAAGAAAGCAAGGCGATCAAAGCACAACAAAAGTGGCTGACAGGGTGGGGAGCTCCTCAGCACAAATAGCCACTTCTGGGCTTCAGTCCTGCTCGGAGAAAAGCACTGTCTGTCCATCCCCGGGGCACTGCTCGCTCGGACACCCTCCACCATCAGCTCGACAGCCAGTCACCCCCTGCCAAGAGTCTCTTCCTGAGCCCACAGCTCCAACACCCTTCAGAATCACTCGGCTTCTAGTGAGTCACCGGCTCTTGTCAAATCCACGTGAACCAGGATGATCCCGATAACCCCAGGCTGCCGCAGTGCGTGCTGCATGCTGGACCCTGTTCTTGGTCCCCTAGGGAAGATCTGACTTTGATAAACATTCACAATGACCCCAAGGGGTGAGTAAGTACTCTTACTACCTGACTTCACAGGTAGGAAAACCAAGGTTCAGCAATGTTAAGTTAACCTCCCCCTCGCCACGCGCACCTCACCTTCCCCTGGTCTGTGCACCCAGAACCCAGGGTTTGAATGTGACTCTGACATGACCGACGCTGACCCCAGACGAGGCCCTTTCTCTCAGTCTTTGAAGCTTCACTCCCTCCCCCGCAACAGGGGATGGTAAGAGCACCTGTCCTTCCAGGGACTGTCTCAGTGCCGGTGAGAGAACCCCCGCCCCAGGGCCCCACACACAGTAGGTACTAGAAACGGCCGCTGCTCCGGGGGCACCTAGAGGAGATGAGCACACACGCACGAACTTCTCTAAAAAAAAAAAGCAGCAAAGTAACCTTCAGAAACAACGAGCAATCGAGCAATATCGAGGACAGCAGCTTGCACACAGGTGGTGCTGTTTACCCCCTTCCTGAGGGAAGGGGGGCTTTAAGAAAGAAGAGAAGACCTAAGAGGGCCTGGGGCAGCCAGGGGAGGCCATGATAACGAAACAGAACTGCCCGAGGTCATTCTTCACCCCAGCTCACCTGGCCCCGCGGCGACCAAAGCAGAAAACGGAGAAGCAAGGACCAGAACATCAATGCTGCCCCAGTTCCCGGTTCTCCGGTAAACCGCGGACAAGTAAACATCAAGAATGAAGCTCCATCACCTTCCCAACACCTCCGCGTGGCTCTGCTTCCCAAGAGCAAAGTCTTAGTCCTGTTAAAAGCTATTGAGGGAACCTGTAAACAACCACTGCAGGCATAAGGGGAGCTGTGCGGAATGGTCTGGAATCATCCAGAGCTCAGACCTTCCTGGGGAGGAGGCAGCACAGAGGGCAGGGTTCAAGGAGCTGAAACGCCCTGTGGGCGCCACCCCACACCACCACCAGGCTGGTGGCTTGAGGGAGATGAAGAGGGGGCTGCCTTGTTGACCACCCTTTGCGGAGACAGGTCCCCGGGGCAAAGGCGGTATCCGAGAAATTTTGGTCAAATGACTGAATGAGCAGCCCCCCAGAAGAATTTCACGCAGTCACCGCCACTCAGTGAAATGCCCAATGAGAGACTGAAGCGCCTCTGCCCGTCTGCAAATATGAAAGCCACCTGCTCAGTTACGCTCAGCAGACAGCCAGCACTGGGGCGGAGGAGACCTGCCACGATGCAGGATGCAGAGAAAGGGGCTGGATGCCGCACCCTGCAGCTGGAGCCCAGTCTGTGACTCCGAATGCCGACTTATAGGCAACACACAGCTCCATTAACACCCACGGCTAACTGACAGCTTGCTCTGGGCATCACATGCCCATCTCACCTGACCCTCTCGCCTTATGAGACACAGGTGATGACCATTCACATTTCATGGATGAAGAACACAGGACTTGAGAAACTAAGCAAACGTGGCTAGGGTCACTCATCTAGAAAGCAACGGTGGCAGGATTTGCACCCAGCTCTGTCAATCTCCCAACGCCCAGGCTCTTCAGCATGGTCAGGCCCAGAGGATGCAGGAAGGAAATCAAAACAGAACCCCTTCAGTCTCGGGGAGGCCACACATGGATCAAATGTCTTTAGCATCTGTCCCAGCCAAACACAGGAAGATCTCTCTCTGCCCCACCAGCCCTCACCTGCCTCCCTACCTCCAACCCACTCACACGCACAGAAGGTCTCTGCCCCTCCAGAGTGCTCCTCCAAGGGAACCATGCTCACGGGGTCAGTGTCTCTCTCCATGGGAAAGCGGGGAGCAGGGCTGAGTCTCCTTTCTAAACCCAGCACACAAGGGCACTTCATGAATATCAGTGACACTGAGTTGCACAACAGACCCATTCCCATCTATAAAACAGGAGTAAAACCATCAACCTCCAGGGTTGTTGGAAGGATAAGAAAACCCATGAAAAGAACTACTAACTAGGGTTTGTGTTCTTATAAATATATCCCTAATTCCTAAACTTTTACAGCTGGTGAACAGAAAAAGAAAAGTTAAATATGCCGATCACTTAGCACGATGCCCGCCACGCACTAGGGGCATACAGACATGTGTTTGGACGTGCGTGTGTTTGTGTGGTGTGTGTGTATGCGCGCTTGTATTCATGCACTTACCAGGACAGAAATGTGTGTATGTGGTTGTTTTTTAATAGACAGTGGAGAAGCGGCCTTGAGTGCAGCTATATAGCAAGGCTGTAGCTTGGGACTCATCAGGTAACCTGCCCCCAAAACAGCTAGCCTGCACAGAGTTAACTGGAGTCCCGTGATGTGCCCATAGAAGGCTGGGACTCAGTCATTTCTGGGGGGAGTATAATAAAGCTGGTGCTTGCAGGGAGTAAACAGGGCTGGTCTCCAAGTGTTCATGTTCCAAGTCTTGCAGACGGGACAGAAAGAAAACTCATGCATTCCGAACTTCTGCATGCTGTACACTGTTCACGCTCACTTAGGGAAATCCATCTCAGATTTCCCTTTTATCATCCCTTCATCCCTTCGTCCATCCCTCTGCCAGGAGAGGAGCAGAAAGGAAGGAGCTAAAACCTACAGAGGAGAGGCAACTCGGTGCACACCTGCCAGGATTGAGGGAGGAGCAGATGCAAGACCTGATGGCCTGAGCTGCCCATCTGCACCTCATCCACACCTGTGGCTGGGACCCCTTCTTGTTGCAGGCACACACCATTGCCAGCCGGGATGCAGGCCCTGCTCCAAACATCCCTCCCCATCCACAGCCAAAGGCCAGACCCTGGGTGGTGGTGTTCCTGGGAAGCTGGAGAACGTTCAGCAGAGGAAGCCCAGGGATGTGGCAGGAGGAGGAAATGGGGCAGAGCGACCTGCCAAGTTTTCCAGAGGAAATGAGTAACCCGTTGTTAGGCAGTTACGCAGAGCCAAGCGGGGAAGTGGCATTGTCTGGGGACTGGCCACAGGCCTTACATAACAAGCACCCCCTCACACTCTGGCCATGGCCGTATTTGGGGATTGGCAAAAACATCTGATGAGCACCTCTACCCTGTGTAAACACTGGCTTTATTAGGGTGGTGGAGAGAGGTCTGGCTCGCAGGCCTGCTTGGCTCGGGACTGACAGCGAATCTGACTCAGCGTCTCTGGGGCCCCCCTTCGGCGGTGTGCACCCGCTGGGTGGCCGGGCAGCTCGCTGGTTAAGCCAGGCTGCCGGCCCCCACCGCCCCCGCACCCCCCGATCCCCGCCGCTGTGAAGTGAAAATGGACAAAGACCTCCCCGGAGGCAGCCAGCAGAGAAGAGAGGCGTGGAAATGAGGAACACTAAGTTCTTGCTGCAGTCGTAGGAAGCTGCTAGCAGACTTTAACAAAAATCTTCAAATTCACGTCAATTCAAGGAACACAGTCTTGGGTCACGGTGCCATCGGCAAGGCAGAGAGACAGTGCCACCAAGGAGTCAGTTCTCCGCAGTCTGCAAACCCATTCGCTGCTCTGCACGTAGGTACTACGGAGCGCAGGTACAGGAGCGGGAAGACAAACTGGGCCCTGCAGGGGGCCTGCTAGAGCCCCTGCATTCACGGTGTCCCCTCCTACTCTGAACCCGCCGAGCAGAAGTCATCACACACACACGTACACGCGGGGACGGGGACTCAGCACACACAGATGCACAGCCTTTGTTTGGAAAGCCGGGAAAACAGGCACAGAGAGGTGAAGTTCTCTGGCTAATGTCAAACCTTGGGTCAGAATTTAAACCCCAGATCTGTTTTACTCTCCACAAAAGGGATCTCTCCCCTTCCGTTGGTGAGTTGAAATTTTTTTAATTTTTTATAAAGTATGCTCTCCAGCCAATGTAGGGCTCGAACTCACAACCCTGCAGTTAAGAGCCACATGCTCTACCGAGACTGAGCCAGGAACCCCTATTATTTTTTAAAATAATCACAAATTTAGACAAAAGTTGGGAGCACAGTGCAAATTCTTTTTCCTGACACCACGTGGGAGCAAGTAGCCAGTCAAGGCTCCAGCGCCCCAGAATACTCGGGTGGGTGCTTCCCAAAGCCAGGACTTTCTCCTCAGAACCACAGCCCACCAGCACGACCAGGAAGCAGACACTGACATGCACAAACATCCCATCCTCTGCCTGTGCAAATCAGCGGAGGGTCCACAATCGAGCGCGCTGCACGAATCGTCACGTCTCGTCACTCTCTCCTTCAATCTGGAACCAGTCCTCTGTCTTTCCTTCATGCTCATGACCTTGATGCTTCTCAAGGTTATAGGGCAATTATGTCGAAGCATGTCCCACAGTTTGCGTTTCTGTGATGTTTTCTCATGACTGGATTCACAGTATGCAACTTCATTAACTTTTCCTTTTCTTTTCTTTTTCCTTTTTTCTTTTTTTGCATAATTGCAAAGCCAGAGCCTGGACAAAAAAAAATAAATCATCTAAGTCAACTGTGATGACAGCCTCCACCCAGGCCTTTTTCACCAGGTGCTGGAAGCCAGTGGAGGGTAGTTTCTGATTCAGACGAGGGAGCAGTCTACAGTCCGGGGAGGGGCTCAGTCTCTATGCAGCCAAAGAGATCCTGGCATCATTCTCTCAAGCCAACTTTGCTTACAAATAAAAAAAAGAAAGAAAGAAAAAGAAAAGAGAAAAAAAGGAAAAAAAAGACAAACCTCAGAGTTCAATTTAAAAAGACCTTTCATGCGGTGCCAGGTCTCTCCCTCGCCCAGCCCCTGTTGCAAAGTACAATACATATGTTTATCTTGCTTCTACGAAGGGGTCTATTAAAATACTTGAGGATTTTCCCCTCCTAACCCTGGCATGCTGGCTCCTCCTGGCTGCACGGCCACATATAATGAAGTGAAAAGCGGCAGTCAATTATGGCTTTCGCAAACACAGGGATCTTTCCTGAGGTTGGAAGTCACATCACTTGAAAGGCCGACTTTCTTCAAACTTCCAGGAACTGAGTGGCCCGGAGCCCGTCTATTTAAAGGTCAACCCGGCCCTGCTACATTGGGAGGGCAGAGCTGCCTCGGGCACAGGCTTATTCTCGGCCCCTGTCCACAGCCACCACAGCAGGCCAGGCTGTGAGAGGCGCTCTGTCCCTTCAAAGGGAGGGGACGGGGTGCCAGAGCCAGAGGCAGGGCCAGAGAGACAGGGAAGATGCAGTGATCGGTCGCCTCCCCGCTGCCCACTGCACCCTTCTGAGGGACAGGGGTGGGGGCCGCACTTAACAGAGTCAACTCGTTCAGGGCTGATCCGAGGAAGCAAAAGCCACTCGAGCCTAGTCCCGATTTTCTGGCATGTGATGGTCCTTAGGTTCCCCTTTTTAACTCAGCTCTGTGGGCAGATGGCCCCTGGATCCCCTTATAAGGTGACCAGAGGGGCGACAGCCTAGTGCACCACCGACCACATAGAAAATCTTTTAAAAGTATTTAGCCCTTAGCTCGATGTTCACGCACACAGCTCTGCATTTACTGAATCCCCGGTGCTTGTCTGGCAGTTGCTTACCCTTCCAGCCACTGGCCGATCGGAGCTGCCAGGTTATCAGGAAACCATCGCTGACAGTGTCCTAAAATGTGCCCCACGTCCTACGGGGGAGCGGCTGGCTCAGCTTCCCAGCCCAAGTCGCCCCGCAGAGAGGGGGATGGGGCCAGATTCCCAGTGCCCACCCGTCTGACTCCAGGACACACACACCCGCCACACGCCCACCACATTCACCAAGGCAGCGATGTCGTGAGGAAGAGAAGCCCCCGCAGGTCCCACACTATCTGGCAAGGAGTGCCGTGCTAGGAACTATCGACCCCGCCTGCCAGGTCCCCGACGGTGCTTCGGAGCCGGTGCCATCTGTGGGGTTGCCTTCCATGGGCTCAGAGAGAAAAGGAAGAGCAACCCAGGAAGAAGGCACAATGTGAGCAAAAGCAATGTGACCCGAAAAGGGCCTGGACGGGTGACAGCTCGGCTGACAAGGCTGAAGACCCAAGGGGGCGGGAGCCCAGGAGTCCTCTGGGACGTTTTTGCAGCCCCTGTGAACCAAGCGCCAACTCGATGCCCGTCACTGTCCCGGGTCAACCGCCCGTGTGATCTGAATCCTCCCCACAGTGGCAGGAAGGGAGATTAGTGGTCCAGTTTTCAGATGAGCAAGTGCAGGGCCTGGAGAAGGAACACTACTGATCACCTGGTTGCTGGGTGGCCGGGCTTGCCCTTGACCCAGGGCTGTGTGGAACCAAGGCTAGTGCGCCTCCCATGTGCCTTCCCAAGGCCTTTTTCTGCTGAGGTCACTGCTGACACAGGAAAGGATGCTGAAAGGGAATGGGATTGGGGGGCGGGGGGGAGAGGAAGTAGGGAGGGAGAGAGGGGAGGCAGGAGGGACAGTGCCAGGGCTGTGATTCAGTGCAGACCTTTCCTAGTGTGATTAGCTTGAAAAGACTTTGAAACCAAATCCAACAAAACAAAACGCTCAGTGGGCCAAGCCAGGAAGGAAGCTCAGGCAGAGAATCTCCAAGACTCAACGGTCATCAGAGGGGACCCAGGAAGGGAGGTTGTTACCAGATAGGGTCTTAGGGTACACTCCCTGGAAACAGGTCCTGAGATGAGCATTTTTTTTTTTAAGATTTTATTTATTTATTTGACAAAGAGAGACACAGTGAGAGAGCGAGCACAAGCAGGGGAAGCAGCAGGCAGAGGGAGAAGCAGGCTCCCCGCTGAGCAGGGAGCCCGACGCGGGGCTCGATCCCAGGACCCTGGGATCATGACCTGAGCCGAAGGCAGACGCTTCACCGACTGAGCCACACAGGCGCCCCTGAGATGGGAATTCTTGTTTGCCTATTTATTGGAGAGTATGCACAGGAGAAAGGGAGTGGGGGGCACAGCCAGCTGGGAGCAGGGGCGGGTTCAGCAAGGACGTGGTCTCAGCTGGACACCAGCCTCAGCCTGAGCCCACGGGAGTTCTGGAGCATGAATGGCACCACAAGGTTCACCCCACTTGGAAGCACAGGAGGCTGGCCTGCTGTACCTCTGGGGAGGGGGACTAGGGGTGAGCAACGTCTTGGATGAGGTAACAAAAGCTCCGGAGAACGGAGCACCGGGAAGGAACTTCAGCAGCTGGGAGGTGAGTGTGCCGTCCCCTGAATGGGACCCGGGACAGAACACCAACAGCATCCACTAAATTAGTCATCACTGGCTAACCAGGAGATGACCAGCAATGATAAGAATGCCCATTTTTGAATGTTTCCTGCCTAAGCCAGACACCGGGCCTGTGCTGAGTCAGCCACTCAGATGAGTGCTGAAGCAGCTGGGACAACAAAGGACGGGGGACGCCAAGAAGCCCTGCACAGGTGTCTGGAGGGACATGGGAGAGCAGGAAGGGCACATCATCTGAAAGTGCGTCTCTTCCCTGCCTCTCTCTCCTAAAGACAGACACCATGTGATGTCGCATGAAACAGGCCAAAGACACAAACTCAGTCTCCCATTCTCCTATCCAGAAAAACCCCAACAGGACAGCCGAGGAGGCACGTGTCGATCTTTTCAAGAGATTATATGCCATCAGATACTGTCAGTCAGAATTACCAGAGAAGCCTCCTACAGTTTCTGGCATACATTCAGTGCTAAATAAAAGCTGAATGGCTTACCAGCTGAGCACATTTCAACCTCCACCACATGCTTAATGTTAACCTCCTAGACCTTTCCCAGAAGAGTGGAGATTCATTTCCGAATGAGTTTGCCGCCTCCGCATGTCCATCAACAAATGAATGGATATACAAAATGTGGTATATTCACACAGTGACATATTATTCGGCCACAAAAAAGAACTAGGCATTGATACATTCAAGAAGTTTCACGGACGAAACTGGGAAATAATTACGCCAAGTGAAATACGCTAGTACAAAAGACCACGTATATAAAAAGAGGCACGTACACAAAACAGAGAAACAGGCAAATCCATAGAGACAGGAAGTAGACCAGTGGTTGCCTCGGGCTGGGGGAGTGAGTGGAGAGAAACGGGGCGACTGGTCACGGAGACAGGCCTTCTTTTTGGGGTAATAAAAATGTTCTAAAATAGACTGTGGGATGTTCGCACAACTCCACCGACATATTAAACCCACTGAACTGTACACTTTAAGTGGGTGACTTGTAGGGTATGTGAATTATATCTCAATAAGGCTGTCATATGGCACCAGGCCAATAACACCACCAATGCTGATCCCAGCCACTGTGCAGACATGTTAGCTGTGGCTTCCAGAACAGTCTGTGCCAGGTCTGAACAACTCCACAAACACAAAGACATGTGTCCCAGAACACACCCTGACAGAGGGAAGACCCTACCAGCTGAGAGCCAAAAGTCTTTCAGAATAGCTGCTCCCCACCTCCGCCTCCCCCAAAACCCTGACCCTCACAATCGAACGCCACAACAGAAGGGCCATGCAGCGGACAGCCTGGAGCTCTTATTTTTGTCTCCCGCTCCGAGCAGTTCCTAAACAGTGGGAGTTAAATATTTATAAAGAAGTCACTGTTTAATGTTCCATCTGTACTTGCGAAGCCTGACGCAGGGAAATGCTGAAGTGACAGCTGATTATACAACCCAGGGGAAGCCCGCGCGCCGGGGCGCCTCACAGCCCCCAGGACTCTGGCCTCACCTTCCCTGCCTGTTGTTTCCTGCCGAGCTGCCTTCCTCCTTCTCGGGGAGCCCTCCACTGCCAACCTCTTCCTCCTCCCTCCCGCCCACCAAACCAGAGGAAATAGCCCTTTTGGCCAAAAGCTGCAGGTCTCATGGTTCCCAATAAGTTGCTCTGAGCAGTTCCTGAGCAAGCAGGGTGCAGTGGGCGGGGGGGGGGTCTCCCTGCAGAGAAGCAGCACACACAACGGGGGGCCTCCAAACCGGGGCAGCAAGCAGTGCACGCGTTGACCAGGATCGCCTTCTGAGGACCCCCCCACCCCAAAACTGTCCTCCCAGCAGGTCAGTGCCAGGCACCAGTCTGAACATGACACCGAGGGCAAACACTGGGACCCAACTCCCAGACCTCACAGCCCAGCTTCAACTTTCTCTGCCTCAGTCTCCCCAGCTGTAAAAGCCTCCTGGAAGGCCTGGCTGATTTACAAGAGTCACTTCTGAGCATGAAATAAACATGACATCGAGAGTGAACACCAGGACCCAACTCCCAGATCTCACAGCCCAGCTTCAACCTTCTCTGCCTCAGTTTCCCCAGCTGTAAAAGCAGCCTGGAAGGCCCAGCTGACTTACAGAGTCGCTTCTGAGCATGAAATAAGATGGAACTTAGGGGCATCGAGCACATGTAGCCATTCTTATAGTGATATGAAGATGACCACCACCACCTGCTTCCCCTTCCTGGCTCCATCCTCACTCGCCTGTGACTTTGGGCTATTCTGGTTGCTTGTCCCTACCCTCCACAGTGGCCTAATCAGCAAATGGGAATGAAGGAGGCAGGGTGGGGAAACGGTCTTTGCAAACTAGGAAATACTGCTTCTGGCACCCGTCAGGGGCCATCAGTGTTGCTGGTAAACTGCAGGTCGGGGAGGTGAACGCTCACACTTCCCGCCACTCCCGGGTCTCCTTCTGGGGCCTGGGCACGTCTGAGAGTGGCTGATGCACAGGGGCTGCAGTACCTGCTGCTCTGGGGGACAGCGCCACCAGAACCTGCCTTCCCCATATGCCCCCAGAACTCTCACCCACCCCATGTCCCCAGGGCCCAAGGCAAGGGCAGAGGGGAGATCTTGCCCCAGCCTGCTGGGCAGGAGGCTCTGAGCCAGGGGGACCCAGATCAACAGGCAATGTCCCTTTCTTCAGGGACTCTACCTTGCTCTGGGAGCCAGACACAGAAAAGACTCAGGTGAGCACAGGTGCAGAGAGGATCAGGGGGCGCAGGGAGGTGTGCAGGCCAGGCTGGGAAGAGGGAAGAACGGCGGCAAGACCTGAGCACAAGGAACCGCGTGGATAACAGCACCCAGAGAAGAGCTGCTTGACACAAAGCCACTTAAAATCGGGGCCAGATATTTACAGTAAGTGGGGCAGGCGCATGTCGTGAAAAGACAAGAGGCAAGCACCTGCTTTGGATACTCAGCCCCACCCGTCTGGCTGTGACCTTGGGCCATTCAGGTCACTTGTCCCAGCCCCCTTTGGGGGGGACTTTACGAGAAACAGAAAATTATCAATATCAAACATTTTACATTCAGAACTTAACGATTTAGCATTTATATATTACAAATCTTATAAGGCATTAATTACAAATCATTATAAATACGAATGAGGTCTGTCTTACACTTCAATTAGAAGTTATCATTTTAAACTTCGCTCTAAGTGTTGGTCACGCAGAGAATGAATCCAACGCCAAGGCTTTTCTCACCACACACTCTGGCACAAAATAGAAACTCCCTTCGCTCATTAAAAGGACTGTTTCACAAAAGACCTTTCCGGACTTCCTCAATCTTCCCAAGGCCTCTTCGTTGTGTTTTTTTTTTTTTACTATTATTATTCTTTTATTTCTAAATCACTTTCTTTTGGTTTGCATAAGTCATCTTTTCTTTCTCTCCTCCGCATTAACTGGACTGATCCTGCCAGAGCCCCCAAGGCTCCCCGGCAGCAGTCCTCAGAACCTCTGCCCGCTTCTCTCTCCCTAGGCTGTAGTAAGTACCCTCTCTTTACCCTCTAGCTCCCTTTGTAGTGGCTTCCCCTGCCAGTGGGGCCCCAGGAGGGCAGGGGTCTGTGTCCACTTTGCTGGCTGCGAGCAGTATCACCCCTAGGGTATCAGGCACGAACACCAGTGCCTGGCACACAGAAGGTGCTAGACCAGTGTGCGTGATTCAAGGGGCCTGCCCACAGTACCTGTGCCTGCAACAGGAGACCCTGCGGTCTGGGCAAAATGCGCAATTTCTGGCCACTGATCTGCCTTAGAGAGCAAAAGCCCTGGTACCCAACTCCCCCACGGTCACGGCACTGGAAAAGGGGGCAACCGTGAACAGGACAGATACATGCTTACCACAGCTGCATGTGTACTCACCAATCGAAAGGCAGGGTTGGGTCTTTCTTTGGGCCACTCAACGGGGATGCAAACTGTCTTTCTTGCCAAATACACCCTCACCGCGCAAAGTCTACGATTTCTGATTTCTACTGCTTTAAAGCAGTACAAAAGTTAGTCGTCTGCAAAGCACGTGGAAAACAGACTCCTTATGGTTTTACTGTGTCCTTTTTCCCCCTCTTTTTACAGCTGTTTTGCCCCGAAGTGATTCAGTGACAACTTTTTAGCAAATCGATGTTATCTGTTCTTTCCAAAGTACTAAACTTAGTTTTCATGCAACAACTCTCTTTATACTCAACTTTCATCAGGTTATGTAACATTTAATTACCAACACAACTAACTTTTGGCCAGCCCAGGAATCCAAGAGTGGGAAAAGGCTTCTGGCACACCAACACCAACAGCGAACGTTTGACGGGTGTTTGTCACATGCCAGAAAACACTGCTCTGAGCATTTACATGTATTAACTCATTTAATGCTCATAAACACCCTAGAAGGTAGGTACTCCTCTTCAACCAGTTTTACAGATGAAGCCTACAGACGCAGAGAGGTTACCTAACCTGCCCAAGGTCACACAGCTAGTCACGAGCAGAACAAATGTCTTCATCTGGAAAACTAGGCTCACGGGTAGCCCAGCAGCCCCGCGGCCTTCAAGGAGCTCAAGGCCTCACGCAGTTTGCTGCACAAAGAATGGGTAGCATCCCTCCCCGGAGAGGGAGCCAAACAGAGGTCAGTGAAGAGCTTCTGCTATTCTTGCCCTGGACTGACAGATGTTTACAAAGTCTGGCCATCAGCAAATGACTGATTATCGTCAGATGTGGGTGGGCTGGATGCTAGCAATGAGTTTATTAGTGCGTATTTTCATGTTATGATGACTTCTGCCCCCCTGGACAATCTGTCTGTAGGAACAGAGATACAGAGGACCCCTCAACTTCTGTGTGGCTGAGGCATGAACTGTTAGTCCGGGGAGGGCAAGAAATGAGGTGGGTTCAGAGCTAAACAGAGTTCAGGGAAGATGTATGGGACCAAGGGGTTTGGATGAAGCGTCATCTTTACATGCTGCTTCATGTCCACCAACCAGCCTGCTGCTTCTCACAGTGGATGGCAGGGGATGCAGAATCCCTCACCTGCTGGTGTGCCAAGCAGTGCGGGGGCGGGGGAGGGGGCCTGAAAATGGGATGGGGGGCTTACAGGTGAAGCCTTTCCTTCCACTTTCTGACCTGCCTAGAGACGCCCACAGGACTCACACTGCTGGGCCTGGATGGACCCACCCATTCCTTAAACGGATGAGGCCCAGAGGGTCTGAAGGCCCTGAGCAGAAGCCAGACACGTCTGCCAGGAAGACAGGTAAGGTGTCTCACCTGGCCTCTCAGTGTCATGTCTCTTTCCCTGCCCTGTGCCACAGTCCCTCTGAGCAGCAACTGCTGGGGGGGGGGGGTGGGGGGGGCCACAACCCTCCCCTCCCAATTTCACAAAAGGAGGGATCAGTACTCAGTCTCCAAAGGCCCCCTCCTGAAACCCAGACACACTGACACAGCGTTGCTAATTAAATAACTCTGCGGGGCAAGAAAAGGAAATGGCTTTACTACCCGAATCCCTTCCATGGGGTGGAAGAGGTCACCTCGCTATTTCTTGAGATAAAAAGCGTCGAAGAGGAGGTCAGGGAATGTTCCGCTTCTCAGTGCTGAAAAGGTGCCACGCTGGAGAGTACAAGCTCTACGGCAGCCCAGGTGCTACCCAAAGTGTGGTGGCAGGTGGCTTTAAAAATATAAGCACAAGCGGCGCCTGGGTGGCACAGTCAGTTAGGCATCCAACTCTTGGTTTCGGCTCAGGTCATGATCTCAGGGTCATGGGATTGAGCCCCGCGTCAGGCTCTGTGCTGAGCATGGAGTCTACTTGGGACTCTCTCTCCCTCTGCCTTTGTCCCCACCACACACACTCTCTCTAATAAATAAATAGATCTTTAAAAAAAAAAATAAGCACACAAAAAAATGCCACCTTAGACTTTCCTGCTCTCCTGTTTATATGGGGGGCTGGTCACGTTCCTGACCTCCACATGCAGTCACATCGTGAGGCTGAGGATGCCTATGTGCACTCAGCATGTGCTGTACGTTATTCCTTTAACTTCGTCCTCAAACAGTACTCAAGAGCTGGGGAAACAGACTCAGGGAGATGAAGTGGCATAACCAACGCCAACCTGCTGGGTGGACAGTTAACCCAAGGAGATGACAACTCAGAAGGGACATGGCATCTGCCATCATCAACTTGGAGGCTGTCATCTGTAAGAAGGGTCTGTTTCATCGGGAAGGTCCCCGGGATCAGAACCCAGAGTTGAGAGAATACATTAGAGTACATTAGAACCGGCAATGCCACCTTTCAGTGGTAGTAAGTGCCCCATCGGTGGAGGTATTTAAGGGCACACTGGACAGACACGTGGCTGGGTTGCTACAACAAGAGAATCAACTTATCTCACCTGTGGTTGCAGTCCCAGCCTGGACTGCAGCAGGGATTCCATGAGTGAATCAAGTCTTAAGCATCTGCTTGCTGTGTCCTGCATGCATGCGGCAAAGTCTGTACAACTAGCATGTTTCAGGTTCAAGTTCTCTAACCTCTGTTCATCCCCTCCCACCCCCAAAAAGCTACACAACCCATACGGGTGGCATAAGCAAAGTCTCCTTTCTCCATTGAGCCATCACCCAACCATTTACAGAGGACCTACTATGTGTCAGGTGCTGTGTCGGGAGTGTGGATGAATAATGCAAGTCTCTAGTTTCTTCTTCTAGCGCCTACAGCACAACGGGTCGGGTCAAGTTCATCAATGACAGCAGAAACTGGTGCACAATCATGGGCCTCGAGGACTCCAGACGAGGCATCAGAGCAGTTGTGGAGGCCACAAGAGTTTGTGGTTCGATCATGACCACTGACAAAGGAAGCCAGAGGCCAGAGAGGACAAATGGCTCCATATGTCCACCCAGTGAGTAGAGAGCCAGGCTCCAAATTCAGCCAGCCCTGTCCAACTGCAAAGGGCACCTGCTTTCCATGATGCTGCCAGGTGCAAGGAGACACATTCTGGTACCAACAGGAAGCCCCCTCTGCCAGGAAAGTCAGAACCTGCCTCTGCCGTCTGCACTCCTCCACCATGGCTTTGAAGGTCATTCCACCCATTTCTTTATATTTCACCACTGGCCCAATCCAATTCCGGTGGCACTGGCCGCCCCGGATGCAGGCCAGAGCCAGGCCACGCTCTGATAGTGGAGATGAAAGGCAGCACTGCAGTGTGCATGAGGTCCCAACAAATGTCAACTGCTTTCATCAGGAAAACCCCAAATTACCCGCTCTTACACACAGTCTTTCATCTCCGACAGGGCAAGCAGAGGCTGCTTATTAGAAAAGCTGCCTTGTCCACAATCTCCCTGGCGGGGGCTGGGACTCAGAAAACACAGGCCAGCGTGCCCCCCCTCGGATGCGCAGCACTGGTTCGCGGAGGGGCGGCGGGACTGTCAGAAACACGGGCCCCACTCTGCCCTTGGCTGCTGACTAACCAGACAGAGTTCCGTCCCGGCCCACCACCACCGCTGACGGGGGAGGCCAGTGCCAACACAGAGCCGTCCCCAGAGCCGGCGGCAGGGGCGCCGTGCCCGCCAAGCCGCCACTCTGCACCTCCCACACACACAGCCGGCAGCCCCAGGAAGCGGAGGTTTGGGACCGCAAACATAAATGTACAGCAGGAGAGACCAGCCCCTCTATTTCTTCCTTCTTTCTTTTTCTCTCTCTTCTCCAGCAAAGCCGGCAATTGAGAACTCCACATCACAGATTCCTGTGGCTACAAGGGGCCTCTTGAGGTCATCAACACCGTTCTCCCACATCAAGACAAGCCCATCCTGAAGCTGTCGCAGAAGGCAGGCCGTAGTCCTCAGTAAAGGGATCATAGGGGAGGCTGCTGGCCTGCTATGAGCGCAGTCTGTGCCTTTCTGAATCACAGCAGCCATTACATTTGATTTTCCTATTTTATTCCAATATCTATGTCCCACTCATGACTGTGAGCTCTTAAGACCTCCCTGTATCCTCAGGACTCAGCATACTGCCCGGGCCAGAGGAGCTACCTAGTAAATGTGGGTTACGCGTGGGTGGGTATGTCAACGAATGGGTGGGCCAATGGATGGGTGAGTGGGTGGGTCGATGGATGGGTGGGTGGGTGAGCGGGTGGGTGAATGTGTGGGTCGATGGATGGGTGGATCAGTGGACAGATGGATGAAAGTTCAGGCAGAAAAGAGAAAGACAAAAGAGGGTTGCAATTAGGGGCTATCAAGCACACCCACTGTACACTGCCAGAATCTTCAAATTTGGGGGCCAAAAGGATCTTGAAGGATCTTCCAAGTGTCACTCCCCCCTCGCTTTGCAGATGTAAAAACGAAGACTCCCAAGATGGGTTGCCGTGTCCATGGTCACATGACTGAGACTGAGCGAATCCACAGTAACACCTACAGCTTTTGGCCACCTCAATGGGAAAGAATAAATGCTAATCCAACCCGCTGTCAGAACCAAAATGATGCTCACACCCCTGACTCGTACACAGAGAGGCACTGCTTCTTACCCCAACCCGTAAAGCTTCAGTTATGTGCTCCTCAAAAAGTGATGGAATCAAGCTGAAGAGGGCCCAGGGACGAAGTGATGTGGGTCTTCCACCTTGATAAAGCCAGCTTCAGGCGACAACCCAACAACTTCCCATCAGGAATGCCAGTCCTCCCGTCTCTGCCCGAGATCACACACCTCTGCAGGGGGAGGGAGGGGTACAAAGCTGAGCACCTGCATCTTCCTCCACTATGTCTTCCGGCAATAATTCTAAGAAAGAAAAAGCAGCCCAAATCCAAAAACAGGAATGAAACTGTCCATCTCCAGCTTGGTTATGGAGAAGAGAGACAAGTCAATCCACAACTGTTTCCTGATCACCTCCCGCGTGCTTGGTCCGGGGCTGAGCGCACACAAAGGACAATGAGAAGTCTAAATCATGGACCAAGCCCACAGTTCAGGTCATGGACAGCCTCCTGCTCTTTCATTCTCTTGTTCGGGCAGCAAATCAATACTGAGCACCAGTTGCATGCCCTTTGGCTAGACTTTGGGGTTTGGGTCGGTTCTCTGCTGACTATGCAAGAACATTGACCTTGATTCAAAGAGTGACCTGCCCATCCCTCATGTCCAAATGGTGCTTTTTCACCCTAAAACCCCAGACACA
The DNA here is from genome assembly GCF_003265705.2 of Callorhinus ursinus. Taxonomy (NCBI): domain Eukaryota; kingdom Metazoa; phylum Chordata; class Mammalia; order Carnivora; family Otariidae; genus Callorhinus; species Callorhinus ursinus. Next base: position 69,749,056 of record NW_027397067.1, on the reverse strand, counting down.
GATACAGTCGGTCCTCACAACCACCCCAGGGAAGACGCCTGAGTGTTCTCCTGCTCTCCTACGACACATTTAGGGAAACCGAGGTGCTGCGGGTTTAAGAGACTCATCCATGATCACACAGCAGGACTGTGATTCAAACCCTCGTCTTCCGTTTTCTTTCAGCCACAGATCTTTGCCTCCTTGGGAAGAAGGTGAGCAGTGTGTGTCAGAAAAAGATCCCCGTAGGCCGGTGGCCAGAGTGAACCAGGCTTCAGAGGACTTGGGATTGAGGAAGGGAAGGGGCAGGCGTCTCCCCAAAGGATGTGAAGCTGAGTTGCCTGGAGTCAAGGCAATGCACCCACGGGCTGAGCACAGTTTCTGATGTGAGCTCACAAAGCAAAGCCAAACAAAAGCCTTTTGTGTTGACCAGGAAGAAGAGTACAGAAAAGTGATCAGGTCCGACTCAGATAAGCCCATGTTCCACATCTGCCAGTGCCTCTCTAAACGGTGTGCCCTGAGCCTCTACTCTCTCACCTGTGAAATGGAAGTAACAGAGCCCATTCCATCTCTATAGAATTCACTGGGGCCAAAAGTCAGTCTTTACATAAAGCACGTGCCCCACGATTCCTCTTTTTACCCCAGGGGGACCCAGGTGTGTTTGTTTTAGTTGAGGTGAAATTCACAAAAAATAAAAGTAACCACTTTAATACATACAATTCAGTGGCATTTAGTACATCCGCGATGCCGTACGACCACCTGTCTACTTCCAGAACATATCCATCACCCCAAAGTAACACCTCCTCCCCATGAAGCAGGTATGCCCCATTGCCTCCCAACCCCATCAACCACCAATCTGCATTCTGTCTTTATTCTGGATATTTCCTAAAAATGGAATCATGCAATATGTGGCCTTTCATGCCTGGCTTTTTTCAATGTTTTTGAGGTTCATCCATGTTGTAGCACGTATCAATACTTCCTTCCTTTATATATAAAGGAGTGTGTATCCACAAGTGCAATCACTAGGTCACAGGGCAATTCTATAGCAAACTCTGTGAGGAGCCACCAAGCTGTTTGCCACAGTGACCACAGTCACCCTGTTACCCACCCCCAGCAGTGCACCGGGCTCCAACGTCTCTACACCCTGGCCAACACCTGGCATTTTCTGCTCTTCTGAAAGTACGATTACAGCCATCCTAGCAGGTACAAAGGGATGGCTCATGGCTTTGATTTACACATTTCCCTAATGACTAATGAAGTTAGGCATCTTGTCATTTGCCGGCCATTTGCATATTTCCTCTGGAGAAGGGTACATTGAAGTCTTTTGCTCATTTTTGAATTGGGTTGTCTTGTCTTTTTGTCGTCGAGCGCTCGGCTGTGCGGGAGCAAGGTGGTAGCAGACTCCTCTGCCACCTCAAGACGAACAATCTGGTGGTGACAGGCACTTCACACAGACGGGCCTGGGGCAGGACAGCCCTGGGGCAAGGCCCAGCCCTTCACTCGGAGAGGCCGCACCTGTCCCGGGATGAGCATCCCAGCAAAGACACAGCTAAACTGTGCTGGGAAGTGGGACCTGTGAGGAAGGCGGAGCAGGGCCGAGAGAGGGAAACACTGGAGATGATGTAACACCTTCCACCGGCCTGGAGTGGCTGAGCAGGGAATCCGCAGAATCAGTGGCCAGGTGGCTTCCACTTCCACAGCAGAGAGAGGGGAGGAAGTGTGCACAGCGGGTGAGCCGAAGGAAGTGCTTCCAGCCCAGAGAGCATTGTGAGGCCCCGAATCTGGCCGAATCTGCCAACACCTGGCACAGAACACAGACCACCAGGCGGGCAGGCAGGGGGTGGGGGGGGTCCACCTCCACCCACGTGGCGAGCAGTGTCCCCATGGGGCGTCACGCTTACTGCGGCCATCCCTCACTGAAACACCAGAGGTGAGACTGGCCACAGTCATACATGGCCCAGCACGAACCCTGAGGTCCCATGGCTTCCCAGCGCCAAAGGGCACACGCCAGGCCAAGCTCGGTGGATGAATTTTCTGATCACCGAGCTACAGAGGGAATCCTGGTTTGAACGCCAGGTACTGCAAGCAGACGTGTAGAGTAAGCCATGCCTGAGCCTGGGGGGGCAAAGCACTCTCTCTGCACCGGAGGAAAGCACGGGCACTCTGGGGACACCTGCACGGAAAGGCCAGCTGGACAGGGTGACGTGAGCTGGGTTGGCAGAAGTCAGCAAGAAAGGGAGGAAAACAGGTAAGAGTGACCCTATATTCGGAGTCAGTGGACCTGAGTTAAAGCCTAATGTCACCATTTACAACTTGTAGAATTCTGGAAAATCCTTTAACCACTCACAAGCCTTTCTTTCCTCATCCATTACAATGGGAATCACCACACTTCTCCACTAGGATGGTGGTGTGATAACCAGGTGGTGGGGGAAGAGTCAGCCCCAACTGCACGGCGCCATCGCCTGGCAGAGTGCCCACCTGGGTGCGCTCGGCAACCTGTCCCTGTTCAAATACCCAACCGGCCACTTACTCTCTGAGGGATCTTTGGCAGATGACTTAACTCCTTCAAGTCTTAGTTTGTTCATCTTTAAAATCGGAGTGGTGATAACAGAACCTATCACGTCGGGCAATTGTATGGGTTACGAGAGTTAACACATGTAAATCACTCAAGGTGCCCAGGAAGTACCCCCAAAATTTAGCTAGCTATTACGATTAGACAACCTTCAGGAAAACAGTCCTTCCCCTTCAACTGTCCGCGTGGTTAGTACAGATATCTGCAGTGAGCTGAATGCCGGCTCCAAATGCTCACGCCGCAGGGTCACAGAAGTTTTAAACAGGGGGATCTGTTCACTCTTGAGGAAGTGAAGAGACAGCCCAAAGGCTCACCTAACTAGGGGCATTCAGCCAGGTCTCCTCCAAAACCCAGTCCTGCCCCTGCCCCCAGCCCCATCCACCAACTGCCCACACTGAGCCGCGCCCATTCTTTATCCATCGTGAGCCAAGCACCACCCAGAAACCTGTGGTGAGGTTCCGTTAAAACAGTTTATGGAAAGAAAAGCTGCTCCTTCTGTCTTCGCCTAAGATAAGCGTAGTCAGAGATCGGAGAGGAACCAGGACTTCACCTGCAGCACTGACTCCTGGTAACAGAAACATTCTCAACGTCCCTGAGCACGACACAGCAGGACCAGCATGCTCTCAGACACAGCTGGTGTTCAGCTCTAGTTCAGTGGCTATGTCTTCGGCAAGTTCCTTAACCCCCCTGGGCCTCAGTTCCTTCATCTGTCAATCAGGGAATCCACAGGGGTTGCAGTGATGAGACATAAGGAGCCCGAGCCCCAGAGGGCGCCTGGCACACAGTCTCTTCCCGGATTCCAGCCCCACACTTTATAGCCACTGGAGAGATCGCCCTCGAGAACCCCCGCTCCCGGGCTAGCCCCTAGAGAGCCTCTGCAAGGCCTGCAAGTGAAGTGCTAGCAGCGGGGGACCGACGGCCACCGGGCTCTGTTGCGTGGGTCAGCGAAAGCACGCTCAGGAGCACTCCAGGCTGCAGCTTTCCTGGGGACAGCTCCCAACACAGACGTGCCTGGATCCACTCAAATGACACCAGCCAAGAAAGCAACGTCCAGAACAAAGGAACGTGGCTGTCAGCAAAAGGGAAAAGTTTCCAAGAGGAGCTGAGCAGACACCGGAAACAAAAGGGGAGGTCATCTACTTCTGGGGGTCCTGCCTGTTCAGCCTCCCCCAGACTCTGAGCGTAAGCCCTTGAGAGTGACCCTGTGGGAGGCTGAAGGAAAGTCTGCACCCCTATCCCTTCCCAGAACCCTGTTAACCCTGGTTAACAGCACAGGCTCTGGAGTCAGATTGCTGGGGCTGGAAACCAGAGCAGCCACTTTTAGCTGGGTGAGCTCAGATATTATACTCAACCTCTCTGATCCTCTGTTTTTCTTGTTTGTAAAATGGGGCTAATGACAGCACTGCATCTCCTAGGATGACTTAAGGAATTAAGTTATATAACAGAAGGCCAGGACTTAACCACTAGATGAATGTCGGCTATGATTATTAGCTACTAATCGAATTATTACCATCAGCAAGTCATTTAATTTCACTGATCCAACACGTGGGGGCTTTGCAGCTGTCCATCTGATAGAGATTCCCAGCAAATGAAGACAGTTCAGAAAAGCGGGAGGCATTACCATGTTCTCCCAGATTCCTACAAGCTTGACCATTTCAGCTCAGGATTTCACACCTGCCCCGTGGAATAGAGGTTCTCATCCCCAGGTTGCGCATGCGGACACCATAGCTCAGTGGCCCAAACAGAAAGTGAATCAATTCTTTCAGGAACAAAAACAAGCTCCAAAAGCATCCCCTCCTGGTGCCCATTTTCATCACCACTTCCCCCTGCCAAGTTCATGCACATCTGCTCCCAACCCCCAGCACCTCAATCCTCCTCTCCCGAGTCGAGGGTGGAGCCTGCCTAATTCGGCACCCTGCCAACTGTTCTTCCCACCCTAATGTGGCAGAGCTGATCTCAGGGCAAGGGTGACGATGCACACGGTGTGCCTGGGCTCGCCCCTGCACCCCACCGCTGGCACCTGGGGACTCACCCCTCACATGCACAGCCTCTCCCCCGGCCTCATCAGAAAAACTGCCTCCCCTGGCGCTGCAGGCACACGCCAAATCTCGGCCACAGTGACCACTGCGGCACCTACAGGGCTGATGTACAAACAATCCTCAAGACCATGAGTGCCCTGCTTCTGTCTGGTTCCAAAAGCATGAGGCCCAGCATTTTCCTCACAACCCTCCACTCCTGGAGGCTGGTCACTGCCTCCCAGAGGGGAGTCCTGGTTCCTTCTCCCGTCCCAGTGTCTCTGCAGGGGCTGCCCCACTGCCCGGCTTTCTAACACGCGGGCCTCCGCATCCCAGGAACCCCACATCCTGCTCTGCACCACCATGCCCACCAAGGACAGCACTGACCTACCCCCCAAGCAGAGCTGCAGTTCTCAAAGGTGCATCCTGTCCACTTAGCTTTTAAATGAACAAGAGATGCCCACGGGTCTCTCTCCAGAGAGCTTGCCTACATGCTCAACATTATGCATGTACTAGCTCATTAAAATAATCTCCAGATGTGAACACTAGCTTTCTTTAATCCCATTCTGCAGCTAGGGAAACTGAGGCTTAGAGAAGTGCCTGGTGTCCAGTCACATGCTCGTAACAAAGGCATCATTCAAACTCAGGCCTTCTCACGCTCAGACCCATCACTTGAAACACTGTACTAGACTGTTCTCCTGCTGTTTTTCCCACTTTAGGGAGGAGCAGGTGTGCCTTTCTAGCACCTACCCTGAAAACACAGCAGACATCCACATATACTCACTGATTATCTGAATGATAAATAGCAGCTGATTACTATAAAGGGGGAGAGCGGCCTGTGTGACCCCATCCCCTTTAATTCAGAGAAGTCTCCACCGGTGTCTTGAGAGTTCATCCAGCAGCCCACATGGGCTGGCCCCACACTAAGGGCTTGGAAATACACCGTGAGCCCAAACCTGGGCCTCCCACCCAACAAGCTTCCAGGCTCACAGGAAAGCCAGACCCACGCGGCGGGAGCGTGCTGGAGCAAAGAGCAGGTAAGCGCCTGTGAGCAAGGGGGATGGGGCAACCAGCCCTGCGAGGGGAGTCAGAGGAGGCTGGGTCTAAAGCCAAGGTCGGTGGGGACTGGGCGAGGCAGAAAGCACCCCATCAGAACATCCGTCCCCTCTCCGCACTGGTGACGGTGGCGTGCTTCACCTTCTCGTGGCGGGGGCCCCACGGCCACACGCCCAGGTCCAGACAACTTGGGTGACTCCTCCATCCAGGGAAGCACGCCGAAGCCGGCCGTCCCAAGAAATCCAAACTCAAGGTCCCAGATGATGGGAGTGTCCCCCCGGGGGGTAGAGAAGCGGGTGCGGAGCCCCGAAGACAATAGGAACACCGTGCACGAGTCACTGGGCCCGGCGCTGCGAACGCTGACCATCCCCAGAACACGAGGCCCGGGACGCCTGGAGGCGGCCGCGCATGAAGACCAAAGCTGGGTTGTGCTTCCTGGAGTCATACCATATGTCGCCTCCCCAGATGACCCAGAAAAAGAAAGAAAAAAGGCAAATTCCAGAAAGATGAGGCAGCCACAATATGAAGATAGAGAACGGCATGAATGATGCGTGATGGAATTTCCTCCTGAGTCACTGGAAGGCACAGGAACCTGGCTCCGGGGTGAGGAAAGCCACTCGGGCCACGTGAATTGGCCCCTTGTTCTCTGTCAGGGAGCAAGTTAAACCAGGAAGAAGCTGGGTGTGGGACGTGCACACTCCTACCCTGTTCTCCCTTTCCCTCAGCCCCTGCTGCCCGCCCCCCCGACCCCGGCCCCACCACCCCCTCCCTCCTCACCACTGCCACAAATCCCTGGCTAGGAAGACCCCACATCCACCATCCCTAGAGGGGTAACCAGGAAAACAGGGTCCTTTAAAATGGTGAAGACTTTGTGGAAAAATATAAAGATTTCACATTTCTCTTTCTGCAGCCCAGGCTTACTGACCCAAATCTGGTCATTTGAGCCTCCGTGTGATAATCCACGAGTCCATCCACAATGCGGTCTGGATTGTCTGTAGCAGGTTTTTTTCTGCCCACCAGCCCTGCCTGCCCCACCCCCCTTCTCCCTGATGGCCCCCAGGCCCATGTGCACCCGGCAAACCAACAGAGCAGAGGTGTAACTTCCTGTCACCACCACCCCCCACCCAAAGCGGGTTGACTTCTGGAGTCCCTTCAGGAGAATGGGACTGTAAATATAGCGGGCTAGTGTCCATTCCATCAGGTGCAAAGATCGGGCCTCCCCCAGGGCCCCCTCTGTCCATCTGGGACCAGAGTCCTGGCATCTCATGTGATAGGTTGTGACATTTTCGGGGCAGGGAGCAGGCAGCCTGGGGAACGAGGTCGGGAGTCCCAGGGACGCTCAGAATCCCAGCTTCAGCCTCACTAGCTGGGTGCCCTAACCTGTCTGAGCCTCAGTTCTCACAGCAGCGAGATGAGAGTCCCACAGCATTTACCTCTTGGGGTTGCTGGAAACTTTATTTAAGTCTTGGCACATAAAAGCCATTCAATAAAGGGTAATTAACATACAAACACCGTGCAACCAATGTCTACACATCCACACCCTCTATGACGAGACGCCCAAGACCTTCCCATCGCACAGAACGGACGGGAATAAGACTCAAACACTAGACATGGAAGCATCAGGAGAACACTGGCTTCTCTGGGCAGCAAAACAGTTTCCCCTTGCCTGCTGATGCCCCTCTCATCACAACAACCTGGGAACACAGGACATCAGAAGTGTCCCTAAGCCATGTCTCACCCACTCATCACACCAAAGGGGTACAGCCTGCCCCGCCCAAGCCTGAATGTCCCTTTTACCTTTGTTGCTATCTAAACATTATACATCCTCAGGAAGATGCAACACGCCAGGGCTCTCTGAATCCAAAATGCAAGGTCAACTGGGAAACTCCAAGCCAGCGGGAGGTGTTTATTTTGGTGCTAACTAGAGAGCTAATGAAACCCCAGGAAGGGCTTCATTCAGCCTGCAGGCAAGCAGCCAGCCAGTTTCTTCCCGTCTTGCTCTGGCTCCCGAGGCTTTTTGCAAGAATGCCCTAACACATGGTCGGTGCACGAAGGCAGGGTGGGAAAGGTGCTCGCAAGGGGAGGAAGAAGGACCCAGCTCATCCTAAGAGCTGCCACCAACTGGCCTCCCCTTGGAGTGTAAGCATAAAAAAGAGACAGAGATCTCTGTGTCTTCCTCTTTGCAAAGACACTAGCCCCACTGAGGGCGGGGAGGTGGGGGGGCACCCTCATGACCTCCTCTGAGCCTTATCACCTCCCAAATCTCCCACCTCCGAATACCATCACTGAGGCATAGGGCTTCAACATAAAAACGTGGCGAAGACACAAACATTCAACCTCAACAGAAGAGCCATGATGACCCCACTTTACAGCCGGGAAGTTAAGTTACTGGCCCAAGGCCACCCATCTAGCAAATGAAAGGGCCAAGACTAGCGCCAGGCCCCCTGAAGCCACCACACTCTGTTGCATATAAAGTGATCCAGAAGACTTAGACCGTGGTGTCGGGTACACCCGGGGCGGGGGGAGCCTAACACCTGCCTTCCGCTCCTCACCTGCAGAACAGGGGTGACAGTAACAGCCTCCCAGCACTGCTACAGTGACTGAATAACGTGAAGCCATGAAAACTACCAAAAGGAAGCAAATACGTACTCGACAAACCCACAGGGCCTCGATTTCTCAGCACAGTGCCCTGCACTTAGTAGGTGCTTGACAAAGACGAGCCGAATGCGAAGACCTTACAGGGCTGTTAGGAACTGCCTGCTCTCCAGACACTTAAGCAATGCACATTCTCCTCTACAGGTGAGGCTCCCCCTGGACCTCATCCCTGGGCATCACGCGGTGGCCTGCACCCCATCCCCAGCAGAGACAGCGATGCTCGGCACGCCCACAAGGCCTGCAGGTGGGAGGCGTGGGCACCCACCTACAAAGCAGGAGAGGGAGGGCCTGGTAACCCCTCAGGCCACGCGCGCCCCAGGGATGGCAGGAGGCCATCAAGTCCCAGGAGATGGGGCTTCCAGTGCTGCCACCAGGAACACCCCGGAACAGCCCGGAACAACCCAGGCGAGTGGGTCACCCTACGACTAGCAGGGGCTGCTCCCAGTGGAGCATGATGGACACTGTTTTCAACCATGTATGCCCTTCTGTATAGTCTATATTTTCTCCAAAGACCTTTATTCGTGTTACCATCAGAGAAAAGGTTTAAGAAGAAAATAGGCTATTTCACAGTATACACATTATTTTCCCCTTACCAAACCCAAATTTTCCATTTCTAATTCATTCAAAAAATGGGGGGGGGGCTCTCAACTTTGAGTTTGGCCCTCTCTCATGCCCTCGTTTCTCTCAGCTTTTCCACATCATAGATCTTCCTTCCAGCACTTTCTTCTCCACGACATCCACAAACGGCCCTGCTACCCTCCTCTCCTTTAGTGTTCCTGAGACGCAGGCTTGGCTGGAAACCAAGCCCCCTCCTGGCTGAGACTGGCTCCCACGGTGGTCTCGGTGACACCCGCGTCCCCCCACGGTGGAGACCCCAGCTCCTCCTCGGCTGTCCACACCTGCACAGACGTGGCCTCATCCAGCCCCCCGGGAGCCAGCCTAGCAACACCTGGCCCAGCCACCCCTGTGAGCTTTCAGCACCCGTTTCTCCACCACCCCCATTTCTTTTTTTCTCTCTGCTGCCCACACTTCGGCAGGGGGCAGCTGTGGCACTGCTTCTTCAACGCCCTGACTCTGGTCCTGCCCTCTGTGCCAACCTCATCTCCTTCCAGAATTCACCCCATTCTACAAGTAGTGAGCTGGTGCCGCTACCAGGCACTGCCGACCGGACACAGGGATGCAGTGGCGAGCATCACTCAAAGAGCTCCCCAGCTCGCAGGGAGGACCCCCCCAACCCCGCCCCAGCATGCAGGGGGTCCCAACTGGAGGGCAGCAGGGCTACCCCTGACAAGGCAGAAAGTGTGCGTCCCTGTGCATTGTGTCCCTGGGGACACCCACACGTGCGTGTGCAAGGAAGCTGCCCCCAGCACTGTTTACAGCAGCAAAAACCTGGAAAGGACCCAAAATCCACCAGGAGGAGCATGAAGGAACGAACAGATCTGTAAGAAAGGGTGAGGCGCGACCGACTACAGCCCACATTCAGGAGAGTGGTACTTCTGGGAAGGGAAGGAACTGGAAGGGGAGAGGAGAGCCCACAGGCTTCCACTGTATCTCTAAATTGTTCTTATTTCTTCAGAAACAAGGATCCAAAGCACACACGCCACCTCATTTAAGCCCGGTTAATCCTGGGGTAGGAATGGGGGAGTCTGTTAAATGACCCTCTGCGGCTTCTTGTTTCAGGCCTCAAATCTGGACATCATGCAAAGAGACAATCAATCCCCCAACCCGAGCAGGTTCTAGAGCCTGGCAAGTCAGTCTGAAGGACGCGGGAAGCAGAGGTGGGCAGAGCTGGTGGCCCTCACAGTGTGCCCGGCACCCCAGCATGGCTTCCAAGGGACGCAGGGCCACCCGCATCCCAAACACACCTCTAGTGCTGCCTGGCCTTAACCTTGAGCAATATGCTTGAACCCATCACCTGTGCCACCTCCAGACTCCACTGCTCCAGTGAGCTGGAGCCTCAGAGAAGTCCCAGGAACCGCCTGAGCTAACTCAACAACTGGAAAACAGGGCAGTCACAAAAGGAACCTACTGGCAAACAGGACTTAAGTTCAGGGTTTACTCTGTGTCAGGTTCAGAGGCAGGGACTCATCACTGGCCAGACTTCACATCTCAGGTCACGTAATTTTCACAAGGACCATCTCCAGGTAGGAGGAAAGTAAGGTCCAGAAAGACCAAGTGTCCCCCACAAGGTCACATCGCCAGGAAGCCCCAGGACATAACATGACTTTCTAACGTTCCCGGACAACCTCCCCAGAGCATCTCTCCAACAGGAAAATTCTTTTTACGATGAGCATCATCCCGTTCTCTGGAAATGCAACACAGTGTCTGGGGCCCCTGGGTGCGCAGAAAGCTGGGAGCTGGTCCTGACTGATGTTTATTTGTCTATGTCTCCTGCTAAACCCCAGGGAGCTCACCAGAGCAGCTGCTCTGGCTGGAGCCGGATAAGCCTCCGGGGGGGGGGGGGGGGGGGGGGGGGGGCAGGGGAGTTCCTGGTAATCAGGTAGAGCTGACCCCCTCTCCCCAGTGCCCCCACCCCACGGGGGGGCGGTCATAGACAGCGGCAGACAGAGCAGACACAGACATGAGAGGAAAAGACCCCCACCCCCAGCCACCGTCCTGCAAAACCAGGCAATGTGACCAGACAAAGAAAGGGGACAAAGCGTCCCCAGCCCCCACCCACCAGAGGAAATAACCCACTTCCCAGACAGCAGCCAGCGCCTGGCAGGTCCACCCCCACCCCCGGCCACCCTGAGTCCCGGGGCTGCAGACACCGTGCTCAGCACAGCTGCCCAGGACGAGCCTCAGCCAATGCAGCCCATCAATGACAGCAATCTTCCCGCCCAGCTCTGGGCTCCAAAGCCCTTCCCCTGAAGTTTCCATTAGGCAGAAACCGAGAACGCATCTGAAGACCGTAGCAGTCAACAAGAGCCTGCCCTCTTCATCCTACCCCACTAGTCCTAACCGAATACACCTCCTGGGTCCTGAAGTCAGAATAATGGGAAAAAGTTTTCCTTTTTTTTTTTTTTTTAAAAGGCACCTGGGTCGGGGCGCCTGGGTGGCTCAGTCCGTTAAGCGTCTGCCTTTGGCTCAGGTCATGATCTCAGCGTCCTGGGATCGAGCCCCGCATCAGCATCGGGCTCCTCACTCGTTGGGGAGCCTGCCTCTCCCTCCGCCTGCCGCTCTCCCTGTTTGTGCTCTCTCTCTCTCCCTCCCTCCCTCTGTCAAATATAGAAATAAATAAAATCTGTTAAAAATAAATAAATAAAGGCACCTGGGTCTTTCAAATTTCTCACACAGCCCCTTAGTCCCCCCCCCTTTATAGATGACAATTATCCCCCCAACTTTGTCAAATATGCTCCCCTTCTCCCATGATGGCCTGCCTTGCCCACACTGGTAGCTCCCAATGCCCTTCTCAGGTTAACCAGGCACCAAAATCAAAGTCACCCGCCCTGGCCCAGTGGCCAAGGCCACAGTCCTGCCCCACCGCGTGAGAGCTGTTTTATGCAGTTGCTATAATCCTTTGATTGCCTCCCAAACTCTCTCAGGGATAACAGGGGGTTGGAGAAAGGGTGGGAGGCCAAGCAGAGACCGTTCTGGAATCCGCTCCCTTCATTAACTTCGGAATTCCTCAGGCCAGTGTTTTCTCAAGCCTTCTTACCCTGAGCACTCACCAGAGAGAAGGGGGCTGAAATCCTCACATCCACAGGCTCCAGCTTGAAAAGCCAGGACCCGGGTTCCTGGGATAAGGGAGAGGTGAGGCCAGCGGCCACCAGGCACCCCCAGGGAGGAACTAACATTTAGAGAGTAAATACTAGCTGACCACACTGAGGTAAGAACTAGAGATTCAGCAGTGTCATGGTTCCCACTTTGCAGATAAAGAAAGTGAGGTTCAGAGAGGTTTAGGAACTAGAGCAAGGTCACACAGCTGCGGAATGGCAGCGCCTCAAAACCTGGTTGTGTTTTGCTCTAAAGACCACGTTCTTCCAGTAATTGCAGGTATCACTCTAAGAGGGCAAGGATCTCAACTGACACTCCCATCTGCTTCGAGAAGTAGGATGCTGAGCAGCCGGTGTGCCTGGAACCCAGGCAGACCACTTACATCTGCATTAAGGCCTGTGTGTAATTCAGGAACTGGGCAGTGCATTCGACACCGCAAACAATCTAAGCCGACCTCCCTGCATCATTGCTGAGATGACCCCTCGCTAAAGCAGTACCCCCTGCCAAAATGCACGTGCCTTTATGTTCCATGATGGGTCAACATCAGAGGCTGAGACATAGTAAGGCCTCAATAAATGTTTGCCAAATACATGGTAAAAGAACTAGCAATGTCAAGGTCTTCTGTGTTTTCCATAAAACCCAATGAAAGCACTGTCCGTACACTGTTTAACAAGCTTCATATAAAGACCACATCTTGGGGCACCTGGCTGGCTCAGTCAGTAGAGCATGCAGCTCTTGATCTCGAGGTTGTTAAGTCCAACACGTTGGGTGTAGAGATTACTTAAAAATAAAATCCTTTAAAAAAAAAAAAAAAAGACTACATCTTGTAACAAATTTTTCTCAAGTGTTTATAATCCAGAAGTTGTTCTTTTTCAACAACAAACAGGTTTCCCTCATTTAGACCAAGGGGCAAACTACAACCTATGGGCTGAGGGCCAGTCCTTATAAATAAAGCTTTATTGGAACACAGCCATGCCCTTTCATTTACCTACTGGCTATGCCTGCTTTCCGGACAGAAAGGCAGAACTGACTAGTGGTGACAGAACTGTGTGTCCTACAGAGCCAAAAATATTTACTACCTAGCCCTTCACAGAAAAGTCGGCCAACCCTTGACGTACGCAGACAAATAGAACCCACCCAGTGTGTTGGGCTAACTAGGAAGTCAGAGCAAAATTTAATATTAAATTTTAGTAACTCACCCATCCTCAATGCTCTTGTTTCTATATGCCTACAGGTTTTGATCTTCTAATTCCATTTCAACATTTTATTTAAAAACAGCTGGTATTCCCTGAGTGCTTATTATATGTCAGGCACTGAATTAAGCCCTTCAATATGTTCTCTTATGTAATTCTCACAATGAACCCATGGGGTAGCTAATATTATCCCCTATTTACCAAGGAGAAATGAGTGAAAAAATGGAGAGTGAATGAGTCACCAGTTGACTTCATAGGTGGAATATTTACTATTTCATAATTCAACCTCAGACAGTAATAGAGGAGGTGATTGGAAAACTTTGGGTGTTCAATAAATATAATGAGTTGCCCGTGCCGTGCCGTGATCAGGGGCTGCCGTCAATTCGAGCAGAAGTATAGGATTATAAAGTCCTATCATCCTGAGATTCTTTTTGTTTTCCATCTAGCTTCGGACTGAGCTGTGTAGTCCCTTCATCGTGCATCTTCTGGATTTAGGGAGGATCATGGTGAACTACGGCGCAGACATGTTCCTACATGAAGCAGAGCACAGACCCGCTCGGGTCAGGGGCAGAGAGACACAGTCCCCGGGGATGTGGCCAGAGCCATGCAGCCAAAGGGGCACAAACTACAGAGGACTGCACTCCAAATTCGGCCCTCTTCAAGAAGGCTGTGTTTACTTGCTGCTACCTTAATATTTTTGCAAAATTGGCTTTTTTTTTTTTAACTCAAAAATCTAAGCCCTCTGCCCTGATAACTGCAAAATAACAGGTCTCTATGTCAATTGGGATCTTTTTCTAATTCAAGAGAAGGTAAATATAAAAGAATTATTTTTTTTAAAGCAGGCTGCCCCTCAATAACCTAAAGGCATCTTGAACACCTCCCCACACACTGAGAACCACTGGCCCAGCAGGAGAAGGGAGGTTGAAGGCTAACAGATGGGAGTGCATGTACCAGCTTCTCTGCTATCTCCAGAGGTAAGTGATAAGTTGGGAAGCTTTCTGGATCTCTCTGAGCCTCAGTTTCTTCATACAGAAAAGGGGCACCACACCCACCTCGCCGGATTGGAAGGTTAACCAGGCACATTTCCAGACATTAATAAACACCAGCCATGAAGCAATCTCATGGCTGTTCACTGAAAAGCCTGGGCTCCAGATTCAGCCTGGAGAATGAGTCACAGCCCTTCCCTCAGCTGAGCCCATGCAGACTCCAGGGGACCTGGGCTCCCCTGTTGGGGAACAGGTCCAGGGCAATAAGCCATCTCTAGGAACGCTGGCTTGGGGTGTCTGTGTCGGTGGGAGGGCAGCACTGCACCCCTAGCCCCTGGATGAGTGTATGTGCTGTGAATCACCACAGGGGCCCAGTGAAAACAAGCAAATAAATAAACAGAGGGTCAGGCCCGCTCTAGCAGCAGTCTGGGGGAACTGAGCTCAAAGAGAAACGGGCTCCTCCAAGCAGCTAAAGATGGACTTGTGAGATAAGGAGATGAGGCCAAGCTTATGTGCTATACACAGAAATGCAAACTGCCCACACAGCCGCAAAGGGGGACCTGGAGGGGCCGCCACAGACGCAGGAAATAGCACCAGCGGCACCAGCACCAGGACCAGCAGCAGGACCAGCACCAAGTGCAAGACCAGCAGCACCAGCACCAGCACCAGGACCAGCAGCACCAGCACCAGGACCAGCAGCACCAGCAGCACCACCCGCCATCTAACTGATAAGTCCGGGGGCCACTGGGTCTAGTCTGCCCAGCAACAACCTGGGTTACACCTGTCGTCCCAGAGCAAGTGTTGGCATGCTGCTTTCACTCGCAAGGCTCCAGACTCAGAAAGTAGACGGTTTCCCCACCAGTAAGCAGCATGAAGGCCCAGAGAAGAGAGGTAACCTGCCCGAGGTCACACCATCAGCAGGGGCCAGGAAGGAAGCAGAAATGGGTCCCTCAGCTCCAGGCAGAGAGGCCCAGGGGTTCTGGCCTCCAAGAGAACTGTTCAAGTCCTGCCCTGTGCTCGGGGGAGAACTGCTCTGCCTTTCTGTGTTCCAGTCAGGCCAAGAGGAAAACATCAGACCAACCGTGCTTACCCCACAGGTCCGTTCTGGGCTTGGAATGGAACAGTAACTGCCACACGCCCTGCACAGAGCATGGCTTAAGAAATGGTGTTCATTTCTGTCAGTGTCCACAGGGTACAGCCCTGCAGGTGTGGGGCAGGGGCTCGGCGGCCAGAGAGGAGGGGCCCAGCGGAGTCTTATTCCTCACCAGGACCCTTCTGCATCTTCCGACGCAGAGCCCACCTTGTCCTCCTGGGAGGAGCAGGAGATAACCCAGACCACAATGGGTTTGTTCTGGGGAGCAACTGATAAAAGACAGAAGCGGGGTTCTGGGTCATGTGATAAGTGGGGGCACAGCTGCCACAGCAGGAGGGTAGGAAAAAAGAGCAAGAAGAGGTGCAAAGGCCTGGGGGCAGGGCTGCACCCCCGTGTTCCCAACTCGCTCTTCTAGCTGAGGCCCTCAGGTCCCCAGGACTGTTCTGCTCACCACTGCAAACCCAGCCAAGCCTCCCCGTCCTCAGAGTGCTCCCAGACCTTCAACAGCCCCCTCCTCCAACGATTCCCTCCCTGCCCTGTTTGGCCGTGGTACGGTGGGCGTCACACCCATCACAGGGGGCTGCAAATCCCCACCTACCCAAGGGCACAGGCTCCTCACAGGCCGTGAGCCTCCAGGGGCTGGACCACAACCTCAGCCCCACTTCATCCTGCCTCCTCACACAGGAGGGAGTTCTTACTGAAAGTCTGTCTCTCCAGGAGGACAGGGAGGGGACCCAGTCCTGAGGAGTCCAAGAGCATTCCCCAGCAGACAGTGCTACACACAAATACGCATGCACACACACACACACACACACACACACACACGCCCTTCTAAAGACCTCGAAGGAAAAGTCTTTACCCTTCAGCTGAATTGGCGTGATTCAGCATAAAACACCAGGCAGCTCCTGGCTTCCTGCTCAGTGTTCTCTTGGATAAGGAACCTCGGGTGAGTTACGTGGCCCCACGAAATCTCCCAGTTCTCTGCTGAACAATGTGCACACCACTGCCTCCCTAGTAGGACCGTTGGCTGATCAAGTTATATAGATACTCAAAAAGAGAGCACTTCCCCTTTGTCTGTCCCTTTCAGGAACACCGAAATAAAACCACTAAAAGTCACCCTGTGATCTGATCAAGGGAGATACAATAAATAAGATGCCTCCAGTGCAAGACAAGCCTGTTTCCTGACCTCAGAGAGACTGCCTTCCAGGGTGGGGAAGACAGACACGAAATCAGACAACCTGTGTACGTGAGCAACACATCACAATACATCTAGGCGCTCTGACTGAGAACAGTGGGGAGGGACCACAGGGACCCTATTTCCACTAGGAGATCAGGGAAAGCCTCGCTAAGAAGTGCCACTGGGCATGAGTGGAACCGGGAACTCAGTCAGAATCAAACCCCAGGCCCCAACTCACTGCGGTCTTGGCAGCCACATGCCAGGTGGTCCCGGGTGACCCGCACCGGGACACTGGAGGTTTGAGCTGCCATTCTCCCACGGGGAGCCCAACGCTAAGGCAACATCCCTCCGAGTCACCAAACATCATAGCTGCCAAGTCAGGATCAGGGAGGTGGGGGCGTGGGGGCCAGTCCTTCCGCTTGCCAACTGCAGAACTGCCACAGGCCTTTGCGGCCAAGTTCAAGTCTAACTGCTCCCTCCCTCATGCGGACACAAGGCTCCTTTCCCTTGCCGGTTACTGCCTAGCCACTCGGCCTTCCCACAGGTCCAGGGATGGTGATCTTCAATCAACCGTCCATGCCAACCGGTACCCAGTGTGAAGTCCAGCACGACCCACCTGACTCTGGTTCACAGCCCACACAATACCCACACTCCCCAGAAGCCTTCCTCCGAACCACAGTGACCTCACCACACGCACAGTGTGCCAAGCACGAGCATCTATTTTGAGATCCTCGACACCAACCCTGCGAAGGATGATGACACATTACCCCTACTGAGGAGAGAAAGGGAAAGGCATCCAGCAGTCACTTGGCCTGAGTCGCACAGCAGGTATGGGGCAGAGATCCCAACCCAGGCCTTCTGGCTCCACGGGCAGCCTGAGGACTCTCAGCAATGTGTTTCTCGCTCTAAGCACAGAGCCATGCATACTTTCCCTACTTACCCTCAATGTCTTAATTCATTCACCATCACGCCTTAATGCCCGTTCTACAGCAGGAGACACTATGCTCTGTCTTCAAAACTCACTCCATGAGGAAGAGGCCCCGGCCTTCAAGGCCCTTGTGGTCTGGTGCCCGGAGACAGGCCCACGAGCCAGGCAGTCAGGGAAGGCTGACGGGCATGATGACACCCATCGGCACAGGGAACTGGAGTGCTCCGGGGAAGCTCCTTTCAGTTTCCAGCTGTCTCCCCCACGCACCCAGCACCCGAGCAGACGTCTACACAGACGGAGGTCAGTAAATGCCATCTCCCCTTGAGAACCGGCTCTGTCACTGTGACTTCTCTCCCCCCCAGCCAGGCCAGTGTCACCGAAAGCCCAGGTGCGCACCTGACAGAACACGCAGGAGCATGTGCACAAGGAGGGGACGGGCCTTACGTTTCACAGGGAACCCTCAGGGAGGCTGGCAGCAACCCAACCAAACACTCGTGCGGAAATAAGGGCAGAGATCTCAGACGTCCCAGGAAGCTGCGGTCCTCTGTCCACTACAGGTGTCCAGGTGCAGGGATCAGCCAGGCGCTCAGCCAGGGCCTTCCTGAAAACCGCCATTAGCATCCAAACGTGTGCTGCGTACACATGATTCCAGAGAATGCTTCCTCCACTGTCATCCCCCAGGCAGCTGAATATCACTGTAAATCCATAAGGCTCGGGAAATCCTTGAGTGCAGCTCCAGGCAACTGACAAGGCACAGCCATCGGTAAAGGGCAACTTTTTAATTCCTTTCTGGTCCAAAGATCAGGCCTGGGGATGCAAAGAAAAATCAATCTTGTTACCATCATGGACCCAGAGCAGTAGTCGTGTTATTCTGCCTTCCTTATATTTGACCCTAATATACTTAGAGGGGAACTCACTAAAAATAATGCCCTGTAGGTCCGATCCCCAAACGGAGGTGAGGCAGGAAACTGGGGGGCCTTCAGGGGAGAGTCACTTCGCACAGGCACCAAAGACCTCTCAGATCCGGAACATTCTACTGCTTGGGGCTCCCCAAAACTACCCTGAGAGGTATGCCCATTATAAAGAGGAGGAGAAAAGGTTCAAGAAGGGGTAGGGGGCCAGCTTAGGGAGTCAGCAGTTGGGCCAGGCCTGGCACACAGTCCTGAGCTCCTCTGCAGGGCTGAGAGGTCCTGGCAGAGAGCTGAGGGGGTTGGGGGTCAGCTGGTAGGAAGTAGTTCTTTGTTTTGTTTCTTTTTAAAGACAACCGCAAAGCTCTGGCATCAGGCCAGGCCTCCTCCTGCACCACGAGTGTCTTCAGGGCAGGGCCTGGGGCCTTCTCCTTTTTGTATTCATGTGTGCAGCAATCACTGAGCACCTGCTAGGTACCCAGGACTGTTCCAGCCACGCAGGGACACTTCTGCCTCCCCAGCACGGCGTACTTCAACTATTCTCAAGATAACTGAAGAAACACGTGGGTGCATAATGCAGAGGGCTTGAGGCTCAACAGTCACCACCCACCCAAAAGGTAAGAACAACTGCCCCCTATGGACGGCCTATCGCTCACCCTGAAGGCTCAGGCCCACCATCTGATACAATCCCCCCACCACCCTGGGACTCCTGCCTCCGTTTTCCAGATAAGGAAACAGAGGCACAAGCCGCTGCCTTGCTCCGAACAGCTGAGAGTGGAGCCTGAATCCGGAGCCGGTGTGTCTCCCAATTCTGTGGGACAAGTGAGGACACCCACCTGGAGTGACTGTACCTACAACTACCAGGCATTTCACGGGCATAACAATCCTCATTTACTCCTCTCACAACCTCGTAGAAGTAACCTACTCTTATCCGATTTGAGAGATGAGAAACTGGAGGCCCAGAAAGGTGAAGCAAACTGCCCAAGGTCACGCGGCTGGAAAACCACAGATCAGAGATTTGAAATCAGGCAGCCTGGCTCCAAAGCCCATGAGCTTGGCCATTTCAACAATGGTGGTCAGGAGCGACTGTTTTGTTCCTGTGGTAACTTCAAATACTTAGTGGCATAGCCCAACACAAATTCACTATCTTATACTTTCGGAGGTCAGAAGTCTAGCGTGGGTCTCACCCAGGCATAATTAAGGGGGTTGGCAGAGCTGTTTCTTCTGGAGGCTCTAAGAAAAATCCGTTTCCTTGCCTGTTCTATCTTCCAGAAGTGGCTCCCGGGTGCCTCAGCTTACGGCTCCCTTCCTCAATCTTCAGATACAGCAACATGGCATCACTGACCCTGCTTCCCCCAGGATACCTCCTTCTCTGACTCTATGGCCTCCCTCCTCCACTTTCAAGGACCCCTATGATTACACGGGGCCCACATAGATGACCCAAGATAGATAACCCCATCTCATGGTCCTAAGCTTCAATCTTATCTACAAAGTCCCTCTGACATGTCAGGCAGCATATTCACAGATCCCGGGGACCAGGGCATGGACATCTTTTGGGGGGCCATTATTCATAGCAACAACATGCCATCCTCTGTTTTAAAGGTTCTTCAGTGGCCAAGGGTCACAGGGTGAGCTCCCATTGTCCCATTTAAACCCACCTGACATAGCTTTTAGACCCAAGAGACAGGTAGGTTCAAAAGGAAGTTTAAGTACCTAAATATCGGCCCCTAAGAGAGAAATACAGGATAGTGGTTAAAACATCACCGTTTGCAGTCAAACTAAGAAACTCACTAGCTCAGGGAAAATGGTTTTAGGCCTTAGTTTTCTCATCTGTAAAATGGGAGTGAATCACGCCTACCCACTTCTTAGAACTAGGAGGCCGGGGGAAGTCATCACCATAAAGCGCTCAGCATGGGGCTGGGCACATATTAAGAGCTCGGTTAGCCACTGTTTCATGCCGCACACGAATGAGGCCTCCCGCATCTCAAGCACAGCCTCAGCTCCAACAGCAACTGGCACCAAGAGCTGCCGGCCCAGGGGAGCAGCCAGGAGCGGCAGGGCACCAGAATGTCGGGCACAGAGTCCTGCGGGGCCGAGAGGGGCTGCTTCCAGCAGGAGGGGGCAGTGACTTGCAGTACCAGCCCCAGTCAATGGCAGGGGGAGAGGAGGAGGGACACAGGCAGGGCTGGAGGCACGTCTGTTTTGTTGGGTCCGGTACATTAAAACTCTGTCACCTGGGGAAGAATTATTACATGGTCTGCTGGGTATCACTGCAGCCAAGCAGCGGACCCCCCCCCCACCCTGAGGAGGCGGCCCCACCACAGGCTTCACCCGCAAGAACTCGGGGTGCTGCATAGCACTTCCCTCTTGGGGAGCATTTTCACTTCCTCTGCTACGCTGATTCCCTTCTAGGCATTTGCTTTTCCTAACGGATTGGCCAAAATAAAAAATGATGGTCCATACCCAGGATTGGCTTCTTAGGTGGCACTGGAATCTTTTTTTTAAAAGACTTTATTTGAGAGAGAGAACGAGAAAGAAGTAGAGAGAGCACAAACAGGCGGAGGGTCAGAGGGAGCAGACTCCCCACTGAGCAGGGAGCCCGACGCGGGACTTGATCCCAGGACCCCGGGATCATCACCTGAAGCTGAAACCAAGAGTCGGATGCTGAACTGACTGAGCCACCCAGGCGCCCCAATAAATAAATCTTTTAAAAAAGTAAAAAGTGAACACATAAGCAGGTTAAACGAATCTATGCTGTGAGAAGTCAGGACAAGGTGACCCTGAGTGAGGTGGGACAGTGACCGGAAGGTGTCAGGTGTGGCTCCTGATAGGCTCGTGACCTTCTGTTCATGCAGGTGCTGGCCACACACCCATGTGCCTTCTGTGAACACTTACCAAGCCATCCACATACTTAGGATACACGGATTTTCTAGTGCGTGTCACACCTCAATGAAACGTTGGTTGACGTTTTTTCAGTGCGTCCTGTGTAAGTACGCTGCAGACTCCAGTCTGCAACAATCCTCAAGGCCTGGGAATCAGCACTTGACAGCTTTCTCGGCCCCTCAGTATTTACACGGCCCACTGCCTTCCAGCTGACCCTGACCCCAGAGGGCGGGGGCGGGAACATTCTGCAAATAAACGTGTTCTGGCCTGGTGGGGAGGAATCCTGCTTGGAACTGCCCTACAAGAAAATACAGCCCCCAGCCCCATTCTCTTGGCTGGGTCTCTCTGTTTCTCTCTCCTCTGCCTCCTGGGTCATCTGGCCCAAACAGGTCATTTCCTTCTTGACCCCCCTAGTTCCACCAGCTGGCCCCCCTGCAGTGGGCATTTTGAAGAAAAACAGAAACAGGCCACCTCCATTTCCTACCCAACACTTGAGACTGCACGTTTGTACACCAGCAACCCTTAGATGCGGGATGCACGAAGGGATGCTCTTGGAACTGAAAAAGATTCCAGGTGTCCTGGGTTGGCCCAGAGCGGTGAACGGGGGTCCAGGGCACGGACTGTGCAAAGCCGGGTCAGCTGGCCCCTGGCACCCACGCGTGAGAGAAGCACGGTCGGCAGTGGGGGCCAGAGGGAGCATCTCCCAGGTGTGCCTGGCTGCATGCTGTCCCCTCTCTGCTGCTCGGCGTCCCAGACTCTGTGGGTGTGTGTGCACGCATGCGCTCTCCCTCTCCTCCATCTCTGCTCTTACAACAGCGATCAATCGCAGTGTCCATGTCAGGGCGAGCAAGCATCAGCAGATGGTGACGTCGGCACCCGTGGACACTGGCCTCAGGGCACAGCACCGGCCATCGGGCAGGACACAGCAGCTCCCGACCACTCTGAGCGGGCCCACCCATGCTTGGGAGGTAGGATTTCTTCGATGCTGATGCCACAGGAAGAGGAGTCCACTTGATCTTTCTCTGATGAAGGGAGAGGCAGTGATTCTGCTGGTCATGGTCACCCTATCTCTCTGTGATACCCCGAGAGCTGGGGCCCGCCTCACCTGGGAAGATAAATCACGGAGATCTGTTCCCAAAGAAAGCAGCAACTGTCCTCCCGCTGACAGACTCTATTTTTGCTTCATTTCAGTTTCTCCCCGGCGTGTGCTGGGAAGACACGGATCGGCTGCTTTGGAATTCCCAAGCCTCCAGCACACACTCCCCCTTGCACTCACCCGATTCATCAACCAGGGGATGCGGAGGGCGAGGGGCATGAGGTGGGGCTTGTGGGCAAAATAGATCGGGTGTGAATCGCGATGCCGTGGTCAGTCACTGGCCGTGGGCACACCCCTTAAGCTCTCTGAACGTGTTCCCTTGTCTACTTAATAAAAATAAGGAATGGAAAGGCATGTCCTCTGGGGTCCACACGTGGACGAGAGGCTGTCTCTGAGACACTCAACACGCACAGCTACCCGCAGGGGGCTCACAGCTCACGTGGATCAGCAGCTTCAGCCCTGACAGCCCGATCCACCAGTACTTCAGTCATTCCCACCAGTTAGGCCTGAGAGGTGCAAAGTGAGCCCAGTCCCGTTCACTCATGTTAGTAAAACTCTGATGATCCTCTGCGCCGTGCCAGACACCATGGGCTTACACAGGAGGGGCAAGGGAATCCCCATAGCATGAGCCCTTCTATGGCCAGGTACCCTCACCTGCACGCCGTTAAGGGAGCCCTGCTCACAGCGCTGACGGACGCTGGTTAGAGCCGGCCTTCAGAAATACCGGCATTCGGGTTCAGCCAGGCTCCAGAAGTCCTGCACGGCACCTGGGAACTCGACACGTGCTCAGTAAGGGTTGGCTGGAATTAATGCTGGGAGCTGGAAATCACGTCAATCGAGAAAGACAGGATCCTTGTCTTCAGGGAGCTTCCAGGCTGTACAAGAGACCCAGAGAAGTGAACGTGCAGACAGTGCATGTCTGTAACTGAGCACACTGGGTGGTGTCCAGGCTGTGATGGTGGCGTGCCGGGAGTCAGGGCAGAGGAGGAGACACTGGAACCTACCGGATGTGGAGAGGTCCCTGCACGTCAGAGTGGGAAAAACCTTGGAATAATCTGGTTCGATTCCCTCACTGAGCAGCTGAGAAATGAGGCCCAGAGAGGTAAAGTGATTTGCCCAGGGTCACCCAGCTAGGACCTGTGGGATGCAGAATGAGAAGCAAATCTCAAGTGAGAAGGAGAGCTGGACACACAGCACCTGGGAGGGGAGTGGCTCCTTAACTCGGTAGGTGCAGGGTGCTGTCAGCAGAAGGCAGCATGATCAGAGGCTTGGCAGGGCAGGGAAGAACCACACCTCCTGGGGGCTTGTTCAAGAGCACTGGCCGCAGAGAGTCATGTCACCCTCATTAACACTGTAAGGTATGAACCCATGTTCAAATGAGGACAAGTGTCAGAGATCAGGCTGAGATATGAGCCCACACACTCTGCCTCCAGAACCTTTTTGTTTAACCACTAGGCTGCCCTGCCACAGAAAGGTAATGTGGGGGGCAAGACTGGGGGCAGGGTGACCGGATAAGAAGATTCCAGAAGACAGAGATGGGGAAGCAGGAGCTAGATGCCGGAAAGGTCAACGAACAGAGACTCCCCGGGCAACATCCCTACCAGCCTCGGGGCTGTCATGACAGGAATGGGGAGCTGGTCTCCCCAAAAATCAACTGACCCGACTGCCTCTCCCCGCCCGCAAGTGAGAGGATAGACTCTCCGGGACAAACCTGTGAGTGGTGCCAGTGAGGACGTGGCACTCCCCACAAACTGTCCTACAGACCCACAAGAGCTGAGACCCCGAACAGCTTCAGGGATCCGAACTGTCCTAGCAACAGGTCCCTGGGTTCCCTCACAGGGAACTTCTGTGTCGTTAGCTAGAACAGACCAGAGAGGGATAACAACAGCAATATTTAGAGAGAGAAAACAGAAGCAGACAGAGGGCAGGGGAGGGGAGGCTATGCCAAGTGACAAACCCAACGCTTACTATGCAACCGTGACACTTGGAGCTTCACTTCTGGAACCCCCGTCCATACCTGCCAATGCGTCCTGCCTCACAGAGTTGGGGGGGATCAGAGTTGGCCTGCGTAAAGCCCTTTCACATAGTAGGTCCTCAGTGAAAGAAGGCTTCCACCTACTCAGCTCCCCTCCACCTCCCTCTACAGCTTCAAGGTGATTCAGATACTGAAAAGGGCTGAGAAATATCACGAACACTCTCCTTCTACAAATGACAAACCTTTAAGGTTTGGGAGTATTTTTTGTCCACTTCCTTTTGTTTGCCTTCGCCCACAATATCCCTCCAGGAAAGGTCAGCAAAGACCCAAATGTCAGTCAGATCCCCATGAACAAAGGGGGCAAAGTACCCTGGAGCAGAACCACCAAACAATGACTCAAGGAGGCAGTTGTTCACCCAACAACAGGACCTGCCCTTGAAGACTCAGAGTACCAAGGTTCTCAGGCATGCATGTTCTCCAAGAAAGGAACTTGGGAGACTCAAGATCTCACATGGGCCCCTGCCTGCAAAGAGCTTCACATCTCATTAAAGAAACAGGTCAATGAGAAACCATCCCCTTAAAGGACTACACCAACAATTGCGGTCCACGTGGTCTGGGGCCTCAGGGAGCACCGCACGGGACTGCCACTGTTTCCATGACGATCACGTGGGCCCTGAGAGGGATGTCAGTTGGGAGGAAGGAAAAACATGCTCAGGGTAGGAGCAAGGGCTAATGCTCAAAACAAGAGATCCCTGTAATTCCCCATTTAATCCCCATTAATGATCACAGCCTGAGGGATAGGACTCCTATCCCAAAATGACAGAAACAGCAGCGTGGGGAGAGCAGGCCCCTTGCCCGATGTCACACAGCTAGCAAGGGGGAGGGGGGCGGATGGAGCCCAGCGCCACGGGCTGCACGCGTCCCTCGGGTCCGTGCCTGCCCCAAGCCCCCGCCTCCCTTTAGCATCTGGATCCCATTCTGGGGCCATTCGCTCGATTCCTCAAAACAGAGCTTCCCACCAGGCGACCCTGCTGTCCCTGCCCTTTCCCACACCCCACAGCTCACACATCCCATAATCACCACCTTTGTTCCAACTCCTCTTTAAAACCTGGATTAGCTGGGCTTCCGGGGAGGTCACGCTGTGACTCTGGAATGCACTTCTGACTTTCACGGAAAACCAGTCTTACTTCAAGCCATACAGGCACATGTCACTAAGTAAACCAGGGCCATCCACCTTGCCCCCAGGACGCGGATGAAACCCCAAGTGGAGGGAGTAGGGCAGGAGGAGGAGACCACGAAACAGAAATCCAACGGGTTGGGCGCGATGCACAGGGAGCCCACGCCGCCGTGCTGTCCCCCAGGCTTGCCAGGCAGGGAAGGAGCTGTGTCCACCTGCCCATCTACCAGCGAGCCCCGTGGGGAACCCCAGTGTCTCCCACTCTCGCCCCGTCCCCCCACTCAGAAGGTGCACCCGCCATGTCCCAGCTCCCCGGCAGCAGGGGGTGGGAAGCCGCAGAGTGTCTAGGCGACATGAACACCGGGGAAAGACAACAGAAGGGAGGGAGGGGAGAAAAGGGAACAAAAGCAATCAAGAAGCAGCAGAGATGAAAATTCACCAAAAACGTGTCAGAACAGTAGTCCAGAAAAGAAGCCTGACAGGGAACGCAAGTGTCCAGAGCTCCGTGGACCTGGGTGGCATTCCAACACTCGTGGTGGTGGTGGTGGGTGTGTGAGAATCACTCGTACCTACTGAGGGCCTGCAGGGCAGCAGGCACACAGAAGGCTTCTCCGGGCCGTGGGCTCGCAGCTGCGTGGCCCTCATGATCACTGGGGGCTTGTTCCAGTACAGACCCCCGAGGTCCACGCACAGCAAGGCTGCTCAGCAGGCCTGGGCTGGGGTCAACTCCACGGGTCCCCCAGGTGGTAGGGACGCAGGGGTGCTGCAGAACTCACTGCAGAAAGCCGGGTCCAGGAGTGAGCCTGCAGCCTGAGATGAGTGCGGGCACCTGCTGCTGGGTGTGGCGGGAGGCAGGGGCCAGGGCCTGCCCTGTGCCGGCCCATGCAGGCCTCCTGATGCCCAGGGTCTCGCACTGTCCCCACTCAGCCCTTGGAAGTCGTCCCAGGGTGTATCTGGCAGACGAGGAGCTACGGCCCACCAGGGCGGCTTGTCCGAGGTCACCGAACCAGGACCAGCAGAATCGGGAACTTCCTTTTCTCTCAGAGAAGAAGAAAACAGAAAAGGAATACATGCAGTCTAAACTCTGAGAACATAGGGAGGTTTAGAGGAGACAAGAAAAGGAAGAGTCCTGAGTGCTCAAGACTAGCCACACGTGGCCACACTCTTGCGATCCTTCAGACGGGCTCCAGGGAGCACGTGACCTCAGTGATCTGCCTGGCTGCCACCAACGTCACACTGGAGGAGACACGGATTCGGGTGGCAGAAGAAGGGACCACGAGTGACTTTCCACAGCCACGTGGTCAATGGACCAAAGACTTGACCGGAACCCGGTCCATCCCCTGACTTCACAGTCACCACAGGGCCCTTGGCAGACTCGGCACAGCTCAGCGTTCCTGCTCCATCTCCTGCAAGCTCGCGGGCACCCAGAGGGTCACAGCCAAAGTGACGGTGCATGGGGAGAGCACCGCAGCGCCTGGGCACACACCGGAAGCAGAGGACCTGCCGTTCAGGAGGAACCGGGTCGCTGGACACGTCTAATCATGTCACTCCCCTGGCTCAGACCTGCAGGATTAGTCAACAGCCTCACAGTCAGGTCCAAGGTGACGCCCAGAGCTACCGGTATGGAGCGCCTTGTAGGTCAGAGGCAGCATGCCCCTCGATCACTCAGTGCCCCTACACGTAGACACCAGTCCCATCCTGGCATACGGGTGACAAAACCACAATCCCAATAACACAGGGGTAATAACACCAACTGGAACTAAGGCCCCACAGTCCAAGCTCTTAAGCTTTCAGCCTCAGCTACAGCCTCCTCAGCACTCCGGCCACATTGGACATGCCACTTGCTGACCCTCCTCGGGGCATCTGCTTTCACTGTCCCTCCAACTGTTCAGCCCTCTTGGTGAACTTCTACTCATCCTGCAAAGCCCTTTCCCTCCTCTGTGCAGACTTCCCAATTTTCTCATCATCCCTCTGCGCCTCACGGCTGAACCCACTGCTGCCCCTCCCTGAGGACTCCCACAGCATAGTGACAGACACCATATGGATTTTAAGTTCCAAGCCTGTCATCTCCTCTGGCCCGATGGCTCTGCCTGGTACCCCAATAATTGGTCCTGGGATGGTCTAAAAGCATGCAGGCCTCACTCTCTCCCTATCTCCGGCCCTAGGCTGAACTGCCGACGTCTGTAGGTAGCCCTGAGCTTCCTCCATTACAATCTTCGAGGGAGCGGCCCGAGGACAGCAACTCGACCATCCTTAAATTCTGTAATCTCCCAGAACCTCACATGGCAGCAAGCAGATGCTCGACGAAATGTTCACACTGGATATTCATTTACTGTGTTAGTTACACTGTTTGGCCAGAATGATGGAGACTGTTTCTAATAGACGGCAAAAAGATTCCAAAAGAAAAGTGGACGATGCCGAACCGATTCCCAGAGCGAGTGGAGCAGAGAGATGCACGAAGATTCTGGAAGGGAAATATCCCCTTTGGAAACCCAGGCTCTGTTTGCATTCTGCCTCCATTATTCACTATGTACCCCAGGAGGCTTATTTAGCATTTTGATGGTCTGCCTTCCTCCTCAGAAATTAACAACTGTCCTTACTTCACAGGACTGCTGGGGGGATAAAACGAGATAATCCATGCAAAGTGCACAGCGGTCCCTCACACACAGAAAGCACTCAATAAATATTAGCTAATATCACTACCCATGGCCACCCACCCGCCCACCCCTCACCCCCCCGCCGGCAGCTCAGGGCAGCTCAATACCTGAACATTAACCACCGTCATTTCTTAGCAGCCAAGAATGCAGTGGAATGGTAAACATCTTCCCTATGCTTCCAGAAATTAAAAGAGGGTCTCCTTTCTATTCATTTTCCGAATTAGTTAAGGATGAGAAAGTGTCGTCCTTGAGCTAATTCAGTGCACCAAGCATACTCAGGCCGTGCAGGTAAATGAATGGCACGGGACACACGGTTTGTGTCATGGGCATTTCGAGAGTCTGCAAGGAGGAACGTGTGTTCCGTCTGAACTTGCCTGATTTTCTCTAGAACCCTTGGGAGGACACACCCAAGACCAGAGGCAGGCCCAAGTCTTGGGACACCACAGACACAGCTGGCAGGACAGCCCCATGTCCTTGCCTAACCTGGGCAGGAGAGCCGGAGCTGGCCAAAACCAGCAAGCAAAGAAGAGAGCAAAAGCTAGGGTGGAGACAGCAGCTCAGTCGTGCAGCCAGCAACCGAACGGAGAACGCACAGGGCTTCTCTAGACACTCTGCTCTCCCGACTCTGGATTCCTAGATCAGAAGCAAAGGGGTGGGAATGGGGACAAAGAATATAACTGAACCCACATCGGGACAGTTTTTAGCTCTGGATGTAACTTCACCAAACACTTCCGCAAACTCTCCTGATGGCACTCGGGGCCGGGGTGAGGGGAAGGGAAGCAGGACTTTTCCCCTCACGTGAGACCTTTGAGCGAGGATTCCCAGCCAGGGTTTTCTGACTCCTTCCATTAACATTCACTGCCAAAGGACAGGGATGACATTCTACAAAAAGGTCACTTCCTACTTTTCAATTTCCGTAGTGGTTGAGGTTCTTTTTCAATAAGCATATATTTTTAATACAATCAGGAAAAAATATGGATGTTTTGCTTGGTTTTGCTTTTGAATCACCATCTGGCACTAGAATCTGTGGCTAGTCTTCTCTGTGTGCCAGAACAGTTCCTGGCTGTAGGTCCAAAAGCACCAAAGAGCCATAGCCTAATCATTTCTCTGCATGAAAGATATCCTGCCCACACTGAGGGGCAGTCCCACACTGCACCTGATCCGAACGCACTCCTGCCTAGGGAGAGATAAGGGGCGGGGACCCTGGGCACCAGAAGTCCCTCACATCCGGTTGCAAACCCCAACCTATGGTGACGCAGCAGGGCAGCCTGAGCACAGCTCACCCGAATCCACCTGCTCCTGCTCCCACCCCCACCCCCACAAGAGAGAATGCACACTCTTCCCCAGCTCTGGGAAAGGGTCATAGAACCAAAATAACCTGCCGCCCAATTTCCTAAGCTGTGAAACAGGGTTACTGTGCAGATGGCAAAGGCTAAAATTCAATGCTTCCTCAAAACTCTTCCACCCCCATGATCTGCATGACCAAACACAGAGGTGGTGTGACACTGGGGGTGGGGGTGAGGGATTCCCGGTCCTCCTGTAAGTTTATTTCATTAGACAAGTTTTCATATCGCTGCTCCCACCCCCCATGAGTAAAGCCCACACTCATCCTGAGGTCTGCCATCCCTGGGAACGTTCCTGGGCATCCAATCCACAGAAGGTTGTCTGGCGCTGACCCTAGGCTACAAGGTTGATGTGTGTCATCTGCTACAGAGTGTCAATTTCCAACACACACCTCCTGGGGTGCCCTGGCCCAGACCCCAACCAGCAATAACCATTCCTCTGCATGTCAGATTCCTGCTTTCTCTCCTTGCCTTTTTTTTCCCTTGTGGAGGGGACAGACAGAGCATGGTTACTCAACCCGCCTACATGGGGATGTGAAGAGAGTCTAAGAGGACAGGAAAGGATTCAGCTTCACCCTGTGGGCTTCTCGCCCTTCCCTGCTACTGGACGGAGGAGGTGGTCCAGGGGAGATGTGATGTGACCATTACAGGGTTAACAGGAAATGGGGCATACGCAGCAACACCACCTCTATCTTGGGCAAACAATAAGTTGCTAACATTCTGGGGCAGCAACCATGCACTGAGGCTCTGCGCACATTATCACGTTGAATTCTCACCATCACCCAAGACAGGTTCACCCGTTACAAGTAAGGACACCACCACCGAGGTCCAGGGACTTGAAGCTGCTTTCTCAAGGTCGCAGAGCTAGCAAGGGGGGAGAGGAGGTTCCTCTGGCTGAAGAGGACGTTGGCTTGGGCCAGGGCACACAGAGCGGGAGTCCCAGTTTCGCAGCATGCATCATCTCCCTTCACCCGGCACTGTTTACGAAGCGTCTACACTTACAGAGAGGGAGTGGGTTCCTTCCCCGGTCCACCGTCTCCCCTCCAAGGGAGGCTGGCTCGCTGCGGGTGACTGTCTCAGGACTTTGCCCCTGGAGGCTCCCCGCCATGCTTGGCCTTCCTTGGCTCGAAGGTGTACCACTACAGTCCCTGCCCCCGCGTCACATGGCCCCTCCCCCCGTCTCTCCAGAGCATTTCCCTCTGTGTGCCTGTCCCTCCTCAAGGCACACCACTCATCGGACTGAGGGTGCACCCTGATCCACTCTGACCTCATCAGAACTAACTGCATCTGCGAAGACCCTATGTCCCAACAAAGCCACATTCCGAGGTCCCAGCGGACACAGATTTTGGGGGTGGGGGATGTTAGTCAACCCACTACGGCTGTCCGCTGTGGCTTTCTACTACCAAGTAATGAGCACCCTCAAACTTGAAGTTATTGGAGCCGCAGGAACCGGTGCAAACACACAGATCCTCTAGCTCGTGGGAACACAGGAAGAAGAAAATCCTGATGGAAACTGGTTGGCTCGGTCTAGCACCTTTGTTCCTCTGACTTTCAGTGTTAGTCAAACACTACAAAGCTTAATACTAAGTAATGAAACTTAAATAATAAATGATAGCATTAGCATCATTCTGTTGTTTAACAATAAAGAAGAACGTCAGCTTCATGATTTACTGACAGCTTCAATAACTGATTATTAATATGTAATATGCAAACTGTTGGCTCCTCCACTGGCCCCCATCCTGAGCCTGGCCCCCAGACCGCTGGTCAGGGGCATCTCTACCACCCGCACTGCTCTAAGCTGCAGTCCACCGGTCCCCCACACAGTCCACCAGAAGCAACTCCCCGGCCACTCCTCTGCGCTGAAGACACAGCGGTGCCTGTGGGTGTGTGTCCAGGGGAATTTTAAGCCATTCTAAAGCCTAGTAAACTCCTCAAAAGTAAAGAGATGGCGCTAAAAATGAGAAATACGTGTACAGGAAAGAGGACGAGGGTGCAGAAGTACACAGGCAGGACCACCAAAAAACGCGTTACAAAGGGAAATCGGTTCAACAAACTTCGATGCTTCTATACACCGCAATGTTCTGTATGCAACCATGCAACTATGCCCCCATAGTCTGGAAATACTCAGAGCATTTCTTTCCGGCGGCGGGGAGGGGGGAGAGGGGCGTGCAACTCACATTCTCCATTCTCCCCTTTGCGGACTGCAGGAGGCCCCAGACCCTCAGGCCACGCCACCAGGTCCTCACCCGACAGCCCTGTGCCCTGGGCACCTTACCTCCGCCTTGGCACCGCCTCACAGGACCATGGTGGGATCAAATTACCTGAGCAACCATCCGCAAAGGACCTAGAACAGCTGTAATTTTTTTGTTAAACAAACTATTTTATAATAAGGAAAAAGTGAATCATTGAGAAAGTCAAGGAAAAACGACTAGTGGATGAGCAGGGCAGGTATCATGCCCCCATGGCTAAGTGCTTCCCTTTTCTTATATGTTCCCTTCATAATGGTGGGGGCAGGGGGGCTTCCTACCCTCCAGGAAGGTGCAGTTTAGATTCACCAGAGGCAGCACAAGGCAATTTTATTAGAGGGCCTCCGGCACATTTACATTAAAAGAAATGCCCCAGAAGGGGTGACTTCTACCGGGTCCCATTTCATCACCCCTCCCCCACCAGGCCCCAGGCCCCCAGCACATCTCCATTAAAAATGAGACTGCACAGCCTCCAGGGCAGGCCTCCAGATTCATTTTTCACCTGGAACCAAGGCCAGCCGGAAGGGCATTACCATCCCAATGGCTCTCTCCTTTGTCAGCGGAGGTAGGAGAGCCTCACGGAAATGCAGGAAAAGCCGGGCTGGTTCAGCAGAGCCCTTCCAGGACAGAGCATCCTCCGGGAGCACTAGGAGGCAGGCATTTGCAACACCCCTCATTGTTATTCCAGCCTGAACCCCAGCTTAGTGCGGAGGAATGTGCACCTCAAGATCAGCACTCATGCTCCCCACGAAATTCCTCACTCTCACCCCTCCCACTGGGGGAGGGGGTGCCTGGGCAAGTTCCAGGCAGAGAAGTGGGTGGTCGGGTTTGCACATAAAAGGGCTGGCAGGCTGCAGAGTCTTGGTGCCGGCCCCCGGCCCCACATTCCCCAGCAAGTGAGGCCCTCCCCCTGCATCCCCCCTGACAACTTGACCCTGCTGAGGCCAGACACAAACCCTGGCAGCATCCCCAGCCATTCCCCACATTTTGGGTGACGGAGCCTGAGGAGGCCCAGGCAGCTCTGGAGCAGGACAGAGCAGGGCATCTGAGGCCAGATGAGCCAGGCCCTGCGCAGAAGTTACTCAGGAGCCCTGTCATTCAGGTGAGCAGCCCACACTCGGCCCAGGTGCTGATGAAGACGGGAGCTGTCCGAGCTTGGGTTTAAGGAGGCATGTCAGCCTACACGGTGAACCGAAACCTTAAACACAACACACACACAACACACACAAACCCTTGCAGACACAGTGCACTTTCTGCTAAAATGGCCCAGACTTCTAAAAGATAAACCTCAAGGCCCCACCATGTACCTCGAACAGTGTGAAACACCTGCAGGTCCCCAAACAGGTGGCAAGGCGCTCAACCTCTTTGGGCCTGAGTCTGTTCACCGGTGACAGTACAGGGGACAGTCGGTATAGAATGTAACACTGCTGATGCCCTCCAGAGATGCCTGTGTTCACTAGCAGATAAGCGAGCCCCCAACACAAACTAAGGTTTCTGAGTGGGCTTCTGACACTGCTCCTCCACCCCCTCAGCAACAGCAGGCCCCTGGCTCCGTGCCCTCATCAGACCAAGTTCACCCGGACCCTGCAGCATTATCCCAGCCCACCCTCCCTATTAAACCAGCTTCCTCCTCCAGGCAGGTGCCTACTTTATGCCCCTGTTCATCTCCAGGCTCCTAGCAGGCTCCTACCAGGTAGGGGTGGGCAGTGTCGGCTTTCCAAGTGTGGACCAGCCAGGCCAGGCCCCGAGCAGGTAAGCAGTGGGCCTCAGCTTGGGGCCAGGGTCACCGCTATCCAGCCCCCTGGCTGTTATCTTTATCCCTGGGGCAGGAGCACAAAAGAGGATGGGGGGCGGGGGTGCACGTTCCCTGCACAGGCAGCTTCGGGGGGCCTTATCAGCAGGCCGTGGACATGTGTCCAGGAAAGATTGAGAAAGTGCTGGGCTCTGAGCTGAAGCACAGCCATGGGCTTCCAAGCAGCTTAAAGAAATACCAAACTCCGGGCGCCTGGGTGGCTCAGTCGGTTAAGCGACTGCCTTCGGCTCAGGTCATGATCCTGGAGTCCCGGGATCGAGTCCCGCATCGGGCTCCCTGCTCAGCCCGGAGTCTGCTTCTCCCTCTGACCCTCCCCCCTCTCGTGCTCTCTCCCTTTCATTCTCTCTCTCAAATAAATAAAATCTTTAAAAAAAAAAAAAAAAAGAAAGAAATACCAAACTCCAACAGACCAGCAATTAAAACAGCAGGGTAGGAGGGGTAGGGGTCCCAAAACACCTAATGCACCTTTAGGCCACCCTTCCCAGGCTGCCCTGAGCCAACACTGGGCTTTCAGAGGGAGGGGTAATGGGCACTGGGCATTCACCCACGATGTTTTCTCATACAGATCTCAGACCACCTGGTTACCCAAGCCATCTCTGCCAGGCCACCAGGGAGGCCTTGGTCTCTGTCAACAGTGATCACCCCCCAATAAAGG
The DNA here is from genome assembly GCF_003265705.2 of Callorhinus ursinus. Lineage (NCBI taxonomy): Eukaryota > Metazoa > Chordata > Mammalia > Carnivora > Otariidae > Callorhinus > Callorhinus ursinus. The sequence continues at coordinate 69,714,935 of NW_027397067.1, read as the reverse complement.
GTCACCTGCCAGGGCCAAAGCCAAGGGAACACTTGCTCTGACAGTCTCCAGCTGCCACGCCCCATGGTACAGGACACCTAGTGTGGCCATCAAATGCTTCACCCACTGCACGAGCTTCCTAGGGTTGCCAGAACAAATCACCACAAGCTCGTGCCTTCGAGACACACAAATTTACTATCTTACAGTTCTGGAGCGGAAACGTCCAAAAGGGGTCTCACTGAGGGTTAGCAGAGCTTCATTCCTTCCCGGAGGCTCTAGCGGGGGCTAATTCCTGATTACTTGCCTTTCCAACTTCTAGAGTCCGATAAGACTATTCCCTGGCTCAGGGCCCCTTCCTCCAACCTGAGAGCGGGCAGTATTAACTTCTTACATCACTCTGACCTCTTCTGCCTTCCTCTTCCACTCTTAAGGACCGTTGTGATGACATCAGACCCATCAGAAAATCCACGATAATCTCCCTAATTCAAAATGAGCCTGCGTTCCATCTACAACCTGAATACCCCTTGACCACGTAACATGCAATATACACGGGTCCAGAGATTAGGATGCAAACGGGGCGGGGCGGGGCGGGGGTGCGCATTATTTCCCCGGCCACACCCACATTTGTGCCAGGCCCCAGGCTGCTTACTCAGTACCTACAAAGCCCCCAACCCCCTGAAAAAGCCTGCCTGGACCTGATCCAGAGGGTCCTGGATGGTCCCAAACACCCACCCACCCCAGGGATCCTCTGCCAGCCTGTGGTACACAGCGACCCGCCCCCCTGCCCCCTTGACGGGTTTGGAAGCAGCGGTGAGAGAGCCCTGCCAGGGTGCCCCACGGCTCCAAGCAGTGCACCTGGGACGGGACCATGGGTCTTCCAGCCAGCTTGCCGTCTACCCCCCACACGGACTCCAAGGACTCAGAATGGTTCCAGGCTGGTGCATTTAGCTCCCTAGCAGGTCCCTGCCCGCACCGGGGCAGCCTGCCACGCTCGTGTGGTGCTCCAGTGGGCAGGAGGGTCTCCAACTCGACTTCTCACTGAATCCGCTCAGAATTTCGCAGTATTAGAAATTTTCCGCCAAATTCAGTACATGTCAATTATGAAAACAGGGCGAGGGAGATCGAAAGGAAACCAGCCTCCCCTGGGCACTTGTTAAGTGCTAGGAATAGGTGTCCAGTCACCGGATCGCCCACAAACCCGGACAGTAGCGAGGATAATCACTTCCACTTTTCCCACAGGAGGCCGGGTCCCCAGAGATGGCTAGCGTGCCCAAAGTCACACAAGAGCGGGTGGGCAGCACCTGCTTCCAGCAGCCGGGCTCGCTCCCCTCCCCCACGAGGCAGCCCCTGCCCCTGCCCACCCAGGAACCAAGCATTCCAACCCGCACGGAAGTTACCTGACCACCATGGAGGCACTTTCTGTCCCCTCACCTCCAGTGCAAACCCACACCCCACCTGCAGCTTCTGCTGCCTTGGAGTGAGGCAGCCAGAGTTTCCAGATGGTTTCATGCCCCGGCTTGTGACAAAGGAAGCTTCTTTCTCTTCCCACAGCAGGCTCTGGGGAACACCACGCAGGCTGCAGGGCATGGGTGCCGCCAAGCAGAGGGCGCAGCTGGCTGTCACTTGGCACTCACCTGGAGACCAGACCCAACCTTTCCCCTAGATCTCACTCTGTCCTCACTGAGCCAGAATAACCCGGAATGACCGATGCCAGTAAGGCATGGGGACAAGGCCTGTCATGCCAGCCGACCTTTGCTCTGCTCACCCGGGCACCAAAGCAAGGCCCTGACTGTAGATGCAAAGCGTCCTAGAGAATCCAGCTCCGATCAGCCACGCTGAAGCCACGTCCACGCTGGGTGGCCTTGGGCAAGTCACTTTACAACTCTGGGCGTCCATTTCCAAGCAGTGCATTAAGGACTAAGGTCACACCCACGATGCAGGGTCCCTGCCCTCAAGAAGACTCCGTCCATTGAGAACCACTGAGAAGCAGACATTAAACAAATGTTGACAAAGACATCCACGAAGTTAAAAAATTGCTGCAGATGCTGTGATGGAGAAATTTGCCCAACCTCCACTAGTCGTTTATCTGGGGGTTCCAGGTGAAGAGCTGACATTTACACTGACCCCTGGAAGCTAGGAGGATTTATCATTTGCTTAGGAAGAGAGAAGAGAGAAGCTCCTTTGGCAAATACCACTTAAGTGGAAACTTAAAATCGGCAACTGCCCAGATTAATGAGACAGGTCCTGCATTCACTTGCAAAACATGATTTTGCTACCACAATCAGATGCAGATTTGTAAAGAAATGCGCCCCATGGAAATGGAGGCACTCCTTCCTGGAAACAACCTGCCTAACAAAGAGTCTAGTGGGGCTCCCCAGTCCCCCATCTGCAAAATTCACAAGTTATTCAAAACATACCTTACAAATCAATGAGAAAAAACTGCTAACACCCCAAAGGAAATGACCAATTGACAAAACACAAAGAGGTAATACACAGGAAAAGCTGGTCAATCACAGCAGAGGTCCAAGAAAAGCAAGAAGAACATCACTGTTGTTTGGGGGCATGTGCCTATCACAGGCCTTCACTCTTCACTCCTGCTGTAGGGTTTGTTGCATTCATCATGATGTTCAAACCTTGGGACACAGTCTCGGTAGCCCTTCCGAGTGGTGACAGGTGAAATATTCCTCAAAAGAAATCTGACTGAATATATCAAGACTCCATAAAACGCCTCATACTTTGCAGGGGGCAGGGAGTCCTGCCAAGGAAACAGCCAGAGATGCATCAAAAGGTATGTGTGTTCTAACAGGCAAAAGCAGGGGGAAACATGAGTGCCGGGCGGTGCTGACTTGGCTAATGATCATGACATCAGTAATATACAACATGCTCTGCACTGTCATCCTGGGGGAGGCACCTTGACAGACCGTCCTCAACTCTCCCTCCCAGAGAAAGCTCAACCCCACTAGAAAGGACACAGGACTTACGGAGTATCTCTCTTGTGCAGGTGCATGATGACATATGGGAAAGCTGGTCAAAACAAGTTGTTACAACTCTGAATGGCATGGGGAAAGGGTCATGATAGAATGTTAAGTGACCCAAGTCAAGACATGAAACCATATGGAAGCAGGAAGCAAGATGCTAGGAGTATAAGTGATCTGCCTTTTCTGCTTTATTTTTATTATTTTTTTTTTTTTTTGCTTTTATTTTCTGCCTCTATTTACAGATAAGCATGCTGGGGGTGGGGGGGAGGGGGGGAGTCTGTTTGCCTGTTAAGTTCCCCTCGGTTCTGTGGCAGGGGCCTGGTGTGATGGTGGATCTGAAGGCTCCCCCTGGCCTCTAGAAACGATTCACCCTCCAAGAGTCGATTCAAACAATTCTCCAGTGAAACCTGCCCGAGGCCACCCATGCTGAGCCCTCTATCCCCTCCACGGCCCAGCGTTGCTCCAACTAGTACTTCCATTAGCGTCTACTATACGGTGTGTGCTGAAAGGACTTCATTATACGCTGGGCTTCCGCCCACAGTATGGACTACTTCAGAGTAGGGACCTTGTTGGCTCTTCTCCATCCGGACACCTCCAGAGCCAGGCCCAGCGCCGGGGCATAGGAGGTAATCCACGGCCGTTACGTGGGTGGCAGCGTGGCTGGGTGGAGGGAAACAAAGCAGGGTGGTTGGAGGAAAAGCAGCACAGAAGTGCGGACGGACGCACAGACAGCAGAGGAAGGAATCGCTAGGTGAAGTCTCCGGGAAGAGGTGAGGAAGAGGTGAGGAAGAGGTGCCCCACCAAGAAGACAAGAGAAGGAAGGCTGCTGACACATCCACAGTGACATCCCAGAGTTCACATGCTGATGTTGCCACGCCAGGGGCACTCTGCAAGGAGCTTCCCTACCCTTCCGAAGGTCACGCAGCCGGAAGGAGAGAAACAGCCCTATGGCAAAGAGCTCCTGAGCGGGCACCTTGCTCTTGATTCCTCTCCTCTACAAGATCCCCTGTCAGCAGGCAACCTCCCTGGGGAGTCTCCCCACAGTGCTCCTCTAGCTCCAAGCTCCCAGGAATCCTTTCCCTCGATGTTCCAACCTAGGATTCCCAGTCCTCTCCCTGCCTTCGGAAGGTACCTCCGGGAAGCAGCTGGTTCCCGGTGCCATACCGCACCCCAGCGCCCACACCTGGGAACCCATGCTGCCGGGAGGAACCCTACTTCCTGCAACAGCACCATCCACCACCAAAACCTGCTCCTCTGCTCGGCGCCCGGCAACCAGTTCCCTCCACAGAGCTGCCCAGTGCTTCTGGTACTAAGTCACCTGCCCAGGTCCGCACACACCATTCCCCATGGTCCCTGGGGCACGGCCAGCAGCAGTGAGCCAGTCACCGGGTGCTGCGTGAAAGGAGGCGTTCCCAGGGCTGACTGTCACCAGCCGGCTTGTTCAGCGGCATTATTCCCGGGGCTCACCACACCCAGCTAACTCGAGCTGAAGGAGAGCCGAGATGACACATTGAAGGAGAGAAGAGAATGGGATCTCCCCTCAGGACTCGTGACTCAGCTTCTCTACTTGCAGGGACAAAGAAACAGATCATTGCTGAGGGCCTCCCATGTACCAGGCCCTTCAAAAATGAAGAGTCTCACTGAACAACCTTTGGCCTAGTTGGTATCACACCCATTTTATAGATAAGGAAACTGAGGCGAAAGCAGGTTAGATAAATACCCTGCCCCAAGAGCAAGCCCAGATTACTCCACGGCCCAGATCTGACTTTACACTGATTCCTGGACCCAAGTTCAGCACTCCCTCACATCTGCACAGCCTCGTCTACTGAACGGGAAAACACAAGGGTGGGAGGGTTACATGAAATTAAATATGGGGCAGAACCCATAAGCACTTCGTCGTAGCAAAAGCTGGGTGGATTAATTGAGGGCTATGAAATTCTGCCCATGGCACAGTTAGGAGCACAAGGCCTGGGGCTCCACACTCCAGGCCTAACTGCTGGCCTGCCTTGCCCCCTTACTAGCTTCGTGGCCTTGGATAATAACTATGCGTCTCAAGCCTTAATTTCTTCATCCGGCTGATAGGGATAATGACAGTACACCTCCCCATTAGGTTTTTGTTAAGAATGAAATAGGCTAAGGGGCCCCTGGGTGGCTCAGATGGTTGGGCATTTGCCTGGGGCTCAGGTCAGGATCTCCAGGTCCTGGGATCGAGCCCCACATCAGGCTCCCAGCTCAGCGGGGAGTCTGCTTCTCCCTCTCCCTCTGCCTCTCCTCCCCACTCACGCCCTCTCTCTCTCAAATGAATAAAAAATCTTTAAAAAAAAAAAATGAAATAGGTTAATATAAAAAGGCACTTGAGCACAGGCCTGGCATGTAGAAAACCCCGACCGGTGGCTTCTGTAGGACACCTGCCATGTTTCCAAGTTGTTCTGACGTGCCAGCCAGGACCTGTACGCTCCCCTCTCCACTGAAGCCCTCCCCTTCCTCCTCTTCATCCTCTGCTCTGTGTGAAGAGTGCAGAGCAGATACAAGAGATTCCTCCAGCAAGAGAGGTGCGTGCGCCCAGCTCTCCAAAAACGCACAGTCCGTCTTCCTCCACTACTTTTGACAGAGAGGTGGGCATAAGAAATATTTTAGAAATAGAAATATTTCACATCTCTTTTCTAAAGGAAAAATAACAGGATGAGCAAGATTATAAATGACAACTGCCATGTGGCTTCCTGGGGAAGGTCAGGGCCATGGTAACTGGTCAGCAGGAGGCCATCATAAGAGGCGGGTGCTTCAGCTCCAGCCAGGGTGGCGGTGTGTCAGTGGGACCCCCCCCCCCAACCCAAGTAAGGCCAGAAATCCCACTCTCTACACGAAGTAGATGGAGTGTATCCTTTAGGATTTCAAACCCAGGCCCACCCAAACCCTATCTGTGTAGCCCATTTGGCCCTAAGCCACATTTAGGGCTGAGGCCCTGCAACTCTAAGGCTCCCAGCTCAGCACACGGAGGGCAGGAAGACCCCTAGGACTTACCTGCACAGTCAGGCAGGGGCTGACCTAAAAGGGGTGCTCCAGCCTTACCTGGGAAGCTCACTACAAATGTAAATTCCAATCTCCTGAGCCCCAAGCACATATCCCTGCCCCCAGTAAAGGTGGAGGTTATGCTTTCAAAACGCTGGTCTAGGGCAACTACCTCCCCCTCTGTAGGAGACACCTGAGACCAGTAAAAATGAAGTGACCCCCCCCCACACACACACACACCAAAGTCACCCACTAAAGGAGGGTACATCTAGAGCCTGAATCTTCCAGAAGCTTCTCTTAGGCCCAAGATCCTTCCCCAGCACCCTAAAGCCTCAACAGAGATTTCCCCTCTGGGTCATAGAGCTACCCAGTTTCTTCTCACCATGCCCCATCCCCACTCCCAGCTCCCAGATGAAACGCTCAGGGGCCCTTGCTGTCAAGGCCTCCAACCGCCTTCTCAGTCCAGGGGAGGAGGTCCACCCCACCCCCACCCCGCACCACCGTCTGCCCTCAGGGATCAGCATACGGCTCAATCTACAGTGACAGCAGGACTCCTAATGACACTTTCCTTTCCTTTTAATAGTGGGCTGCCTGCAAGGTTGACAGTTGCCTTCCTTAGAGAAGACCCCAGCAGCCAAGAGGCAAAGAAGCATAGAAAAAAAGCAGAGCAAGAGAGAGAGAGAAAGAGAGAAGGAAAGGAACAAACTCAATCAGGGAGTCTCATAGTGAACTGAGGTCTGGGCTCAAATCCCTTCACGCCACACTGTAGATCTGTGACTCTGAGCCAGTGTCTCCTACTAAACCCTCAGTGTCTTCAACCATGAAACAGGTACAAATAAGGACACTGTCCGACATTTCTGGGTCAAGAGCAGAATTAACAACAGGCAGCCCAGGGTCAAGAGATAGATGTTATTATTGTACCTGCTCCCAGAGTTAATGGGGTGGGTTTTCAAGGTCATTGCATGATGCCCACAAAACGCATGAGACACGGGAGACTTGTGTGCACCTCCCGTGGCCTGTCAGGACGTGAGACCTGCCCCGCCCGCCCCCACCCCCACCTCCCCGATCTTGCTGGTCCACTCCCGCCCCAGCTTGCTTTGTCTGCCCACGCTGCTTTCCCTTTCCCGTAGCTCAGCTGCTGACTTGAGTCAAGCTCTTGGATTCTGGATCTCAAAGGGGCACAGCTGATGTGGGCGGGGCCTATAAAGGGATCGGATGCAAGAGACCTTGACAGTGGCCAAAGGCAGAGAGGGTCAAACGCCAATTCGGCCCAGGAGGGTCCCACAAAGGACCTGCTGTTGAGGACAGGGTTGCCCCTGTGACTCAGAGGCCGCACTGCGGGGCAATGACTCAGCACCCCAGTGCAGAGCTGGGCCGGCCCAGCGCCCTGGAGCTGCCTCTAAAGCAGGGGTCCCATGCCAGCCCAGCAGGGTGAGAGTCAGCCCAGAGGAATGCCCCCTCCCACCCGCCTGTGCCCACTGCTGTCGACTCACGAGGCTGGCATCCCGGGGCAGCCCATGATCGCCCTGTCCAAATGCCAGAGTAAACAGGCGGGAACAGGAGCCCAGCTTCCCGGCCGCGGGGTGAGGTCATGCCTGCACATGGTGACCAGGATGGAGGAGGGTGGGCAGCCGCGGGGCAGGAAGCCGCCGGGATGCCAGGAGGCCAGTACACTGGCTTCTGGCGCTGGGGAGAGAAGAGCCAGGAAGAGAAAGGATAGGCTTGCAGGTCAACGGAAGGCGGAGCCGGAGCATGCCCCTGAGAGATGCCCCGGAGCATGCCCCTGAGAGATGCCCCGGAGCATGCCCCTGAGAGACCGCGAGCATCAGTGCGGCTGCTTATTCCATACAGCATTCGGAGGCTGCGAGGGCACTGGGCCCCCTCCTGGCCTGGATCCCGCTCTTCCTCCTCCTCCTCTGCAATCTCTCCCTGCCCCCATGCACGTTTAGAGAGTTCAGTCACAACTGCTTCCCCGGCATTTGAGGTCACACAGAGCGCCCAGGAAAGCCTCTGCATCTGCCAGCAGGCAGTGCCCTTAGGTCAGCCAGAGCCTCTACCAGCACAACGCCACCTCCATCTCCACCTCCACCCCCACCCCACCCCACCCCCCCCCCCCCGTTTCCCCTCTCAGAAATCCTGTCACTCACCGGCCACCTCTTCCAGGAAGCCCTCCAGAATCCTCGAAGGCAGCCTTTCACTTTCCCCTGCCTGGCCTCCTTCTGGGCACTGACTCACCTACTCCCGCTTTTACTACTACTCTAGGTTCCTACTGCTATTGGTCCTGCAAGAGATTCTATCCTGCCTCCTCACCCGGAGCCCAAGTTCCGGGGGACCTGCGGTCCATCTGCCACGTCCACTTCTAGGCTCTGGCCGACAGAAGATCTTGCACACGGGAGATGTTCAATAAACTTATGCCACCACCCCTTCCTATTCTGAAGTCTAGACAGCAGGAGAGAGAAACCCTTGTGTTCTCCCAGCTACCCTAACCAGCCAAAGTCACACTCGGCCACTGTCTACTGAGCACCTCCTCCACAGAGCTAGACACCGCACTGGACACTACGGAAGCAGAAAGGACCCAGACCCAGGGGCAGGCGAGCAGCCGGGTTCCATGCATTAACAACTCTACCTCAAGGCCTCCTGCTCCAAAGCTTCCAAGCAGGGCATAATGTGCCGAGCAGAATTTAGATGACCCATCCAGTGCCCAAGCGTCACTCCAACACCCCGCTGGACTCACAGCCCTTTGCAACAGACCACAGCGTCAGCGCGACATGGTTCCAGGACGCCTCCCAGGAGCCTGGTTACCGCGGCCCTGCTCCTCTTCCAGCTGCAGTCACTGCTGCCTCACTTGGGACTCTACACAAAAGTCCACACGATTCGTCACAGCAATTCCTGCCGCTGCGACTCAGCCCTAAGAAGTCCAAAGCCAGAAACCGAGGCAGTTTCCCCCGTGCCTCTGAGCCTGGGGATGGTTACCCAAAATCACAGAGAACCAGCCAACTGGCAGCTTGGCTCCGGGTCATGCTCTCGAAGGGCCAGCTGAGCTCTAAGCACTAGGAAATCTCGATGAGCCTTCACCTAAGGGACTTCACCAACCTCCGTGTAGGAGCAGGGACTATGGTCACAGCCTGAGAGATCCGGGCCAGAGAAATGAGAGGTTCCTCCCATGAAGCCCGTCCACTGAAGAACAGGGGGCAGAGCACAAAAAGCTCACAGGACCCCTCGTCCCGAACGCACCCCTGCATGGAGAACCAGGGCCTACCCAGAGAACCTCGCAACCTGCCTCCTACTGAATCAAGTCTCACCTGTGACTCTGGACCCCTAGGGTCCAAGTTCACCCTCCCAAAAGGCTGAGACTAAGTGACTCCTGCCACTTAGTGCTGAGACCCTCACCCCACTCCCTGGCCTGCGTCCCTCCACTGGAGGTGAAAGCCCCACATCGAGGGAATCCCTCTGCTCCTGAGTAGAGCCCCATGGACTGAACACCAATCACGTGCCTGGGCCAGGCATCTTCATTCTGGCCAGAAGCCTGCAAAGTGCACACTGTCACCTCCAGTGGGCAGATAAGGACCATGAGGGGGTCCTCAGAGGTCAAGTACCCAGGTCGCACAGCTTGGGATGGAGCCTGGATTAAGAACTCTGGATTATCCAAAAACATGGCCCTGTCTCTTCCCATAAAACCACAGTGAGTCCCAGAGAAAGAGAAAAACCACCAGGAAAGGGTATTCCCCCTCAAATGTATATACTAGACCAAACTTAACAGAAGAGGCTACTATTAAAAATAAGTCAGGGGTGGGTGCCTGGGTGGCTCAGTTGGTTAAGCGACTGCCTTCGGCTCAGGCCATGATCCTGGAGTCCCGGGATCGAGTCCCACATCGGGTTTCCTGCTCAGCGCGGAGTCTGCTTCTCCCTCTGACCCTCTTCCCTCTCGTGCTCTCTCTCTCTCATTCTCTCTCTCTCTCTCAAATAAATAAATAACTAAATAAATACATAAATACATAAAATCTTTAAAAATAAGTCAGGGGCACCTGGGTGGCTCAGTTGGCTGGGCGTCCGACTCTTGGTTTCCGCTCAGGTTGTGACCTTGGGGTCTTGAGATCGAGCCCCGTGTCGGGCTCTGCAATCAGACAGGAGTCTGCTGGAGATTTTCTCTCTCCCCCTCTGGCCTCCTACCTCCCGTGCTCTCTCGCTCTCTCTCAGATAAATAAATATTTAAAAAATAAGCCAATGTTATTCACAATACCCTACTCTCCCCCCCCCATAAAAGTTTTGTATTTAAAATTTAGGAGAGATTCTCCACCCACCTACCTCAGTTTTTAGGTTTGTTTTTGTTCCTTCTGCAGTCTTGTTTCAAAATAAAACGTTTAGAAACTTGTGTAACAGCATTTTCTTAATTTACGACAAAGGGACGCTGACCCGCCACTGAGTCTGCACAAGAGACTAAAGGACAAAATTCGTAACAGTCTTACACTGCTCAATCCCACGTGCAGACCCTCCTTATCTGTTCTGAAAACTGCCGTGCACTCCACAAAGATCAGGCAAAGGGACCATTCTTAACATCTGCAAAGCCAGCTCCTCACTGGTCCACACGATTGCTGCTGTGTGTTCCGAGCCAAGTCACAGGGCTTGCTTATCTGTACAAACATCAGCTGTTTTTATTACCAGATATCTTTTTTTCCTTTTTTTTAGGATTTTATCTTGAAGTCACCTCTACACCCAATGTGCGGCTCGAACTTACAACCCCGAGATCAAGAGTCACATGCCCTACTGACTAAACCAGCCCACGTGCCCTTAGATATCTTTTTAGGGTCCCTGAACCAGGAACAAAACATCAACAGAAGCACAAACGTGTACCCCAACAGGTACACATAGCCTGGGTTCCAAGTCAAGCCTCAAGCACTGTATCAGGGAAACAAGACATTAAAAGTCTTTCACAACGTAAAGGTTCTTTTTCAATGCCAAAGAGCTACTCCCCAGTTACCTATTTTGTAAACTGGCTATCTGACCATCAGGCTGCCTACAAGGGAGGCTCACCTTTGCCTAACTGCCCTTCAAAGAAGTTTCCGGTCCCCAACAGCCTGCACACAGCGCTGCAAGCCTCCAGCCTGTAGTCCCCCATGCACACACACAAACACACACAATCTTACTCCTTTCTTATTTTCCGGTGTCCCTGTTTCTTCTTCCACCGCCTTTTACCCTGACAGCCAGCCAGGAGTGTGACAACAGATACCCCTTGGGGACGATGACCACAGTGCCCTGGGACAGGGCCCTGAAAGTGTCCTCAGGATCCTACCTTTATATCTGATTGAAAACCAGTCTTTCCACCTCCCAGGAACACCTTGCTCTGAAAGGTGGCCAGCCTGCAGGCTCTGCCTCAGCCCCAGAGACTCCAAGGATTCAAGCTTAGAAGGAGCCCAGAAGATTTTCCACCCCTGGCTTCGCCAGGCTCCATCCCCAAACTGCCCTGAGCCCACCAGAGAGACCCGGAGAAGGTCTAAGGAAAGGGACAGAAAGCAGCCTGGTGCAGCACTGGCCCACCGTGGCCAGGCTAAACCCCTCCAGGGTCCCCGCCATCTCAGCGGTTATATAAATGATCACACATGCTTCCTGCTGAGCCAGGGCAGCTCACAGCAGCCACCCGGCCAATCAGGACTGGCCCAGGGAATGAGACCAATTGCCATATCTTTCCTGGCAACTCAGAATCGTGGGGGGGGGGGGGGGGCGGGCAGCTGACCTCCAGCTGTGTCTCCAACCCCACATCCACACACTGAGCGAGGACTTCACCCCACCTGCAAGGCCAGAGAGGCCAGAGAGGCCTGAGGGTCAGAGAGGTTACAGATGTGCCCAGGTGCCACAGCTGGTACGTGGTGGGAACCCACAGCAGGAAGGTACCACACCAGCGTGGAGGGGACCTCTGGGGTGTTGCTCCTTCTCCCTCTCTCTCTTCCACTCCCCTGCTTGTGTGCACTGCCTCTCTCTCTGTCAAATAAATAAATAAAATCTTTAAAAAGAATTTATTTATTCATTTGAGAGAGAGAGCTTGAATGGGGGGGGGTTGTGCAGAGGGAGAAGCAGACTCCCCACAGAACAGGGAGCCCGACATGAGGCTCGATCCCAGGACCTGAGCTGAAGGCAGACACTTAACCGACTGAGCCACCCAGGCCCTCCCCCACCACTTGACTTTAAACAAACGAATTTTTAGAACAGTTTATGATTTTACAGGAGAACTGTTAGTACAGAGTTCTCATATACCCCCCTTTTTCCCTACTATTATCGTTTTATATGAGGATTTCTTATCAAATAATGAGCCAATATTGACACATTACTACGAGATGAAGTCTATACATGATTCAGATTTTCTTAGTCTTTTCCTGATGCCCTCCTCCTGTTCCAGGAGCCCACCCAGGATCTCCTGTTACATTGGGTCCTCATGTGTCCTTAGGCTCTTCTTGGCTGTGGCAGTTTCGCAGATTTTCCTTGTTTTTTTGTGACCTTGCCAGTTTTAAGGAGTACTGATCAAAGTATTTTATAAGTCCCTCCACTGGGATTCATATAAGCCGTGTTGATGCTAATGATGTGATAAGAAATGGGACTCAGCCACTGTGGTTTTCCTCCCCAAAACCGATAATCCCAGCCTAACCACGAGAAAGTCATGGAGTTTTTAAATGAAAGGTATGCTAGATTAATACATTCGACATGGTTCAAAATTCAAATAACACCCAAAGAGACACAGCCAAAAGTCCCCCTCATGCCCCTTGCCCCCTCTGGTGGGTCTCTCTCCCACACACCCAGGCTGCCAGCCGCCTATGTTGGTTTCTGTATCCTTACAGCCTTTGGGGCCATATAAATTCTGACATCCCTCCCACACAGGTACACTTCTTCCACAAAAGGTCGCAAGCTGAACCTGCTATTCTGCACTTTGCTTTTTTGCAACAACGTACCCCAAGATCTGTCCATGTCGTGCACAAAGCCATTTTTTTCCCCTTTGCCACATCCAGTCTGCTGCACGGTCGGCCACCATTTACTGCAGCAGCCTTCAGCTCACAGACATCTGAGTCGCTCTAACTTTGGCTACTGTAAAACTGTTAACAGAAGAGAAAGGAAGCCTCCTGAGCATGGTTCGTTTCACACCAACATCTGTAGGTATATCTCTAGGGGAAACGCGGTAGTCTTCCTTAGCCATGGCCTCTCCTCCCAGGGTTGCAGTTACCTGGCCAATCGCAGTCCAGACACAGACGATCCCCTTCGTTCAGACTGACCATCACAAGGTCAACAGTACCCTAACACAGTGTCAGAATGCCGGCATCGTTCCCCTCCCTTCATCTCAACACATCTCACATCGTCACAAGAAGGACGAGTACGGGGCAATGCGATGCTCTGAGAGAGACACTATGTTCACTTAGCTGTTACTACAGTATATTACTGTTAATCCTTCCACCGTATTACTAGTTACTGTTGTTAATCTTGTGCTGTGCCTAATTTATAAATTAAACTTGACCACAGGTAAGTATGTACAGGAAAAAACACAGTCTGCATAGGTTTGGCACTACAGTGTCAGGCATGCACTGGGGGTCTTGGAGTGTGTCCCCAGCGGATAAGGGGGGGCCACTGTGTGTCAACGCGAGGTCACTGGGTCAAAGGGCTTCCTGCATAGAGAAGGCTAGTGAACGTCTTCAGCAACGCGCATGTCTTCGTGGCTCTGCCAGCAACAGAGTACATCACCACCTTGTGAGTTATACGATTTTAAGAGGGAAAAGTGGCATTTCTGATAGACGTTTCCCTTTCTATGGCTAGGCAGATCATCTTCTGTTTAAGTGCCATTCGAGAGTCCTTTTCCAGGAACTGTCTTCATCCTGAAGAGCTATGTGCCTCACACATAGCAGCCGTCCTCTTAGCCACGGGCCAGCACCTGTGGGTGCTACCTGGTCACACACCGCCTGGGTTCCAGCCACAAGGGAGCCAGCAGCCTGAGGAGGCAAGCAGGATGCATGACAGGGTAAGAGCCAGGACTTGGCTGGGGGTAGGGCCCCCGAGGGAAGGTGGGACTCAGCTCAGACCCCTAGGTATTATGTGTTACTTGCAAAGGTGTGCAGGAAGGAAAGGACCTCAGCAGGAAGAAGCCTCATGCAGGGGGAGACTCCAGGGCACCTGAAGAACCTGTGGGGTGTGTTTAGAGGGCAGGTGGGGCCAAAGGCAGCATGGACGCCAACCCAGCCACCCAACCGGATCTTACAGTGTGAGCGGAGGGGAAGGTCCCAACCTCATTTCCTTTCTTTATATTCTGCTGGCCTCTCAAGACCGGTGACCCTGTTTTTAGACCACTTAGCTCAGCTTAAAGCCGTGATCACCTGAAGAACCCTAACGAAGCACACTTCCCAGTCCTGAGTGGGGTCCGGGATGTGCACCTGGAAAAGGCTCCCCACTGGGTGATTCTCAGGGGCATCTCTGATAAAGGACCACCCCCTGGGCCCCAAGGTCGAAGAAGCCAGGACAGCCCTGCCTGGGCCCCTGGAGGGAGCAGGGCTTTCAGAAACTCCAGTTGGGTAGGAAGGTGAAGTTTCCATAAACAGGAGTAACCTTTCCTCAGGTTTTGTTCAAGAGAGAAAACCGTGGGTGCCAGAGAAACATCCACTTTGGAAATCTCTCTCCCATGCACAAATCTGCGCCAGGCCTTGAGGCTGTGAATGGGGAAACGAACATTCCGTTCTGCAAATATCTCAGGTCTGCTAAGAATTCTCCCCAAGACCAGAGATACCCTGGGCAGCTCCTCTGCATTTCTGATGAATTATTTATGTTCCGGTCAGCTTCTAGAGTACACTGGGTCCTACCACTTGCATCACCTCATCCCGTGGGTAGAAACGGTGATGTCGAGTCGGCTGTATGTGTATTTATACACGCTGAGGTCAAGGGCTGGTGCTCTTAAATTTCCAGACTCCAATAAGATCTTTGTGCATCCATTCCTCTCCCCCCAGCACGCACCTGGCTCAGGCTCCCAAGTGCTTCGAAACCTCCTCCTCCCCTTCCCCCTCTCCCCTCCAAAGCAGCCAACGCAGAAAAACACAATCTTAGTACTTCAGGGGAATATCAGCTCAAAAGCCCTGGGGGTCCTCCTTCTTCTCCCTGATGACCCAAAACCACTCCTCCTTCAAGCTACGAGTGCATCAGCAAGCCGGCCTCACACGCCCTCTCCACGCTGGTGAGTCCACCAGCCCTCACTCTGACCATCAGCTCCAAGGAAAGGAACCGTATCAGGACCCACAATGAAGCATCTTTGCTTCAGCCTCCAGTGCCCCCCTCACAACACACACTGTCTCCCGCGCTCTGGTTAGCCCTACAAAGGGCTCAATTCCATGCCATCTCCTTTGAGAAAACTTTTCCCACACAAAGAGTACCTGGTAAGTTGCAGGCACTGTCGCAGGCACTGAGGTTCGTCCCTAAGAAGTTCAGTCTAGTGGGTGAGACAGACATGCTGATGCTAGTGGATGAGAAGGGCTCTGTTCACGGTTAACACAGGCAGCTGTGGCAGGCGGTCCTAAATCTGGAAGTCAGGGAGGACTTCCTGGAGGAAGTAGCACCTGAGTTTCATCTTTAAGAACTGAGGAGGATTACAGGTTGCAAGAGGGTTGCATGGCTTATAGAAACACAGGAGGAGGAGAACTGTGTTCGGAAGGCCTCATGGGCAAGGGAAAGGGGAGAAACAGGCCATGTGCACAGCATGAGCACCCAAAAGTACACTCGAGGAAAGGCGGCCTCAGCTCTCCCAAGGGCGTCACACTTACTATTTCAGACCCTTCCTGAGGCTTCATCAGGACTGCCCTCCCCAGGCAGCTTTCCCATTTACAAGGGCACCGAACTCAGCAAACTGATGCAAACAGAGAGCCTTTTAATAATGTAGACATGCATCAATAATTCAGAAGCCAGGAGGCTCCCCAAAGGAACCATGAGGCATATCAAGAATCCCCTGCCCAGGATTTTGCAGTTTCAGAAGGCAGAGTAGCCCTCTGAGGCCACGCTTTGGAAAGAAAGGGGCTTCTCTCAAGGAATCTGAACCAAGTACCATGGGAGCACCATCTACTAAGCCCAAGACGACAAGGGATTCCAACCTCTTATAAAAAAAGCAAGTGCCACTCACAAAGGGTTTGATTTATAAACACCTGGCCAATGACAAACCCCTTCCAATGTCACCACCTGTTCTGTCCTCACAGCCTGAGTGGTGAGCAGGGTCCCACCTGTTGCTTCTGCAGGACAGGAAGATGGGGCTCTCACCTTTGGGGGAGAGGGCATTTGCTGGGGCCTGTCACGGAAGGTTTCAGAGGGAGGATTCTGACCTGGCCCCTCTAGCCCTGGACACCTGATCTCTGCCATGTGAATTCTAGGAAGTCTGGAACTGGGCAGACCACCGGATGCCACCTTGTCCAACTTCTCCTGGTACCCAGGAAGGACTGAGGGGTTCCATGACTTTCTCGTGACCAAGCTGGATCAAGATGTCCGTGTTCTAAGATTGATTAATTAGCTTGGGGACAAACTAGGTCTTTTCTGAAGCAAAGGGACGGCTCATGCACACCAGTGACTGCAAGCCCAGCCTGGCCCTCTCTGGAAAGAGGGGAAAGGGAAAGATGACTTGTCCCTACTGGGAGGTGTCACCCAACTCTGTCCAGAGGGAAGCTGGATAGGACATGAAGGTGACGGAGTGGTGCGTGCACGTGCGTGTGGTTCTAAATAAATGCCATCACCTCAGGAAGTTAAACATTTGTCCCATTGTGGTCCCACTATAAAAATATGCAAGGAGCGCCTCACTTGACCATGATTTCTGAGAGTGGAAAGGGGCTGAGTTGGGCCTGAGGTTGGCCTGGCAGCAGCCCTCTATGCCCCAGAGACACAGCCTTTTCATAAAGAGTCCAGAATTACTGCCCCTGAGCAGGGCACTAACAAATGCAGTGTAGAGTCCCATCAAAGGGCAAAACAGTGTTTCAGTCTTTGTCTTAGACACCAAAAATGGATAGCGGCACCTGGGTGGCTCAGTCGGTTAAGCATCCAACTCTTGATCTCAGCCCAGGTGTTGATCTCAGGGTCATAAGTTCAAGCCCTGCGTGGAGCCTACTTAAGAAATAAACAAATAAACCAAAATGGATAAAGGTATGAAGAAAGGCATAAAATTCCAAGAATCTAAACATAAACCACTCCACAAAAGTTTAAAGGGCATACAACTTAAAAAAATAAAACAAAAAATGAAAAAATATAATAAATAAGCCATCTAAAAATAATGTAAAAATGCATTTACATGCCTTTGCAAATAAAAATACAGTTGTACATCTTTGGTCAGATGACAGGGTATGAAATTGTTGTATGGTGACACAGGGCGTGGGGCCAAAACCTGGATTCGACATAGATCCCACGTCAGACAGCTGAACTCCTATCAAATGGGGCTAGTGGTATCTGCCTCCCTTTCCTCCTGGTCAATGAGAGAGAGAGAAAGATCTAATTCTGACTTGGAAGGGAATTTACGGAGCATGTACTATGTGCCAGGAACCTTGCCTCGTTCCCTATAGCCCTTTGAGATATACTGTCCCCATTTTACAGGGATGGAGACTAAGGCTCCAACACTTTGCCCCCAGCCATCCATTTCCAGAGCAAGCTTGGGGGAAGGACTCCAGGCCACCAAGGGTTTCTGGTCTTTTTGGTCAAAGGGGTAGAATGGGACAGAACTGGAAGCTGTTGGAGCCCTGGGCCTCGCTCCTCACTCACAATCCCACTAGAGATGGACCCGGGGCCCACGGGTGCGCCCTCCCGCCCCTGGGCATCCTGCGAGAGCCAGCTCAGCCCGGGGGACTCAGCACAGTCTGGCCTGAGATGCCAGGTGATGCCTCACGCCTTGGCTGGGCTAGGTCAGCCTCCTGCTTCAGCAGCCTCTTCGGGGAACTCAGGCACACCAGAAAGCCTCTGCGTCCCCTGCTCCGCAAAGCCCTGCGATGAGAAAGTCCCCACGGCCAGGGCTGTCCCACCAAGGTGTGGCCCGAGCAGTGAGCACGACCTCTGCCCCTTCAGAGCCCGTCTCCCAGCATTCCACACTATTTTAAGGCCTTCTGAGAACCAAACAGGATTCAGGGCTCGCCGGGGACAGTGCATAAAAGTTTTCCACTGGAACAAAGATTACAATGCTGTAACTCAAAGCGTGACTTTACAATGGGATCTGATTATCAAGAGTTCCAGAATATCCTCTTTTGAGACTCACCGCTCCTTTCTCTTTCCTGTCGTTTACGGGCTGGCGGGCACACCGCACGTAGACCAGGCAAATGCCTCATTCAGGGGAGGTGGGGGGCGGGGGGGACGTTTCCTCCCGGGGGTTGGTTCTGGGGTCCCAGCACTCATCCTAAGGGGCCCCTGTCCACACCCACTGTCCTGATGACCTTATCCATGATACTAAGTACATCTGCTCCAACCCTCCATGGGCTTCCCACTTCCCTCCAAATACAACCCAAAGGCCCCATGCGGTGTGCACTCCTTGCCTCCCTGGCCTTGCTTCCTACCCTTCCCTCATCTACTCACTCCTCGCCAGCCACAGGACCTCCTCGCTCCCTGGGTTACCCTCCTGCTGTCCTCTCCCCCGACTCCAGGCCAGGGTCTGCCCTTCTCCACCCAGCTCTGCACCCAACAAGCAGACGCCTAGGGGCTCCATCAACACCCAGATGCACACGGCCATCAGTTGAGTTCAGTCAATGGGAGGCACCAGGAGGAGGTCACAGGGCAGAAGAAGGAAACCCTCAAGGTAGGAATTAATGGGACTCCTTCCAGGCAGCAGGGCCTGGAACCCTCCACACCTATGGTCTGCCAAGCGGCCCCTCCTCCCCGGCTCTGTCAACACCATTCTCTTCCCGCCTTCCCAGAGCTGGACCTGCATGATGCCTCCCGCACCTTTGTCTACGTACGGCCCTTTCATTAAACCCTCCTCAGCTGCGCCATTGGGACCGTGACCTGCCCAGCCACCTCATGACTGACCCGGGTGTTTCCAGTGCTCTCTGCCTGACCTCTTCCCCCAGCTGCTTCCCCCGGTTCATCTGCATTCACGTCTCCAAAGGCCTGCCCCCATAAGCCCTCTCTTCTTGCCTGTATCTTTCTCTGAGCACAAATTACTTCCTAACACACTCTTAACTCCTTCCCCCCTCTAGATGTGAGCTCCATTCAGAGCAAGAACTTTGTTTCGCTTGCTCTTACGTTCCCAGTGCCTAGAGCAGGGCCACACGAGTGTTTAATACTTGCCAAATGAATCTGTTAACAGACATTTATAACGCAACGCTCATTAGCTATGACCATCAGAGGATCCACCAGTATTTACAGAGTGCTGACCGCACACCAGGTTCTGCTCTAGGTGCTGGGGATCGAGATGCTGGCCAACACAACGACACACTAGTCCCCACTCAAGAGCATCTTCCAATTCCGGCCTGCTCAGGCAGACCCTGCCTTTGGAGCACGCAGGAGCCTGAATGTCCTTGCAGATTAGCTAGCTGTCCACAAATAACTCCAGCCTGCCTGATTGTGAAGTCTCTCCTGGGGTTTGAATGCACAAAACGGCTCCCCCAGACCATTTGCACCCGCCAGCGGAACCCGAATGTCTGCCGACCTCAGCAGGACGTGCAGCGAGCCTGGGTGGCCATCGGATTTGAAGTGGGTGCTTAGACTGCTGTGTCTTGTGCTGGCTTCGAAGGACGACCAGAGCCAACGGGATGACTGGGGTCAGGCAGGATGGCTGCAAATCCCTGCCGAGCCCCTGACTGGCTGCATGACATTTGGGCAAGGTACTTTCCATCTCTGAGGACTCAGTTTCCTCGCCCATAAAACGGGAGAACCATCTTTAATTTTCCCAGGACTACCATGAAAATCCGACACCCTGCCTGTGGAAGGCCTGGCACGAAGCAAAAAGACACAGAGGAAAAAAAAATGGAAGCTGTCATTATGTCTCTGAAGGGTAAATGCTGGGGTGAGTTTCCAATGCATTATTTTTAATGGCATGCACATGTGGGGTGGAGTGGGGAAGCAAGTCCAAGCTAGAAAAACATTAAGTATATTTAGTCACTCCCAAGGACCTATTTCTGTAATCTTTTGGGCAGATAGTTCACGAGTTTGAGAAACTGGCCTTTTAAGGGAAAGATGACTTGTCTCTACTGGGAGGTGTCAGCCAAGTCTGTCCAGAGGGAAGCTGGGTAGGACATGAAGGTGACGGAGTGGTGCGTGCACGTGCGTGTGGTTCTAAATAAATGCCATCACTTCAGGAAGTTAAACATTTGTCCCATTGTGGTGCCACTATAAAAATACGCAAGGAGCACCTCACTTGACCATGATTTCTGAGAGTGGAAACGGGCTGCATCAAGCCAAGGTCATGGTTGGCCTCAAGGTTCCAGGGTAAGCTCTGACTCGCGCTACATGCCCATCCATCACGGGGCCGCTGGGGGCTCTGCTCAGCAGGGTCCTCTTCGTCCTGGGGCCAGGATGCCAGGGCAGCCGCCACCCGCAACCCTCTGCCTGCCCGACACATGGCTCTTAGAGCTGCCACCGGCAAGTGACACACTTCTGCTCACATTTCATCCCGGGCCGCAGTCTGGCCCCGCCGCAAGGAGAAGAGCATCCCCTTGCACAGGAGGAGAGCGGATACTGAACAGAGATGCTGCCTACGATCTTTTTATTTTCTTTCTAGCCCCCTCACCCAGCACAGTGTCTGACAAACCATCAAGACCCTCAGGAATGTTCCTTAAATAAATGAACAAACCCTTCTTTGTGCTTGACCTTCAGAGTGTGTTGATAAGACCTGCAAGAAAAGCAGTCCCATCCCTGGTCTATGAACCAAGTAGTTAAGCCCCTGGCTGGTCCTGGAGCCTCATTGCCTGGGTTCAAATCCCAGCTCTGCCTTTATTACCTGGGTGACCTTGGGCCAAGTTAATCAACCTCTCTGTGCCTCTGCTTCTTCATCTGTAAAATGGGAATAGTGCTAACAGCATTTGAAACACTGAGCTGTTATGAAGAGGAAACCTGTTAGTTGGCAGAAAGCACCCAGAATAGTGCCTGGTAGGTAATGAATGCTCATTAACAGAAGGTGTTATTATTACTATGATCGGAGTCAGACCTTGTTTTTGCCCCCCTATGGCATGACCTGCGTCACTTGTTTTAATTCCTCTATACTCTTCCAAATGACACATCTTCAAGCTACACGTGCCCAACACTTGCTGAACACAGGCCACCGAGCTGACATCTGCCCACCGCCTCCCAAGACAACTGCTTTGCAGAGGACCACCCTTACTCTCCATGCAAACTGTGACAGTATATGTAATTATGTATGTGTTGTACGCATGTACATATTTTTTAAATTCACAAACAGCCCCGCACCCCTTTCAAATTACATGTGATATCCACAACTCCACCCAAAATAGCAAATTAAGTCAAGGAAGCAGTACGTGGACCCGTCACATCTGGCAGCCCTGAGGTTATGAATGCTGGGACTGTTCGAATCCTGGCTATGGGCAAGCAGCCCCGCCACCCAGGCCTCCCTCATGTGTAAAGAAGGGATACCCAACCCCCTGCCTCTGTAGGATCACTCAGTAACAGCCTGACAAAAGTTAAAGGGATAATGATTCTGCCCACACGCGGGAGGGGCTGGCTCTCTTTTCCTCTTTAATAAAACACAACAACTGACACAGAAAACCCAAGGAAATTATACAGAAATAACATGCATTAAAGTTATCCACAGCCTCCCAAAAACAATACATCAGAAGAACTTTCCAAAAGTCTGTTTTCCATGAGCAATGGTTCACGAAGCCATTTGGAAGTTTCTAAGCGTCCCGTTAACTTCCGGTGTTCAAAATAATACAGGCTTCGATGACAGAATGTCAGTGGCAGAAGCTTAGGTCCACCCAAACCTTTTTCTATTCTTCCAAGGTTGAGAGGTGTTGCTTGAAGCCACAGTCCTTCACCAGCAAGGCTTGGGCCCCCAGCCTCTTCCGTCCCACCTGGTGGCCCCAACCAGACACCAAGTGCCCATCTTCACAGCCTGTTCATGCAAGGTTCTCCTGCGGGCACCAGATGGCCACCCCGGGGAAGGGAACGTTGGTCAGCTGTGAAACGGAACAAGACCCCAGAGATCTCTGGTCAATAACTCACCTCAGGAGGCCTGGCTTCTGGCCCACAGACTGGAGTCCACATTCTCTGGCGTGAGAGGCCAGTGAAGACTCGTCGTAACCAGAACCACCACCACCCCTGCCCATCCAGCTGGAGGACTTTGTGAAAGGGAGCAAGTGAGGGGACGTGCCCGGCACAGCCTCCCTCAACGTAGTACAGGAGTTCAGCACGCAGATCTGGGGCCCCGGGTTCTAATCCAGACTCCCCTGCTCATTGTCTGTGGTCTGCCAACCTCTCTGGGTTAAGAGGTCACCTCCTCTGTAAGTAAGGCCCACAGAGCAAGAGCTCCGTGAGCTATTCTTTCATTATCAGCAAGTAGCATTGTTACCATCATATCCAGCCTCTGGGACTATGGAGCTCTGGTCAGCTCCGACCAGGAGACTCTGCTTTCTTCCACAATGAAGTCCCTCCGAACTTCCAACTACGTGCGTGGTTCAGCCTTGCTCTGGCCCTCGGCAGGCTGCCGCCAAGCCCTCATTCACTTGTCATTCATTCACAAAAACTTACTAGCCACCCCACAACATGTCAGACAACACAGAGAACAAGGAAGACAAAGTCGCAGCTCCCATTCTCTAGTGGAGAAGCCACACCAAAACCAACAAGTGAGGGAGGTGGGTGGGGGGATGGGGTGGCTGGGTGATGGACATCGGGGAGGGGATGTGTTGTGGCGAGTGCTGGGTGTTGTGGAAGACTGATGAATCACAGGCCTGTACCCCTGAAACACATAATACGTTATATGTTAATTTTAAAAATTAGGATATAAAAAAATAATAAATGTATTTAGGCTGTGATTGATGCCACAACAGAAATCAGCAGCACTCAGTGACTGAGAATAACGGAGGCTGGGGAACAGGCCTATTAGAAGGGGTGGTCTGAAGTCAGGATGAACGGGAGCCAGCCTTTCAAAGAGCTGGGGGAGGAATGTTCCAGGATGATCGACCAGCACGCACACAAAGGTCCTGTGGCCCAGAGTGGGGTGAAAGGGAACTAACGAAGGCCAGGGTACTGGGTGGGGGAGCAGCCCAAAGAGGCTGGAAGGCAGGCAGGGCCCCATAGGAATGGGCATTGGACTGGGGGGCCTGGGGAGGGCTTATACAGGCCACATGGCCAGGCTCTGCCGGCTCCCGGGGAAGGGGCCACACTGGATTCAGGGGCCCAGGGAGGCAGACACTGAGTATGGGCCGTGAAAGGTAAGGGTGGCATGGACAGGGGCGGTGGCATCAGAAGCAGAGAGGAGGGGACTTTGGAGGGAGAGCGGGACTAGACTATGGACCTCAGAATGAGACAGACTTCCTTCAACCTTGGTGCCACCCGGGAGCTTGTTAGAGACCCAATTCTCAGGCCTCACCCTGGGCCTCCCCAGGGTCTGGAGTTCAACAAACCCGCCATGCAGTTCTGAAGGCCACAACCGATGGAGAAGTACTGGGCTAGATGACTGATGATATCAGCGGACACGCGGGTGTGTCCCCCCAGGGGCTGTCTTTGTATCCCTCCAGGGCCAGGTGGACCCTAACCCTGGCTGCCCTGTGTGATCCTGAGATCCACAGGTGGTTTCTAGAAAATACCCTGTCCATGGCATCGCTGTCGAGCTGTCCCAGCTGGGGCCAGGCCAGGCCAGGCTAGAGGTGGTGGCAGGGGCCTAGGCCCAGCGCATAAGGGCACTGGCATCTCCCACTGGCATTTCCCGGGTCAGCGGGGCTGGAGCAGGGAGCAGGATGGGGAGGGCCTCACACTCCCCTGGGGCCAGTGTCATTGTGCTGCATTCCAGTTTCAGGACAAGAATGCAGGCAATCCCTCTGAGTCCTGAGGCAGGATTGTCCTCAAGTAGAGAGGATTATGGAATGCCTGCTTATTGACCAAAACTGCCCTATGGAATCTGACCCAAATCCCTCAACCACCCTTGCAGTCCCGGCTCAGTAGGGCCCAGGGGATTAAAGGCAACCAGCAGGTAACAGAGCCAGGACTCACACGCAGAGGTCATAAAAACAATTCACATCCCAGGCCTTGCGATCAGGCCTGCTCTCACTGACTCTGAAGCATCTGCCCTTCTCCTCACTCTGCTCAACCCAAGTGACACTCATCAACCAAGGTGACACAGCAAGCCAGAGACCAAAGCCCAACGAGGCGAGAGAACAAACAAGGGATCAGAATCTAGAATGCACCCTCTTCTGTCCACTTGCTTGGCCACCACCGCCCAGGCGACCAGTGCTCTCGCATGGAATAAAGCAATATGGCCTCCCCAGCTCCACGGCCACCCCCCCATGTAGCCAGCTGCTTGATCCCGTCCTGCCTCCTCTCCACCCGCCAGTCTGGCTACCCCCCTCAGTCAGCTTCTGCCATCTGGCCCTCCTTCTGTTCCTCAAATAACCAGGCTTGCTCCCATCTTATTTGAGAACTATCTATCCATACCTCTGCTAAGTGACAATCATAAAAATACCAAATGCTGTCATCTGCCTGGGATGTTATCTGCAAGAACATGCTAGGCATGTCTACTGGGTTGAATAATGTCTCCCTCCCCAAGATTCATGTGTCCCCAGAACCCGAGAACATGATCTTATTATCTGGAAAATGGGTCTTTGCCGAGTAATTTGTGAAGATGAGGTCACCGTGGGATGGGGTTGGCCCCACCTCTGGTGACTGGTGCCCTTATAAAAGGAGGCGCACACACAGAGACACACACGGGGAGTGGACCACGGGACAATGAAAGCAGGAGCTGAAATCATGGTATCACGAGGCAAGGAATGCCACGCGTCTCCAGCACCCACCAGTCGAGACGCTGGAAATGTTCTTCCGCAGAGCCTTTCAAGAGAGCGAGGCCCTGCTGGCACCTTGATTTTGGACTTCTAGCCTCCAAAACCATGAGAGAATAAATATCTGCTGCCGTAAACCACCTTGTTTGTGGTCCTTGGTGACAGCAGGCCTAGGAGACCAACGCAGCACCACGCAAATACTCTCTCCAGTCCGTGCCCCGACCCTGCCAAGGGAGAATTCTGGTTCTCACTCTACAGGTGGGACAGAGATGACCCTTGCTGGCGCTCACATGGCTAGTAAGTTAAGTGGCAGAGCTGAGATCCAAACTTAGACTCCAGAAAACAGGTTCTTCACACCCGGCTGGGCAGCCACCCTCTTTTGGCAACACAGGCCCAAAAAAAGAAAAAAGAAAAAAAAAAAAAAAGGAGCCTTGGAAGCAACACCTCGAGTTCAAGTCCGGCTCCTTTAAAGCCCTTGGCAGCCGCTCTATCAGCGAGGGTTTCTGGGAAGCTCTGCTTAGCAGGGAGAAAGGAACTGCCTATGAACTGCTTCTAAGAACAAACTCGAAGGCGGGTGGAGGCTTACCTCCGCAGCTATAACCTACATTTCTGTTGCGGAGGACCACCCCATCTCCTCTCTATACGTTTAAAAGGTTTCATTATATGCAATAATTATTTTTTTGCTCATCACAGACTCCTTTGTAGTCCCTGACCTGAATCATTACTATTATACTTGGCTCAGATGCTAACAAGCTTACCTTCCGAACAGGCATTCTGGGCAAAAGATCCAAAAATCTTTAACTGGTTTGAGGTGCAGAACTTGGAACGGCATCTGGCGTGTAATTATTTTTAACAGGAAAAAATAGCCCATCTTGTCAGCTTTCCATTTCGAGCAAAGACAAATTGGCCACAAGCACATACATAAAAGGGTGAGTTTGGTAGAACATACATCATCCTTTCGTTAATTCACTGAGCTTAATCAAGATGAATGCAGTCATTCACTCTCTACGGATGGACTGTCCTTAATGTCCCTCTCTGCACACGTTGAAAGGGAAACTTGGCCTATCTTGGCTCCCAAAACCAACGCGCAGAGGTTTCCCGCAAGTTTTCTAAAGCTTCAGTGAAAACAGGGCTTGTTTGCTTTATCATTTAAATTTCAAACTACGGAGCGGGCCAAGGAGAAATACAAACACCGGAGGGCTTGCGCTGAAGAGAGGAGAACCCCCCGCCCCGGCTTCATCATCCTGGCTGAGAATCAAACAAAGCTCCACACTTCGGGGCTACTCTTCCACCACTTCTTCTTCTTATTATTATGGTTGTTATTGTTGTTGTTACCAGTAATAATGTCTCACCTGCCCAGAAACTTACGGTCTCGCCCTCAGGAACCACCCAGCTGCTCTGGGCCTCAGTTTCCCTCATCTGTACAAGGAACTAGACACGGTAAAACGCCTTTGGCCTGAGGTCTACTTTGCGAATAAAGAGGGGAGGAAGTTGGTTCGGCTCTGCTGAAATGTGCCCCGGTGTTAATGGCCAGAAAGCACCGTCTGTCTAATGGAGCGCACCATCCAAGCAGTGACAAGATGCACCACCCCATGCCCACCCCCGACCATGGCATCAATATGGCTATTTTCATTTTGAATGGGTAAACAAAAATGGGCCTATAAACACTTCTAGGTGTCCTAACTTGGTCACTGGGTAGGAAAAAAAAAAAATCGCTCACCACTGAATGGAGACCTCCAGAGAGGGCTAACTCAGCGCTAAAAACCTGGCTCCCCAGCAATGACAATGGCCCTGGGGGAAACGAGGGGGCTTCAGGCCAGGATGAAGATCAAAGGCGTTGGGAGGGAGGGAGACAGGGGTTTCAGGCCTTCTGCTCCTGCCCCCCACGCCCCCGCTCCCCCCAACCCCACCCTCCAAGGTTGCAGAGCAAGATGCTCCTTCAGGACTCAACTCAAATGACCCCTGAGATGCAGGGTCTAGGGCGGGGCAGGAAATCCACCCTTCGTGCCAGGAAAAAAAAAGGGGGGGGGAGACGTTTTTCCAGGGAGCTGCCAACTCCGTGCATGGGGCCTGGGGGAGCAGCTCAAGCCTGCCATGCAAGCAAAGCGGTCCTGAAATTCTTGGAACAAGGCTTGGTTCAAAGGAGGATAGGGAACAGGCTGCACAGTCTTCCTTCTGTGCTGGGAGGTGCCTGGGCCGGAAGGGGGCTGGGTGGGTGGAGGCCAAGGCCTCCAGCCTCAGGCCTGCTCAGTCAGGCCCAGGGCTCCCCCACCCAGACCACCCCAGATGGGTGGCACACAGGGGCGGTCAGCTGCCTGGGGACCAGGGGTGAGTGTCTAGGACTCAGGACTCTGCTTGGCAGACTCTGGAAGGCAGAAAGGAAGGCCAGCAAGGGGGTGGCAGATGGTCTGTGGGACTAGAAGAAAGCCCTCCAGTCTGGGATTCGGGTACCTGGGTACAGATGGACAGCTATGAAACAAACAGATTTCTGAATACTCCTAGAGCTTCCTATGAATGCATCAGGAAGCAAGCAGGATGGCATTCAAAGACCCTTTACTCCCTGGTGGATTTTTAAGAACTTGCTTTTTACTGATTGAAGAACGAATATGTGCATATGGCCAAGATTTGCAATAGAATGGAAAGGGTCCCAGAATTGATGCTAAGCTTCCCTGCGGCCCCCAGAAGGCCCCATCGGCCTCCTCTGCAGCAGCCACTAAGCCCATCTTATTTGCGCGTCCTTCCAGATCTAGTCTGTGCACACACGCTTCAGTGTGTGTGTTCTTCCTTTTACACGGAAATGGGAACAGTGAGAAAACTCCAAAAGAGCGACTCACCATCTGGAGGCTGATTTTGTCATCTGTCAAATGGCAAGCTTGGATGGGTCCCTTCTGACTCTCAAGAGTCCAAAGTCTGTACCTACCGGCCAAAAGCCAGAGGCAACCAGCTTGAGGAGTTATCCTGCACATTGATTTGACTCAACTCTGGGGACCTGTCGGGTCTGCTGGAGCATTCTAGGGGCTGACAGCTGACCTTTCCTGAGCACTCCCCGGGACCAGGCTCTGAGCCAACCAAGTAACAGGTACCTACTCGTCCAACCTTCCCAAACACCTTAGGAGGTGAGGCCTGGTATTATTATTCCCATTTTATAGGAAAGGAAACCAAGGTCCAAGAAGCAAAGCAAGCTGCCCAAGGTCACATAGCTGGTAAGTGGTAGGTAACTAGGATGCAAATGCATTTCTCTCGTGTTCATCATTTTGGGCAACATGACATAACATGGAAGAGCTGCCTGCCTTATGACACAGGTATTTATCCCCAGTGTGCTATTTAAGCGAAACCCCAAATCATCATGAGAAACAGTGACAAACACCGAAGAGCTATCCCCTTCCCCTCAACGAGAGCCACGTCAACCTGGCCTCAGAAACCCAACTTCACACGAAAGCAACTCCATGCAGGGCAAATGCGTGACATCAGCTTCTGGCTGCAATCTGGCCAAACCAAATGGGAAAGACATTTAACAATATGCATCAAGGGCCTTAAAAAAGTCTAGAACCTTTGACTTAGTCATTCTACATCCAGAAATCTATCTTAAGGAAATCTGAAAGATGGAAATAGGTTTCTTTGCATACATGTGCATGCGCATGCACACAGACTCATCTCAGCATGAGTTACGAGAGACGAATACAAAAAATATTCTTAATACTCAAAATTACAGATAAAATTGGGAAAATGACAAACTATCATCATGATGGGATATGACAACATTGTGTTACATTAAAAGTCATACTTAAAAGCCTGCTTTTAACTCCATATGGAAATACTTGTATTACAGTAAGAGAAAAATCCAACGAGATTGTTGACATTAGGTGATCTCAAGTTTAAGAGAAATAAGAAAAGAGAAAGGAAATGCAGAGAAATACATTCATGTTATTTTCTTTATGCTCTTAACGTTTCCCAAGTTTTCCACGGAGTTAATAAAAATAAGCATTATCTGACAGAAATGATGACCCATGTTCCTGGATCAAATGAGCAGCAGGTGTAATATGAGATCGAGAAGAATTTAGTTTGTTTTCAGATTATGCCTCCAACAAGCTACATGATCCTGCAAAATAAGGGAGTGGATTTAGAAAGAGATTGATGGAGTGATCCAGTAAACAGTGGTTCAGTCCCAGAAGGACCATGGAGAGCAGAGAAGGGAAGCCCCAGGTACAGTCTACACCACAGCAGGTCCACTGGGGAGCAGGGGCCTGCAGGGGTCCCCAGGTGAGTGATCTGAGAAATAGGGTGGGAGGGCCTTGATTGAGCTGAGAGAGTTCAAAAAGCAGCTCCTCTCAGGATAAAAAGCCACATAGCTCAAAGAGGGAGGAGGAGACTAGAAATCCCAGGACAAACCGAGAGCCATCCAGAAAGGACACGTGATCAGCATCCACAGCTTGGCTGTGCAGGGAAGCCCATTTAGAGGCATCATCTTATAAACACTGTTTACCAATGTTTCAACTTCTAGAATTAATCCTGCCGATAACGCAAAGAAGTCTTAATTAGGGATGTGGGAGAGAATATGACTGTTACCCGCCTTGCCAACACGAAAAGATAGCTGTCAGGAAGAGGGAGGTGAAGAGGAAGGGGCAGGCGTGCTGCTCTCTCAGGCTCAGCAAATGTGAGTCACAGGATACCTGGGAGGCCCAGGAGAGCAGGCCTAAGTGGGCGGTGGAGTGGGGAGGGGGTGCTGGAGACAGGCAACCAAGCCTGCTGTTTAGAGATACTGGCCCACCCGACCCCCATCCCCTTAGGAACAGGACGAAGGGCAGTCAAGAAGAGGACAAGGAGGCAGCGGATTCCGGCTCTTTTCCACATCAGCCTTTCCCATTTGATTTTAAATATGGGCCTGTATTATTTTTTATTAAAAACCCAATTCTTGGGATGCCTGGGTGGCTCAGTAGGTTAAGCGTCTGCCTTCGGCTCAGGTCATGATCTCAGGGTCCTGGGATCGAGTCCCGCATCGGGCTCCCTGCTTCTCCCTCTCCCTCTGCCCCTCTCCCCCACTCATGCACACTCTGTCTTTCGCTCTCTCAAACAAATAAAATCTTTAAAAAAATTTTTTTATTTTAAAAACAAATTGAATTCGACTCGGAATTCAAACATACCGTGAGCAGGAGCTTCCTGAGTCAGGGCTCCCATCCTTCTGCCTTGCTTACACATGTTCGAAGAGCTCTGCATCCGTAGGAAGCAGCCGTCTGTGGGACAGGCCACTAGCCTGGTAACAAGCTTCCCCCAACAACCCGGCACAATAATGCAAATCGCCAGCAAGCTGAAGCCACTTTGTGGTGCACACCGTTCCAAACGTCTCGCTCTTGCAGATACGCCAGGAAGGGGTGACATATGTGGGATCCCAGCACACACGCCACTTGGACCATAAAGGCTTTTAACTTTTAACTACGTGGGCTTTTGAAACAGTGTGCCTCCTTCCCTTGGTCTCCCTGCCACAGGCTCCGCGCCCTCTCTCCAACACCACCTCCTCCAAGAAGCTGGAGCGATCTGATGCCCAAGTCCAATCGTATCACTCTCTGGGCCCGAATTCGTCCTTGGCTCTCCCCGTAGAGTCTCCAGGAGCTGGCCTCTTTTCTCTTGGGTTCCTTTTCTCGGGGCCCCGCTGCAGTCTGCCCCTGCAAACAGCTCGTGTGGCCCCCGTACTGAGCCCGGCAGGTGCTGCTCCAACCGCCCAAAACGCCCTCCATGCCGTCTGCCCAGCAAGCCTGGCATCTCTGCTTCGGTGATTCAGCCCAGGTAAGTCCTGCCTCCATGGGAATGCTTCCTCATCCACCTGCATAGACTTATACCCTCCACTAATCACTACGTCTATATGCATTCTGCTTCTTTCCCTTTCTGGTTCCCCAAGGACTGGCTGTTCCATCTCTGTGTCTCCAGGTCCTAAAACACAACAGCCACTACAATAAAAATAACAATTACAACAACCAAGACACACTGAGTTCCTAGAACGGGTTGGGTTCTAAGCACTTTGTAGGCATCATTTCATTTAATCCTTCCAACAACCCTATGAAAGTAGGTACTATCAGAATTTTCATTTTACAGATAGAACGACTGTAGTTCAGAGACGCTAAAGAGCTTAACCAATATCACACAACAAATTATTGGGAGAGCCAGGATTCATATCAAGAAGTGTGATCCAGGGGCGCCTGGGCGGCTCAGTCGTTAAGCGTCTGCCTTCGGCTCAGGTCATGATGCCAGGGTCTTGGGATCGAGCCCCGCATCGGGCTCCCTGCTCAGCGGGAAGCCTGCTTCTCCCTCTCCCCCTCCCCCTGCTTGTGTTCCCTCTCTCTCTCTCCTGCTGTGTCTCTCTCTGTCAAATAAATAAATAAAATCTTAAAAAAAAAAATAAAAAGTGTGATCAAGACCTGGTAGGTCCGTCAGATATGGTTGTGCGGGTTGCACACCACACAACTCTGGAGCCCACTGTTCTTGTCACCGGGTAGCTCGGCACTGTCCAACAAAAATACAATGCCAGACACATAACACGAGTTAAAATTTTCTAGCAGCCGCGTTAAAAAAGAAACAAGTGAAAATAATTCTCACAATGTATTTTGTTTAAATTAGTATCTGCACCTTATCGTTTCAACACATCATCAATACGAACACCTATTAAAGATATTTTATAGTCTCTTTTTTGTACTAAGACTTAGAAATCCAGTGGACGTTTTATACTTACAGCACACTTAAACCCGGACTTTTTCCGCCTTTCATGCACTCAGCAGCCCCATACCGGCTTCGTGGGCCACAGTGGACAGCACAGATCCAGCTGTGGCTTAAGCAAGCGCATCCTCTCTGGGCTTCCGTGTCCCCCTCCACACCCCCAAAGGTCGGGACAAACTTTATCTCTGTCTTCCTTCATTGTCAGATACAACACAACAACCTTTGATCGTAAGAGCTAACATCTGCACAGACTCTTTTGGCTTCTACCCTACTGTGCTTCCTGTAGTTCTTTAAAAAGTGCCCCCAGCTGAAAGCTTCAGAAACCGAGGGTCAGAGAGGTCACCTGCTCAGCCCAGAGTCACACAGCCAGTGTGAACCAGAACTCAGGCCTCCTGCCTGCAAATCCAGGTCACTTGTCTTCACTTACAACTTGCTAAATGCTCCACCCAGGCCACGCTAGCAAATGGGTGCCTCTTTCCCTAGAGGGAAATATGACACCTCCCCTGGGGGGATCAGAAGCAAGTCACTGAAATGTTTGCACCAACTTTCAAAGAGATCCAATCATGCACCCTTCTCTGCTTCCTGGGCAAAGGAACATCTGGAAGCTTAACCCACTCAACAGCTGGGAGATATCCTTTAAAAGCACCATTTATTACTCCCACAATGAAAGCCACACTGTCAATTTGGGGGGGAGGGGGGAGCAACTTGGCAGCTATCAGTTTCTTGCCTGGGAGGGAGGTGTGCGCCCTGAGCCCCATGAGCTACTACAACAAATGGAAGGAGCCTGCCGCTAATCCACTCTCAATGATTAAGTCCCAGCATGAGTCAAAGTCTGCAGGACAGGTGGGTGACTGCATTTATCATCTACACTGGGATTCATCCCCCAAACAGGCTGAACTGGGAGCGCAGAGCAAACTCCAAGGGAGCAACGACACCACAAACATCTCTTCAAAAGGCAAAGAGTTCTAAGCCCCAAATGCTCGGCCCTACCCTTAGGACCATACTCCATCCACTGACATTCCAGAAGGATGAAAGAATGTAGATGATCCTTGGAGCTGCCAGATGGGAGACATGATCTGTACAAGGGACAAAGGGACATTTGTGTTCGGATCCCACCCCCCTGCCACTTCAGCGTGGGGGGCCTCCCCTGGACTGCTCTGTGCTCCTGAGGGCTGGGCAGTGGGTGCCATTAATAAACTTCTCCCAAGCGCCCCTAAATTCTTCCTCATTGCGCATCTCAACCAGTAACCTGGGACCCTTGAGGCAGAGATAACCTCAAGGCAGGAAAGCAGACCAGTGAAGACACAAAGATCCTAAAATTAGGCTGCCTGGCTTCAAATCTTAGCTCTGGTCCTACTACTTATTCGCAGTTACCTTGAAAAGTCACTTACCTCTCTGCCGCGGTTTTCCCGTCAGTAAAACGGGAAAATTAAGACTGACCACACAGACTACACATACAGATTAAATACAAAGGCAGAGAGCTCAGGTCGAAGGCTGGTATACAGTCAGAGCTATTTACATGCACGCTAGCATGAGTCCACAGTGGAGGAAATCAAGGCCCAAAGGAAGGTAGCAATTAATGTCATTTTGCAGAGACAGGGCTTAAGCATGGATCCCAAAACTCCAAAACTAGGAATTTTAAAAAATGAAACAACATTCATAAATGTTTTTCAAAATGGAAAGCACTAACCACCCTCGCTCATTCATCCCGTGTTCACTGACCACCTACTGTGCCAGACACCTCATTCCCCATTTGGGGCTCACGGGCTGGCTGGATAATAATCACCTGCACTTATTGAGCACCTACTACATGCTGGCTCTGGGGGAAGCTCTTCATGCACAGAATCTCCTTCAATCTTCGCAACAAAGTATCCAGTAGGTACTATTTCCTTTCTAGTTTTACAGATGAGGAAACACACTCAAGAGGGTAACTTCCCCCAGGAGATGAGACTTCCCAAGGCAGAGAGGCAGGACCCAAACCTACACTGTGCGAACAGGAAGTCCTCACTCATCCATTACGCCTTGGACGCTCTTCCATACTCCTAATGCATGGGAACAATTATCTCATGGCTTTTGGTGTCTCTGCCACCAAGTAACAGAACAATTCAAAACCCCAGGCAGAGCCCCAGGTAGTTAAAAGCCCAGGCTCTGGGCTCTGACCCAATAAATGAATGAATAAATCTTGCTGATGAACCGGGTCCTTCTCCTGGAAGAGGGATCTGCCTGCCCTCTTCCCCTAATTTGGGCCTGAAGGCTGGAATGTGAGGCAGGGAGGAGCACAGAAATTACAGGGCTATTTACTCTTCAGGGAGGCATCCAGGGTGGGGTGGGGCCTCTTGGGAGCCCATTCTATTAAGACTACAATCCAGTGTATCTGTTTCTGGAAGGCTTATCCTGGCTGGGGGTATGTAAGCCCCAGGCAACCAGAATCACAGCTCCATGGGAGCAGGTGCCCTTCATTCCTACATTCCAAGCAGAAAGGCACTAGAAGTCTGGACAGAAGAGAGGAAATCCCACCTGGGCAGGTCAAGATCATCAGGGCAGAGCGCAATGGTCCAGCAGGACCGAGGACCTGCCGGGAATCCTGGGCCCCCGATGAAGGAAAAGTACACTGAACAGGGGCCGTTTCTGGAACGCCGATCCCACCGCTGCCACTGTGTGACCTTGTCTGAGTCACTGCCCTGTCCTGGGCATCAGTTTCTCTCTCAGCATCAGTCTGGGGCAGGTATAAGTGATCTTTAAACACCAACCAGGACCAACGCCAGCTCAGCGTTTACTATCACTCTGGCCCAGAGTTAATCCTGCACGGTCTCATTTCAACCTCGAAATGATCCAGACTTTTACCCTCGGTTCACAGTGGAGGAAACTGAGGTAGGGAACAGTAAGGGCCACCACACAATGAACTAAGTAACAGAATGAGGCAAAGGCAGGAGGGAAGCGGTGGCCATCCGATGCCAGGAACTGAGCTCTTAAACACCACGCCAAAAACATTTCCTTTTAGATGATCAATGAAGGTGAACTACAGGGCAAAGAAGTCCCTTCCAACTCTGAGAGTGTAGGATCCCGGGACAGTCACAAAGCAGCACAGGGTCCCAGCACCCTACACACAAACCCTGCTCCTTGGGACCTGTGTGAGCAGACAGACAAGACCGTGCCAGGGGCGCCTGGGTGCCTCAGCTGGTTAAGCATCTGTCTTCGGCTCAGGTCATGATCCCGGGGTCTTGGGATCAAGCCTGCGATCGAGCCCCGCATCGGGCTCCCTGCTCAGCAGGGAGTCTGCTTCTCCCTCTGCCTGCGGCTCCCCCTGCTTGTGTTCTCTCTCTCACTATCTCTCTCTCTCTCTCTCTGTCAAATAAACAAATAAAATATATTTAAAAAGTTTTTTTTAAGATCACTTATTAAAAAAGAAAAAAGACCACGCCCAGCAGAGCTGTTTGTGTGGGGAGAAAAAACAAAACAAAACAAAACAGAGAAAAACAACTGCCAACAATTCGCTTGCCCTTGGGAGAACAAATAAACAAACCACGGTGTGTTCACACAGTGGAAGAGAGGACCATAGTGAGAAACAGACCGCAACGACCATGTGCACCAACATGGACTTATCACTGAGGTGCTGAGGGGCAAAGGAAGCTGCAGAGAGCACGGAATTTCTGTAAAGCTCAAGAGAAAGGAAAGAAAATAGTTACTTAGGCATACTCACGTATACAGTGAAAACAATTTTTAAGCAAAGATATATATAATAAACTCCAAAATCCAGGATCGCGGTTCTCCCTGGAGGAGAGCGCTGAGGGGTAGGGGTGGGAGAGGCTAGAAAGAAGATGGGGGTGCCTGGGTGGCTCAGTCGTTGAGCGTCTGCCTTGGGCTCAGGTCGTGGTCCCAGGGTCCTGGGATGGAGCCCCACATCGGGCTCCCTGCTCAGCAGGAAGCCTGCTTCTCCCTCTCCCACTCCCCCTGCTTGTGTTCCCTCTCTTGCTGTGTCTCTCTCTGTCAAATAAATAAAATCTTTAAAAAAGAAAAAGAAGAACAAGAACAAGAAGAGGAAGACGCAGGTGGAGTCAGTGAGCCAATGCTCACTGGTCATATTTTGGCTCCTAAGCAAGGTGCAGGGTTCACAGGTACTACCATGTCCATGTCCATGTACTACCATGCCTCATGACTGGCCAATAAATGAATGACATCCGTTTCTTTGGGAGACATCGCCAGAGGATGATGGGCTAACTGTTGAAGCTACGTGAAATCTGCTCACCAACCATCACCAAAAATGTGTCACCAAAAGCATTTGCTGGTCATTTCTTCTGCAAGAAAAACAACTCTAGGATGGGTCTTCAATATGTCGGAATGTCCAGGGTAGGCACACTGTGACCCCTGCTGTAGGCTGTTGACTGCTACGTTAGCAAGTACCTGCCCTCACCCAATCTTCGCTGGGTACCAGGAAGCTGGGTGCTCCCCTGCACTCTGGGAAGTGCGATAAGAACAGCCACCTGCTAGAACTCTGAAGGCATGACCATGATCACGCACATGAGAGCTGAACTGAGACACCTGACAGGGTAAACACTGGCCACCGGAATCCGAAGGATGAAGACTCAGGGCAGTGCTACAAAGGCACACAAGACCTACACTCTGACACTTCTGGCTGGATGACCATGGCTGAGTTTTCGTACAATTTCTGCGCCTCACGCCAAAACCATAGGCCACGAAAGAAAAAAACAGCTAAGTTGGACATCATCAAAATTAAAACCACTTGTGCATCCAAAGATGCTTTCAAGGGAGTGAAGAGACAATCCATAGAATGGGAGAAAGTATTTGCAAATCGTATACCTGAAAAGGAATTAATACCCAGAATGTATAAAGAACTCCTATAACTCAAAAGCAACAACGAACATTTCTGCTAAGATCTAGAAGTGGTCAATAAGCACATGAGAACAACACCAGTCATGTAGTGAAATGCAAATCAAACCCACTGTGAGATATCATTTCATACTTACTAGGGTGGCTACTATTTACACACATACATGTATATATATATACGTGTATATATAAAATAAGTGCTGGCGAGGATACGGAGCAGCCATGGAAACAGTACGGCAGTCTCCCCCTAAAATTAAACATAGAATCAGCATATGACCCAGCAATACCTACAGCCACGTTCACAGAGGCATAATTCACAATAGCCAAATGGTGGAAGCAACCCAAATGTCCATCAACAGACAAACAGATGAACAAAACCTGGTACACACATACAACAGAAAATCATTCAGCCGAGAGAGAGAGGGGAATTCTGACACGTCCTCCAACAGGAATGAACACTGAGGACATTACGTTAAGTGAGAGAAGCCAGTCACTGAAGGACAAATACTGTCTGATTCCACCGACAGGCGCTACCTGGACTAGTCACATTTGCAGAGACAGAAAGAACTGTGGTTGCCAGGCGCTGGAGGGAGGAGGAATGGAGAGTTAGTGTTTAATGAGGACAGAGTTTCAATCTGGGATGAAGAAGCAGCTCTGGAGATTCATGGCTGCACAACTATGTGAATGTGCTCAATGCCACTGAATTGGACACTTAAAAATGGTGAAAACGGTAAATTTCATTATGTGTATTTTACCTCCACAAAAAAATTTAAATATAAAAACTAAAAACCTAAAAATAAACGATGCCTCCATCCCCCCATATGTGTCAGTGAGGATGGTGGAGGAGGTCAATGAGGATGAGGCTGGTGATCAGCTCAGTTACCTCAAAGGGTTTGTACAAAGACTAAGTCCAAGCCTGAAGGCAGAGCAAAGCACTTCATGCAGCAGGTGCTCAATAAATGAGAGCAAGTGCCCAGCAAATAGCAAGAGCTGTTCTTTAAGACTCAATCCACCCCTCACAAAATGGGGAAGAAACAGAGACGGGAGACATGAAAGGCCCACTCACTGCAACCCCGACACAGAAACACCTCTCCCCCAACCCGCTGACACCATCGGGCAGACTCCGGGATTCCAGACAGGTGCAGACGTGGCCCAGATGGCCTCACCCGCTCAGCCCCCACTCCCCGCTCAGTCAAACACCAGGAACTCTTTTCTTGGGAACCATGGGGCGGGGGGTAGGGAGCCGGTATGGAGGCCTTATCACCAAGAGAGCTTCCTCTCATTCATGTTGGGAGCCAGAGGTGAGATACGCAGCGGGCCTGGATCCACTCCCTCTCGGCCTGCCCCCTCCACCCCCCCTCCATGTGCCAGCTGGAGGGCAGGTCCCCAACCACCTCTGGGAGAGCCTGCGAGTTCCCAGGGCCTCAGATGTGGTGCCTGGGAGGTGAGAGGCACGCCCTAAATCTGTTCATCCGAACTCAGTTTCTTCCTGTGTCACCTTCTACAGAGGAAGAAACTCAGCCCAGAGATGTGAGGGTCACACAGATACCTCCCGGCAAAGCTGAGGTTCAAGCCAGACAGGCCAGCGGCTAGGGTCCGGGAAGAGAGAGGCAGACACAAGGCCAGGAACACAAAGGGAAAGGCCCGCTGGACGTTGCCACTTCTGCCCAGGCCGCCTGAGGCAGGGCTGGGGACAGGGAGGCACTTACAAGGGTCACCAGGAGAGCAAATGGAGGTGGCACCCTTGTTTTCTTGTTCAGAAATCAGAGGGAGAGAGTGAGGGAGGAGAAGCCTGAGCCAGACACCTGAGCGTCTCCTCTCCATTGGCGCTTCATCAATGTGCCCATTACATCCCCCCCTCACTGCGATCAAGTCCTATTTATAATTAAAACAGGTTTATGACACAGAAAAAACAACAGCTGGAAGCCCTTTGCCCTCCATCCAGATCACCTAGGACAGCAACAACCCCAATTCGTCCCTCTGCTCTCTTAATCTCTATCCAGAGATTGTTTCATTCGGAACCAGAGACCTGCGGTCCTGATACCTAAAATGGAACACTGCAGAAGGCGGGGGAGCAGAAAACAGGGATGGGAGTAAAGAGAAACTCCCATCTAGGGAAGAGGATTCGTTTTTATATTTCCTGGGGATCTGGAGTTAATGCGTTGGCTCCAAACCCTGTCTCCACACTCTGACCTGGGTTCCCATCTACCTTTTAAGAGTTGTGTGAACTTGGGCCAGTCAGCGAACGCCTCTGAGCCTCCATTTGTCCCATCTGGAAAATGGGGTTGATAATGGTTGCTATCACGTAAAGTAGTGCTGAGCAATACATGGGGTGATGCAAGTGAAGTACTTAGCCCTTCACACAGCAGGCTCAGCTATTGTCAGTAACATCCTCTAAGGACTACAGCTCCTCACCATCAGCCGGAGGAAGGAATTCGTGTTCCCAGAGATAAGAAACACAGACTCATAGCCCCTCTGTCACAGGCAAACCCATCTCCTCTTACTCTGCTGCACCCCACCAACCCTGTCCATTACCCCCACCCCCTGACCTCGATGCCTTCCCAACCAACCGGACCTCAGCCACCCTATCCCCGGAGACCCGCCCAAGTCAGCTGCTCCCGAAGCCTTCCCCTGTGTTCAGCCGCCTGGCTTCCTGGGCTCCAGCACCACCCAGCTCATCTCTGAGAACCACTATCCCAGCATGGTGTTGTCGACACGTGCCAAATCCCATGGGCGTACCCCCACACCGTCCTCACTCGGCCGGGAGGGTCTCCAAGGGCTCCCCAGAGCTCTTCTCAACTGCAGAGCTGCAAGCCCAGCACGGTGCCCGTAGGACAGACACGCGGTAAATGCTGGGTGACTGAAGATAGCTGTGCAAGTGCAACTTACACACGGAATTAGTTCTACATGAATTAATGTGGGAAAAGTTCAGCACACTGGTGCACAGTCGAGGCTCAGTAGCCGCAGGACGGCGTTTTCCTACAGCGATGGGTAATACTAACCACCACAAGGCTGCATGGTGAGCCCATGAAGGCTGCTTCATCAATGATAGCACTTTTGCTCTCACTCTGCCCAGATCCCTCAAAGCCAAGGACTAGATCTTCCATACTATAAACTCCGTAGTTCTTCTCTGCTACTCCCTGGGAGCCCTGAGTAGTTCCAGGCACAGGAAGCTCCTGTAATCCCCAACCATGTCCTTAATGAATTTTTCCTGCACGATGCTCACACAGAGAAGACGGGGAAAGTGGGGTGGGGCTTCTCTCCCCCCAATAGCTGCTTGTTTGTTCCTTTCAGCAACTTCGCTCACAGTAAATGAAGACGGATCTGAAAATCACACGTGTGCCCCTGCCGGAAATCAGCAATGACTGGCCAGCCGGGAGGGCAAAAGCCCGAGAGCTGCCGGGAAACCATCATCACCAACACTGCCTGGTAACAGACCAGCAACACCACACGTTCGGATCCAGCAGACACAAGAGGGTTGGCTTCCTCAGAAAACAAAACAAAACAAAACAAAAAGCCAACTTGTGTCAAGGCAGAGAGGGAACAGGAAAAGGAAAGGAGCAGTCTAGAATCTAAGAAGCAATTACTTTTCCAGGCACACACAGCCCATCAAAAAGCACGTGAGGGCCTGAGGAAGCAATTCAGAACACCGAGGGCAAGCTGTTCCAGGGGAGAAACGTTACTACCTTATCTCTGGGGGAGGGGCTGGCCCAATTGTCGCTTTCAGTCAGTAAGGACTGAAGCAGGGAGCACCCACCATGGCACACCCAGCTCCCCCGCCCCCCCCCCCCGCAAGGCACAGCGGTGGGGGGGGGGTTGTTGCACAGCAAAGCGTGGCTTGTCTCCTCTTGCAATGGGAGAACCATCGCAGTGGGTGCAAGCTGCTGAGCACATCTGCCCCACGTGTGCGTTTATTTTGGAGACAGAAAAGACTCTGCCTGGAGAGCAGAGCTGGAAGGGTTCCATGCGGGACTGAAGAGGTAGCCAGAGGCCTTCCCAACAAGCGGAGGTACTTGGACTTTATCCCACAGAGATAAGGAGCGATGGAAGGTGTTGAACAGGGGCAGGGATGAGCTCAGAGTGCCATTTCGGAGAGATCGGTCCACACGTGGTGTCCTGGGCGTGGAGTCTCGGAAGAACGTT
This sequence comes from Callorhinus ursinus, assembly GCF_003265705.2. Lineage (NCBI taxonomy): Eukaryota > Metazoa > Chordata > Mammalia > Carnivora > Otariidae > Callorhinus > Callorhinus ursinus. The sequence goes on along the minus strand of NW_027397067.1, from coordinate 69,674,362 downwards.
CTAGCTAGTGCAGCCGAGAGTGCCCTCTTATTGGATGATTGGCTTTTCCCATTTTTCAAAAGGTAATAGAAAAAACAAAAGGTCCTCTGTGTGGAACGGCCCCTGTAATTTATGGGAGGGCAGATGGAGCAGACAGAGGCCCCTTCTGGCATTCATTCTGACGGGGTTTATTCCATAGTCTCACTTAAGTAATGATTCATCCAACCAGGGCTCGAGGCAGCCTTGGGATCGCTTCAGCCCATCTTCCCACTTAGAGACAAAGAGATCTCCTACCCTTGTGGAGTCTCGCTTCTTATAAAACAGATGAGTGCATCTGGTCCATAAAAAACCCATGAGGCAGAGGCCAGAGCATCCTGCCAGAGGACACCGCCGCTGGGGGCCTGGGGGCCTCACCCACAGCCTGAGCTTTTCCCCTCACCACGGCCTCCCCCTGCCCCTTCACAGGCCCCCCTTCCCCCCCCCCCCAGAGACCCTGGGAGGAGGAGCTTGGAGGCTGCCCCCTGGCCTGAGCCTCCTCTGTCCTCCCAGAGCCAAAGGCACTATCCTTTCCCTATCATCTCGCTGGACATTCCACACATGTTTTCTCAATCAGCAGGGCATTCCCTGCATAGTTGCTTGTTTAAAAGGAAAAGCAAAGGGTTTTTTAAACAAGCCAGGGGTGACGAAGGAAAGGAGAAATCATTCTTTCCGTCACTACACACACGCAGTGTGTAGACACTGGGAAAGTGTCCTGGAAGACACAACCCCCAGACGGTACAATAAGGTTTTCACGTTTTACACCTGAAGGAATCCTGACATCCTTGATCCTGGTTATGCAACCATCCCGCCCCTGGCCCAGCACTTAAGACCTGACATCACAGCACCGGAACGGCTTCCCAGGGGCACCCACCTCCTGCAGCCTGCCCTACCTGTCTGGGTGCTTCCTCCTGCCCCGCTGCTGGCCAGACTGTGCTTTTCAGGGGGCAGACTAGATCCTGAAACTCCAAGACTGAAAGCTTGTAATGCCTTACCATTTTTAGTCGGAGTACCTGCTGCATGATAGGCCTGCAGTGAGCAGCCATCGAACAGCCCAGAGAATGTGAACGGTGGGGCAGCCAAGAACCCAGCCCTCACCCCACCCCAAACTGCAGGCTGAGTGCTGTCCACCCCGTGGACGCCCTGGCCATGGGTCAGAAGCATGGCTGGCCTGGCCAAAGGCAGCTGGTAGATATGAGGCCTGAATGATACCGACGGTTAGGAATGACAGGATTCTTCCAGAGGACTGGCGTCTGCAGACTGATTTCTGACAGTCACGTCTCACACAGACAGAAGCAGCTGGCAGGGGAAATGGGACCGGTGTCAGTCCCTTTCCCCACTTCCTCTCCTAAGTAACTCCTGCTTTATGCTTTATGTCTCAGCTTGGGGGTCACCTCCTCCAGGAAGCATTTTGCATGTCTGTATTATTCTTTTAGAAAGCATTAAAAGTAAAGTTAAAGTAGCCTTTTGACCCTGGCCACCAGTCCCATTCCCTCCATCCTCCTAAGATGACAATAGTGACTTTGATCCAAGTCCTTCCGGCCCATTCTTCAGCCACTCCCCTCCATCTCTGAGGATCCTTAAAGAACACAGAGCATGAGCTGTGAGTTCTCAAACTGACGAAGGAGTGGGGGTCACACACATGTTTTTGATTTTACCGCATGCTGCCAGTGGGTCTCTCAGGAGACCTCATGCTCGCGAGCTGAGTTCGGGGGATCCCGTGCCACACAGCCTCACCAAGACTTGAGTCAGACTTCCTATTTTGGGCACATTTTAAAACAGGAAAAATGTACCCCCTGGACACAACCCAAAGGCCCTTCAACTGAAGGATGTGTACTAAACCGGCGGCATATCCGTGGAACAGAACAGCCATCGAAACCAGCAAACGGCTGGTACCTGCAGCGGAATCGCCCCTGCATCAGGGGCGGGGGGGTGGGGGGGACTACACACTGTATAATTCCGTTTATACAAAAAAGGTAAAACAGTAAGGTCGGAGAACAAATTATCGGTTGTCAGCGGCTGGGGGCGGGGGAGCAGACTGACTACAAAGGGACAGGAGGGACGTCCGGGGGCGATGGAAATGGTCTGGATCTCAACAGCGATGGTGACAGACAGTGTTACACAGCTGTTGTGTGTTTACGAAAACGCCTCGTGCTGTACACCAAAACAGAGGAAATCTGCTGGATAGACATCAGACCTCGATCAGACCTCACACCTGACTTTATCAGTGAGATTCAGAACCTCTTCACAGGCACTCTTGACTCTGCCTTCTTCCTCTGAGAACTGCTTGTTGATCTCTTTTACCTACTTTGCAGTGAGGTTGTCTGGCTCTTTGTTACTGACTTTGAGGAACTCCATCCTCATTATTACAGCTTTTTCTGCTAGACATGCTTTCTTCTTTAAGAGCTAGTCACTTTCGTCAATGTTTCCCTTTTCAGGTGTGCTTTGCTCCTACTCTGGTGAATTTCTCCTGGGTCTTCATGTCTCACTGGAATGTAGGATTTCAGTATTGACCCGTTCATCCCACAGAAACTATCCTCCCACATTATTCTATTCATATTCTTTCACATTCCTTATAATGATGGGGGTTTTTTGTAGGCTTGCTTCTTTCTGTGTCTCCCCCACGACATAATAAACTCCCTGGGGCACCTGGGTGGCTCAGTGGTTAAGCGTCTGCCTTCGGCTCGGGTCATGATCCCAGGATCCTGGCTGGGATCGAGCCCTGCATCAGGCTCCCTGCTCCGTGGGAAGCCTGCTTCTTCCTCTCCCTCTCCCCCTGCTTGTGTTCCCTCTCTCGCTGTGTCTCTCTCTGTCAAATAAATAAAAATCTTTAAAAAAAATAAAATAAAATAAAAATAAACTCCCTGAGAACTGGTACCATATCTGTTGATCACTACTGAACACCCAAGGCCTAGAACAATGCTCAGCATACAACACGCACTCCACAAACATCTGCTGAATAAATGAAAGTCAAGAAAAATCTAATACAAGTGCCTATGATGCATGGAAACATGCGTCTAGCATGTAATACACACTATACGTAAATGTTAATGACGTATCAGTATATCATGGCACCAATGACAGCAACAAACAGCACACCTCTCGCCAGAAAAAAGCACACGTGGCTTCAGGGCCAATCTCATGAGTCACGACAGTCACCTAAAATTTTTAAAATATTGAGACACTATGATGTAATAATCCTAAGACTGGGGGTTTACCAAAAACAAAAAGCAAAACCAAAAAGCTTTAACTGAAATATAGAAAACTTGATACATATGAGAAACAGCCTATTATGGACCTGTGCATCACTGAACAGAAATGTTATCTATGCAATAAAAATGGACAGAGTACACAAGAATATTCAAGAATGCCTGCTACCTAATGGTAACTAGGACAAGTCAGGATGTGACCATACACACCAGAATAACAACCGCGGCAATAAAGACAAAACAGTGACTGTATTTAACTCAAGAAATTATATTTAACTTTTACAGACTTTTTCCCAGATTTTCTAAGATAAGCTCCCATTCCTCTCACGTGAGGGAAGCTACATTTCCCATCCCAGAGCCCGGAATCTCCAACTCAGGTACCTCCTTCCTGAAACCCACCCTCCATGTGCATTTGTCATCTCTCTAAATATAAAATCTGGAAAACTACTCCTTGGTTGCAATCCAAGGAAAGAGCCCCCAGAGTTGGCAGGACCCATTTAAATTCACTTCTGCCTGGTCGTTAAGGCTCTCGAGAGTCCCCCAGCCTCCTGCCATCTCCTCATAACTTACAGGAGCCTCCTCTCTCAGTTCCCTGTCTTCCAGGACCTTGTGGAGACCAGAGACCCCCTCATCCCTCTTCATATGTCCCCCTGCCCAGCAGGCATCATTAGCCACCTGCCTCTCTCCTCCACTGGGAGCTTCTTCAAGACAGGATGGTTTCTTAGTCACTGCAGAATCCCCTGTACATGCACTCACTCGCCCACTCACTCACTCATTCCATCCCCTTAATGTCTGCCACGTCCCAGGCACCGGTCTCGTCCCAGGCATCGTTCTCGAGCCGCCCTGTTGGACAGAAACAGAACGCGAGCCACGTGTACTTTCAGATCTTCTAGTAGCCATGTTTTTAAAAAGTTAGAAGAAACAGGTGAAAGGAATTTTAATAATGTACATAAGCCAGCATATCCAAAATCTCGTTTCAACATACAATCAAGATTAAAGAATTCATGAAAGAGAGAGAGAAAGAGAAAGAGAATTTTACATTCTCTTTTTGTCCTAAGTCTTTGAAAGCGATGTGTATTTTACACATGCATTATATCTCCATTCAGTCTAGCCTCTTCCAAGTGCTCAGTGGCCACCTAAGACTGGTGCCTACCACACGGGACAGCACAGTTTTAGACGCTTGGGATACAGCCCTGAACAGTCCGGAAGCCCATTACTGGCAGCCATGCCCACCACCACCAGCCTGGACCAAGAGCCTGCGGCGCTTGCTTGCTTGCCCCTGGGGCCCTGGCTTCTGACCCTGATTTAGGCCCTTCTCAGCAGAGTAGCCAGACGGATCGTTTCAAAAACTAAGTCACATCCAATCAGTTTTCCATCTAAAGCCCTTCAATAGCTCCCCATTTTACAAAGTAAAACACAAACCGCTACATAAGGTGACAGGTATTAGCTAGACTTGCTGGGACCAACCACAGGTACACCTGAAACTAAGAGAACGTTCTATGTCAATTACACCCCAATCAAGGAATGAGAAAGAAGACTACGTCTCCACAAAGGCCTGAAGACCGTGTAAAGTACTCACTGCATGCTGCCCTGGCACCCCCTTCCGCCTCTGCTCTGTCTGCCCGGCTCACACCACCCCTCCAGTTCATTCTC